>NW_027361679.1:58987500-60187500 GCF_039654945.1 Dendrobates tinctorius
TCATAAGTCACATACTTAATGAAAGTTTGCACACAGGTGGATTTCCTAAGTGTCGCGGGGCTCGCAGCACCATTTGAGGTTTCGAAATAAAAATTGGATGGAGTCGAGAGCGGACGCCATGTCGCATTTGGAGAGCCCCTGATGTGCCTAAACAGTGGAAACCCCCCACAAGTGATACCATATTGGAAACTAGAGATTTCAGAGCTGAAATCTCATCTACAGAGATCTTGATGCCGAGATCTCCATCTGCGCATGCTCCGCCCCCCTGGCGGCCATTTTCCCGAGTCCACCACACAGGAAACCACGGAACTGCAGGGGGAATCTGGCCTTTCACGAAATGTCGGCAGAGCCCCTTGCAGCACCGGACACCCCAGGCAGCAGCGCCGGACATCCCGGTCAGCAGCGTCGGACACCCCGGGCAGCAGCGCTGCCGTGGACACCCACAGCACCGGACACCTGCAGTGGCGCACTGCACATCGGACACCTCCTCATCCCAGCCTGCAGCATCACCTCATGCCTGTCAACTCCAGCAGCGACCCTGGGACCCCGCTTCACTGCAGCCACCACCCCTAGTAAGCAGTAAGAGGCATGGATTATTAGAAGCACCACCATTTTATTAAAAAAAAAAAAAAAATATATATGTTTCCTATTTTTCTCCTCAAAATTTGAGTTGTGTCTTATAATCCGGAGAGTCTTATAATCCGAAAAATACGGTAGTTACTTGCCAGTAACAGGATTTCTCAGAGCCCATGACAGCACCATGGAGAGAGGGAATGATCCGCCCTTCAGGGAAAGGAAACCTGCAGATAAAAAGGGCAGCACCTCTCCCTTGCATCAGTTGGATTACAGCGCACAGGAGGACCTCCAGATTATTGACAACGATTAAATATTTTTATCATACTAATCAGAAACACACCATGTTTATACATAAATCACACCACAAACAGTGAAAGCGTGCTCACTCTCACGTGATGGGAGGGAATAAATGGGTGCTGTAATGGGCTCTAAGAAATCCCGCTACCGGCAAGTAACTATCTTTCTCCTTCCCCCGTGACAGCACCATGGAGAGAATTACAGAGAATTGCATCTTCTAGGGAGGGACCACAGCCTGTAAAACCATTCTCCCAAAGGTTAGGTCAGAAGATGAGGCTAGATCCAGCTGATAGTGTTTGAAAAAGGTGGAAAATGATCATCAAGTTGCAGCCTTACAGATCTGCTCTATTGATACCTCCAACCTTTCTGCCCAGGAGGTTGCCACTGCTCTTGTGGAAGCAGCTCTCATGCCCTCCGGGGCGACCTTCCCACTAGACCAGTAGGCCAACACTATTGCACCTTTTATCCATCTTGACAAGGTACTTCTGGAGGCCTTGAGTCCCTTTTCTATGCCCCTGAAAGCATATAAACAGAGATCCTTCCTTACTACACCCTTGGGTGGACTCTTGGTACTGAACCAACATCTTTTCACATCCAAGGAGTGGAATTTTTCTTCCTCCATATTTTTGGGGTTGGAGCTAAAAGGAAGGACTACCTCTTGGGACCTGTGGAAACGAGATGCTACCTTGGGCAAGTAAGCAGGGTCAGGTTTTAAAATAACCCTATCATCTAAAATCTTAGTGAAGGGAGGACCTGCAGATAAGACCTATATGTCGCTCACTCTCCGGGCTGATGTTAGAGCCACTAGAAGGACCATTATAAGGAACAGAACCTTGAGAGTGGCCGAATCCAGGGTTAAAGGTAGGATCTGTTAGGGCTGAATTTAGATCCCATGGAGCTAATTTCTGGCTGATAATGGGCCTAGATCTTGCAAAGGCTCTAATAAATCGTTCTACCCATGGATTGCCTGAAATGTCTTATTATTGATTAAGGTCCCTAGTGCTGCTACCTGAACCTTTAAAGGTGCTGGTCGCCAGGCCTCATTCCAACGCCTTCTGCAAAAATTCCAGGATTGCCGTAATTGGAACCCCATCCTGGATTCTAACCCGCAGTGGATAGGAATTTCCTCCAGATTTTACCATAAGCTCTAGTGGTGACAATTTTCCTACTCAAGCAGGGTGGAAATCAAGTTTGGTGAAAAACCTATCCCTCAGCAGCACCCTTTCAAATTCCATGCTGTTAAATGTAGGTTCGCTGCCTGAGGGTGAAACACCGGTCCCTGAGAAAGAATGTATTTCCGGTGAAGCTCAAGGATTGTTGATAGACCTCATCCTCAGGCAGGAGAACAAAAGTTCTTCTTGGCCAAAAATGGTCTATCACTATTATTCTTGCCCTGTCTTCCCTGATCTTCCTTAGGACCGCCAGGATGAGAATGACCGGGAGGAAAAGCATAGGCCAGGCTCTGATTCCATGGGATAATAAAGGCATCTAGAGCTAGAGCCTGAGGATTCCCTCTGGGATCTATGTAGCAAAAGCAGTCTACCTTTGTGTTCTTATTGGCAAAAAAAAAAAAATTATGAACGGGAGACCCCACATTTCCACAATCCGTTTGAAAACAGACTCCTTCAGCACTCATTCGCCTTGTCGCAACTGAGTGCAGCTCAAAAAGTCTGCACTGTGATCTCTACCCCCCGAATGTGTAGTGTCGACAGGAATTGCTTTCCGCCAACCTGAAAATCTGAGATGATGTGTTCATCATGGCCATGACCTGTATCCCCTGATGGTTCAAATAGGCCACCACCACCTGAATGTCCGAAAATATTCATACATTATGACCTTGAATTGTATCCAGGAATTCAGACATACATACGGGTAAGGACGTCTGGTGTAACAGAGTGAATAACGTCTGTGATGCTCTGTTTACCCAGTGTTACGTCATCATCTGCACATGCTGCCACATCATCCTACAAAAACTGGGAGTGTTTTTCTTTTATTTGGAGCATATTCAACATTTCTATCATCTTTTCTTGCTTTCCAGTGACTGGTCAAAAATGCACCATGACTTTACGGACACACTGTAGTATATACCTGTATGTCATCTCTTCCTGTATATAGTATATACCTGTGTGTCATCTCCTCCTGTATATAGATGTACGTCATCTCCCCCTGTATATAGTATATAACTGTATGCCATCTCCAGGCTCCCTCCCATCTGTACATGGTGGAGGCGCAGTGTCCCTGCATCCAGAGTATTTCAGTGTGGCGGCTCTGCCCCGAGTGTAATACCATTTAGTTAGAAATTGTAAAGAAGGACTAATTTAGAGTGGCATTAGTTGTAGTTGTATAAATAAGTTTAAAGCGAACCAGGCATTGTCAGGTTGGCGCTGCTACACCGACTAAAATGATTCCTGGGTTGGAGAAATCAGTCTTGTGTTTCTTTTTTTAATCTGTGTTTGAATTTTTAAGTTAATGAAATGCTTCATGCCAGACAAAAGTTCCTGATTCTGAGCTCCACTGCAGTCTGTGTCAGAGGGCGGTCTGTGTCGGTACGGTAATTGTGTTATTTCCAGCTTTACAGAAGGACGATAACACAATAGAAATAAGATTAATAGGCCTCAGTTACCAAAACTGTCTACAAGGAAAACTGTTGCTCATAGCAACCAATCACAGCTCAGCTTTCATCTTTTAAAAAGCTCCGGTGAAATGAAAGATGCTTAGTGATTGACTGCTATGGGCAACACAGGCAGTGTGACCTGTTGTGGTCAAGAAGATGTGCTTATGAAAATAGAATTAGACTTACCGGTAATTCGGTTTCTAATAACCTACCACGACAGCACACAGGGGGATGTCATATCATCCTAATAAGGACAGGAAACACTAAAGAGGTCAAATAGCCCCTCCTACCTCCATACCCCAGTGTTGTTATAAAGGTCCACAATAGTATGAATGCTTAACAATATTTATTACTACTAGGTCCAATAATTAAGTAGAAAGGTGGGAATTACCAATGCTGTTGTGGTAGGTTATTGGAAACCGAATTACTGGTAAGTCTAGTTCTATTTTCTCTAATAACCCCCCCCCACGAAAGCACACAGGAGGAATACCAAATACTAAGGGCTTTTGGGAGGGACAACTGCCTGGTGAATTTTTCTCCCAAACAATAGATCTTTGACAGATGTTAAATCAAGTTTATAATGTTTGATAAAGGTATGGACAGATGACCAGGTAGCGATTTAAAAACTCAGGATATGTGCGCGCCAAGCCTTACTGCGATCTTTGGGAGGCAGAATGAACAAATCAACAGCAGGTCAAGAATTTATTTTATTTTTAATGCCGTTGCTCGCGTGGCATAAGTGATTAGACTACTTTTTTCTTTGGGCCAGTACAATTACAGCGATACCAAATTTATATACCTGTTAATTTTATGTTGGTTGCTATCACACACTAAATTTTTTTTTTTATTATTGCACGCTGCGATATTTTGAGAGCTATAAAATTTCTACATATTTGCCAACAGTCATGTGACGGCTCATTTTTTGATACCTTTCTTTTTCTGATATTGGGAGGTAGAATGAACAAAATCCAGATGGTAAAATTGATAAGGCAGCTTTATTCTTCATGTCAGTACGATTACAGCGATATCACATTAAATTGTTTTTGCATCACTATATTCTGAGAGCTATAGCTTTTTTATTTCTCCACTGATAAGCTGCCATACAGCTCAGTTTTTTTGACAGAGAATATGCCATTTTCAGATGTACCATTTTTATTTCCATTAAACATTTTGATTGCGTTTTATTTCATTTTTTTTTTATATGACAGAATGGCATTTTTTTTGCCTTGTTTATTATTTAATTTTTTTACGATGTTCACTGAAAGTTAACTAGACTCCTGTACCCCGCACGAACACCAAGATGTACATAAACATCAAAGATCAGGAATCCCTATCAGACCAGGACGTATGGGTACGTCAAAAATTGTAAAGAGGTTAACTTTTATTTATCCGAGTGCTGTTCTTCTGCATTGCAATGCATTAGACCTGTCCGTTTGTACGGGCTGATTGCCTGTTAGACCCAGTTTCTGGCAGGCAGATCCAGGGGTCCTTTGCACACTATTTTGTCTTATTTCTTCATGATATACTAACACTTCAAACCATGGAGAGAGTTATTCTCTTTACCGTATATACTCATGAATAAGCCGACCCCCTTCGTTTTGCCACAAAAAACTGGGAAAACTTATTGACTCACCTATAAGACTAGGGTGGAAAATGCAGCAGCTTACTGGTAAATTTCAAAAATAAAAATAGATACCAATAAAAGTAAAATTAATTGAGACATCAGTAGGTTAAATGTTTTTGAATAGCCATACTGAATCCTTCAGCCCCATATAATGCTCCATACAGTTCATGATGGGCCCCATAAGATGCTCCATACAAAATACACCCCATATAATGCTGCACAAAGGTTAATAATGGCCCCATAAGATGCTCCATAGAATAATATGCCCCATCTGCTGCTACATAAAGGTTATGGCCCCATAAGATGCTCCATAGATTATGCCCCATAAGATGCTCCATAGAATATGCTCCCATATGCTGCCCCCATAAGATGCTCCATTGAATATACCCCCATATGCTGCCCCATAAGATGCTCCATTGAATATGCCCCCATATGCTACCCTCATAAGAGGCTCCATTGAATATGCCCCCATAAGGTGCTCCACTGAATATGCCCTCATATGCTGCCCCAATAAGATGCTCCACTGAATATGCCCCCATATGCTGCGCCCATAAGATACTCCACTGAATATGCCCCCATATGCTGCCTCCATAAGATGCTCCATTGAATATGCTTCCATATGCTGCCCCCATAAGATGCTCCAGTGAATATGCCCCCAATATGCTGCCCCATAAGATGCTCCTTTGAATATACCCCCATATGCTGCCCCCATTAAATGCTCCATTGAATATGCCCCTATATGCTGCCCCCATAAGATGCTCCATTGAATATGCTTCCATATGCTGCCCCCATAAGATTCTCCACTGAATATGCCCCCAATATGCTGCCCCCATAAGATGCTCCTTTGAATATACCCCCATATGCTGCCCCCATTAGATGCTCCATTGAATATGCCCCTACATGCTGCCCCATAAGATGCTCAACTGAATATGCCCCCATAAGATGCTCCATTGAATATGCCCCTATATGCTGCCCCATAAGATGCTCCACTGAATATGCCCCCATATGTTGCGCCCATGAGATGCTCCACTGAATATGCCCCATATGCTGCCCCCATAAGATGCTCCATTGAATATGCTTCCATATGCTGCCCCAATAAGATGCTCCACTGAATATGCCCCCAATATGCTGCCCCCATAAGATGCTCCTTTGAATATGCCCCCAATATGCTGCCCCAATAAGATGCTCCTTTGAATATACCCCCATATGCTGCCCCCATAAGATGCTCCTTTGAATATACCCCCATATGCTGCCCCCATTAGATGCTCCATTGAATATGCCCCTATATGCTGCCCCCATAAGATGCTCCATTGAATATGCCCCTATATGCTGCCCCCATAAGATGCTCCATTGAATATGCCCCTATATGCTGCCCCCATAAGATGCTCCACTGAATATGCCCCCATATGCTGCAACCATAAGATGCTCCACTGAATATGCCCCCATAAGATGCTCCATTGAATATGCCCCCATAAGATGCCCCATAGATTATTCCCCCATTTTTTGCTGCTACCGCTACTGCCCCCCCCTG
The DNA here is from genome assembly GCF_039654945.1 of Dendrobates tinctorius. Taxonomy (NCBI): domain Eukaryota; kingdom Metazoa; phylum Chordata; class Amphibia; order Anura; family Dendrobatidae; genus Dendrobates; species Dendrobates tinctorius. The sequence continues at coordinate 58,994,143 of NW_027361679.1, forward strand.
GGGGCCATGTGCCGGTGTGCTGAGCAGGCGGACACCGATGCGCTATGGGGGACAGGTGTCGCCGCTGGCTCAGGACCCGGCACCTGTGATATTTACCTGTCCCGGTTCCAACTCTGCTCGCCGCTGTCTGCCCGCCGAGTCCCTCTGTCAGTGACGTCAGGCAGCAGGGGGCGCACAGATAAGTCATCGTGCCCTCTGCTGTCTGAACGTCACTGATAAGAGGACCCCGCGGGCAGACAGCGGCGAGAAGCGTTGGAACCGGGACAGGTGAATACTGCATATACTTACCTCCCCCTGGCACGTCTCTGCAACCACGTTCTCCCACGGTCTCCCTTCCTTCCTTCAGCAGTCACGTGGTACCGCTCATTAAAGACAAATATGCGCATATTCATGACTTTAATGAGCGGTAACCTGTGACTGCTGTAGGAAGGAAAGGAGACCGTGGGACAAGCAGGGGGGCCGCAGAGACCGTGGCGGGGGGGGGGGGAGTCAGTATGATGCGATACCCCCGCTCCCCCTCCCCCACCCACCCCCTGGCTATATAACTCGCGTATAAGCCGAGGGGGACTTTCAGGTATTGCATTTGTGTGAAGACAGAATATAACCTGTATTTGAAAATAAGTTTTGTGCATTTGTTTTCATGCAGTTTATAATCAATTAGAGAAGAATCATTCTGTCAGGTCAATTTTATTGCACAATAAACTCTGTAAAAAGTAAAATCCAAAAAGCACAAGCGGAATTTAAGCTTTTTTTCCACAATTCACTCCACTTGGAATATATTTTTCCCCATTTTTTAGTAATATAGGAAAATGAATTATGTCATTCAAATCTACAACTCAACTCGTAAAAAAAGCCATTATATGGCTAAATGAAACGAAAAATAAAAAAAAGTTCTGGCTCTTGAAAGGGAGTGAAACTAAAGCGCCCTTCACTAGAGTTGAGCGACTTTGGTCGGATCGGGTTTCGTGAAACCCGAATGAAACAAAATAAGTTTCAGATGAAACTCGTCCGACTAGAGCAAAACAAAGTCGGAGTTTCGTCCGAAACCCGACCCCAATGCAAGTCAATGGGAAATAAAAGTCGGACGAAACTCCGACTTTGTTTTGCTCTAGTCGGACGAGTTTCATCTGAAACTTATTTTGTTTCATTCGGGTTTCACGAAACCTGATCCGACCAAAGTCGCTCAACTCTACCCTTCACACATCACGAGATCGCTAGCGATATCACTAAAGCGTCACCGATTTTGTGATGCAACAGCGATATCACTAGCGATCTCGCTATATATGTGACACTTACCTCCCTCTCCCCACTGGATATCGCTGATCGCGCGAGATCGGCCTGGTCAATTTCTCGTCGTCTGCTTCCTGCTGGCGCTGACGAGCGACTCCATGGACGCGGGCGGAAGACGTCACTCTTGCTGCGTGTGACAGGTAAGTGACGACCGCCGACCGCTGCTGCAACACTGGTGAGATCTGCCTGTTAGGCAGCTCACTAGCGACCATTTAGCGATGCACCAGCGATCCTGACCGGGTCGTATCGTTGTCGGGATCGCTGGTGCATCGCTAATTGTAATGGGACCTTAAGGCATAAAAATGAAAGCAAAAAACGGCAACAAAGGGGTTAATTTACAGTGCATTCTGGCTGTGAGACTCTGCTTAAATATAATTTTTGTTAAAAAAAAAACACAATTTGATTTCTTCTTGTTCTGTACTGTTGCATGAAAGGTAACCATGACATTGTACTACTAGGAGGGGCTTTTGTTTAGGACATCTGCTTACAAGAAATGAGCATATCTAATTCCACTACTTTTATAAAGGAATCCTTTTCACATCTGCTGTTAAAACTAAAACTTTACATGAAACCTAATACCAGGAAATACTAACCTTTCAGCTGACGACTTCTTATTTTCAGACTTCTTTTGTGGAATACTGGTAGATTTAATCAAATTTGTTTTTTCTTGAAAGACTATAAAGAAAATGAAGCTGTAATTAACAGTTAATTACAAGTAATGGTCTATAAAAATGTACAAATCGTAAAAGAAAGCATATCAAAATAACTAATGAAGAAATACAAGTAAAAGTTGATGCAGATCTTCATTTAAGAGGCAAAACTTTTTTTGGCAAAACCAAAGTCTAAAAGCAAAAGAAAATGTGTAGTTACTTTAAGGCTGTGTGCCCATGAGTGGCTTTCATTGAGTTTTTGACACTGTTTTCGCCGAGTCAAAAACAAGTGTTTACAGTTTCATTAAAGTGGATGGGATTTATAGAAATCTCACGCCCAATGTTTTTTTCTTTTGATTTTTACTCAGCACAAACATACACCGTTATGTGTTTCAAATATTCAACATGCCAATTTCTCTTGCAGGTCTGAGTTTTATTTGCAGATTTTCCCATAGACTTGCACTAGATGCAGAAAAACCCAAAAGTTAACAAACATGAATTTTTTAGTGAGTTTCCGCTGTGGAAATGCATCAAACACACGTGTAATCCACATTACTGGATCCATAAACTTTTGCCTAATACAAATACCCGAAAGTATCAAAAACAAAGCAACATGGTTTAAAACATGACAAACAAAAGCATCAAAAACATAAGTGCCCAAGTAAAAAAAACACAACCACCAACGCAAAAGGTGCTGAAATGCTGCAGAAAATCTGTATCAAAAACATAGCACTCATCTTGGGAAAGGAGCCTGAGAGCATTCCGCTCTAAGCAAAAAAAAAAAAAAAACGATCTTTAGTTTAAAATAATGAAAAAAGGTAAAAACTAATTTTAAAACCATCTGACCCTTTACTTTTTTTTTTTTTTATGTTAACATTTTGAAAAACCCTTAACTCCATAGTAATGCTGTTATTTCATTGTCTTACTTGGAGTCCGTTTAGCTTCCACAGGTGTAGAAGATGACAAAACAGTTTTCTTCTTAAAAGGAGAAACCCTTCCACTCAAACTGAAGCCTCGTTCTTCCTCCATCACAAATGTAGTTTCGGGTCTGTGTTTGAGAAAGAATTGTACAGTTAAAAAAATGTGCATAAAAGCACATATATTTGTGAAGTACTCATTTTTCAAAATATGTTTACATAGTCATGTAAATGCGTAGTTCAGATTCATTTTTTTTTTTTTACCTTTTTTTTAATAAAAGTGTTGGACATTTTTATTACTGAGTAAATCATTTGACATATCTATGTGTTGATCGAGTAGGGGCTCCCACAAATTGATATACAGTTATATCATGGAGATCATGCAGGCAAAAAGGCTGTGCCCGAACAATCGCCGCCAGTACCTCAGCTTCAGTGATAGTCTGTCACAGCTATAGCAGCACTTAAAAGACTGGCAGAGCAAGGAGACTCCCTTCTTCCACCCCAGTGATGCAATGGCGGGCCTCAGATGGATATCATAGCATCTTAGCAATCAGAGCTCAAATGACAATTTCCGGGTCTGCCTGCCACAGTGGCCTGTTAGACCATGCCAGGAGCATGGTCTAAAAGGAGTTTTGTGAGTTTAACTCTCACAGGTATAAAGTATTGCAGTACACGTGTATTGCAATGCATTGTAGCAGTCAGCAGACTAACAAAAGGTTAAAGTCTCAGAGGGACAAAATATATACAAGAAAAAAAAATCAAAACTGAATACACGATAAAAGATGAAAAAAAAAATATATCAATACATATTTATATAAAAAAACAAAAAAAAAAACAAGAAAAAGTACACATATCTGGCATCGTTGCATACCAGCTGATACCTTGATACCTTCGGTGCATTATAAAAAAATGCTTTTTCATGATACCACCAAACAAAAAGTGGAATAAAACGTGTGAACAAAAAATTGAATAGTAAAAACTGTATGGCAGAAAACGCCATCTTTTCCCGCAAAAAACAAGCCACTATATTGCTCTACCAGTGGCAAAATAAAAAAGTTATAGCTCTCAGAATATAGCAATGCATAAACAAGTCTTTTCCTATAAAAAAAAAAAAAGTTCTGTTTTATTGTACAAAAAAAAAAAAAAAAGCAGTTAAAGAAGTTGAATATATGGTCACACACAATATTACAATAAATTATTATATACCGTATATACTCGAGTGTAAGCCAACCAGAGTATAAGCTAAGACCCCTAATTTTGCCACAAAAAACTGGGAAAACTTATTGACTCATGTATAAGCCGAGGATGGTGCTGCACAAGGGTTAATGGAGGTCCATAAAGATGCTTCATAGATAAATACCCCCCCATAAAATGAGTAATTTCCAATTAGCACAAATTAGACTATGAGAGCCAGGTACAAAAAAGGTTTAAAGCCCAGAGACAAATACCAAATTGATTAAATTATAAAAACCATGTGGATTATAAAATTGATAAAGGTGCAAGGTTGGACTAGACAACATAGCAGCAATATGACCAAATGATCATATGGTACAAAAAAGTGCAGTGTGCCAAAGTGCTAGAAAAAAAATGTATACACAAATGTGTGCAATTCATGTAGCTGAATAGTGTCCAAAAAGGCAGGGCACATGCAATGGAGTACCAGACGCTGTAATAGGTGTACAAAAGTAGCTGCTGATAATTGTTACCTGGTGGTGCTGCTGGGAGAGGGTCCCCGACACGCGTTTCGCTATAACTACTTCTTCCAAGGGGGGTGTAAGGTAAGCGTTATGTCTAGCGCCAAACCAATATATCTCATCACCCCAAGAACACCATCCCCACAAAGAAACATGATGGTGGCATCTTCATGGAGTGTGGATGCTTTTCGGCAGCAGGCACAGGGAACATGCTCAACTCGAGGAGAAGATGAATGGTGTGAAATACAGGGATATTCTTAAACAAAACTTGTTGCCAGTGATTTAAGACTGGAACAGTGCAAGTGTTTTGGAGTTATCTAGTCAGAGCACAGACCCTAATCCAATTGAGAATCTGTGGTCAGACATGATGATTGCTATTCATCAGAGGAAACCATTTAACTTTAAAAGGCGTTGGAGCAGTTTTGCCTTGAGGAACGGGCAAAATTCCAGTGGCCAGATGTGGAAAGCTCAGACTAATCCAATGCAACTTGCATCTATAATTGCCGCAAGAAAAAAAAAAAAAGACTCCACCTTCAGGAGGTGGATGACAGGCGCGGGACTGCATAAGGAGCGCACCTCTGACTGCGGAGCCCATGTAAAAACACACTAAAATACTGCCAGTGCCCAGTCCCCACCCCACACCAATACCCTTGGTGATGCACTAATTGGGAAGCCCCTGCCGGCCAATGGTTCTTGAAGGGGAAGGGTCCTACGGCCACACCTACAGGGGTTAAAGCCAGGTGTCCGTGCCATTAACTTAGTTCCCCCCCCCCGCGGACACCTGAAGCTAGTGTGCTCAGCATGTCCGACGATTGGATCGAGGCCCTGTGGCAGAGAGCAGCACAGGAAGGTGAGCACTGAACCCGAGCTTTGATTAGCAGCCTTAGGTCTCACCTCCCTGGGTCCTCTGCCGTCCCTTTCCCCACGCCTACTCCTGCCACGGCGGCGCTGCCTGCCTCCCTGGGGGCTCTCGCCGCAGTACTCCCCCCTGGGCTCACCGGCGGCCCTGCATGTAGCCCCAGCCCGGCCCCGGTGCCAGCCTCCCCTGCTCGAGTCCCTGTCCCTCGCACCTCCACCCCCGTTGCATCCACTCACCCAGGCTTTCCAGTTTGGGCCCCCTCTCCCGAGCTGTTCCTGTCTCCACATGGCACCGACCCTCCAGCGCAGACCGCGGTGTGGGGTAGTTCCGGAATCCAGAGCGCCTGCAGGTGGTGGATGCGGCCTCCTCCACACCGCGAGCTCCCCGGAAGCAGGCTGGAAGATGCCAGTCCCGGGTTCCTGTTGGGTCCGCCCGAAGCCCAGCGTCACGCATCCAATCCCCGCCCACTCTTACATGCGTGCTGGCCAGCGGGAGACGAGCGACCAAAGAAATGTCCAGAGGTTTCTTCCAGCGATCCCGGCAGGGGGGCCGCTCGCTGATCGCTGTCACACACAGTGATCTCGCTGGTGAGATCGCTGTCACGTCACAAAAGTTGTGACTCAGCAGCGATCTCGCTATCGAGATCGCTTAGTGAGACGGGGCCTTTAGGGAGGAAGGAGGGGGGGGGATTATATCTTGAGACCTGTGAAAGTCTGAGACAACTTTGGGCAGGTTTGCAGGGACCGGTCTAAGCACTACCCTGTCCTCTAAAATCAGCGTGTATGGAGGGATGTCACTTATTCTACACGCTGAAGTAACAGTCACTAAAAAGCAACTTTGAGGGAGAAGACCTTGATCAAGGCAGATACCACGGGTTCAAACGGAGCCTCCGTTGAAGCCGTAAGAATTAAGTTCAGGTCCCATGGTACAGACCTTCCTTTGTGTATGGGCCTAGATCTGCCAGCTGCTGTAATAAATCTAGAGACCCAGTAATTCTTAGCTATATCATAGTTGAATTATGCATCAAAGGCTGAAACCTGCACTTTCAAGGTACTAGTGGCAAGCCCTAATTCTAGACCCTTCTGCAGAAATTCCAGAATCTGGCCTATAGGTAACCCCTCTTCTGCCCTAAACTCAGAAGTGGTTAAAAATTTTCTCCAGGTCCTGGCATAGATTTTTGTTGTAATTGCCTTACTACTTTTTAGAAGGGTGGCTATTAGATTCGGGGACAAACCTCTGTCCCTCAATAACACCCTTTCAAACTCCACGCCGTCAGGTGGAGCCCTTGTGGATGGTTGATTGGTCCCTTGGAAGAGGAGATCTGGAAGATCCAGCAGTACCCAGGGATCACAAACTGTCATAAGTCTTAGCCATGGGAACCAAGCCCATCTGGGCCAGAAGGGGGCAATCAGTATAACTCTTGCCCTGTCCTCTCTGATATTCCTCATCACCAGAGGTAACAGGGATAACAGAGGGAACATGTAAGGCCATGTTGGAAGTCCCAACTCGTCCACTATAAGAGGTTTTTCCCCCAGGCTCAGAGAACAGAACTGTTTTACCTTTCTGTTCTTTCTGGTGGCAAAAAGGTCTACTTCCGGTTGACCTTACATGTGGACAATCTGGTTGAAAACGTCTTGATTTAGAAACCATTCTTCCTGCCTTAGTGTGTTGCAGCTTAGAAAGTCCGCTTTGGTGTATTGTCTTTCCCTTTAATATGTAGCGCTGTCAAAGATAGAAAATGCTTTTACGCCACCTGGAAAAGGCGTTCCGCTACTTCCATCAGGGCCTCAGATAGGGTTCCCCCTTGGTGGTTGCTGCAGGCCACCGGTATTTGGTTGTCCAAGAGAATTCGGACATGGTGACCCTGTAGGTACACAAGGAGCTTTTTGACTGATAGTTGTACAGTCGACAATTCCTTCAGGTTTGAAGAACTCTCGGCTCTGTGATCCCATCGACCCTAGACTACAATGTCCCCCATATGGCACCCCCACCCTGAGGGACTGGCGTCCGTGGTTATTATACGAGATATGCGATTTTCCCAGGGAACTCCTGAGGCCAAGTTATCTCTGTCAAGCCACCATTTTAGGGACTTTATTGCCAAAGGACTTAATGTTAATTTTCCTTGCAGGAACCCCCTAGGATTACATCATTAAGCAGAACCTCCTTCTGCAGGATCCTAGCGTGGAACTGAGCCCACTAGATGGCCGGAATGCAGGAAGATAGTGAACCCAATAGTGACATGGCATTTCTAAGGGACATAGAGGGCCTATTTACCGCCCGCGGCACCTGGTGACGGATGTGAATAATCTTGTCAGATGGTAGACGACATTCCTCAGTTTCTGAGACCGAGGAACAGCTGAACTTTTAGAGGCTGTAAGCGGGATTTTTCGGAGTTTACTAGCCAACTTAAGTGCTTCAGAGTGGACTTAGATTTCTCCACCTGGGAAAGGCAATGATCAGCTGAACTGCCTATAATTAAAAGGTCATCCAAAAGGGGACAATCAAAACGTTTGACTCTCGCAAGTGGGCCATGACTTCTGCAACTACCTTCGTGAAGACTCGTGGGGCAAATGAGAGCCCAAAGGAGAGGGCTCTATACTGGAAATGTCGACGTATGCCTCCAATGGACACTGCCACCCTCCGGAAACGCTGGTAATCTGCGTGAATAGGTATATGGTAGTACGTGTCTTTTAAATCTATAACTGCCATGAAACAGTTTTTAAACACCATTTTCATTGGCAAACCGATCGTTTCCATTTTAAAGTGGTGAGTAACCAAAAACTTATTGAGAGAAGGGAGGTTGATGATAGTTCTGAAGGAGCTATCCTGTTTCCAAACCAAGAACAGGGGAGAGTAAAACAGTCTACCCCTGTCAGATTCCAGAATCTCCACCAGGACTCTCTTGACACATAATTTGGCAATCTCTGCCTCCAGGGCTGACTGTTCTAAGTGAGAGGAGCGAAGGGGAGTCACTCTGAAATTATCCGCTGGTATTGAAAGGAGTTCAAACTTTAGTCCTGCTGATATCACACCATTTACCCAGTCACTGTTGGTGATTTGCGACCAAGCTGGATAGAAGGCCGACAATCTACCGCCTACGGTTACCTCTAGTCATTGGGATGGTTTTTTGCGTTCCTTTGAAGAACGCCTGAACATAAACCCCATACCTCTCTTTCTCCTGCCATCCCACTTGAAACGTTCTCTTGTAGTCCTTTGCTGACCATACTTTCTCCTGCTTAAGGGACGACGGTAAAAAGAGGAGGATAGATTGGGAAATTTTTTCTTTTCATCTCCCACCTTCTCCAGCAGTTTATCCACGACCGGGCCAAAAAGGTATTCCCCTTCGCACTTAATAGCACAGAGTTTTAAAGACTTTGCCTGAATATCCCCTTTCAGCATTTTAACCACAGGGCTCTATGGGCTGCGTTGGAAAGACCCACTGCTCTTGCAGCCATCTTAACAGAGTCTATTGAGGCATCTGATAGCAAGGCTGCGGCTTCTTGGACTACTGGGAGAGCATCCAGAATAGTCTTCCTGGGTACTCCATCCTTTAGCTGTGACTCAAGTTGGTCTAGCCAGACCATGATTGATCTGGCGGCACAAGTCGAAGCCACTGCTGGTCTAAGGGATCCAGCCGCCATTTCCCAAGTCCCCTTTAGGAAAATGTCCGCTTTCCTATCTAGGGGTTCTTTTAGGGACCCCATTTCCTCAAAGGGCAGTGAAGACTTTTTGGATGCTTTGGCCACCGTGGCATCTAGTTTAGGGGCCTTGTCCCTGTCGTTAACCGACGGGTCATCAAAAGAATACCTCCGCTTAAGGGCCGGAGGTACAGAGCCCCTCTTCTCCAGTTTCTTCCATTCTTGGAGAATTAGCTCCTGAATTTTTACAATCAATGGAAAGGATCTCCACTTCCTCTGATCCAATCCCCTAAACATAACGTCCTTCAGGGATAACTCTGGCCTAGCCTCTGCTATTCCCATTGTTCCCCTGACTGCTTTTATTAACTTGTCTACACGATCTAGGAGTAGGCAGAAGCAACCGGAATAATCTTCAGATGATGATGATGGGGAGGAATCATGGGAATCTTCATTCTCCTTCCAACCTGCCGATGAATCTATCTCCGGGAATCTACGTACTGCTCTGTCTAGAGCGCTCTCCTTGAAAAAGGGACTTTAAGGACTCCCTCACTTCTGTTCTTATGATGTCCTTTAAATTCGTGGTGAAGTCAAGAGTCTCCTCTGCCACCTGAGGGGGAATGATGGTCGAACTAAACGCAAACCGGATGTAATAGCATGCCGCTGCAAGATGCTGTGGTAGCCATGCTGGTTCAGTATGCCTTCAATTTTGAATAAATCCCCAACAGTGTCACCAGCAAAGCACCCCCACACCATCACACCTCCTCCTCCATGCATGCTTCACGGTGGGAACCCTGCATGTAGAGTCCATCCGTTCACCTCTTCTGCGTTGCACAAAGACACGGTGGTTGGAACCAAAGATCTCAAATTTGGACTCATCAGACCAAAGCACAGATTTGCACTGGTCTAATGTCCATTCCTTGTGTTCTTTAGCCCAAACAAGTCTCTTCTGCTTGTTGCCAGTTCTTAGCAGTGGTTTCTTGGCAGCTATTTTACCATGACGGCCTGCTGCACAAAGTCTCCTCTTAACAGTTGTTGTAGAGATGTGTCTGCTGCTAGACCTCTGTGTGGCATTGACATGGTCTCTAATCTGAGCTGCTGTTAACCTGCGATTTCTGAGGCTAGTGACTCGGATGAACTTATTCTCTGCAGCAGAGGTGACTCTTGGTCTTCCATTCCTGGGGCGGTCCTCATTTGACCCAGTTTCTTTGTTGCGCTTGATGGTTTTGCCACAGCACTTGGGGACACTTTCAAAGTTTTCCCAATTTTTCGGACTGACTGACCTTCATTTCTTAAAGTAATGATGGCCACTCGTTTTTCTTTACTTAGAATTTGTATTATGGCAAGAAAAAAGCAGCTAACAGTCTATTCAGTAGAACTATATCAACTGTGTATCCACGAGACTTCTGCACAACACAACACAACTGATGGTCCCAACCCCATTTATAAGGCAAGAAATCCCACTTATTAAACCTGATAGGGCACACCTGTGAAGTGAAAACTATTTCCGGTGACCTCTTGAAGCTCATCAAGAGAATGCCAAGAGTGTGCAAAGCAGTAATCACAAATCAAAGGGTGGCTACTTTGAAGAACCTAGAATATAAGGCATATTTTCAGTTGTTTCACACTTTTTTGTTAATTATATAATTCCACATGTGTTAATTCATAGTTTTGATGCCTTCAGAGTGAATCTACAATTTTCATAATCATGAAAATAAAGAAAACTCTATGAATGAGAAGGTGTGTCTGTGTGTATGTATATATATATATATATATATATATATATATATATATATATATATATATATATATATATACACATACACACACACACATATATACATACACACAGACACATACATACACACAGACACATACATACACATATATATATATATACATACATATATATACATATACAGACACACTCTCCCAAACAATAAAGCACAGCATTACAAAGTTTCTGAATTGCTGGATTTTGTTCATTTTTCCATCCAAAAAAACAGATTAGAAAGCAATAAAAATTTAAAAAAAAAAAAAAAAATTTACACGCCACGAAAAAAAAAAATCTACTCATAAAAAAACAAGCCCTAACATGACTGTCAGCATACAGAGAAAGATTGTAGCTCTCAAAATATGGCAATGCAAAAACTTGTTTTTGCAATCAAAAGTGTTGAGTGTGATAGTCGTTAAAGAAAAAAAAAAAAAAAAAACACAACTGATATAAATCTGTTAAAAGCACCGATCAAAACAATAAAGTCATCACTCGCTTATACCGCATGAGGAACGGTGTAATATAGTAAATAAAACCAATTCTTGATCTGCTGTTGATTTGTTCATTCTGCCTCCCAAAGATAGAAGTATGGCCGGAGTCACACTGCCGAATAACATGGCCGAGTGCTATGCGATAAAAAAATTGCAGAATTGCTACTTCCAATAGGTGGAACTAGAGTTCTAGTCCTCTACCTCTCTGAAGAGACAATTTGCATAAAAAAATTGCATAGCTCTCAGCCCAGTGTTATGCTATGGGGCAGCTCAGATCTGTGATTATTTCCTCATGCAGATTCGGCATGAAAGAAAAATTGCAGCATGCTGCGATTGGCAGCGAGACACTGCTCACTCGCACCCATACAAGTTTATGGGTGCGAGTGAAACATTGTACTGCAATCAGATATCACCAGAGTGAAATGCAATATACGTCAATGCCGGCAGCAGAGGAGATGGAGAAATTACTTCCTCTGTTTCCTGTGCAGCTGTGCTCCGGTTCTGTAATGCAAGAGGATCAAAGCACAGTAGCATGACACTCTGCTCCCGTTCGCAACAGAGTAGGGGTCGAGGGTCATTAGCGTATCGCATCTAATGCTCTCGGCACATTTATCCTACGCTCTGCGCCGAGCGGGATTCCTTGTAAATATCAAACACGCAATTCAGATGGAACCCCCAACGGAAGATTCGAATGGAGTCCACAGGAACTCTGCTGCCTCACATATTAGACCCGTCGGGCTTGTCATCTGAATCACGTCATTTGGAAGTTTAGAATGAAACCATGATGTAAGTGCTCAACGCAGAGCGCCAGAGAAACTTGATCCAAAATGCTGCGTAAAATGCTTCCAATAAGTTTCAACTAAATCCACAAAAAAAGTCTCCTCTCAAGTCTGTCATCTGTGAATGGTAGTACAAAGACATGGAAAAACGCTACTGCTACCCCAAAAAGTAAATCCAGCAAAACCTCTAGTGCTGGATTGAGTATCAAGCAGTGACAAACACGCTCACCCATTACTAGTTCCAACAGCACATGAATGTCACGTCTGGTGACACGCTTCCTTCAACCTAGCAGGAGCACGAGCATTTGACTGCACTAACCCGAGACTGGTGTCTCTGCATCTTAAAGAGAACGCCCCTATTGGGTATATATACCAAATTGTTTCCGGTGACACGCATGCTGCGTGTGCCTACTCCACTCGCGGCCTGGAGACTTGTGCTCATTTCAACACCATGCCTTCTCATTTTCCACACTGAGGGATACCCCAGATAAACCTCTGGATGAATATAAGCTGGGGGGGGCGGGGGGATGACGCATAGGGGCTATACTATAAAGTAATAAGTGTATAAGCCAAGTAATATTCAATTACAGGCCACTCAAGCTTAATATGGGGTTTGTTTCTTGTACGTATGTGACGTCAATCATGTATAAGCTACTCATGTTCACTAAGATATACCATATTTTTCAGACTATAACACACTTTTTTGGGAGGGAAAGGGGGTGCGTCTTATAGTGAGAATATATTTACATGAGTGTGGCTGCAGCAGGAGTCAGGCGATTCTGCGGCGGTCCGACACTGCAAGTCAATGATCACACTCCCTTCCCAGGCTGGTGCGGCAGGTTCAGCGGTGCTCTGTGGTGCGGGGGCTGTGCCGGCATTTTGTGAAAGCCCGGAGGCCCCGCACATCCATTGCTGCGATGCGGTGGCCTCTGGGGAAAATACCGCATCGCAGCAATGGATGTGCGGGGTCTCCGGGCTTTCACAAAATGCCGGCGAAGCCCCCGCAATACAGAGCAACGCCGAATCCTGCCACACTAGCCTGGGATGGGATTTTCCGGAGGCCACTGCATCGGGCTTTCAGAAAATGTCAGCGGAGCCCCAGCACCTTTAGCACCGCCGAACCTGCTGCACCAGTCTGGGATGGGAGTCATGTCACTGGACCACCGAACATCCCCTGGGACCACGCTCTACCAGCGCTGATATCTCACCCGGTAAGCTGAATTCAGACAGTAAGTCGGACCCTCATTTGACATATTAATTTTTTTCTCCCTATTTTCCTTCTGAAAATTTGGGTCCTGTGCATCTTATAGTCCGAAAAATACGGTACTTATCTACTGGGATGATACTGCAATGTTAGAAGCCTAATATTATCCAATGACAGGCTACCTAAAGTCCACAAGGGGATAGATATATATTTAGATGTCTTCCACTGACGTCTATCAGTTAGTAAATATCTATTTCATTTGGGTTCCACCGGGTGTTATTGCGCTTGTTGAGCTTTATCAGTCTTACGTATGGACATTTAGTGTACAGGTCCTTTTTGGTTTTAGGTAGGGTCAAATAGGGACATTCTTCACCGAGAGGCCTCATCGAATTATTAGGGTACCAACCTCCTTGGTTAGGAAGGGAACTTTGTAAGATGAGTTCTGTCCCTAAGTCTTTCTCCCAACTTCCTTTATTTTGACACGAGTGATATCTTTGTCCTTTTGCAACTGTGTGTAAATACTAAATTAAAATATGGTAAAAAGTTATGTTATTAGGAGTTTGTTTTTCGGTTGTATATTTATAAAGGGCCCCATTGCATATATATTCTATTGGTTGTTAAATAGTAGGGACACTACATTGGATTAGGTAGGCGAGAAAGCGGTCAAAATAATACAGCAAAAAATAAAAGATTGTGTCGCCATATTAACATAAGCACCTGTACACCCAATCCTTGGCAATGAACACAAGAACTTTAGAAACAGCCTTAAATCTGTCAGTTGCGCGGCCATTCTTTGGATGCAAGGTCATCAAAACTCTTCCAATATTAGTGCTCTACACTGTGATGGGTCCGAATATCCGGAGGAGTGTATATAGCAGAAAATACTGACCCTTTTGCAAGAGCTTCTGTGGGGTTGGGAGCTGTCAGACAGCTGACCAGGCTAAATTAATCAGAGCCTTTCAAAAAACATATTTAGTTATCAATAACGGTGTTACTTGTAACCCATGACAGCACCACGGAGAGGGGATCCGCCCTTCAGGGACAGGAACCTACAGATAAAAAGGGCGGTACCTCTCCTCCGCCCCCAGTAGGATACAGAGCATCAGAGGGTCTCCAGGTTAAACAACAGAAATATATAACATTATAATATTGCTTATTATCTTGGAACACTGTGCCTATACGAAAACACGCTACAAACAGTAAAGCGTGCTCACCGCACACGTGACGGGGGGGGGGATTAGTGGGTGCTGTCTTGGGTTCCAAGAAACACCATTATCGGTAAGTAACTTAAGTTTTTCTCTCTCACCCATGACAGCACCACGGGGAGAATTACAGAGACTGGTTTTTTAGGGAGGGACCACAGCCTGAAGGACCCTTCCCCCACAGGTCAAGTCAGACGTAGAGGCTAAATCTAACCGATAGGGCCTATAAAAGGTTGAAGGTGATGACCAGGTGGCCGACTTACAGATCTGTTTTATTGATACCTCAGAACTCTCAGCCCATGAGGTCGCCACTGCCCTTGTGGAATGGGCTCTCAACCCTTCCGGGATGGTATTCCCAGTGGAAGAATAGGCCAGGGCTATTGCAACCCTTATCCACCTTGCCAAGCTACTCTTGGACGCTTTGAGTCCCTTCCTGGGCCCCTGGAAACACAAAAAGAGCCTTCCTTCCTACACCCCTGGTGGCCTCTAAATATTGAAGTAGACATCTTTTCATGTCTAGGGTGTGAAACCTCTCTTCTCCCCTATTCTTAGGATTTGGGCAGAAGGAAGGAAGGACTACTTCTTGGGACCTATAGAAATGCGATGCTACTTTAGGTAAGTAGGCCGGGTCAGGCTTCAGGATGACCATCTTCCAAATTTTTTTGGGAAATGTTGGTACTGCAGATAGACCCTGGATATCGCTCACTCTACGGACCGATGTTAGTGCTACCAGTAGAACAGTTAACAATAAGATTTTTAGATGGGCTGACTCAATAGGCTCGAATGGGGAATCTGTTAGCATAGATAGTACAAGATTCAGATCCCACGATGGTAATTTCCGACTAATTATCGGCCTAGACCTAACTGCGGCCTTAATTAATCATTCTATCTATGGGTTGCCTGCCACATCATGGTTATATAGGGCGACTACTTGTACTTTTAATGTATTGACTGCTAACCCCTGTTCTCAGGGCCGGATTATAGGAGGGGCAGGCGGGGCTTCAGCCCCGGGGCCCCCACCACAAGAGCTTCTAAGGGGGCCCCCACCACTGGGCAGCGACCGCCAACGCAGCGCGAGGATAAATATTAGACGCCGTCAGTGAATAGCAGGAACGGAGCGGCCGGCAAGGGTCCGTCCTGCTTCCTGCCCGGAGGCCGCGCTTCCTGTTTCACACAGAGGAGCGCCGCTGAATGACGTCATCATTCAGCGGCCGCTGCTGTGTGAGGGAGGAAGCGCTGGCGATGCTGCGGACAGGTGAGAGGAGAGAGGTGGTGTCTTGTGTGTGTGTATGTATGTATGTATGTATGTATGTATGTATGTATGTATGTATGTCTGTCTGTCTGTCTGTCTGTGTGTGTGTGTGTGTGTGTATGTCTGTGTGTATGATGGAGCAGGCAGTGATGGGAGTGATGGTCTAGAAGGCAGTGATGGGGTGAAGGAGCAGGCAATGATGGGGGTGATGGAGCAGGCAGTGATGGGGGTGATGGAGTAGGCAGTGATGGGGTGATGGAGCAGGCAGTGATGGGGTGATGGAGCAGACAATGATGGGGGTGATGGAGAAGGCAGTGATGGAGCAGGCAATGATGGGGGTGATGGAGCAGGCAGTGATGGGGTGATGGAGCAGGCAATGATGGGAGTGATGGGGGTGATGCAGCAGGCAATTATGGGGTGATGGAGCAGACAATGATGGGGTGATGGAGCAGACAATGATGGGAGTGATGGGGGTGATGGAGCAGGCAGTGATGGGGTGATGGAGCAGGCAATGAGGGGAGTGATGGGGGTGATGGAGCAGGCAATGATGGGAGTGATGGAGCAGGCAGTGATGGGGTGATGGAGCAGACAATGATGGGAGTGATGGGGTGATGGAGCAGGCAGTGATGGGGTGATGGAGAAGGCAGTGATGGGGTGATGGAGCAGGCAATGATGGGGTGATGGAGCAGGCAATGATGGGGGTGATGGAGCAGGCAATGATGGGGTGATGGAGCAGGCAATGATGGGGGTGATGGAGCAGGCAATGATGGGGGTGATGGAGCAGGCAATGATGGGGGTGATGGAGCAGACAATGATGGGAGTGATGGGGTGATGGAGCAGGCAATGATGGGGGTGATGGAGCAGGCAGTGATGGGGTGATGGAGCAGGCAATGATGGGAGTGATGGAGCAGGCAGTGATGGGGTGATGGAGCAGGCAATGATGGGAGTGATGGGGTGATGGAGCAGGCAATGATGGGGTGATGGAGCAGGCAGTGATGGGGTGATGGAGCAGGCAATGATGGGGGTGATGGAGCAGGCAGTGATGGGGGTGATGGAGCAGGCAATGATGGGAGTGATGGGGGTGATGGAGCAGGCAATTATGGGGTGATGGAGCAGACAATGATGGGGTGATGGAGCAGACAATGATGGGGGTGATGGAGCAGGCAATGATGGGGGTGATGGAGCAGGCAA
Source organism: Dendrobates tinctorius (assembly GCF_039654945.1). Classification (NCBI taxonomy): domain Eukaryota; kingdom Metazoa; phylum Chordata; class Amphibia; order Anura; family Dendrobatidae; genus Dendrobates; species Dendrobates tinctorius. Next base: position 59,011,081 of record NW_027361679.1, read on the forward strand.
TGATGGGAGTGATGGGGGAAGGCAGTGATGGGGTGATGGAGAACGCAGTGATGGGGTGATGGAGAAGGCAATGATGGGAGTGATGGCGTGATGGAGCAGGCAATGATGGGGGTGATGGAGCAGACAATGATGGGAGTGATGGGGTGATGGAGCAGGCAATGATGGGAGTGATGGGGAGAAGGCAGTGATGGGGTGATGGAGAAGGCAGTGATGGGGAGAAGACAATGATGGGGTGATGGTCGAGAGGGCAATAATGGTGATGGTGGAAAGTGCAATAAATGGGGGTGGTGGAGGAGGAGGAAATGATGGAGGCGGTGGAATGGGCAATGATGGGAGTGGTGGGGGAGAAAGCAAAGATAGTGGTGGAGAAGAAAATGATGGAGGTGGGGGAGAGGACAATAATGGGATGCGAGGGGAGGAGGACAATGAGGGGTGTGGGGGATTGGGATGGGAGGAAGGGGGACTTATAATGGCCTTAGGAACAGGGGGAGGTGGAGGAAGACATTATCGCTTATTATGTCCAACACAGTCCCTTAGTATATAGTGTACTCACTAATTCTGTATAACACCATCCTTAGTTACATAGTTTCCTCTTTTATTATGTATAACACCATCCCTTATTACGTACCATCCTCTCTAGTTATATATGATGCCGTCCCTTATTATATAGCTTCCTCTGCTGTTATGTATAGTGCTGTCTCTTACATAGTGTATTCTTGTTAATTTTGTTATTTACAGTGCCCTCTTTTATTACATAGTTCCTTCTCTTTTTAGATATAAAATGACTGCTGATCGAAGAGCCGGTGACCAAACTACCAGTCCATCAGCTCCTCCATTAGAAAGGAAGCTTTCCCATGCTCCATCAGCCATCATTGCATTATACAGCCAACAAGACAGGACGGTATGTAATAAATAACAGGGCTCTGTATAATCCAATATGTAAGGGACGGAACTGTACATAACAAGAGAAGGCACTGTGTAAGGGACAGCAATATACATAATAAAGGAGACTATGTAATATATACCTGTATATGTGTGTGTGGCTATATAACATCAATAATCTATCTATCTATCTATCTATATATATATATGTATATATACACACACGTAGCTTTGACGCCATAAAAGGAGGGGGCCCCCGTACACATTTCTTGCACAGGGACCCCAAGCTGTCAGTGTCCGCCCCCTGTCCGCCAAAATAATTTGTGCTTTCTGGTTATTTTTCTGTCACATTATTAAAAATTATTATTAAAAAAAGCCATTAGGTCTTCATCCAGCATCATCAAGCTAATACATACATATAGAGAACTGCAAGAAGTTGAAAGTCTAGAAATTTAGAAATAATAGCAGAGTTAGTAGCAGACTAAAAATTAGATCTTTGAGTGTAGTGTGGGCTCTTCGGATGCTTCCGAATTATCAACGACCAAAGGGGCGGCAAATTTTTCGACCGCCCCGGGCGCCACAAACAGTTGCTACGCCACTGCGCTGGAATGAACTAGGCATAGATACCGGTACCGCCTCATCCTCTCCTATCTCGCCTCCTCTCCTGTCACGCCTCCTGTCCTGTGGATCTGCTCTGCCTGCTCGCCGCGTTCACGAGCATCGTGCGCCCGCCGCCTGCTGTGTACGGTCCCGCCAACCAACTCTGCAGCGCCACGGTGATTAACCCCCTTGCCTCCAGGCTCCAGCTAGCTATATATTTATATATAGCTCCTGTCTGTGCCGGCCGCGGCTGTGTGTGGAGACTAGTGGTGCGCACAGAGATGACGTCATCGCTGTGCTCACGTGTCCAGACACAGCCGCGGCCGGCACAGACAGGAGGACGAGCGATGCTGCAGGGATCGTGGCCGGCTCCACACAGGTCAGCGGCGCTGCTGCCGGCATAGACGGGAGGAGGAGTGATGCTGCTGGAGTGAGGAAAGGTGAGTATAAACGTTTATTTTTGTGTGCCACAGCCCATATGGCAGGATGGGGGTATATAGCAATATTATATAGGTGTATTTATATAGCAGGATGCATGGGGTATATAAGAGTATGGGGGAGGGGGTATATAGCAGGATGAGGGACGGTATATAGCAGGATGCGACCATACACCAGGATGGGGTATATTATGAGCAGGATGAGGGGCCTGAGGGCATATATAGCAGGATGTGTTAAATAGCAGGATGCGGCCATATGCCAGGAAGGGGTATATAGCAGGATGGGAGCACATAGATATGAGTGAGTATGCTCATACACAACTGCTGGAATTCACTCGTGAGATCTATGGTTTGTATGTCATATTTTTTTTCTGTAAAGGTACAGCATGGCTGAGCGAAGAATTGATAGGCATAAAACACCAAGATCATATAGTAGTGGTGCTCAGAAGAGGAACAAAGATAGAAAAGAAAAGAAGAAGAGATGGTTTTCTTGAAAAGACTCAGAAGCTGAGCAACTATTTTTGCCAAATTTTGCCAGATGATTTGCGTGAGCTACAGGGACAATCCAGTAGAGGTAGGTGAAAGCAAATGCATACCTATGAACATTTATTTTTTTAATTTAAAAAAAAAACAAAAACAAAAAGCATTTATTTTGTCTTGCAGCAGAGGTTCACAATATTTGTTACATAGCTGATGAGGAAAATGAATTAACCCAAGCTGCTAGTAAAGAAGACAATAAAGAAAAATATGATGAACGTGTTGTTGGTAATGTGCATCCAAGAAAATCTGGAGAAGAGGACTTCACAGCTAATGTAGCGGAAGATGACTACCATCTTACAGCAGATGAAAGGGAAGAACATGATGTAATGGATATAGGTGAAGCAGATGACCAAGCAGATGATAAAAAGCAAGAAGACCTAGTGTACACGGTTGTTAGAGGACAGCAAATCTACCATTCAAGTATTGTAGGTCATTCAAGTCCTGCTTATGGTGATGAAGAAGCTCATCTATCATCTGAAGCAGTAGATTGTGCCTGTGATTCTATAAATGCTGGAGTATGTAATGACATCGGTCTTTGGCCTCAAACTTTTAGCTCAGAATTTATAGATTTTTGGGCCACTGAAGGATAAAAAAAGCTTCAGAACTGCACATCAACGCTATTAGAAAAGTCAGTCTCGCAACTGTGTAAAACAGGAAAAGAAATATTTGAGAGAAAATGTATTAAAAATATTTTCAGTCGAAGAAATAAGAATGGTGAATCAGTCAATCGATCTTGGCTCTGCTTCTCACCAAGCACAGGCAAAGTCTATTGTTATGTCTGTAAACTTATTACACCACAAAAGGAGAACCTTTCTGGGGAAGGTTTTGGAGACTGGAAGCATGTGCTTGTACGTATTGCTGAACATGAGGTATCAAAGTCCCATCTTACCGCTGTCACAACACTGGCAAACCGGGAAGAAAGGAAAGGATTCATTAGTGCTCATTTGCTTCAAATGTCAGATGAAATACATGGATACTGGAAGCAAGTCCTTATGCGTGTAGTAAGTACTATAAAATTCCTGGCTGAACGAGGACTTGCTTTTAGAGGTGAAAATGAGCTTCTGAAATCAACAAGAAATGGTAACTTTTTAGGTATAATGGAGCTCATTGCAAAGTTTGATCTGTTTCTTGCCTCTCACATTAAAGAACATGGTGGAACAGGAAGAGGGAAAACAAATTATCTGTCTTCAACAATTGTTGAAGAGCTAATTCAACTAATGGGACAGCGTGCTCAGCAAGAAATCATTGCTAGAATAAAATTATCAAAATATTACTCGGTGTCAGTTGATTCTACCCCAGATGAAGCACACATAGACCAGCTAACAATTGTTATAAGATATCTTGAAGGATCTTCACCAAAGGAAAGATTCCTAACATTTCTTCCAAATTGTGGTCACACAGGATATGCTATAGCTAATGCATTGCTGCAGTTTTTACAGCAACATAAAATTGAAATACGTGACTGTCGGGGACAAGCTTATGACAATGCCGCAAACATGTGTGGAAAATATAAAGGGATGCAGACATATGTTAAAGAGAAGAACAAATTTGCAGAGCTGATACCATGCTGTGGGCACTCCTTAAATTTGGTTGGTAAAGCAGCTGCTAATGCATGTCCTAAGGCTGTAAATTTCTTCCAATTTGTACAACAAATTTATGTTTTCTTCACTGCATCCACTCATCGCTATAAAATTTTGGCTAATTATCTAAGTCAATCTGGATCAAAGTATCTTGTTCCCAAAAATCTAAGTGACACTCGATGGGCATGCCGGGCAGATGCCACAAAAGCTTTAGTTCAAGGCTATGCAAAAATTAAAGAAGCTCTTGTGAAAATTGGATCTGACCAGGATGAAAAAGATATTGTAAAAAATGAAGCGAATGGTCTTTCAAGACAGATGTCATCACTGGAAATATCATTATTAGCTGTTTTTTGGAAGGACATTTTAAACAGATTTGATGCCACGAATAAGGTTAACATTGGCATTTTTCTCATGTAGGCATAACGCTGTACTCAGTACTCCCCTGATGATCTGTTTGGTGAAACGCGTAGGGAGAAGGGAGCGTCACATGGAGGAACCCATGAATGTATAGATTCGGGTGAGATCTTTCCATGATATACTAAATGACATAAAAAATCTGTAAAGGTGGTGAATTGTAGGATGCAAAGAGGAATGTCTTGATTTACACCTTGGTTATATATTATTACAGACTATTTATTATGCCATTCTCTAATTAGAGGTGATTATTTTATATAAGGCTGTTATTATGATATTTGTTCAAGATCATTGTTAGTGATGACTATGGATGCTACACAGAAGTGGCACATAAAGGACAATAGATCTGTAAAATACATTTTTTTAGCACCATGAGAGTGTGTTTTTTCAAAACAAATTCACACGAAGCGGATACTCTGAGAAGGTGTCTATGGAGAGTTGGATAAAGACACCAAGGGTATACCGGTAGGGTGTTTAAAAATTTGGTCTTACCGCGTCAGATTGAGCGGTTTCTTGTAAGTGTTTGTCTTTTTGTACATGTACATTTTTTATGCATGGACTAAGTCCTTTTTAAACTTAATTTTGAATAAAGTGGATTAGTTTTATTTCTGGTATTTTTCTAGCTTGCTGGTGTAGATAGATGCCACGAATAAGGCCCTACAACATCCAAAAATTATTACTTCAGTCCGCAGTGGATATGCTGAAGTCTTTGAAGAATTTTGTGGCGTCGAAAAGAGACCATTTTTTACTATATGAGCAAGAAGCAAAACATTTGAGTGACACAGAAGAGTACTGTGAGGAGCACTCAAGACGTCATAAGAGAAATGTCCGATTAAATCCCCTGGACTATGCAAAGGAACCTGGAAGCCAGTTTTCTCCTAGTGAGAAGTTTAAGGTTGAAAACTTTTTACCTGTTATAGATCGTATTTCTACATCTCTTTCGGATAGAATATCTTCCTATGAAGTAATTGCTGAAAGGTTTGGCATTCTTGGCAATCTTGCAGTAGCCACTCCACAACAAATCTCTTCTGCAGCCCGTAACTTAGCAAATATATATGTTGAAGATCTAGATGCAGCTTCACTTGAAAATGAATTACAACAGTTTGCATATCTTGTTAAAAATGCTACACTAGCTGAACATGAAGATTTCCCTAGAGAGCTCTGCATGTATAAAATGGTGCTAAAGGACCCTTTCAAGAGTACATTCCCAAATATTGAAATTCTTTTGAGAATGTATTTGGTCTTGATGGTAACCAATTGCAGTGGAGAGAGATCATTCTCCAAAATGAAGCTAATTAAAACCAGACTTCGCAGTACAATGGGCCAGGAACGTCTATCCCACCTTTGCTTGTTAAGCATTGAACATGACATTCTTGAAGAGCTAGACTTTTCAGATCTGATTCAAGAATTTGCTATGAAAAAATCAAGAAAAGTTCACCTCTAAGTTTCCAGTACTTTGGCCTTCCTAAATGTTCCAAAAGGTTTGTAAAACTATGCTCACATTGTGATCAAATATGATTTGTACATCCTTAAAAGCTCAGATATGGTATGCTGTAGAGCAGTCAGAAACAGGGGAGACAGCACAACCCCTTTAATCACTTTAACATAAGTAAAAACATGCGTTTAACCCCTTCTTTTTTTTTCAGTTCCGTTTAAGTTTAATACATTATGGGTGTTCTGTTCGTGGCATCAAATCTGTTATCATACATCTTGGATTACCTGGATATATACATCTTAAATTATACATGGAGAATAACTGTTAGGTAAGCAAAGCTGCAAAGTTCTAGTCTGCTCATATATCCATTCCATTCTAATGATGATTATTTTAACTTTTTATAATTTTCATTTCCTTATAGCATACAAGTTGTGTTTTGAGGATACTACAAGAATCATTGGATGTTTGATGGATAGAGTTCATATGATCCTTCTCAACGTACTCTATTTCATTATATGATGGGTAAGTGAAATTTTTAAGGCACATATAAAAATGTTTGCATTTAATGCTGGTACTAATGTTGACATTTTACTTATTCTTTGTGTTAGTTTTCCCCTGGAGCTCTGCAATCTGATGACAGACATGTGTTGGATACAGAGATTTGACAGGGGGGTGGTAAAACTTAGTTGTCAATTTATTCACGACTTTCTAAGAGGTATTACAGAAAAAGTACAATTCAGAGTTATGGGAAAAGATGCTTTGAAATTGTTATATTATGTGGAAAGCAAGAGAGCCAGACAAAATCATACATCATTGTGGGAAAAAATACAGTAAAGCTTGTAATGTATACATTTATTTAAGCTTTTATCTGTACACACTTTTATATAAAGCATGTTTTCGATCGCTAACACCTCCACCTTGTACTTGGAGATGCTCACAGGCACATTAAGACAGGTGATATATCCTCCTTCAGCCAACAGACCTGTATTCAAAGAATGCTTCTTTTTCTTCTCTTACTATAGGAGAGCAAGCCACTACTCCAGAGATAATACAATAGAGAGCATATTGTTATACAGTAGTTAGCAACAATTGCTGCCGGTGAAAACTTTCCTTTTCTGCATTTTTATTATTCCTTGGCTGTCTTAACATTGGGTTCAATAAAAAAAAATGTGAGTAACTCTTTCTGTCTATAATTGGACTGCTTTGAGTTATCCTGGACTGTATCTCTATTGTAGTACTGTAAATCTGAATGTGGCAGAACAAGAGGATAAGATTAGATTGTACATCTAAGTGCTACAGTTCGCGCTCTACTGTTATGGCTAAAATGTTAATGATATGGGGGCCCCCACCAGATTTTCTGCCCAGGGGCCCCCACCAACCTTAATCCGGCCCTGCCTGTTCTAGGCCCTTCTGTAAAAATTCAAGAATTTTAGTGACTGGGACCCCATCCTGGACTCTTACTCCGGAGGTGGACAGGAATTTTTCCCAAGTTTTCCCATAAGCTTTTGTCGTGACTGGTTTCCTACTTTTTTTTATAGTGTCGTAATTAGGTTCTCCGAAAACCCCCTTCCCCTCAGCAGTGCCCTTTCAAATTACATGCTGTTAAATGGAGGTTCACTGCCCGAGGGTGTGACACTGGCCCCTGAGATAGTAGATCTGGGAGCTCTGGTAGGATCCAAGGGTCGGTGATAGATAGCATTCTCAGCCAGGAGAACCAAGTTCTTTTGGGCCAGAAAGGGGCTATTAATATCTTTCTCGCTTTGTCCTTTCTGACTTTCCTTATGACAGCAGGAATGCGGATGATCGGGGGAAATGCATATGTCACGTTCTGAGTCCATGGGAGCATAAAGGCGTCCAGGGCCCGAAGATTCCCCCTGGGTTCTAGAGAACATAATGCTTCTACCTTTTTGTTTTGCTTTTTTTTTTTTTTAAATCGGTGAACATATATATATATCCGGGGTTCCCCACATTTTTACAATCTGCCAAAAAATGGACTGCTTTAGGACTCACCCTGTCTTAACTGAGTGCGACTCAAAGTCTGCTTTTTAGTTCTCTGTTCCCCCAAATGTGTAATGCGGAGAGGGACAGCAGATTTTCCTCTGCCAGGCTGAGGATTCTGGAGGAGGTGTCTATTAGGGCTCCGGACCTGGTTCCCCCGATGGTTTATGTAGGCCACCGTCACTTGATTGTTCGAAAATATGCGGACGTGATGACCCCGTAGCGAAGGTAAGAAGTGTGATAATGCCTAACCTACTGCCCAAAGTTCCTTCTGATTTGAGGAGGATTTTAGTTCTTGATCCCTCCATTCCCTCTGGGCGACTCTGCTGTCCAGGTCTGCTCCCCATCCCATGGGACTGGCATCCGTGGTGATTATGCGTGATATTTTTGTTACCCAGGGGATCCCATTGGATAGGTTGCTGGTATTCCTCCACCAAGCTAGGGAATGAATAGTTCTGGAATCTAGGGTTATGTGACCCTCTAAGTGACTCCTTAATGCTAACTGGTTTGCTAATACATCCCATTGGAGATCCCTTGTATGCAGTTGCGCCCACTGGACTGTTGGTAAGCAGGCGGAAAGAGACCCCAGCAGTAACATCGCTTTCCTTAGTGTTATGGAGGGGTTTTGTATGGCTCTTGCCACCATCTACGCAATTTTTTATTCTTTTGTGGCTTGGGAGGCGGCAGTCTTGCTTGTTTGAGTCCAATGTGAGCCCTAGGAACTCCTGCACATTGCTGGGCTCCAGCCTTGATTTTTTCAGATTTAGAAGCCAGCTGAGGTTCTGTAGAGTGTCCATCACTCTGTCCCTCTGTTCTTTGCAGTTTTGGGCCGAGTCGCTTGCTATTAAAAAGACATCTAACTATGGGATTATTAAGATGTCCTGCTCCCTTAGGTGGGCCATCATCCCTGCTACTAGTTTTGTGAACATGCGTGGGGCTATAGATATTGCGAACGGCAGGGCTCTGTATTGAAATTCCCTTATCTCGCCCTATATGGAGACCACTAGTCTGAGGTACTTCTGGGAACCTTTGTGAAAGGGGACGTGATAGTACGCGTCGCTGAGATCTAATACCGCCATGAAGCAGTTTGGGAACAGGATTTTGATGGTGTATTTGATTCCATTTTGAATTTTTGGCATATCCGTTTAGCTTCCGTACATTTATAATTGCTCGTTATGTGCCATCTTGTTTGGACACTAGAAATAGTGGGGAGTAAGACCCTTGCCTTTCTCTTGAGGGGGAAACTCTCGAAGGACTGTTTTTCTACTAGATTCAGCACCTCGCATTCTAGGGCTTTTTGTTCTCACGTGGAGGATCTTAGTGGGGTTACCACATATTTTTGAGGTGGGAGAGAGAGAGAGTCTATTCTCAGGCCTGACTCAATATCCAAGGACTGTTCAAGATTTTCCCCCAGGCCGGAAGGAAAGAGTTAATCTTCCCCCACCCTGGGCAAACTGTCACTAAGGATTTTTTGTCCTGGAAAGAACTGCCGAAGAGGAATCTTCAATCCCTCTTTCTCCCCTCATCCCATCTGTTCTGTTACCTTGATGGCCTTTTACAAAAAGCTTTTCGTTTCGAAAGGACCATTCAAAAGCCCCAGGCCCTAGGTTCGGAAAGCTCTTTTTCTTATCCCCCGCCTTCTGGAGGATACAGTATCATCCAGTGTCTCTCCGAATAAGAATTTCCCCTCACATGGGATTGAGCAGAATTTCATCTTGGTTTGTAAGTCCCCTGGCCAGCATTTGAGCCACAATGCTCTCCGGGCTGCGTTCAAGAGAGCTGCCGCTTTAGATGTTAAGCGGACTGAGTCAGCCGATGAGTCTGCTAAGAAGGCTGCGGCTCCCCTTATCACTGGGATAGATTCTAGAATCTTTGCCCTAGGTGCGTCCTCCCTCAGTTATTTCTCGAGTTGATCCACCCATACTATTAGGGATCTTGAGGTACATGTTGCCGTTATGGCCGGCCTAAGGTTTCCCCCTGCTGATTCCCAGGCCCCCTTGAAGAAGGTGTCAGCTTTTTTTATCTAAGGGGTCCTTAAGTGTACTCATGTCCTCGAACGGGAGGGCGATCTTTTTTGAGGCTTTGGCCACGGCAAGTTTTGGGGCCTTGTCGCAAGACGTGGACGCCTCTTTGTCAAAGGGATATTTCCTTTAAGGGAAGGGACAGTGGAGTTCTTCCTGTCCGGCTTCTCCCATTCCTTTTTAATCAGGCCCTGTACATTTTCATTTAGCGGAAACACCCTGTGTTTCTTTTGGCCTAGTTCCCCAAACATTATGTCCTGAACTGACTTATCAGGACGAAGATCCAATACCCCATAGTGGATCTTACAGCTTTCACGAGCGTTGTCTACCTCGTCTAGGGGAAAACAATGACGTCCCCCCCGTTTCCCCGTCTGAGGATGAGGAGAAAGAGTCTGATGTATCTGAGTAAATTTCCCCAGATGTAGAGGGATCTGATTGGGACCCTACTAAGGTGTCCTTTTTAACTATATCCCCCTGTTTTAAAGATGTAAGGGCACTCTGGACCTCTGATCTAATTACAACTCTGAGATCAGAGGCGAAATCCGGGGTTTCCTCGCAGAGCACTTCTTGGATACAAGATTAACAGAGCTTCTTATCCCATGATTCTAGTAAGGCTCTGTTACAAGTGGGGCATTCTCTGTTCTTCCTTTTTCCCTTCTTTCCCTAATAAGGGAAAAGAAGCCTATTATGATGGTGAATATTCTCGAAGATCACTCACCAGATGGATACGGTCGTAGGTACCGGTTCGGGAGGTGGAATCGGATCCTGTGTAGGATGATCCAAGGATGGAGACTTGCTCCTTGCAGCTAATCTGCTGTGCTGCATGGAGTGACTACTGGATCGCCTGTCCTGGTCCTTCTGTCGGTAGTGATGCTGCTGCTGCCTGGGCTGCTGCTGCCATTGCTGCTCCTGCTGCTGGTCGCTATCCTCTATTATGCATAGGACACTTCCAGTCAGGAGCATTTCCAGTGGCTGGTTTTTAAATTTCCCCGCGTGTGATGCCACTTCCTCCCATCCTGCACCGCGTTACCAGGGAGCGCGCACTGCGCATGCGCCGACTCGGGGGACCCAGAAGGAGTCTTGTATTTCTGGGGCAGCAGCCATCTTGGTCCAGTGCTGCCTTGGTGCCGTAACGTGGATGCATCTGTGCCCGGGTCCCCGGCAGCCCCAGCCTGCTATCCGGAGCGGCGGCTCCTTCCTCCCCCTGCTCACCCTGCAGATACATCGGTCCCAGCGGTGGCAGCTTCAGGCACCGCACCCGCCATGACAGGGGCCTCCCCACTGCCAGGATCCGGACAGGTCGGCCCCGGATTCTCCTCTTCCTGCTAAGGTACCGCAAAAGTAGGTCACCTGTCAGGGACAGGAACCCAAGCGGGGGCGGAGGAGAGGTACCGTCCTTTAACCTGTAGATTCCTGTCCCTGAAGGGTGGATCCCCTCTCCGTGGTACTGTCATGGGTGAGAGAAGACAAAGCTGTCAGATTCTCCAAGAAGTGCATAAATTTGCCTGTGTGCATAAAGCGCCGAGTGGAATGCCGTCAAGGTGCTAGGTGTCTACTTTCAAAAAAGCTATATGGTATTATGGTGTGATATTTTCTTTTTGTTTTGCAAGTGGTGTTATTTGCAGATGTCAAAATTTGAAAAATTGTACTGGCTACTAGAGGTGCATAATGTCAAAAGCATCATGCAGTTAAAAGGGTTAAACAATGTTTAGGTACTTGGCATCCTACTGAATGGGAGAATAACAACATTCTTTATTAAAATAAAAGTGTTGCCATATTCAGAGACAATTTTAATTTTGTTATTGTTGGAGCTGTTATGAAGGCCTGTGTTTTCACCTTTCTGACCAGGCCAATTTTTACAATTCTGACCACTGTCACTTTATGAAGTATTAACTCTGGAACGCTTCAACGGATCCCGCTGATTATGAGACTATTTTCTCGTGACATATTGTACTTCATGTTAGTGGTAAAAATTCTTTGATATGACTTGCATTTGCGATAACGGATATTTGGCGGAAAATTGTTACAATTTTCAAACTTTTAATTTTCATGCCCTTAAATCAGATAGTCATCACACAAAATAGTTAATAAATAACATTTCCCAACTGTGCTTTACATCAGCACAATTTTGGAAACTTTAAAAAAAATAAAATTAGTAAGTTATAAGGATTAAAAGTTTACCAGCAATTTCTCATTTTTACAACAAAAATTTGAAAAACCATTTTTTTTTTAGGGACCACCTCACACTTAAAGTGACTTTGAGGGGCATATATGACAGAAAATACCGAAAAATGACACCATTCTAAAAACTGCACCCCTCAAGGTACTCAAAACCTGCTTCACATGAATTTTTGGAATGTGGAAGGAAAAATAAACATTTACCGTACTTTTTTCTGTCACAAAAATTTTCCTATAGACTTTTTTTTTTTTTTTTTTTTTTACTTTCGCAAGGGTAACAGGAGAAAATGGACCATACATTTTGTTGTGCAATATCTCCTGAGCATGCCAATACCACATAGGTGGGGGAAATCTACTGTTTGGGCACATTTGACTTTTTGAATGTAAAATTTGATGGAATGGGGGCGTGGCTATGTAGCCAAGGAAGAAGGAGGCACACAGAGAGCTCCTGAAAATCCTGCTTCCATCCTGCGTCTGTGGCCTCATAATTGCAACGCACCTGTCAGCATTCGTGACATCTGGACCCCGCTGGGAGACGTGAGGTAGCTCTGGTGAGTTGAAAGCCGGGGGGGTCGGAGCGGGCTGCAGGGCCTGCACGGAGTGGTGGCCATCTTAAGACGGGCGCTATCAGTAAGAGCTGCAGCGTCCAGCTTCCACTGCCACAGTGCTACTGGACGGTGACTCACATCCTGAGGACACAAGGGACTCGCGGTGAGTGCCCTGAAAAATTGGGCCCTGCGTTCCTCCCTTTCATTAATAGATTCACTGTGCCGCTGGCGCTACTTCTGTGGGGACTTCTGTACCCCCCCACTGCTGCTGTCTCTGCGGGGGCTGTAGTCTCTATCCCCCCCGGCTGTGACAAACCTCGCTGCTGCAGCACCAGACACTGCCCTTCCTGATCCATGTGACTCCCCCCTACATAGGGAGTTGCTTCTGTGATATATCTTTTTTTACAAGCCCTGCTGTGCATATAATTGGGGGAAAGTCCCCAGAGCCTGCACCGCTGCACTGTCACTGTATATGAGTTGATCTAAAGGATCAGCAGCAGCAGAAAAATTAAAAGAATATGCCAGACCCGACCCCTTTGAAAGTGTACAGGTTCCCAAAAATAATCCTTCACAAGCTCAGCGAAAAAGCCGTCCCCTTGGGGGCGAGGAGGAGAATGAGCAGGAAGAACTGACCCTCAAACAGGCGTCTGAACAGCTAATGCAAGCCATCTCCTTAACCAGGACTTCTCTGACGGAGAAGATAGAAGACGTGTACACTGAGGTGGGGCGACTTCGACACGACATGCAAGCTATGCGAGGACGCATTACGGAAGTAGAGACGAGAGTATCCCAGATAGAAAAAACCATCGCACCTATGGAGGTCAAGTTGACAAAGGTGGCAGGCTCTATGAACGCCTGGAAGGAAAAAGCGGACGATCTGGAGAACAGGATGCGTTGAAATAACATTCGTGTCATTCGACTTCCGGAGCGTTCAGAGGGTCAACATCCTGAGCAGTTTCTCAGGCTGGCTTAAGGCCTCTCTGGGGGATGAATTTTCTCCAGTATTCGCCTTCGAAAGAGCGCATAGGGTTCCTACAAAACCCCTTCCTCCGGGAGCCCCACCTAGACCCTTCTTGGCACATCTCCACAACTGTAAAGACAGAGACAGCATTCTGCGTCTCGCACGGCAAAAAAGCCCCATCAAATTTGATAATGCTGTGATTTCCATTTTCCCGGATTTTTCCATGGAACTTCAGAAGCAACGGGCACAATTCATCGAAATTAAGAGGCGGCTCAGAGAGAGGAACATCGTGTATTCCATGATCTACCCGGCCCGGCTCCGGGTTGTACACGGGGGCTCATCTGTTTTTTACGGATCCAGCGGAGGTGACTGAGTGGCTGCGGTCCCATGGGGGATCCCCTGCAAAGGAATCCTAATGTACTCGCTGCCAATTTGAATCCTTCAATTAGAGGCCCAGTTGGGGCTTCCTCGGCGGGTATCCAGTTTAACAGCAATACCAGACACTGAGTTCAGTGATGGTATCCCCTTATTCTTTTTTCAATAGGGGCGTGGGACTTTGCTCCTATACTACGAGACTAGTGTTTTGTTTTTTTCTTTTTAATAGTTTCAGTTTTAATAGTTTTTTAGGTAGTAGTCGCAGTCAGTGGCAACCCTGTCTTCTGTGTGATGTTTCCAATCTCTGCTCGGGTACTAGCATTCGCCATATTCGGACAGACAAAAATGGGGTCTGAAATAATATGTATGACCTGGAATGTGAGGGGCATTAAGAGCCCCCGAAAGAAAATCAAAGTATTCTCGCAGATCAGGCAATGCCGTCCGCACATTGTGGCCTTGGTGGAGACGCACCTGACCAGGGATACTGCTCGGTGTGTGCAGAAACCGTGGGCACAATGGTATATCCACTCATTTCATACCAGTTATTCAAGGGGGGGGGTCTCGCTATTGATACATAAGGACGTTAGATGGGAAGCCCGAAGGGATCCTGAGGGACGTTTTGTATTTGTGCATGCACTTATTAATTCCAGACAATATGTTATTCTATGTATTTACAACCCCCCTCCAGCCAATATATCTATTCTCCAGAAGGCAATGGGTTTCGCCCTGAACTATCCAGACGCTGATGTAATGTGCATGGGGGATTTCAACCAGGTCATGAACAACAGTCTTGACAGGCTGAGACTGAGTGATGAAGGGCGGGGGGGGGGGGTTGCGGAGTCTCTCCCACAGGTTATATCCCAACTATCGCGGTTCATGGAGTGCAGTGGATGGCTGGATTCATGGAGAATGTGACGTCCCGAGAAGAGGGAATATACTTGCCATTCATCCACTTAGCACTCCTTGTCACGTATAGATTACATATTTGGATCTAGTTGCCTAGTAACATGGGTAGATAGTATAGAACATGGCAGTAGGGGGATTTCAGATCATAGCCCTGTCGTTCTTACACTTAAATACGGACCACTCAGCAACAAGATGGCTTGGAAATTAAACCCTTTTTGGCTGAAATTGATAGAATCACCCGATAGACCGATCTATCAATTACATTGCTTCATTTCGTCCCACCCTGAACTTCGGAATGTTAACTTATTTTGGGATGCCCTTAAGGCATACTTAAGGGGCTGCTGATCCTCTACGATCTCTTATATAAAACGGGTGACATCGAGGGAGGATGATGAAGTGGAGCAGCGATTGAGAGACTCGGAGGCCACTTACATGTCTGATTAGACTAGTGGCAATAGGGTGGAGTGGCTGGCTGCTCAAACATTATATACTCAACACAGACACCAGGTCCAAACGTAAATTATTTTTTGCCCGTCAATCTTATTTTGAGCTGGGGAACCAGGCAAGTAAATTCTTGGCCTATTTGGTATGTCAGCACAACACTACTAACACAATATTACAGATCCGTAGCTCAGATGGTACTCTGGTGACTTCAACTGAAGAAATACTGAGCGGCTTCCATAACTATTATAGATCACTGTACAACTCTAGAAGTGATGTTGATAGTCAGGGGTGTTTGGAATACCTGTTGGATATCACATTTCCCACTCTGAGCCCTTCCCAGCAGACCTTTATGGATGCTAAATTTACTCTGGAGGAGATAGAGAATGCCATAACGGACACGGCGTCTGGGAAGGCCCCTGGACCTGATGGGTTTCCCATTGAATTACTGGAAATACTGGAAGATATTAGCGCCACTGTTGTTGATGGTGTTCCAAGGGATTTGGGAGGGAGGATCTATGCCAGAGTCCTTCTATGAAGCTAACATAATAGTACTTAAAAAAGAGGGGAAGGACCCATTAGGACCCATATCATTAGTGAATGTGGACTATAAGATTTTTACGAAAATTTTGGCTACCAGGTTGAATTCGATTATATTAGAACTTCTACATCCTGATCAAACTGGCTTTATGCCTGGTAAAAGTACTTCTATTAATATTAGACGAGTCCAGTCGGTGGTCCAATATATCTCCCTGGTACCAGATAATCAATGGGCATTGGCATCGCTGGATGCGGCCAAGGCTTTTGACTCCCTTGAGTGGCCCTTCCTATGTGCATGTTTACAGAAATATGGGTTTGGCGACAGGTTTCTAAAATGGGTTAGTACATTATATATGAAACCTAAGGCTCGTGTCATTGTAAATAGTTCTATCTCTGAGTCCTTTTCACTACATAGGGGAACCCGTCAGGGTTGTCCCCTTTCTCCGGCCCTATTTTCCCTGGCAATCAAGGCATTGGCTATTCGTATAAGATCTTCCCCTAATATTGAAGGTATAGAAATAGCGGGTCGAGTAGACACCATAGGCTTATACGCTGATGACATGGTGATTTTTATGGGTAGCGTGGAGGACACATTGGCACGGGTAATAGCCACTATCAATAAATTCAGTAAATATTCTGGTTTATATATAAATTGGGAAAAGTCTGCCCTGATGCCCCTCTCCCATGCCCTGATGCCACAACTAGAGGGCCTCTCCTCAATACCTATTGTACCCAGTTTCAAATATCTAGGTGTTCACATATCTCGAAGCAGTTTGTTAGATTTGCGGCTCAACATACACCCATTGTTGGAAATAGATAAAGATAATTTCTAATCTGGAGTAAACTCCCGCTTTCTGTAGCCGGACGTATTAATTTAATCAAAATGATACTGCTTCCTAAACTCAGCTACTCTCTTCAGCACAGTGCTGTGGTAGTACCTCGATCCTTCTTTGCAAATTTGAACTCTCAAATTACATCTTTTATATGGGGAAAAGCTAGGCCCAAACTCAGGCTGTCCACTCTGCAAAGACCAAAAAGAGAAGATGGGGCAGCGCTACCAGACTTTTTTCTGTATTATCTGGCCGGACAGGCCAAAGCCATATGCAAGTGGATGCCTGATGATCACCTCCCTAACTCTGAAAGCCACTTGCTCCACGCCGCACGAGTTAGCTGTCCGCTGGGCTTCTTAGAATTGGAAAAAATAAATGTCCCCCGCTTGCTGCCCCTGCTTCGCCTGGCACGATCAGTGTGGAGGCAGATTAAGAGAGTAATTGCATTTGGAGACATAGTGGCTGAAATGCCCCTGTGGAATAATGGTTATTTTCTGGCATTGCTTGAACACCCGTCTGCTGAGTTCTGGACTCAACACAATGTTTCCTCGGTATGCGATTTGCACGATCATGGAACCTTGGTGTCTTTTGAACAATTACAGGTCAAATGTAACGTCCCAAGATCCCAATTTTTCCGTTATCTACAATTGAGGTAAGCCTTTCAATCACACATGAGAAATATGGGGGCAAACAAAGCTATATCGTCTCTGCCCTTGATAGGCATCCTTAAATCGCAAGGTCCCCAGTGTCTCATCTCCACTTTGTACACATATATGCTATCGGTAGGGGCGGAATCCGCCATAAACTCGATTAAAGGGAGGCGGGAGAGGCTCATCCCCGATGCACAGGGAGAGGAATGGGGAGAAATTCTGGAATCTCCAATCGGGGTGTCTGCGTCTATCAATAACAGAATGACACAATTATATATTATAAATCAATCATATCTGACCCCGACCCGACTATTCAGGATGGGCAGATTCCAATCATCGGAATGCTTGAGATGTCACTCATTGGATGCAGATTTTATACACATGATTTGGCAATGCCCTATTATTGCACAATATTGGAAGGAGGTGACGTCATTATTAACTTCCCTGGTACAAGCTCCGGTTCCCCTTGAGCGGCTGGTCTGCCTGTTTGGGGTGTGGGATGATGAATCTTGGGGTCACTATATCGGGATTTTTTTACGGGAAACGTTATTTATGGCACAAAAGGTTCTGGCACTGCGTTGGATGGGGAGCTCATGTCCCTCCATCAGGATTTGGATCGAATTGGTGAATGCGGTTATTCCATATGAGTGTACGCTGTATCGAAATAGAGGGTGCCCGGGCAAATTCGAAAAGATCTGGGAGAGGTGGAATTTCTCTCACCTTACCTTGTAGGAGGGAGACATCGCATAATAATTGGCTGATTATGTAGAACTAGGCTGCGAACTGGTAGTTATAGTTTGGTTTAGGAAGTTAAAAAGACTTTATTGATCGAATAATAATATAAAAGCTTGCATGGTTTACCTGACACTACATTTTATTCCATGTGTAAACTGACATATGTATTTTGTTTTATATCAATACTGTGGAAAGTGTATGTGCTTTATGCAATGCTTATCATATATAAGTGTGTATGATGTTTGTCTTGTTTATGGTTAATAAACGAATTTAAAAAAAAAAAAAATTTGATGGAATAATTAGCGGACACCATGTCGCGTTTGAAGAGCCCCCGATGTGCCTAAACAGTGGAAACCCCCACAAGTGACACCATTTTTCAAACTAGACCCCTTATGGAATTTATCTAGATGTGTATTGAGCATCTTGAACCCACAGGTGCTTCAGAGAAGTTTATAGCGTAGACCGTGGCAATAAAAAAAAAACAAAACAAAAACACATTTTTCCCATAAAAATGAATTCATCTAGGGATGCAGTGATTATATTGACACCACAGGTGTGTCACAAACTTTTATACCATTGGGAAGTGAAGAAAAAATAATTTACATTTTTACCACCAAGATTGTGTGTTAGCCCCAAGTTTTACATTTTCACACTGGGCAATGGATAAACTTGGCACCAGAATTTGTCCCACAATTTCTGCTGAATGTAGAAATACCCCATATGTGGCTGTACAGTACTACTTTGCCATATGGAGGGACAGAGTGCCATTTGCCTTGTTGAACGCAGATTTTTCTAGACTCGTTTGTGGATTCCATGTAAAGAGCTCCTAAGTGCTAGAAAAGCAGAATCCCCCCTCAAGTGACCCCAATTTGGAAATTATAACCCTTTGGGAATTTATCTACAGATGTAGTGACGATTTTGATTCTATGGGTTTTTTCCAGAAACAGGCAGCACTGGATGTTGCTGGGTGAAAATTGCAGACTGCATTTGTGACCAGTACGCTGTAGTGACCAGTACATTATGCCCAGCTCATGGTTCTGGAGACACGCACCTGTAAATTAGGCGGACTCTCATCACTACAGAAATGCCAAACATGTATGCACTATATGTGGTTTAGGCACACTGTGGGGCTCAGAAGAGATGGGGACATTTGAATTTGGGAGCGGAGAAATTGATGAATTTCTTTTAGCGAGTGAGGAACAATTTCGCTTTTCCAGAGCCCTTCTGCTACCAGTAACATGGAAGCCCCCTATATTTCCGTTAACAGATGACAGATCTGAGAGGGGGACTTGCTTTTTTTGTGGATTGTGTGGAAGCTTTTATCAGGAACATTTTACATAACATTTGGAATCACAGTTATCCGGCGCTCTACTCTGAGCTCTTACTTTGCGGTTTCCTTCTATATCTCTAAGTGAAAAAGTTTCAAATGAAACCCCCGATGGATCTATTCACTATAGTGAGGCAGCAGAGTATCTCTGGACTCCATCTGACTTTTGTTCCATGGTTTCCTTTTCTTCAGAAGAGCACAAAACTGTGGCCGACGGCACTTTTATGCAATCCTAAAAAGATGGACACCGCCAGATCACAGGTCCTATGGTACCCACAGTGCCTTATCTGCCTCATTATAGGGAATCTTCCGCTGGGGGTTCTGTCTGAATCCCGTATTTCAGAGAATTACACGGAAACCCCGATACAAGTGCTCAGCGCAGAGTAAATGTGCACCGAGCCTTACTGCGATCTTTGGGAGGAACAATGAAAAAAAATCAACAGCATGTGAAGAATTGGTTATTTATTTTTACGCTGTTCCTTGTGTGGTGTAAGTGATTAGGCAACTTTATTTTTCGGGTCAAGACAATCACAGAGATACCTCATTTATATCATTTTTTTATTTTGGCGCCTTTACACAATAAAAACTATTTTATAGAAAAAATAATTTTTCACATCACTTTATTCTGAGAGCTATAACTTATTTTTCTGCTGATGGAGCTGTATGGCAGCTTGTTTGCGGGATAAAATGATGCTTTCAGCGGTACCATTTTTATTTACATCCGTCTTTGATCACGTTTTATTGCACTTTTTGTTCGGCGGTTAATAAAGCATTGTTTTTTGCCTCTTTTTTATGGTGTCACTGAAGGGGTTAACTAGAGGGACAGTTTTATAGAGCGGGGTCTTTACAGACGCAGCAATACTAAATATGTGTACTTTTATTTTTTTTATTTACATAAATATTTTACCAATAAGTACGTTTTTTTCTTTATTTGGGGATTTTTTACAAAAATAATTTTACACATTGTAATATTTTTTTTTAACTTTATTACATTGTCCCAGTATGGGACATTACTATATAATGTCAGATCGCTGATCTGACACTTAGCACTGCTAAGCATCAGATCAGCTATCTGACAGGCAGGGAAGAAGGCTTCTCAGGTCCTGCTCTCAGCAGGCGCTGACAAGCCACCTCCCCGAAGGACCCGGAAGGACCCCACGGCCATCTTGGTGCCGGGGGGGGGGGGGTGTCTCCATGGAGAACATCAGAGCAACGCTATGGTATCCCGTTGTTCTGAGGGAAGCATGCAGGGAGCACAGCAGCATCAGAGAGGTTAAATGCCCACGATCTGTGCTAGCACCGATCGTGGGCGTTGCTGCGAGGTGTCAGCTGTCACATACAGCTGAAACCAGCACGCGATCGCTGCAGCGCTCAGCGTGAGGCTGCGGTGATCACGGCGCCGTACTAGTACTGCTCTGGTCAGAAATGCATCTCCCACAGAGCAGTACTAGTACAGCAAAGGTTGTGAAAGAGTTGGAAAAAAAAAAAATAATAATAGGAGCGTTGCCATATTTAGAGACACTTAAAGAAATTAAAGTTATCAATGGAGCTGTTATGAAGGCTTTTTTTTGTTTTGCTTTTTTCATGGCGGACTAAATTTCCATTAGGAGGCATTTACGGCATACTCATCACTTTTTTTTTGAGGGGGGGGGGAGTTAGAGGGGGAAACTGGCAGATCTGGCATTTTGTTTTTTTTTACTGACAGTTTGCCAAAATGTATGCGAGTTCACTGGTAAAGTGTCTTGTGGATACATGAGACCAAGATAGAGCTTTTCGGTAAAGCACATCATTGTACTGGTTGCCAAAAACGGAATGAGGCCTACAAAGAAAAGAGCACAGTGCTTACAGTCAAATATTGTGGAAATTCAGAGATGTTTTGGGATTATTTTGCTGCCTCTGGCACTGGGTGCCTTTACTGTGTTGCAAGGCATTCTGAAATCTGAAGATTACCAAAGGATTTTGGGTGGAAATATAGTGCACAGTCTAGACAGCCAAGATTGTGTCCTAGGTCATGGGACTTACAGCAGGACAATAACCCCAAATATAGTTCAAGTACCACCCAGAAATGGATGGAAACAAAAAGGAAACAAAAGTTCTATAGTGGCTAGCAATCAGTCTGGATCCAAGTTCCATTGAACACCTGTGGAGAGATCTTAACCCCTTCACAGCTACAACTTTTTTTTACATTAATATAGCAGTATGAGGGCTTGTTTTTTGCAGGAAGAGTTGTACTTTTGAATAACACCATTGACTGTACCATACAGCATACTGGAAAATGGGAAAAAAAATCCAAGTATGATAAAATTGCAAGATTAAAAAAAAAATGCAATTTCACAAATGATTCTGGGTTTTTTTAGTTACCATGTTCACTAAATGCTAAAAACTGACCTGCAGTATGATTCCCCTGGTCAGTATGAGTACACAGATACCAAACATGTATAGGTTCTTTTGTATTTCAGTGGTGGGGGAAAAAAAAATCAAATGTTTGTAACAGAAAAAAAAAAATGCTTATGTTGCCATTTTCCGAGACCGGTAGAGTCTCTATTCTTCGTGATCTTGGGCTGGGTGAAGGGCTTATTACTTATGCAGTGTCTTGACGTTTTTACTGATACCCATTTGGGGCAGATACATTGTTTACATTGTTTGTGATCGCATTTTAATGCAATGCTGCGGCGGCAAAAAAAATCATGCAATTCTGGCGTTTCGATTTTTTTCTCATTATGCAGTTTACTGATCTGAATAATTTATTTTAGATTTTCATAGTTCAAACATTCCTGAATGCAGCGATACCAAATATGTATTTTTTTTCGGAAGTGCAAAGGCTTCCGTTCATGCGCAGTGTGTCTCTCTGAAGCCGGGACACACACACAGCTTCAAAAAATCAATGAGGTGGGACAAGGTCGTGCACATGTGCGAGTTAACTTGCAATGTTGACGGTGCTTGTAAGATATGTTATCATGCCCACATGACTAGTCTGGTGAGACCAATGCCCCCTCCACTAGTCAAAGCCCTCATTCACATATCAAACGGACTTTAGAAATACTTTTTCTAAAGATCTGTTTATGTATGTAATATAACACAGGGACTGTTAGGCAATGTCTACATATTCAGACGCAACGGCTGGTGGTTCTGAGGTCATGGGGGACCTGATTGATTCCCTTTAACAAATTACAGAATGGGCATTTGTCTGTTAAGCTAGGTCAGCATCTGAAGGTGAGGGCGTTCTAAAACACAACAACATTGAGCAGATCCAACTCTGAGGAGGGAGAATTAACTGGATACATATCCTCACTTCATAGAGTTGCCCTAAAGCGCTATTGTTTTCTTTTGCTCCTTTATCCTTTTGCCTGAGGAATAAAACTTTCTGGTTGGTGTAGAATTTGTATCTAATATTTATTCACCAATATTCTTCTGCAGAATCTCTCAAATAATTTTCAGTGGGCTCTGAGCCCCTGGGTGGAAACTAGCTGCTATGATGCTTTCCGACATAGTTAACAGAAACTTGAAGCATTTCTACTTTCCTTTCCATGTAGCACATGTTGAGAAACAGTACCATGCAGGACAATTATACAGCAGTACTGAGTAGATGAAAACAGCAAAGTATTAGCACCTTTCAACTCTATGGTCCTACCTTTATAGACTTACATCAAGAAGAAGCTGTAATCAGACATCTCACTGAGCTAGCAGTGGGTCTTATTTTAACAAAAAATGGATTTTCTGAGCAAAAATTAAGATTCTTATTACTACTGATGTATGCAAAGCTTGTTGAAAAGACAGTCACCATTCCAATTCAGCATTTTGCACAGGGAAATTAATAGTAACTTGTAAAAAGGTAGCAACGGGGTTCTACCATCAGTGTCATTCATAAACCATTTCACTACATTACCATAGTAGGAAAAAAAAACGATCAAATGCAGATTAAAGTGTGTGCTCGTATGGTTCAAAGAAATAATCCTTACAATCCTTGGAAAATACACCTCATTTATGTACTTACCGCACGTCAAATGTAGTGTCTGTGTGTTTAGGATTCTCATTGTTTAAATTCAAGGCCTCCTGTTCAACACTATGTGAGAGTCTTCTTAATGCCATATCAGTGTTGTCACTCTTCCTGGCAACAGCTGCCACCTCTCGGAAACTCAAACTATGAAAACAGACAAATTAGAAGCCTGAAAAAACTAATCAATTTTAATTAAAAAAAAAATGCTTTTGGAAGTCACAAAAGAAAGAACTACGGTACTTAAAAAGTAACCTATACAAATTATTTCTAATATCTGACAGGGCCATGCTGTGCTCCCGGTCTCTGGGGGGGGGGGGGGGGGGGGGGAGAGCGGAGTGACCAATTACACTCCATTGTCCAAATCACAAGTGAGGAAAAGAAGGGTTCAATTCTGGCTTTACTAGCAGAGGGATACAGTGAGTATCATGTCGCCTCCATCCTTAAAATTTTTAAGACGGTATTCCATTACAATAGGGTCAAGCAGCAGACATTGGGGACAACAAAGCTTCAGACCAGCAGAGGGCGAAAACGACTCTCCACTGACCGGGATGACTCATCTTATCTGAATGTCACTGAAACAGAATATCTGATAATTTTTCAAAAAAAAAAAAAAAATTTCAAAAATGGTGTAGGCTCCCGCGTAATTTTGATAACCAGCAAAGGGAAAGCAGACAGCTGAGGGTTGATGTTAATATTCTGGGAAGAAGCCAATAGCCATAGAGGTTCCCAGGCTATTAATATCAGCTCACAGATGTTTGCTTAGCCTTTACTGGCTAGTTTACAGGAAAACCCCAGAAATAAATTTACATGGTGTCCCTCTATAAAATCGAACCAGCAAAGGCTAGGCAGACCGCTGCGGGCTGATATTAACAGCCTGGGAAGGGGCCATGTATATTGGCACACCCTCAAGCTAAAAACATCAGCTCTCAGCCGCCCCAGAAATGGCGTATCTTATAGATGAGCCAATTCTGGCACTTAGCCTCGCTCTTGATACTTGCCCTGTAGTGGTGGCAAGCGGGGTAATATTTGTTGGGTTGGTGTCACCTATGTATTGTCCGGTGACATCAAGCTGACGGATTAGTAATGGAGAAACGTCAATAAGACAACTATCCATTACTAATCCTATAGCTATATGGTAAATAAACCTATAAGTCCTCTATTTGAAAAAATCACAGACTCCTTTATTGAATCTTAATTTAACATACTTACTGCATTGCCTAATCCCTCGATCTCCTGCAACAAAAACAAAATAATAAACCAACACAAATACTCCTTGTCTGACGTAGTCCATTTAACAAGTGTCCCACGACAATCTCACGTGTAGAACACGGGAGATGTGACTGCTCTACACGGCTCCGGTGATGCACTGACAGGAGGTTATCGCTTCTGCAGTGCATCACTGAGAGTTCACCAGAGTTCATGCTCTCACTTACAGCAGTACCGCTGTGTGAGAATTTTCTAACGCAGCAGTGCCGCAAGTGACAGCACGAACTCCGGTGACCTCTGACGGTGGTGCAGCGATACAGTCCAACTCCCTCAAGGTAAAAACATCAGCTCTCAACCACCTCAGAAATGGCATATCTTATAGATGCGCCAATTATGGCACTTAGCCTCGCTCTTGACACTGACCCTGTAGCGGTGGCAAGCGGGGTAATATTTGTGGGGTTGATGTCACCTGTGTATTGTCCGGTGACATCAAGCCCACAGATCAGTAATGGAGAAGCGTCAATAAGACAACTATCCATTACTAATCCTATAGCCATATGGTAAATAAACACAGCCAGAATAAAGTCCTTTATTTGAAATAATCTCAGACTCCTTTATTGAATCTTAATTTACCATACTTACTGCATTGCCTAATCCCTCGATCTCCAGCAACAAAAACAAAATAAACCAACACAAATACTCCTTGTCTGACGTAGTCCATTTAACAAGTGTCCCAAGACAATCTCACAAGTAAACTCGGGAGATGTGATGTCTTTCAATGTAACAAAACCATATTGCATGTTGCTTGCACTGCTGCAAACATCCTTGGAGATTTAAAAAAGAAACCGTAGGCACAGAATGACAGTATGAACCAAGTACAGGAGCGCAACTATTGCGGTCACCCAGGGTGTGGGAAATACATACATACACACTGCTCACAAAAAATTGGGGATATTGGGCTTTCAGGTGAAACTTATGGAAAATAAAAGGTTCACAATAAAGTATGGCATTTAAGTAGAAGCATGCAATCGTGATTTCCTCACCCCAAATAATTTATTGTAACAAAAGCCAACAACATTTGTGGGTATAACCCCAAAAAATGTCAGTCTCAATAACTTGTCATGTGGCCATGAGCAGCTTGACAATAACGTCTCAGGCTGTTCACAGATCAAGTTATTGTCTGCTGAGGCATGGAATTCCACTCTTCTAGAAGGGCAGCCCTCATGTCCTTGAGGTTCTGGTGTACAGATCTATGAGCCTCTACACGGCAACTCAGCTGAGTAATCTGGTTTTCTATGGGATTCAGATCTGGAGAAAGTGCAGATCACTCCATATGAGGAACCCCAGTCTCCAGCAGCCATTCCCTAATGATGTGATCTCAATGAGCTGGAGCATTGTTTATGAAAGTGAATTTAGGCCTGTGTTGTTTGTGCAGAGGAACAATGACTGGATTAATGATGTTATTCAAGTAGTTTGAGTTTGTCACTCTACCATTCACAATTCTGTATTGACTAGACACACCTACCCACACGGACAATCACCAAAGGCTCTTTTGGTGACTAAAATGGCTGATGCATAGTGCTCGCCTTGATGTCTCCAACATCATTGGCAGCCATCATTTCAGCTCAGCATGAATCGAGTCAACAGTGAACAGCACAGAGGTCCACTTGTCCCTCATTCAGTGCGGAGATGCTCCCTGGCCCACAAAACTCGCAACTCTTTCTTCTTTTTTTCCATGTTAAGTAGTATATACACACACCACAATATGGTAAATTACACTCTACTAAGGAGATAAGACAGGGCAATTTAAAACTTCTGTAAAGAACAGAAAATCTTTCTGCATTGATTAACTACATTAAGAAAATAAAATCTTGTTTTAGAGTCAACATTACAGGAGATTGGATATTACAAAACCCTTACCATTTCTTTGCATGAATTTTAGAAGTTGGACTGGGAGGCTCTTGCAGTGCAGAAGTATTAGAACTATACAGTTTTTCTACACACTTTTTGGAATTGCCCAATAAGCCATTATTCTCTATGAAATTTTCCTCTATCAACATTGCTATTGCATCGTGTTGTCCATAATCAGAATCCTCATCAGAAAACTCAGGATTTTCAATAATTTCAGAACGACTGGTGTGTTTTAAAGGATCATTTCCTGCCTTCAAACGTACATCTACAATTAAAAATAAAAAAAAAATATGTCATATTTCAGTAACTAAATAAAACAGAGATGGACATTGAAGCGAGTTTCAGGTTATAGTGCAGCTAAAGGATAAGCAACTGTATAAATTATCTGTCAAGAGTTTTTTCAGAGATCAGTGTGTCTGGTACGTATACGGTTTGTGAAAATTTTCACCACACGTATCGGAGACACCTACACAGGTAGAACCATTTAAGTGAATGGGTCTGTGCACAGGTCAGTGTGTTTCCACAGACCGGGTGTCCGTGGACAAAACACGCTGACATGTCCAGTTGTTTTGTTTGTTTTATTAACAGTGGCACAGGCAACAAAACATCCCGTGCACACTGATGACACACACCGGCACCTGGGATTAAGCGGTACCGTTAGCGCTGTTCCCCGACGCCGGGTGCTGAAGACAGCTCTCATCATTCTCCCCTGCTCGAGCTGAGACCCTCAGCATTGGCAAAATTGGCTATCAAGAATAGAATAGATATATTATTTAAATAATTTAAAAAAAAACGTAGAGCACCCCCATCCTCCTCTATTTTTGATAACCAGCCAAGCTAAAGCAGACAGCTGGGGGGTGGTATTCTCAGGCTGATAATGGGCCACGGATATTGGCCCCCTAGCCAAAAAATAGCAGCCCACAGCTGCCCAGAAAAGGAGCATCTAAACTGTGTTCCAAATTATTATGCAAAAAGAGTTTAGGAGTGATAAGGTTAGAATTTTTTTGTTTGTCATTTAAACTCATTGATGGTGATGTGTGTCAGGGCTCTTTATATCACTGAAAGCAATTGCAGATACTTGTGCAAATTAGTTTGGCAGGTGTGTCCAAATAAAGGCAAGACTACTTAAGAAGGCTGTTCCACATTATTAAGCAGCCTACATTTTTTGCCAAAATGGGAAAGAAAAAGGATGTGTCGGCTGCTGAGAAGCAACATATTGTGGAGTATTTAGTTCAAGGCATGAGTACAATCAACATTGCCAAGACACTTCATCGTGATCATCGCACAATCAAGAAGTATGTAGCTGATTCCCAGCACATGTGTGCGTGCTGATAAGGAATAATTGAGGACTCTTTCCAACAGGCAATTGCGTCAGGTTAAAAGAGCAGCTGCAAAAATGCCTTGTCATAGCAGCAGACAAGTTTTTGAAGCTGCTGGTGCCTCCAACATCCCCCGAACAACAAGATGCAGGGTCCTTCAGAGGTTTGCAGCTGTGCGTAAGCCATCCTGTCGACCACCTCTATCCACTGCACACAAGCAGAAACGGCTCCAGTGGGCCAAACGATACATGAAGACTGACTTCCAAACTGTTTTGTTCACCGATGAGTGCCGTGCAACGCTCGATGGTCCAGATGGATGGAGTGGAGGATGGCTGGTTGATGGACACCCCATGAAAACACGGCTAAGGCGCCAAAAAGGAGGAGGTGGAGTAATGTTTTGGGCTGGAATCATGGGGAGAGAGATTGTCGGCCCCTTTAGGATCCCTGAAGGGGTAAAGATGAACTCCATAACCCATGTGGAGTTTCTAAAACAGCACTTCCTGCCATGTTTCAAGAGGAAGAACCGTGCTTTCCGCAGCAAGATCAATTTCATGCATGATAATGCACCGTCTCATGCTGCAAATAACACATCTGCATCTCTGGCTGCTATGGGCATAAAAGAGGACAAACTTATTGTGTGGCCACCATCTTCCCCTGACCTGCACCCCATTGAGAACCTCTGGAGCATCATCAAAAGGAGTGTCTATGATGGCAGGAGGCAGTTCACATCTAAGCAACAGCTCTGGGAGGGTATTCTGTCCACATGCAAAACAATTGAAGCACAAACCATCCAAAAACTGACAAATTTAATGGACGAGAGAGTTCAGAAGCTTCTTTCGAACAAGGGGTCCTATGTGCAAATGTAACATCACCTAGAATAAAGTTTGAACTTGAAAACTGTTTGATTTCATTCTGTAATAAGCTGATAATGCTTATAATTTCACAATTGACCATTTTTTTGTTCAAAATAAAAATAAAAAAGGTTGAAAACTCTGCTGTGCATAATAATTTGGAACATGCATTTTGAGTGTTTCTTATTTTTAAAAATATACTGTTTTCATAGGCAGTTTGTTCAAAAACATTGCAATTATACTCAGGGCTGTGGAGTCGGTAAGCCAAACCTGCGACTCCGACTCAGACTCCTCAATTTCCCTTACACCGACTCCGACTCCAACTCCGACTCCGACTCCACGACTCCCACACATATTGCTTATATTTAAGTGAAAATTTTATTGTAGTACAATGTGAACCTCAGACATTTAATCATTTTTATGATCCAATAATCAAGATATTTAGATAGAACAGAATATATATTGGTGTACTACCCGGTTTTCATTCTTTTTGGTACAGATACGATATGGATAGACAGATATGGATAAATGGATATATAGATAGAGCAGATTTCTAATCTGCTTTTGCTATTGAAAACATTATCTATGAGCTCAAAAACCTTTCAGGTGATGCAGTTTTTTTAAAAAGATGATCAGCTTTTGCAGCTGAAAAACATATCCTCAAAAAACACAGGAAAAATGCTGTGTGTGAATGTAGCCGACTCCACAGCCCTGATTATACTAGAATATTAGATGACTGGAAAATAACAATGACTGCAATTCATATAGGTAATTTAGAGAAAATATGAGGAAATATGTTTTGCATAATAATTTGGAACACAGTGTATTAGATGTTCCAATTCTGTTGCTTTGCCCGACTCTTCTCACTTGCACTGTGGCGGTAGCAAGTAGGGTTCATATTTGTGGGACTGATGTCACCTATGTATTGTCTGGGGACATCAAGCCCACGGCTTAGTAATGGAGAGGCATCTATGAGACACCTATTCATTACAAATCCTATAGTTGTATTGTAAGTAAATACACAGCAAGTATGAAGAAGTCCTTTGTTTAAACTTTTATGGAATAAAATTCATGGACTTATGTGCGCTGCTAAACAAGATACCAAATCCATGTTGCGTAGCTAGATCAATCATTTATTTCCCAACGCGTTTCGAAGTGCATAAGCCTTCTTCCTCAGGGGATGACATACGAGCACATAAAGCTGTCCCTGGTTATATACATCCACAGTTTGAAAATTGGCGCCAATGATAACATGTGATACAGAGAAAAAGTCAAAGTTCAAACAGGTCAAATAACGTGAGAATGTCATAATAATCAATCTTCTGTTAATAAAATCAATTGTTCTTTTAATTAATCCACAGGAAAAAGGTTTAAAAAAAAAGAAAAGAAAAAGAAGGAAAAAGAAAAAAAGCGAACTCTTGATACAGAATAGAAAACACAAGGAGGGAGACCAATAGTCAAGCTCCCACACCACCGCACCAGACAAGAACACGTCGGGAAAGTGAAAAAAGAAACCATTACTGCTCCAGAATATAAAAACCGCCAAAAGAAAAAAAAAAAAAAAAAAATTATATATATATATATATATATATATATATATATATATATATACACTCACTGGCCACTTTATTAGGTACACCTGTCCAACTGTGTGTTAAGACTTAATTTCTAATCAGCCAATCACATGGCGGCAACTCAGTGCATTTAGGCATGTAGACATGGTCAAGACAATCTCCTGCAGTTCAAACCGAGCATCAGTATGGGGAAGAAAGGTGATTTGAGTGCCTTTGAACGTGGCATGATTGTTGGTGCCAGAAGGGCTGGTCTGAGAATTTCAGAAACTGCTGATCTACTGGGATTTTCACGCACAACCATCTCTAGGGTTTACAGAGAATGGTCCGAAAAAGAAAAAAAATCCAGTGAGCGGCAGTTCTGTGGCCGGAAATGCCATGTTGATGCCAGAGGTCAGAGGAGAATGGGCAGACTGGTTCGAGCTGATAGAAAGGCAACAGTGACTCAAATTGCCACCCGTTACAACCAAGGTGGCCAGAAGAGCATCTCTGAACGCACAGTGCGTCGAACTTTGAGGCAGATGGGCTACAGCAGCAGAAGACCACACTGGGTACCACTCCTCTCAGCTAAGAACAGGAAACTGAGGCTACAATTTGCACAAGCTCATCGAAATTGGACAGTAGAAGATTGGAAAAACGTTGCCTGGTCTGATGAGTCTCGATTTCTGCTGCGACATTCGGATGGTAGGGTCAGAATTTGGCGTAAACAACATGAAAGCATGGATCCATCCTGCCTTGTATCAACGGTTCAGGCTGGTGGTGGTGGTGTCATGGTGTGGGGAATTTTTTCTGGGCACTCTTTGGGCCCCTTGGTACCAATTGAGCATCGTTGCAACGCCACAGCCTACCTGAGTATTGTTGCTGACCATGTCCATCCCTTTATGACCACAATGTACCCAACATCTGATGGCTACTTTCAGCAGGATAATGCGCCATGTCCTAAAGCTCGAATCATCTCAGATTGGTTTCTTGAACATGACAATGAGTTTACTGTACTCAAATGGCCTCCTCAGTCACCAGATCTCAATCCAATAGAGCATCTTTGGGATGTGGTGGAACGGGAGATTCGCATCAGGGATGTGCAGCCGACAAATCTGCGCCAACTGTGTGATGCCATCATGTCAATATGGTCCAAAATCTCTGAGGAATGCTTCCAGAACCTTGTTGAATCTCTGCCACGAAGAATTGAGGCAGTTCTGAAGGCAAAAGGGGGTCCAACCCCTTACTAGCATGGTGTACCTAATAAAGTGGCCAGTGAGTGTGTATATATATATATATATATATATATATATATATATATATATATATATATATATATATATATATATATATATATATATATATATATATATATATACACACACACAGTCATATGTAAAAGTTTGGGCACCCCTATTAATGTTAACCTTTTTTCTTTATAACAATTTTGGTTTTTGCAACAGGTATTTCAGTTTTATATATCTAATAACTGATGGACTCAGTTATATTTCTGGATTCAAATGAGGTTTATTGTACTAACAGAAAATGTGCAATCTGCATTTAAACAAAATTTGACTGGTGCAAAAGTTTGGGCACCCTTATCATTTTCTTGATTTGAACACTCCTAACTACTTTTTACTGACTTCCTGAAGCACTAAATTGGTTTTGTAACCTCATTGAGCTTTGAACTTCATAGCCAGGTGTATCAAATCATGAGAAAAGGTATTTAAAGTGGCCACTTGCAAGAAGTTCTCCTATTTGATTCTCCTATGAAGAGTGGCATCATGGGCTCCTCAAAACAACTCTCAAATGATCTGAAAACAAAGATTATTCAACATAGCTTTTCAGGGGAAGGATACAAAAAGTTGTCTCAGAGATTTAACCTGTCAGTTTCCACTGTGAGGAACATAGTAAGGAAATGGAAGAACACAGGTACAGTTCTTGTTAAGCCCAGAAGTGGCAGGCCAAGAAAAATATCAGAAAGGCAGAGAAGAATGGTGAGAACAGTCAAGGACAATCCACAGACCACCTCCAAAGAGCTGCAGCATCATCTTGCTGCAGATGGTGTCACTGTGCATCGGTCAACAATACAGCGCATGCATAACGCCTTTTTGTATGACCAAACAACTCAATCTTTGTTTCATCAGTCCACAGGACCTTCTTCCAAAATGTAACTGGCTTGTCCAAATGTGCTTTTGCATACCTCAGGCGACTGTTTGTGGCGTGCTTGCAGAAACGGCTTCTTTCGCATTACTCTCCCATACAGCTTCTCCTTGTGCAAAGTGCGCTGTATTGTTGACCGATGCACAGTGACACCATCTGCAGCAAGATGATGCTGCAGGTCTTTGGAGGTGGTCTGTGGATTGTCCTTGACTGTTCTCACCATTCTTCTTCTCTGCCTTTCTGATATTTTTCTTGGCCTGCCACTTCTGGGCTTAACAAGAACTGTACCTGTGTTCTTCCATTTCCTTACTATGTTCCTCACAGTGGAAACTGACAGGTTAAATCTCTGAGACAACTTTTTGTATCCTTCCCCTGAAAAGCTATGTTGAATAATCTTTGTTTTCAGATCATTTGAGAGTTGTTTTGAGGAGCCCATGATGCCACTCTTCATAGGAGAATCAAATAGGAGAACTACTTGCAAGTGGCCACCTTAAATACCTTTTCTCATGATTTGATACACCTGGCTATGAAGATCAAAGCTCAATGAGGTTACAAAACCAATTTAGTGCTTCAGGAAGTCAGTAAAAAGTAGTTAGGAGTGTTCAAATCAAGAAAATGATAAGGGTGCCCATACTTTTGCACCGGTGAAATTTTGTTTAAATGCAGATTGCACATTTTCTGTTAGTACAATAAACCTCATTTGAATCAAGAAATATAACTGAGTCCATCAGTTATTAGATATATGAAACTGAAATACCTGTTGCAAAAACCAAAATTGTTATAAAGAAAAAAGGGTAACATTAATAGGGGTGCCCAAACTTTTACATATGACTGTGTATATATATATATATATATATATATATATATATATATATATATATATATATATATATATATATATATATATATATATATATATATATGTTTTTATATACGACAAATACACATCAAGAAAAATGCTTATGAATTTCTCTGTAAAATAAAAAAAAAAATTTTAAAAAAGGGATTCACGTGTATTTCAATTCATTTATGTGCCCAAGTATCGGAAACAATTATTAGCCCCTGGCTAGAGAAAAGGACCTACAGCGAAACAATCCAGCCTTCCCAAAGGAGGTCAAGATCGTTCCCCGCACTCAGCAGAAAGGAGAACCGTGCAGAAACCGTTCCCTGTTATGAATGGGTCACCGAGGAGGATGGCAGGAACAGGCTAAGCCACCAGAAGACCAGTGAGGTTGGTAACTCAGCGGATTGCAGACCCCTGATCCTATCCGCACAACTAGCAGTAGCCGAGGAGCGTTCCTACGATGACCTAGACGCTTCGACACAGG
This sequence comes from Dendrobates tinctorius, assembly GCF_039654945.1. Lineage (NCBI taxonomy): Eukaryota > Metazoa > Chordata > Amphibia > Anura > Dendrobatidae > Dendrobates > Dendrobates tinctorius. Next base: position 59,044,804 of record NW_027361679.1, read on the forward strand.
TGGAGGACTAACTAAGCCTAAAGACAGAAAGATGAAATCTAAACTTCCCGGGAGCAGATTCCCAAAGGAATAGACAGCCCCCAAACATATATTGTCGGTGAGACAAGATGAGACACAAACACAGGCAGAGAAGAGACTGAGCAAACAGTGGGGCCCAAGCTGTCTAGACAGGACAGAAAAGATAATGTCTGCAATCACGCACAAAACCCTGAAAAAGTCCACCACTACTGATATACAAAAAACCTGAGATTACACGATCTCACCCCCGCTAGATCAGCACTCTGGTATAAACTGGCAGCAAAGCAAAAAGATACTAACATAACAGGGGACTGAACAAGCTGCAACATATGAAGCAGGGCCCAGTGCTGCCCCCCAGCAGGGAGCACGCTGAACCCTAGCAGCAAAACAGAAAGCAAAAAAAAAAGACAAAAAGATTAGATGCAGAGGATTAGCAAAAGAATCACTTAGCTGAACCATGCTGATCAGGCAGGGGACAAAAGAGCTCCAAAAGCACACTGAGGAAATCACTAGCAATCTCCAAGAGCAGCCAGCTCAATTATATGCTCCCAGCCAGTAATCCCAGGTTTCTAATTATCGTCGTCAGGTGGAGAACTTCCATCCACCTGGCCAGCTCCACTACTCTCAGCAACCACCAGAGTGAGCTTCGGCTCAGAACTCCGAGCAAGAGAACTCACAACAGTTGCCCCTAAGTGAACCAAGGCATGACCCCTTCGTCGCAGGAGAGGGTACGGGGAGGTAAACTCCAATGTTCTCGCCGCGATGTTCAGCAGGCACTGAGAAGCCACCTACCTGCAGGACCCGGAAGGCCCCTGCGGCCATCTTGGATCCGGGGTCCTGCAGGGACTAGGCCCTCGGAACAATGTGAGCACATCGCATTGTTCTGAGGGTCTCAGGGAAGCACGCAGGTAGCCCCCTCCCTGCGTGATGCTTCTCTATGCCCCCCGAACACTGCGATCACGTTTGATCATAGTGTGGAGGGGGTTAATATGCTGGGAGCGGTCCGTGACCGTTCCTTGCACATAGTGCCAGGTGTCAGCTGTGATAATTAGCTGACACCCGGCCACGATCACCTGCGCTCCCCCCATGAGCGCAGCTAATCGCGATGACGTACTATCCTGTCCATGGTCATATTGGCCCGGGTCACCTGGACGGGATAGTACATAATAAGTCAGCAACGGGTTAACAGTGGGGTACCACATCGGTCAGTATTGGGCCCTCTTCTTTTTAACATTAATGACCTTGTAGGGGGCATAGAGTAGAATTACAATATTTGCAGAGGATACTAAACTCTGCAGTTTAACCCCTTCACCCCCAAGGGTGGTTTGCACGTTCATGACCGGGCCAATTTTTACAATTCTGACCACTGTACCTTTATGAGGTCATAACTCTGGAACGCTTCCATTGATCCCGGTGATTCTGACACTGTTTTCTCGTGACATATTGTACTTCATGTTAGTGGTAAAATTTCATTCAAATAACTTGCGTTTATTTGTGAAAAAAATGGAAATTTGGCAAAAATTTTGAAAATTTCGCAATTTTCCAACTTTGAATTTTTATGCCCTTAAATCACAGAGATACGGCACACAAAAAACTAGATAAGTAACATTTCCCACATGTTTACTTTACATCAGCACAATTTTGGAACCAAAATTTTTTTTTGTTAGGAAGTTATAAGGGTTAAAAGTTGACCAGCGATTTCTCATTTTTACAACACCATTTTATTTTTAGGACCACATCACATTTGAAGCCACTTTGAGGGGTCTGTATGATAGAAACTACCCAAAAGTGACACCATTCTAAAAACTGAACCCCTTAAGGTGCTCAAAACCACATTCAAGAAGTTTATTAACCCATTAGGTGCGTCACAGGAATTTTTTTGAATATTTAAAAAGAAATGAACATCTAACTTTTTCACAAAAAAAATACTTCAGGTTCAATTTTTTTTATTTTACCAAGGGTAACAGGAGAAATTGGACTGCAAAAGTTATTGTGCAATTTGTCCTGAGTACGCTGATACCTGATTTGTGGGGGGGAACGACTGTTTCGGCGCATGGCAGAGCTCAGAATGGAAGGAGCGCCGTTTGACTTTTTCAATGCAAAATTGGCTGGAATTCAGATCGGACGCCATGTCACGTTTGGAGAGTCCCTGATGTACCTAAACAGTGGAAACCCCCTACAAGTGACCCCATTTTGGAAACTAGACCCCCCAAGGAACTTATCTAGATATGTGGTGAGAACTTTGAACCCACAAGGGCTTTACAGAAGTTTATAACGTACAGCGGTACAATTAAAAAATCATATTTTTTCCACAAAAATGATCTTTTCACCCCAATTTTTATTTTCCCAAGGGTAACAGGACCCTAAAAGTTATTGTGCAATTTGTCCTGAGTACGCTGATACCCCACATGTGGGGGTAAACCACTATTTGGGCGCATGGCAGAGCTCGGAAGGGAAGCAGTGCCATTTGACGTTTTTGGCTGGAATTGAGATCGGACACCATGTCGCGTTTGGAAAACCCCTGATGTACCAAAACAGTGGAAACCCCCCACAAATGACACCATTTTGGAAACTAGACCCCCTAAGGAACTTATCTAGATGTGTGGTGAGAACTTTGAACCCCCATGGGCTTCACAGATGATTATAACATAAAGCCATACAATTAAAAAATCATATTTTTTCCACAAAAATGATCTTTTCACCCTCAATTCTTATTTTTCCAAGGGTAACAGGACCCTAAAAGTTATTGTGCAATTTGTCCTGAGTACGCTGATACCCCACATGTGGGGGTAAACCACTATTTGGGCGCATGGCAGAGCTCGGAAGGGAAGCAGCGCCATTTGACGTTTTTGGCTGGAATTGAGATCGGACACCATGTCGCGTTTGGAAAACCCCTGATGTACCAAAACAGTGGAAATCCCCCACAAATGACACCATTTTGGAAACTAGACCCCCTAAGGAACTTATCTAGATGTGTGGTGAGAACTTTGACCCCCCCAGTGCTTCACAGAAGTTTATAATGCCCGGGCGTGAAAATAAATAATTCGTATTTTTTCCACAAACATGATCTTTTAGTCACCATTTTTTTATTTTCCCAAGGGTACCAGGAGAAATTGGACCCCAAAAGTTGTTGTCCAATTTGTCCTGAGTATGCTGATACCCCATATGTGGGTGAAAACTACTGTATGGGCACACGTCGGGGCTCGGAAGGGAAGTAGTGACGTTTTGGAATGAAGACTTTGATGGAATGGTCTGCGGGTGTCATGTTGCCTTTGGAGAGCCCCTAATGTACCTAAACAGTGGAAACCCCCCACAAATGACACCATTTTGTAAACTAGACCCCCCAAGGAACTTATCTAGATGTGTGGTGAGCACTTTGAACCCCCCAGTGCTTCACAGAAGTTTATAACGCCCGGGCGTGAAAATAAAAAAATCGTATTTTTTCCAGAAACATGATCAATTAGTCCCCAATTTTTTCATTTTCCCAAGGGTAACAGGAGAAATTGGACCCCAAAAGTTGTTGTCCAATTTGGCTTGAGTACGCTGACACCCCATATGTGGGAGAAAACTACTGTATGGACACACGTCGGGGCTCGGAAGGGAAGCAGTGACGTTTTGGAATGCAGACTTTGATGGAATGGTCTGCGGGTGTCATGTGCGTTTGGAGAGCCCCTGATGTACCTAAACTATTGAAACTCCCCACAAGTGACCCCATTTTGGACACTAGACCCCCCACGGAACTCATCTAGATGTGTGGTGAGCACTTTGAACCCCCAAGTGCTTCACAGAAGTTTATAACGCTCAGACGTGAAAATAAAAAAATCTTTTCCACAAAAATGATATTTTTGCCCCCAATTTTTTATTTTCCTAAGGGTAACAGGAGAAATTGGACCCCCAAAATTGTTTTGCAATTTGTCCTGAGTAGGCTGATACCCTACATGTGGGGGTAAAACACTGTTTAGGCGCATGGCAGAGCTTGGAAGGGAAGGAGCACCATTTGACTTTTTCAACTCAGAATTGGCTGGAATTGAGATCAGACGCCATGTTGCATTTGGAGAGCCCCTGATGTGCCCAAACAGTGGAAACCCCCAATTATAACTCCAACCCTAACCCCAACACACCCCTAACCCTAATCTGAGCCCTAACCCTAGCCCTAACCCTAGCCCTAGCCCTAACCCTAGCCCTAACCCTAACCCTAGCCCTAAGGCTGTGTGCACACGCTGCGGATTTTGCTGCGGTACCGCAGAGGTTTTGGCTGCAGCGGACCCCAGTACCATGATTCCCTATGGGAATCAAAAACCGCAGTGCAGACGGTGCGGAATTTTCCGCGCGGATTATCTGCGGTTTTCAGTCCGCAGAAAGAATTGACATGTCAATTCTTTCTGCGGATTCTCCTGCGGTTTGCCATCTCCTCTATTGAGGAGATGAAAAACCGCAGGACAAAACCGCAGAGCAATCCGCAGGTAAAACCGCAGGTCTTTTGACCTGCGGTTTCACCTGCGGATTTTACAAAATCCGCGCGGATGAATCCGCACCTAATCCGCAGCGTGTGCACACAGCCTTACCCTAACGGGAAAATGGAGATAAATACTTTTTTTTTAGTTTTATTATTTTTCCCTAACTAAGGGGGTGATAACGGGGGGTTTGACTTACTATTTATGGCGGTTTTTATGTTTGGCGCCTGTCACACGCTAAAAGACGCTTTTTATTGTAAAATAGTTTTTGCATCAGCACATTTTGAGAGCTATAATTTTTCCGTATTTTGACCCACTGAGTCATGTGAGGTCTTATTTTTTGCGGGACGAGTTGACGTTTTTATTGGTACCATTTTCGGGCACGTGACATTTTTTGATCGCTTTTTATTCCTATTTTTGGGACGCAGAATGAACAAAAACCAGCGTTTCATGAATTTCTTTTGGGGGGGGTGCGTTTACACCGTTCCGCGTACGGTAAAATTGTTAAAGCGGTTTTATTCTTCGGGTCAGTACGGTTACAGCGATACCTCATTTAGGTCGTTTTTTTATGTTTTTGTCGGTTTTATTCTGTGAGCTATAACTTTTTTATTTTTTCGCTGATGATGCTGTGTGGCGGCTCGTTTTTTGCGGGACAAGATGACGTTTTCAGCGGTACCATGGATATTTATATGCGTCTTTTTGATCGCGCGTTATTACACTTTTTGTTTGGCGGTATGATAATAAATCATTTTTTGCTTCGTTTTTTATTTTTATTTTTTAAGGGGTTCGCTAAAAGGGTTAACTAATGGGACAGTTTTATAGGGCGGGTCATTACGGACGCGGCGATACCTAATATGTGTACTTTTATTGTTTTTTTTTTTATTATTTCCAAAAAATGGATTTATTGAGGGAATTTTTTTTTTTTTTTTCTAATTTATTTGGCGATTTTTTTAAATTTATTTTTACATTTTTTTTTTCATTTTTTTTTTACTTTATTACATAGTCCCAGGTGGGACATCACTGTCCTGTGACAGATCGCTGATCTGTCACATCACAGATCACTGTGACAGATCAGCAATCTGTCACAGGCATTGAAGCAGACTTCCTCTTGCCTGCGCTTTGCAGGCACTGAGGAAGCCAGCTTCCTCAGGTCCCCGAAGGCCCCCGTCGCCATCTTGGATTCGGGGGCCTGGAGGATAGGAGCCCCCCACAGCAGCGCTGCACATTGCGCTGCCGTGGGGGGCTCAGGGAAGCACGGAGGGAGCCCCCTCCCTGCCGATGCTTCCCTTTAACTCCCGGTACACCGCGATCATGTTTGATCGCGGTGTGCAAGGGGTTAACGTGTCGGGGGCGGTCCGTGACCGCCCCTGACACATAGTGCCGGGTGTCAGCTGTGATAATCAGCTGACACCCGGCCGCGATCAGCGGCGCTCACCACGTGGGCGCCGCTGATCGCGGTAGACGTACTATCCCGTCCACGGTCATACGGGCCCGGGTACCGTGGACGGGATAGTACATCGGATGTCAGGAAGGGGTTAATCAACACAGGAGAGTATAGTTTAGTATTACAGAAGTATTTATCCAAGCTTGAGGCGTGAGTTGAGAAATGGCAAATTCAATTATACGTAGATAAATGTAGCGTTATGCACTTGGGTGAAGGAAATAAAATGTTTAATTATGTACTAAAATTGTAAAACACTGGGTAAAATGGTCTCTGAAAAAGACTTGGGTGTATGGGTGGACAGCAAACCTTCACTTTAGTGACCAGTGTTCGGCTGCTGCAGCAAGGCAAGTAAAATAATGGAATGCATTAAAAGAGGCATAGATGCTCATGACGAGAACATAGTTTTGCCTCTATATATAAGTCACTAGTAAGGCTATACTTAGAATACTGTGTACAACTTTGGTCTCAGTGTATAAGAAGGACATAGCTGAACTAGAACAGGTGCATAGAACAGCAAACTAGGTTATTAAGGGAATTCGTGGACTGCAATATCAAGAGGTTTATTTTTAATCTTGGGGTTACTCAGTTTGGAAAAATGTAAGTTTATAAGAGGTATTATTACATTGTACAAATATAAGAGGAGACAGTAGAGAGATATCAGATCTTTCTAATGCTCTTTTTACATTTAGACCTGCAACAGGGACAAGGGGGCAACCGCTATGTCTAGAGCAAAGAAGGTTTAAATCATAATCACAGATGCAGATTTACTGTAAGAGAGCAGTGAGACTATGGAACGCTCTACCACATGATGTTGTAATGGTTGATACACTACTTAAATTCAAGAAGGGTCTGAATGCCTTTCTTGATAAATATAATATTACAGGCTATGTGCACTAGATTCTGGAATGGAGCACTGATCCAGGCAAATAGTCCAATTGTCAAATGGAATCAGGAAGGAAATTTTCTCCTAATATGGAGCTATTGATGCATGCCCCATGTAGTTTTTACCTTCTTCTGAATCAACATTTTAGGCCACATGTTTGACTCGATGGACTTAAGTCTATATTCAACCTTAAAACTACCGAAAATACTCGAGTATAAGCCGAAACTTTCAGCACGTTATTTTTGTGCTGAAAATGCCCCCATCGGCTTATACTTGAGTGAGGGTCCAGAAGGTGGAGGAGGAGCGGCGGAGTAGTGGGTCACAGGAGGCGGCTGCTGTGGCAAAAGCCTGTGCCCGCTACTAAAAAGAAATTAATATTCATTTCTCTGTAAAAGCGCGCAGTGTCAGTGGCAGCCGCTGACTTCCTGCAGCAGCCGGACGGTCACGTGTGGCCACTACTTAAGAGAAATGAATATTCACTTCTCTCCACTCCCATGGGAACAAGGCTGTGGCTGACACTGTGCACGCTACTAAATAGCAATGAATACTCACTGCCCTCCACGCACATAGTCCTGGCGTGGAGAGCAGTGAGTATTCCGGCAGCTGTGCTCTGCTTGTAAGCAGCGCATGACGTCCCTGCCATACGCTGCTTACAAGCATAAAGCAGCTGCTGGCACCGGAACAAGACGCTGCAAGGGAGAACAGGAAGGCAAGTTTAATGGTTTATGCTTTTTATGTTTTTTGATGGGGCCATGCAGACCAGGATGGGGGATGAGGGGGCCATGCAAACCAGGATAGGGATGAGGGAACCATGCATACCCAGCTTATACTCGAGTCAATAAGTTTTCCCAGTTTTTTTGTGGTAAAATTAGGTGCCTCGGCTTATACTCGGGTAGGCTAATACTCTAGTATATACGGCAAGTTATTACAGCACAAAACAAGTGAGAGTAAGACTATGTTCACATTACATCTTAGGCTGGAGTCACACACAACCATTAAAAAATCGGTCCCATTTTAACGGTACGAAATCGCACAAAGAATTCTTGGCCAGATATCCGTCTGTCATCCCATTTTCCGGCAAGGAACCAATTTTAATCGCATCTAAGCATCAAATTGACATCCAATGCCAATGCCTGATGCCCTATCCTGTAGACCTGGAGAAGTTGTGCGATTTAATCGCAAGTCACACGTTTGGTGCCTTTTCCATGCGTTTTTTTATCGCATCCATAGACTCGCATTGGGGAATCCGATTCGAAAATCGGTGACAATCGCAGCATGCTGCGATTGTCTCGGTCCGAGGATCGGATGCGATAAAAAAAAAAAAATCGCATGATGTGAGCTGCCCCATAGAATAACATGGGTTCGAATGCAATGCGATTTTTTATCGCATTGCATTCGACCGTTTTAATCGCTAGTGTGACTCCGGCCTTAGCCACACAACAGCGTTCCCATCTGCACTTTGTCTTCCTCAGAAAAGCTGACATTGCAACTCCATTTGCTTCATTGAAGTCATTGGCTTAGTCAGTGATTCCATCCAAATACGTTTTACAGGGCTTTAGAGGAAGACACGACAGACACTGCCAAGGTGGCAAAAATGCAATAAAAACAGAGCTTTAACGGTAGGTAAAACAGTAGCATTAAAAAGTAACACTGAACTATGTAGGTACCTTTCAATTGTCCAGGTGGGTCATTTATACGAGATGTGGAAGCAACTTGGACTTCTTCCTATGCAGGGAATTAAAAGAAAAAAAAAAAAAAAAAAAAACGGTTTGAAATCCACAAATGCACAGAGACTCTCCCTATATAAATTGCAATGCAACATGAGCTGGATCTCTCTACTCACACACTGCCGCTGTATTTCGCTTTAAAAAAAAACTTTTCAAATGTTAGCTTCCGACACTCATAATGCGTTTATTGCAAATGTTATGGAGGCTTAAAAAGAAAAAAAAATCTGGCATTTCAATTTTTTTTCATTATGTCGTTTAATGATCAGATTAATTTCTTTTATATTTTGATAGATCAGACTTCTACAGAGATAAGTAGTAATTTAATTTGTTTTGTTTCATTTTTATTTGGGCAAAAGGGGAGAGATTTTAACGTGCTTTTTTCTCACATTTTTACAAACTTTTCACTTTTTACTGTATTTGCAAGGGGACTTGAAGCTGCTATAGTTTAATCACTCGTACTATACAAAGCAGTCCATTAGCACTGCTATGCATAGCTAAAATCACAAATCTCCTATGAACGCCAGATTCAGGCCGCTTTCACAACAGGATGTCAGGTTCGGGGGTCTTTGGCGACCTGCATTCACATCATGAATGATGCGCCCCCCTACCGGCGCAAGTTAAACACCACTGTCAGGGATTAACAACAGGATATAAGGGGTACTCCGGGGAGCTAAACATTTTTTTGTACTGTCCCTGTCCTCAAACTATAAAGATGAGATGGGCAGTGCAATTTTATGATCTTTATAACTCTTGTAATATTGTGACAGGATCTGCTCCTCTCTCCCGTCGGGGTCACTACATCCTACATTAGTGTGTTGCTCCCCCTGTAAGGAACAACCAGTCCGAGACAAGGGGGTGTGGCCACCTCCGCTGTTTTCTGCAGAGAAACAGCAAATATCAGGAGACTGGCTGATAACAGCGAAGAGCTGCATACTGATGTAATGTCCCAGACGGAGGGGGTGAGCAGTTGCTGTCACAACAACCCCCTCATAATGTCTCACTGTCTGCAGTCCGAGGTGAGAGGGCGTGATCTGCTCTAGTGATGGGCAGTCCAGCTCTTTTTGGTGATCTGGCTCACTCGGCTCCGCTCACCAAAAAGAGCCGGCTCTTTTTGGCTCAAAAAACGGCTCTTCTTGCAAAAAGTGCTACTTTCCCCACTTTTATCACTCCAGTCTCTTAACTATAAAGACAGGGCCTCATTATACAGCTGTACAGGTGTCTAGAGAAGGCTTTTTAGCCATTTCTCAGAGTGTAAGCTCCTGGGATCAGGCCCTCACTCCTGTCCGTATTGCTGATGTGTTATTTTCTAATATCTGATATTTGTACAAGTGGTTTCTATATTAGGCAGTGCTGTGACATCTGCCAGCACTGATCATTATAAGGGAATGAGTTGCGGATTTGCTGCGGATCCACAAGTGATTTACAGTACTATGTTATTCTATGGGGAAAAAATTGTTGTGCACATGCTGCGGAAAAATCCACGCGGAAACACAGCGTTTATTTTTCCGCAGCATGTCAATTCTTTGTGCGGATTCCGCAGCGTTTTTACACCCATTCCATTATAGGAATCCGCAGGTGTAAAAACGCAGGCCAAATCCGCAGGTAAAACACATGGATTTTGACCTGCGGATTCTGCAAAGAGATGCAGATTCCGCACAGAAAATTCCACACAGCAATCCGCAACGTGTGCACATATCCTTATAAATAAATCCTTGGAGACATGTTCCAGGTTCTTACACAGTAACTCTGATATCTGCACTACACACACACACATACAGATCACAGTATGGAAAAAAAGCAGATTAAATAGTAAAATTAGTTCATTTCAACTTGAAACAAAATTGTCTAAATGCTCCCAACGTTTCCTCCTACAATTCCCAACAAGTCAAACAGAATATGCGCATATGCAATGAGCGGCACCACGTGACCAATGAAAGCAGGAAAAACAGCGCCGAGAAGATGGAATAAGCATGGGGGGCTGCAAGAGACATGCTAGGAGAGGTGAGTATAGCGGAGGGAGCCATATTCACCTGTCCCCCTGCTGTCTTGCTTCCTCTGGCAGTGATGTTCAGGTCAGAGGGCGCCATGACGCAGTTAGCAGGCGCCCTCTGCCTGAACAGTCACTGTGCAGAGCCGGCAACGCTGAGGAGCAGCAGCTGCAGCAGCAGGGATGAGGTGAGTATATTTTTTATTTTTTCTTTAATTGAGGCAGCGGCAGCAGCAGCATTATAAGGGGCCACTAATAACTGTGCATCATTGTAAGGGGCCGCTCACTGTGCAGCATTATAAGGGGCCATTAATAACTGTGCATCACTGTAAGGGGTCGCTCACTGTGCAGCATTATAAGGGGCCACTAATAACTGTGCATCATTGTAAGGGGTCGCTCACTGTGCAGCATTATAAGGGGCCACTAATAACTGTGCATCATTGTAAGGGGCCGCTCACTGTGCAGCATTATAAGGGGCCACTAATAACTGTGCATCATTGTAAGGGGCCGCTCACTGTGCAGCATTATAAGGGGCCATTAATAACTGTGCATCATTGTAAGGGGTCGCTCACTGTGCAGCATTATAAGGGGCCACTAATAACTGTGCATCATTGTAAGGGGCCGCTCACTGTGCAGCATTATTAGGGGCCACTAATAACTGTGCATCATTGTAAGGGGCTGCTCACTGTGCAGCATTATAAGGGGCCACTAATAACTGTGCATCATTGTAAGGGGCTGCTCACTGTGCAGCATTATAAGGGGCCACTAATAACTGTGCATCATTGTAAGGGGCCGCTCACTGTGCAGCATTATAAGGGGCCACTAATAACTGTGCATCATTGTAAGGGGCCGCTCACTGTGCAGCATTATAAGGGGCCACTAATAACTGTGCATCATTGTAAGGGGCCGCTCACTGTGCAGCATTATAAGGGCAGTAGCTTCGGCATTTTCCACCCTAGGCTTATACACGAGTCAATACGTTTTCCCATTTTTTGTGACAAAATTAAGGGGGGGGGGGTCGGCTTATACACGAGTATATACGGTAAATGTTAATTTTTTCCTTCCGCATTGCTTCAGTTGCTGTGAAGCACATAAAGGGTTAATAAACTTCTTGAATGTGGTTTTGAGCACCTTGAGGGGTCAATTTTTGGGGTATTTTCTGTCATATTGACCTCTCAAAGTGACTTCAAATGTGATGTGGTCCCTAAAAAAAAAAATGTAAATTTTGTTGTAAAAATGAAAAAAAAAAAAAATTGCAGGTCAACGTTTAACCCTTATAACTCCCTAAAGAAAAAAAAAAAATTTGGTTCCAAAATTGTGCTGATGTAAAGTAGACATGTGGGAAATGTTATTTATTAAGTGTTTTGTGTGCCATATCTCTCTGATTTAAGGGCAAAAAATTAAACGTTTGAAAATTGCAAAATTTTAAAAATTTTCGCCTTATTTCTGGTTTTTTCATAAACGCAAGTCATATCGAAGAAATTTTAAAACTAACATGAAGTAAAATATGTCACGGAAAAACAGTCTCAGAATCAGTGGGATCCGTTGAAGCGTTCCAGAGTTATAAGCTCATAAAGGGACAGTGGTCAGAATTGTAAAAATTGGCAGGAAAAAATTTTTTAGGGTTTTTTCTAGATGGTTCTCATTAATTTATTTGACCCCATTTTGCCTTATCAAAAAAAATAAAGTTTTCCTACAAGAGTGTAATTACAGCAGGAGAGGCTGTAATTGCATATTAAATAACGCTAAAAAAAAAAGACTCACCACCCACTATATACACAACAGCTTTAATTCACAAATAATTAAAAAGGGGCTTCTAAATGAAAGAGCAGAGGAGACACACGAGAGAGCAATAGGGATACTAGCCCTACTTACGACCTAGTGGTTACCCTACCTTGCCATGATATGGAACCCCCACGCGATGTCGGCTTGCCCTCACTGACCCCAACAGATCCTGCAAAAATAAAGAAAGCACCACTGTGAAAGAAAAACACTTATATGTGTCTGTAAAGAGCCATAATGATGGAGACACTAAATTGATGTAAATCTTATCTAGTAAGTTACTCAGTTCAAAAATATTTTGAATAGTGGGGATCAGGGGTATTGGTTGTTAAGAAACAGCAAGCCGTAATTTGGTCTGGTTTGTCAAATAGACGTATCACATACAAGGACACCTGGGATACTGACCCTATTTTTTGGCATAGCAGTATTCCTACCTTGCCACAGAGGTTGGGGGTTGCTGCGATCAGCACCAGCAGGAGACCATGATGAGAGTAGTGTCTGCTCCCACACTGTCCAACTGTAAAACTAAGAATAAAATTAAAAAAAAAAAATCCATGTACTCACCTGTCCTAATCGTCCAACCTGTTTGCTTTTGACCGCTCATGCAGAGGAGCCGGGGAGAATGACGCCTGCAGCAAGCGGGTCCCGGACCTCAGTGAGTGACAGGACACAGCTCGCTAAGCGCAGAAGAAGTCCGGGGCCCGCTCCCTGGAGGAGTCATTCTCACATGGATTACAGTGGGGGACATTTAGGACAGGGGAGTATAAGGATTTTTTTTTTTATTTTATCCTTATTTTTACAGGTGGAGACATTGGGAGCAAACTATTACTCTCATCATTATCCCCTGGTGGTGCTGGGAACCATGATGAGGGCAGCGTTCAGCACTCGGAGCTTGGGAGCAGAGCAAACTGTACACTGATTCCCAGGCTCTGATAAGTGTTGCACGGATGGCATCTGTGTGGGGTACGTGTCATACGGGCTCATTGACTTGAATGGGTCCGTGTGATCCGTGCTGTCGTCCACGACACACGGTCCTTGGAAACACACATGTGCGCAGACACATTCATTTCAATGGGTCTGTGTGTGTCAGAGACATCGGTACGTGTGAAAAGTGTCACGACACGTACCGGAGATACTGACGTGTGAAAGAGCCCTAATAAAGAAGTGCAATTATTTTTTTTTATTTAAATATAAACGTGTCCACAAAAGTACAATCTTTTTAAATCTAAAATTAACATGATCTGTAAAAACGATACAAGAAAAAAAAGGTAGTTAGTGCCAAAATTGTGGGGTTTTGGTCACAGTGCCGCAAAAAATGCATTAAGAAGTAATCAAAGCATCATATGTACCCCAACATGTAATAAATATAAGTTCCAGATGTTTTGGAAGATTGCAACTCAAGTAATTTTTTTGTTATGAGTTTTCTCAATTTTTTCACCCCAATAAAATAAAAAAACACAAGCCGACACAACATCTTTTAAGATCCCACTGACAAAGTCAAAGTTACAGCTCTTAAAATAAGGGGAGGAGAAAAATGAAAGGGCAGAAATAAAAAAAAAAAAAAAAAAAAAAGGTTACATTCCATGATTGCACACTTAAGGGGTTAAAAGCTCGGCCATGTCAGTTAGAGGCCTGTGTGTGAGTCAGTGTTGCTGACTTCTTATACTATTATTTTATATACTAGCTATAAACCCGTGGTGAGCATTTTTATTGGTATACTAGCTGAAGAGCCCGGCGCTGCCCGGGCATAGTACCTAACTGTGGTTAGTTATAACAAATTATAATTATCCTCCATCCCATAGTCCCGTGCCCATATACCCATCATACATATCCACGATCCCATAGGCCCGTGCTCATATACCCATCATATATATTCTCCATCCCATAGTCCCATGCCTATATACCCATCATACATATTCGCCATCTCATAGTCGAGTGCCCATATACCCATCATACATATCCTCCATACCATAGTCGAATGCCCATATACCCATCATACATATCCACCATCCCATAGGCGCGTGCCCATATACCCGTCATACATATCCTCCATCCCACGGTCCAGTGCCCATATACCCATCACACATCCTCCATCCCATGGCAACCATTGTGACATCATGAGGGGCGGGGCTTGATACGCACACAGTTTCCCATTATGTAGATAGGGGCATTATGACATCATAGTGAGGGGCGGGGCTTGACGCGCAGACACTTTTCCCCAGCATGCAGATAGGGGCAAAATTGTTTAGTGAATTGGAACGCGCGGGGTTAAAATTTCGCCTCACAACATAGCTTAGGACGCTCTCGGGGTCCAGACGTGTGACTGTGCCAAATTTTGTGGCTGTAGCTGCGACGGTGCGGATGCCTATCCCGGACATACATACATATACACACATGCACACACACATACATACATACTTTGAGCTTTATATATTAGATGGTCTCCCATCCTGGTATGTGCTGCCCCCCTCCTATCCTGGTATGCATGGCACCCCTCATCCCTATCCTGGTATGCATGGTTCCCCTTCATCCCTATCCTGCTATGCATGGCTTCCTCATCCCTATTCTGGTATGTATGGTCCCCTCACCCCCCCCCCCCAATCCTGGTATGCATGGCACCCCATTCCTCAACCTGCTATACATGGTCCCCTCACGCCTCAATCCTGGTATGCATGGTACCTACACATCACTATGCTGGTATGTATGGTCCCCTTATCCCCCAATCCTGGTATGCATGGTCCCCTCATCCCCCAATCCTGGTATGCATGGTCCCCTCACCCCCTAATCCTGGAATGCATGGTCTCCTCATCCCCCAATCCTGGTATGCATGGTACCCACTCATCCATATCCTGGTATTCATGGTCCCCCTCACCCTCCAATCCTGGTATGCATGGTACCCCCTTATCCCTATCCTGGTATGCATGGCGCCACAACCTGCCCTCTCCTGACTTCATGGTGAATATCCGATCGGTAATATTTTGTGCCATGATGTGAGAGGGCGTGTTGTTGGGCCGGAATCGGCGCCTGCATATTCCTCGCTTTCCGGCGCCATTTTCTTGAAGACACACTGCAGTGTGAAGACACTGCAGTGTGTCTTCAATCAATGGCGCTGGAAAGCGTGGTCCGCGCATGCGCCAATTTCGGCCCAACAACCCTCCCTCTCCTGTCATCACAGCCAGACACAAGACCCCGCGGCAACACCGAATCGGTAAGGTGTTGTGCCGGAAATCGCAGTATGCGTTCAGTGCTTACGCATACCGCGATCTCCTGGGGGGTGCGTCTACCGCGATCTCGTGGGGGGGTGCGTCACTCTGTCTGGAGCCAGACTGCGCAGATGCGTCGCGCTTGCACAGTCTATAAAGGCTTCGGACAGAGTGACGCCTAGAGCGTTATATTATAGATATACCCCGGATCTGTCCACAGAGTTTCTCTGCCTCAGATTTATATTATTTTCCCACTGTAGAGCAGCAGGAACAGAAAATCATGAGAGGGATAAGATGGCTGTCAGTGCCTGACCTCAGCGCCTCTGCTCATCCTGCAGCTGCCAGACATCCACTGTTATGTCAGACACTATGACAGTCTGTGTGACTGCACATTGTGATCTACCACAGATCATGTGTGCACTCACTATACTGAGCAGCCAATCACAGTGTGAAGTACAGTATTCAGATGTACGGGACATCTTGTTCTTCGGGATCCATTTTTGTGCTTGCAACGCCATTTTGTTGTTTACGAGTTAAATTTTGTAACTTAACTAGATGAAAGTTCACGGCTGTTATGAAACCAGACTGTTCTAGCTTGTACAAGATATGAGATGAGACCCTAAAAGAATGTGCTATTGTTCTATATTCTACGTCATGCAGCTGGGGACATATTCCGATTTTCTTGCAATACTATTGGCTTAAATGTATTACGATTCTATTGGTAGCTGTATACTTTGCATAATTAAGTAGAATGCTATGTAATGTGAGATTCAATAAACGGGGTTAGTGGTCTGCTTTGATCCTCCCATACAGAGACACATCTCCGTGTGGTTATTCTCAGTTGCTAGCAACATTCTGTGAACTAATTTGGAAATCACTGGATCAACCGTGAAGGGTTAATTTAGCCCTACCTCAACAACAGTACAGCTATGTGTTCATGTGGGAGGAGCCCAGTCACAAGTAAAAGCATTGCCAGTCATCCCCTCACTTGTAAACCCTGCTCTAAGTCTCCTCCTCAGCTCCTCCCAGCCAGGCAGGAAGAAGCTATGCAAACAGCAGGGAAACAAAAAAAAAAAAAAAATTGGCTCAGCTCCCAGTGGTGAGCAGACTCCCGTTGTTCACATAAAAGAACGACACATCACTAATCTGCTCCTTGCCAACAGCCATGCAGTGAAGGAGACATTATCATGGGGTTGGCTGCAGATACTACTAAAAGCCAGGAGCAGGCCACGTTACCTCACTTCAAACTGCACACTGGTGTATGTGTACCTTCCAACTTTTGAAAAACAAACAGGAACAGATCATGCTGTGCATCGCAAACAATTTTGGTAACACCCCCATTAACTATTTCTTTCTAAGCTGGCAGGAGGAGTTGTCAGAGGAGTGATGGTAGGGAGGGAAATTCAGCCAACACCCGAGACTGCAGGAACTAGGCCCAAATCCGGCACAGGCCGCAGTATCCGAGACACTTGGGACTAGAGATGAGCAAATGGATTCATGGGTCTCTGGTCGAGCGTCCAAGGTCAGTTGTACCTGGCGGCTGGATGGGAGGCCACAAATCTCCAACCTTCCGGCATCCCCGGGGTGTGGCTTTTGATCACACAGGGCAGTGCGTCGTCATCTGTGCGTCCTGCTCATCTGTAGTTGAGACCTGTGGATTCATTTTTTGTTCTTCATTCACATTCGGAGCCGCCAGAACTCTTTCATCTTGATGTAGCTTCACTATACGACATCTGGCTTTTTTGTGTCTGTAAGGCAGTGTTCAAGCATTGCAGAAATAGTGTATTTTTTGTTTTCTGCAGACGTCCACACAAATCTACACAATAACAATCTTCTCCCCCTTATTTGATGTGTTTTTGGTGCAGATGTGAAGACCCATTTTTAATGTGCTTTTTATAGTACAGAAAAGCTTTGATTCTGCACTTAACCCCTTTACCCTCGGAGGCGGTTTGCACGTTAAAGACAAGGCCAATTTTTACAATTCTGATCACTGTCACTTTATGTGGTAAGAACTCTGCAATGCTTCAACAGATCACGGTGATTCGGACATTGTTTTTCCGTGACATATTATACTTCATGATAGTGGTAAAATTTCTTTGATATGATTTGTATTTATATGTGAAAAAAAAGGAAATTTAGCGAAAATTTTGCAATTCTCCAACTTTGACTTTTCATGCCCTTAAATAAGATGTGTCACAAAAAATACCTAAATAGTAACATTTCCCACATGTCTACTTTACAACAGCACAATTTTTTAAACCAATTTTTTTTTTTTGTTAGGAAGTTATAAGGGCTAAAATTTCACAAGCGATTTCTTATGTTTACAAGAAAATTACAAATTCACATATGAAGTCACTTTGATGGGTCTACATGACAGAAAATACCAAAAAGTTGACTTCATTCTAAAAACTGCACCCTTCAAGGTGCTCAAAACCACATTTTAAGTTTATTAAACCTTACATAGTAACATAGTTAGCAAGGCCGAAAGAAGGAATTAGTGTTTCCAGAAGTCCATCATGACAGCACCACCGGGAGGTTGTCCTTCATATCCTTGATAGGGACAGGAACACAGAAGCGGTTAAATAGCCCCTCCCCACCATCACCCTTCAGTGATTTTTCCAAATACCACAACAGGATGGATGCAACATTTTTTTATTGAATTTCCTCTCTACACATGTTTATATCACATATCAGACAGGAATCTCAAGGGAGGGTATATAAGGGGTGCTGTCATGATGGACTCCTGGAAACACCATTACCAGTAGGACTAATTCCTACTTTCCAGGACGTCCCTCCTGACAGCACCACCAGGAGAAATACCAAATAACTCCCACTAGGGCGGGATTACTGCTTGGAAGACTTTCCTCCCAACGGCCGTCTGGTGGTTTGACAGAACGTCCAGCTTATAGTGTCTGCAAAAGGTATTAGACAGACCAGATTGCAAATGACTGTGCCTCGGGCCACCTTGGTATAGTAGGAAGGATACTGTCGTTGAATTGTCTGAGAAGATCCTAACGTGTTGATCTCTCAACTGTTCTTAATATCCTCTTAGAGCTTCCCAAACTGCTCTGAGTTCCCTGTAGTTGGACAACCTGTTGCGTACTGTCAGGGCTGCCATCAGGGCATGACAGCCCTTAAATGTGTATGGGGCCCGGTGATTAGGGGGGCCCGACCACGCTGGCAGCCCGGTCTGCGCAAGGGTCCCCCTGCATCTTATTCAGGCTTCTGTAGCTTTTTTTTTTTTTTTTTTTATATGAAGACCCAGCGCCTGCCAGCCCCCCCCCCCCCCCCCCCGCACCATGGTCCAGCCAGCGCCGCAATCCCCCCCGCACAATGGTTCAGCCACAGCGCCGCCCTCACCTGACGTCACACACTGCTCTGATCCTCCACTTCCTCATTCAGTCATTAAGTGTGCCACATGGGACTTGGAGAGGGACGGGCTTCAGCCTCGCCGCTGGAGCGTGGCCAGATAAAAGGTAAGAATTTTTTTTTTTTTTTTTATGAGAGCGGCGATCCGGGGACCCAAGGCAGACTGAGATGGGGGCAGAATGCTGGACGCTGGGGGCAGAATGCTGGACGTGAGGGTAGACTGTGAGACGGGGCAGAATGCTGGACATGATGGGGCACAGTGCTGGACGCTGGGGGCAGAATGCTGGACATGAGGGCAGACTGAGACGGGCACGGGGCAGAATGATGGACATGAGGCAGAATGCTGGAGACTGGGGCAGGATGCTGGGGCAGAATTCTGGACATGGGGCAGAATGCTTGAAGCTGGGGCAGAATGCAGGAGACTGAGGCAGAATGCTGGACGCTGGGGGCAGGATGCTGGACGCTGGGGGCAGGATGTGACAGTGAGACACAGGAGGGGGCAGAATGTGAGACACGGGGCATGATTGGAGACACGGCGCATGATTGGAGACAGATGCGGCAGGGTCATGGGGCAGGATGGATACTATTTAGACAGATGGGGCAGGAGGGGAGATCACATGGGGCACAATGGATACTCATGAGGGTGGGATGAGAGAACATATGGCTGAAGCCAGGAATGAGACACACGGGGTCATGATGGGGGATATTATTACCATAGGGGCTAATTAAGGGATATTATTACTGCAGTGATGTATTTATTTTATTTTTTTGAGTTTACTGTTTTAAATGGGGGGGGGCGGTCCTGTTACTGTGTAGAGTATACTATGTTGCCTTTTTTTCTTCATGTGGTGTAATGTAGAAGTTGGGAAAAAATAAGTAATGTGTTCTGCAAGCGGAGCTCTAGATAACTGTGTTATTTCCTGCAGAGACTAGTCCTGTCTGGAAGACGTGATGGCAATCTGTGCTAGATGAAAAGCAAGGATGAAGGACTTCACCTAGAGACATCATTGGTGAGTTAGTGTGTTACCTGTACACTGACACTATACATTGTATACTATATACAGAGGTCCTGTGTATAATGTCACCAGTGATCACGGTGTTACATGTACATTATATACAGAGCTCCAATGTATAAATGTCATTGATCACTATATTACCTGTACACAGACACTGCATACTAAATACAGATCTCCTGTGTATAATGTCACTTATGGTCATAGTATTATGTTTTTTTATTAATGGTCAGTATTGTAGTATTCAGTCACCATGTGCTGGTAATATGTGGTCTGGGCATGGTGCGGTGGTATTTGTCTCTTGTATGTGCTATTATTTGGTCACTGTGGTGGTAATTTGTGGTCTGGTCATGGTGCGGAGGTATTTGTTCCTTGTATGTGATATTATAGGTCACTATGGTAATAATATGTGGTCTGAACATGGTGTAGCGGTATTTGTTCCTTATGTGGTATTATAGGTCACTATGTGGTGGTAGTATGTGGTCTGGACATGGTGCGATGGTATTTGTTCCTTGTATGTGATATTATAGGTCACTATGGTAATAATATGTGGTCTAGACATGGTGTAGCGGTATTTATTCCTTGTATGTGGTATTATAGGTCACTATGTGGTGATAGTATGTGGTCTGGACATGGTGCGATGGTATTTGTTCCTTGTATGTGATATTATAGTTCACTATGGTAGTAATATGTGGTCTAGACATGGTGTAGCGGTATTTGTTCCTTGTATGTGGTATTATAGGTCACTATGTGGTGATAGTATGTGGTCTGGACATGGTGCGATGGTATTTGTTCCTTGTATGTGATATTATAGGTCACTATGGTAGTAATATGTGGTCTAGACATGGTGTAGCGGTATTTGTTCCTTGTATGTGGTATTATAGGTCACTATGTGGTGGTAGTATGTGGTCTGGACATAGTGCGATGGTATTTGTTCCTTGTATGTGATATTATAGGTCACTATTGGTCATTTTTAATAATTGAAAAATAAATAAAAATATACCTAAAGTGTATTGCATATTTTAACAAATATTTAATAGGGTAGAGTAGGGCCCGGCCAAAAGTGTCTACCCTGTTATGGTGACGGCTTAAAAAAAATCTTTTGGCCAAAGCAAAAGCTGCTGGCTATATGTGTGACCTGGTGATGGGAACTGTTAATGTGTGATAGGTGAGAAGTGGAGTTTTTCCAAGAGAGCGGTGGGACTGTGGACAGTTAGAGGGGTGGAGCCTGAGTGGAGTCTCAAGGGGGCCCCGAAAATTTTGCCAGTATGGGGCCCCGAAATTCCTAGTGGCAGCCCTGCGTACTGTTGTGGGCCAAGCTCCTTGAAGATAACTTCCTTCCATGTGTGCTACCCAGCCTGTGAGGCTTGCATCCGTAGTGATGTTGACACACGGAGACGTCCTCCAAGGCCTTCCTGTACAGGTCCACCATGACAGGGACTCTTTTACCCTTTCGGATAGTCGCATCTTGATATGCTTGGATCGGTAGGTGGTAATAAACACTCTTTAAATCTACAGTGCTCATTACAGAGTCCTTTTTAATCAATGGTATAACAGACTTGAGTGACTCCATCTTGAACTGTTTGTAGGACGCCTATGTTTTTAATGGTTTAAGGTTGACTATTGTCTGGAATTCTCCTGTTTTGTTTTTTTTTTTTATGGAGAAGAGCATTGAATAATGCACCCGAAATCTCGGAGATAAGAACCTCCACTATGGCCTCCATCTCTAGAAGGTCCTGAATGTCTTTCAGGAGCCTTTGATGTATTGCTGGGGACTGGGCCTGGGTGAGGCAAAACCTTCTGGGAGGTAACTGGGTAAATTGTATCCTGTACCCCTGTGCCACTGTAATTAGGATCCAAGGATTCTGGGTGATCTCTTGCCAACCCCTGAGGAAGCCTTGGAGTCTCCCCCAACTCCTCAGGCGTCAAAGCC
Source organism: Dendrobates tinctorius (assembly GCF_039654945.1). Lineage (NCBI taxonomy): Eukaryota > Metazoa > Chordata > Amphibia > Anura > Dendrobatidae > Dendrobates > Dendrobates tinctorius. The sequence continues at coordinate 59,066,617 of NW_027361679.1, forward strand.
TACTGGGTCTTGGCTCCTGATCCTGGAAGGAACTTCTCCCTTTCCCGCCTTTGGAGTAACTCCACCTTCCAGACTTCCCGTTCCCTTTATAGTCCTGCCTGGGGTGGGAGAGAGTCCTCCGAAAGGACGGTATTCTTTTTGACAGCCCTTCCTTTTATCGGACGCCTTTTCAAGTAGCTCATCCAGCACTGGACCGTCCACATGTTTTTCCCCCGAGAACGGTATTGATCATAGCTTGTTCTTAGACTGGGTGTCTGCCATCCATGACCTAAGCCACAGAGCTCGCCTCGCTACGTTGGACAGTGCATTGTTTCTTGCAACAAAGCGGACTGATTCCACTGAGGCGTCTGCCATAAAGTCGGTCGCCATCTTCAAAAGTGGTAGTGATCTAACGATCTCTTCTCTTGGTGTCTGGTTTTTAATTTGGTTTTCCAATTCCTCCACCCATAGGCTCCTAGACCTGGCCACTGAGGTAGCCGATATATTTGCCTTCATGATGGATGGCCACTGAGGACTCCCAGGCTTTCTTCAGGAGGTCTTCCGATCTCTTGTCCATAGGGTCCTTAAGGACCAATGAGTCTTCAAAAGGGATTGCTGTCTTTTTTGAGACTCTAGCCACCAGGATATCGATTTTTGGAACCGATTCCCAAACCTTTGCTTCTTCTGGATCAAAGGGAAGGCGGTTTTTAAATCCCCTTGGGACTGCGAGTTTCTTGCCGACATCTTCCCACTCCTCCAGAATCATTGCTGTTATGTGATGGTTCACTGGAAAGACTATTCCTGCGAGCCCTCAAGCCTCCGAACATTTTGTCCTGGATTGTTAATGGTTCTGCAGAGTCCCCTACCTTCATGGTACTCCTAACGGTCTGCACAAGCATGTCCGTATTCTCACAGGAAAAGTTATTTTTTCCTCCCTTCCGGAATTGCTGCTGAGGAACATTCGCCCTCATCTGAATCAAAAATGGAGTAGGCAGATACCTCTCCTTCTCAGGGCTTGGATCCTCATTCCATCTAGGTCTTTTGGGACGGGGGGACTGTGCTGGAACCTGTGCAGAGACTGTTGCTTGTACCTCTTCCCTTATCTCATGGATCTAATGTTGTCCAGTAGGGGTGTCTGTTCCTCCTTCAGTAATCAAGATATGCATTTTTCGCATAGTTTTTTTTTTTAAGATGCCCTTCTGGGAGTCTAGCAGAGCAGACAGGGCAATTGTTACTCTTCCACTTGGTCGCTGCAGCTGAGTGTTTATGCGCCTCCTGAAAATAAATGTAAAGAAGGGCCTGTAGCTACATATCTAGTGAACCTTTAGAGGACCCCTACTACAGTTTACTTACGGGGTCCAGGGGTGCTTCTGAGGATTGGACGTCAAGACAGCTAACACTCTCCATCTTTTACTGAGTCAAGTGTGCTGTAAAACAATCTGTCTTTAAGTAGTCCGCCTTACCTGGCTTCAAGACATCTGATTCGTCTCCTTCCGAACCCAGCTGCTGTTGATTTCGGCGTCCCAGGTCTTCAGTCGCACTGCGCACGCTCCAATTGGAACGCACGCCGGCCCAGGTGACACCCCCGTCTGGAGCCCTCATTGGGGCACGCCCCCCGCCTTACCCGACACCTAGAGTGCCGGGAGTAATGAAAGCAGTGGGTCCCAGCATTTCGGGCCCTTCCTCCGCTGCCTGTAATGCCGGGGACACAGATCCAGGACTCTGTGGACTCGCCTCCCCACCGGAAGTCGATGCGCCCGAAGTCCAGGCTCGAGACGCTGGCTGACTAACGCCTGAACAGCAGCCGCTGCCTAGAGCACGCTGAGGGGATATGACAGCAGTCAGGAGCATCCAGCTCGACCAAAACACTGAGGGACCTCCGTCGGTTTCAGCGTTCATGCGGAGTCTTACCCCCCCCCCACCCCGGACGGGTCTCCGCTGCCTGAGCCTCCACGGATGGGGGACTTCCCGGGAGCCCCTGCTCAACCCGGATTCGAGGACGCCAGGGAATCCCCCGGCATGCAGGTACTCTCTTCATATTCGCACCCTGCGCTCCTCTGCATCTGTCCCTTATAGGGACAAGAAAAACACTGAAGGGTGGTGGTGGGGGGGCTATTTAACCTCTTCTGTGTTCCTGTCCCTATCAAGGATACGAAGGACAACCTCCTGGTGGTGCTGTCAGGAGGGACGTCCTGGAAAAAAGACATTTGTACATCCAGTTCAGCCTATATTCCGTCAGATTAAATCCCCAGATCTACATCCTTCTAAAGAATCTAAAACATGTAAGATACAATATTGTTACACTCCAGGAAGACATCCAGGCCTCTCTTGAACCCCTCGACTGAGTTTGCTATGACCGCCTCCTCAGGCAAGGAATTCAAGATTCTCACTGCCCTAACAGTAAAGAATCCTCTTCTGTGTTGGTGGAAAACCCTTCTCTCCTCCAGACGCAGAGAATACCCCCTTGTGACCATCATCTTCCTTGGTATATAAACACATCCTCGGAAAGATATTTGCATTGTCCCCTTATATGCTTATACATTGTTATTAGATAGCCACTCAGTCTTTTTTCAAGACTTAATAATCCTAATTTTGCTAATCTCTCTGGGTATTGTCATTTCCCCATCCCCTTTATTAATTTTGATGTCCTCCTTTGTACTAGCTCAAGTTCCATTATATCCTTCCTGAGCACCAGTATTCCATGTACACCACAGTACTCCAGTACACGCTTCAGGTGCGTCACAGGAATTTTTGGAATGTGGGGAAAAAAAATGAATTTTTCTCCACAAAAAATTACTTCAGAATACCTTATTTTGACAAAAGTAACAGAAAAAAAAAAAAAATGGACCCCAAAATTTGTTGTGTAATTTCTCCTGAGCATGCAGATACCCCATATGAGGGAGAAAACCACTGTTTGGGTGCACTGCAGAGCTTGGAAAGGAAAGGAGCGCCATTTGACTTTTTGAATACAAAGTTTGCGGGAACAATTGGCGGATGCCATGTCGTGTTCGGAGAATCCCTGATGTGCCTAAACAGTGAAAATTCCCTTCAAGTGCCAACATTTGAAAATGCCCCACAAGTGCATACATTTTGGAAACTAGACCCCTCAGGGAACTGATCTAGATGAGTGGTGATTACATTGAACGCTCAAGGTGCTTCACGGAAAGTTTATAACGTTGAGCCGTAAAGATAAAAAAATAAAAATCTAATTTTCACCAAGAATGTTTTCTGCACAAAATATTGCATTTTCATAAGAGTAACAGGAGATATTTGTTGTGCAATTTCACTTGAGTACGCTGATACCCCATATTTAGGGGAATAATACTTTTGAGGCACAGTGTAAAGCGCAGAAGGGAAGAAGCACCATATTGAAGTTCAGATTTTGCTGGAATGGATTGAGGGTGCCATGTCACATTGTCAAAGGCCGCGAGATGCCAGAACAACAGAAACCCCCCTATTTGTGAACTGATTTTACAAACTACACTCCCCAATGAATTCATCTAGGGGCTCAGTGATCATATCGACACCACACGTGCCTCAGTTTTATACCACTGTGCGGTGAAAAAAGAACAAATTACATTTTTACCACTAAAACGTTGTTTTATCACCAGGCTAATAGGAATTATTTTTTTTCTTTACACAACAAAGGGTGGTCCACTTTTTCCTGAGTGCGAAAATACCGTACATGTAATTGGGAAACATTTTTCAGGCACAAAGCAAAGCTCAGAAGGCAAGAAGCGCCAGATTTTACTCCTGTGGTTTGCACGTGCCATGACTCACTGGGAGAGCCCATGAGGTGCCAGAACACCATAACCCCCCATAAGTGACCACACTTTACAAACTACACCTCTCAATGAATTCTAGGGGTGCAGTGATTATATTGACACCATGTGTGTGACACAGAATGTTATACCATTGGGCAGTGAAGACAAAATAACTACATTTTTACCACCAAGATTTTGTTTTTGCCCCAGATTTTATATTTTCACACAAGTGGGGCATCAAAATTTGTCCCACAATTTCTACTGAACATGGCAATACCCTATATGTGGCTGTACAGTACTACTTAGCCACGCGGACAGACTTGGGAAGAACGGAGCGCTATTTGCCTCCTGGAGCGCAGATGTTCCTAGAATAGTTTGCGGACTTTATCTACAAAGCCCCCAATTGCTAGGAGAGCAGAATTCCCCCTCAAGTGACCCTATTTTGGAAACTATACCCCCTTTGGAAATTTACCTACAGGTGTAGTACCGATTTTGACTCCACCAGTATTTTCCAGAAACAAGCAGAAAAGAATGTTGCCAAGTGAAAATTGCAAACTGACCAGCCTCTGTTTCTGAAGACATGCACCCGCAAGTGAGGCAGGCTCTCATCGCTTCAGAAATGCCAAACATGTGGACGCAATATGTGGTTTAGGTACACTGTGGGTCTCAGAAGGGGGGTGCATTTGGATCTCAGAGCGGAGAATTTGATGAATTTCTTTTGGTGGATGAGGAGCCCATTTTGTTTTTCCAGAGCCTTTGTTCTACCAGTAATATGGAATCCCCCTATATTTCCATTAACAGATAAAGCAAGCCCTCAATCAATTCTGTTATTTGTGGTTTGAGTTGAAGCTTTTATTGAGCACACTTTGCATAACGTTTGGGATCACATTTATCCTGCACTCTATGCTGAGCGCTTACATAGAGGTTTTCACCTAAATATGTGTAACTTGACAGATGAGAAACCCCCAAGGGATCCATTCACTATAATGAGGCAGCAGAGTTACTCGGGACTCAGTCTGGCCTCTGTTTCAGGGGAATCTTCCGACAGAGGTTCTGTCCGAATCATGTTTTTCAGAGATTTACATGGAAACCCCGGTGAAAGTGCTAAGTGCAGAGCGCAGGATAAATGTGCACCGAGCCTTACTGAGATCTTTGGGAGGCAGAATGAAAAGAGTCTACAGCAGGTGAAGAATTGGTTTTAGTTATTTTTCACGCCGTTCCTCGTGCGGTATAAGCGATTAGGCGACTTTATTCTTCGGGTCGATGCGATTACAGCGATACCAGATTTATATCGGTTTTTATGTTTGCCTGCTGTCACACACTAAAAGACACTTTTCATTGTGAAAACTACACCGTGTGCAGAAATATTAGGCAAGTGGTATTTGAGAGGATTCTTTTTATTATTGAACAACAACTATGTTCTCAATCAACCCAAAAGACTCAGATATCAAAGCTTAATATTTTTGGAAGTTGGAGTGGCTTTTTTTTAGATTTGGCTATCTTAGGAGGATATCTGTTTGTGCAGGTAACAAATTACTGTGCAGATTTATTAGGCAACTTAATAAAAACCAAAATTCAAGCAACAAAATAGGCCTAGATTAATGGCACTTCCCAAGATATATCATCCAAAAAGATCGTAGAAGCATATAGCCATAAAATAACAGCTTTATTCCAGTCAGAACAAAAAACACACAGACATGTAGACAAGGGGTCACTTTAAACAATAGTTTTGACTATGTTTGTATCTATATTAATTTCCTCTGTGTATGTCTTTGATACTCCACTGTGTCTGTCATTTTTTGACTATGAAAAACCTCATGTATTGTAAATTGCGTATTTGCACCTTTTTGAAGCATCTTATATTTTTGATATCTCTTTAGGAATCTGAAATCTGTATATGGCTAAATTGAAATATATATTTATTTTGCTAACTGTACAGTCATGCATGCTAGCATACTATTTCCGAGTGTTTATTGCAAGAGATCTTTGCATATAGCTATATGGGACTCCTTTAGTGGCTGTGGTGCAATCTTTGCACCTCTTTATAACAAGCTTTGTGGAGCCAGTGCGACCGCTAGTGCTGAGCTTAGCTCTCCCTGCCAACCCTGATACTGACGTTCGCAGATGCAGCTAGGGTAGCCTCTCCGTCCTGACACACCGGACGGGGGCGCGGCCTGGCTGCCTGTGACGACACTGTGCATTGTGCGTCGCCCTGGGAAGGCGTCCTTCCTGGTATGCTCTAGCCTCCTCATCATGACGTGTCGGATGGGGGAGTGGCTGAGCGGCCAGGAGGCGCGTCCTAGGCTGACGTCACACGCCGGGAGTCGCGGCTCTGCTCGTACACACGTGGAAGGTACATCTACATCAGGGGCTTCCTATATAAGGTCACGGTGGTCTCATAACAATCACTTACCCCCCAGGACAAAGCTCACGCGAAACGTGCGTCGGGGATCACAAACATCAAGGTCGTATGTTTTACTAATCCTCTTTATGGGGCTGGCATGGTGCACTTTAGGAATGAGGACAATGCTATGTAGGAGCCCTCTGTGGTTATACTCAGGCTATCCTTATATACTGCATATTCTCAGATGTATTGACCTTATTATTGCTTTCATATAATGATACGTATGTTACTTTCAGATTCTGGCTTATTGTACCTGCAGCTCATTTTCTTGCATTTAAGCTGTTTTGCTTGATGGTCTGAGAACTAGCTCTACTTATCAGGGTTGTTATGCATGTTTTTGCATTATTCATGACCTATACCTGATGGCTTGAAAATTAGTCTTATTACCTTTAGCCTCAGGTTACTTGCATCAACTATTGGCTGGACGTCTATTGTAATCATACCATTGGGGCATAACACTGTTAAGGTATACATATATACTATATGGAGGCATTCCTATTTTTTCAGAATGATGCCCCCACACTTTTGAGGACTTAGGTCTTTTGCATATATTGCATCTATACCACTTGGATACAACACTGCTGGGGTATATATATATATATATATTTTATTTAATGAAAATATCTTCATTCAGTGTCTTGAATTGTGCATCCATGTTTTTGAACACTTAGTTCATTGGATCTATTTGATATCTTCCAGCTGATTTTTCCATTTGCCAGCAGCAGGTTTACTGCCATTATATTGCATTGCATACATACTTTGAGGTGTTTTTGGATATTCATCTACTTTTATCTATCATTGTCTACATGTCTGTGTGTGTTTTGTGTACTGATTGGAATAAAGCTGTGTTATTTTATGGCTATATGCTTCCGCAATCTTTTTGGATGATATTAATAAAGAACAAATATATACCCATCTCACTTGTTTATTTTCACCAGGTAAACCAATATAACACAAAATTTAGAAATAAACATTTCTGACATTCAAAAAGAAAAAAAAAAAAAAAAAAATTCAGTGACCAATATAGCTACCTTTCTTTACGATGACACTCAAAAGCCTTCCATCCACAGATTCTGTCAGTTGCTTGATCTGTTTACGATCAACATTGCGTGCCGCAGCCACCACAGCCTTCCAGACACTGTTCCAAGAGGTGTACTGTTTTCCCTCCCTGTAGATCTCACATTTTATGAGGGACCACAGGTTCTCTATGGGGTTCAGATCAGGTGAACAAGGGGGCCATGTCATTATTTTTTCTTCTTTTAGACCTTTACTGGCCAGCCACGCTGTGGAGTATTTGGAAGCATGTGATGGAGCTTTGTCCTGCTGCTATCATGTTTTTCTTGAACGATACCAACTTCTTCCTGTACCACTGCTTGAAGAAGGTGTCTTCCAGAAACTACCAGTAGGTCTGGGAGTTGAGCTTCACTCCATCCTCAACCCGAAAAGGTCCCACAAGTTCATCTTTGATGGTACCAGCCCATACCAGTACCCCACCTACACCTTGCTGGCGTCGGAGTGGAGCTCTCTTCCCTTTACTGATCCAGCCTCGGGCCCATCCATCTGGCCAGTCAAGAGTCACTCATTTCATCAGTCCATAAAACCTTAGAAAAATCAGTCTTAAGATATTTCTTGGCCCAGTCTTGATGTTTTATCTTATGTATCTTGTTGAAAGGGGGTCATTTTTCAGCCTTCCTTACCTTGGCCATGTCCCTGGTATGGCACACCTTGAGCTTTTTGATACTCCAGTAACGTTGCAGCTTTGAAATATGGCAAAACTGGTAGCAAATGGCCTCTTGGCAGCTTCACGCTTGATTTTCCTCAATTCATGGGCAGTTATTTTGCGCCTTTATCAACACGCTTCTTGCGACCCTGTTGGATATTTGCCATGAAATGCTTGATTGTTCGGTGATCACGCTTCAAAAGTTTCGCAATTTCAAGACTGCTGCAACCCTCTGCAAGACATCTCACAATTTTTGACTTTTCAGAGTCCGTCAAAACTCTCTTCTGACCCATTTTGCCAAAGGAAAGGAAGTTGCCTAATAATTAAGCACACCTTATATAGGGTTTTGATGTCATTAGACCACACCCCTCCTCATGACAGATGTAAGTCACCTGATTTACATAATTGGCAGTTGGCCTTCAAGCCTATACAGCTTGGAGTACAACATGTATAAAAAGGATGATATGATCAAAATACTCATTTGCCTAATGATTCTGCACCCAGTGTAGTTTTTACATCACAATGTTTAGACTGCTATAATTTTTCCATATTTCGGCCGATAGTCATGTGAGGGCTTGTTTTTTGCGGGACGTGTTGACGTTTTTATTGTTATTATTTTTGGGGCACATGACATTTTTTGATCGCTTTCGATTCAATTTTGTGTTGGGGGGGGCAGGGGGGTTTATGCGGTTCCATGTGTGGTAAAATTGATAAGGCAGTTTTATTCTTCGGCTCCGTACGATTACAGCGATACCTTATTTCCTCATTTATACAAACATGTTTATTTATATCTGTCTTTTTTATTGCATTTTATTCCACTTTTTGTTTGGCAGTATGATAAAGCATTGTTATTTGCTTTTGTTTTTAAATTTTTTTATCGTGTTCACTAAAGGGGTTTAAGTGGGACAGTTTTATAGTTCGGGTCGTTGAGGACGCGGCAATACCAAATATGTGTACTTTTATTGTTTATATATTTTTTTCATACAAATTTTTTTGGGGGGGATACAATATCTTGATTTTTTTTTTTAATATTTTTACAATTATTTGAAAAAAAAAGTTTTACTGCACTGAAAGAGACTTGTTGATTATGCACTGTGCATGATCAGCAAGTTTCCTAGCTCTGGTGACCCAGATGCCATCGTGACAACATTGGATCACGACATCGGGTCACCAAGGCAAGGATTGGGACCCCGCGTCACGCCACGGGGGGGGGGGGGGTCTCCGATCCAATGGCAGAGGGGCTATCAGCCCTCTGCCTGTTCCCAGAATGCTGCGATCGGGCGCCTTTTTTTTTTTTAAAGTAGTTTTTATTAAGCATTTTTTACGTAAATTTAGAAAAAGGGGGAGACAAATTATAAATACACAGTAATATAGATGCAAACAAGAACAAAATAAAAGCAAAAAAGTGAAGTTTAAAAGGAATGCAAGACATAGGCAAAATAAAGGATGGAACGGGTTAAGAGTCAGAAGTGTGAAGGAAAAATATGGTTTGTAAGGAAGATGGGAAAAAAGGAAAAAGAAAATTAAAGGGATAGAAGGAAAATAAAAAAGATTAGTATGTACAAGCTAGGCAAGGGAAAGGTGTTACCATACCCATATAAGATACCTTATATATAAAACATTTAAGAGGTAAGAGGAGGAAGGAAAGAAAAGGGAAAGGAAGAACACCTGTGACAACATGTGGAGAAACAAGCATATCAATAAATACTAACTTAATTATTGTAAATACTTTGTTGTATTCTAATAGCGAGTGCAACTTTCATGAAATCACATCCACTTTGCTTGAGCAGTTAAACCGCAGAATTTTTGTGCAGAAAAAAATGCAGCATTTAAGCTACATGTGAACACTATCTAAATTTCAAAGCAAAATGGATGCGATTCCACGAGCTCCGCTCTCTTTGGTCTGAAGACGCTGCTGAATGCTGGGGATCTGGTGCATTTTCTCTCTAAGCTTCTTCTGAAAAAAAAACATGAAGAAAAACAGCCGATGCATTAAGAGCAGAATCAAAGCTTTTCTGTACTATTAAAAAAGCATTAGAAACTCTAAAAATCTGCAAAGAAAAAAAAGAAAAACGCATGTTTTGCGGACACCTGCAGAAAAATAAGCAGCATTTACGTGGCTTCACCATTACATTTTTATGACTTTTTTATGGGTTTAATAGAGAAAAAAAATGCCAATCACACCATTTTTTTTACGTCATTTACAGATTCCTGTAAAAAATCTGATGTCTGTGTTGTGCGGGTTGTTACGATTTCAAGGAAACCAAATAAGTCCAGGTTAATTGCTGATAAGTGATGCTTAATATTAATAGAAAAAAAAAAGAAAAAAAAAAAGAATTGGTCATATACAGGCACCATAGAAATGCATTGTGTATATAATAATTATTTCTATGGATATGTCTACTCTGCTTCTGGGTGTATTGCCTGCAATATAGAGGTCAAGATAACCAAATACGCCTATCTCCAGCATTGTGAGCTGTGGCTCACTAGTAAAGCAACAGCCTGCAAACACAGATGCCAATTCAAGTCCCGGGACACCGATCAGAGGAGGGAAATGAAGTGAACATATAATTTAATTTGTGTACTCAGCAAAGAGAAGACCCCCCCCCCTCCTGAAAGGGGAGGAACTACGGGAGCAATAACATCGGAGAGGTGAGTATAGAAGTTGGGAGAACTGCTGAGACGTGAAAGGATGCAGGAATAAGCCCTCAAATCGGGACAGTTCTGCAGAATCCAGGACGGTTTTGAGCTATGGTGTATGATGTAATGACCCCAAGGGGAGGGGGGAGCCGATCCCGTCACAATGATTATAAAGATCAGAAAAGTGCACTGCATATTTCATCTTTATAATTTATAAGTGCAGGGACAGTACAAAAAAATTTTTTCTGCCGGAGTGCCCCTTACAACAAATTAATAGTCGCGGGTGGAGGTCTGCTCTGCCAGTGGCTGATAAAAGGCACAGGATTGCTGATTTAATCAGTCATAATGCTGGGGAGCCGGCATATTACGTACAAGTACGTCTTAAGTCAATAAAGGGTTAAATAATGAGCAATTCACAAGGAATAAGGGTCCCGTTACACTAAACGATGCACCAGCGATCCAGACAACGATACGACCTTGTCAGGATCGCTGGTGCCTCACTACATGATCGCTGGTGAGCTGTCAAACACGCAGATCTCACCAGCGATCAGGACCAGCGAGGATGCTGGTATCCAAGGTAAATAATCGGGCGAGCGCGTCACTTAGTTACCCGCTGTGTACCTTAGATATCTGCGTGCTTGTGCTGGGAGCTGGTACCAAGGTAAATATCAGGTAACTAAGCACGCACGTCACTTAGTTACCCGCTGTGTATCTTGGATACCAGCTCCCAGCGCGAGCACGCAGGTATCTAAGGTACACAGCGGGTAACTAAGTGACGCGCTCGCTTAGTTACCAGATATTTACCTTGGATACCAGCTCCCAGCATCTGCTTACAGCACTGGGAACTTGCTGATCGTTGGTCTCCCGCTGCCACATGCAGCGATGTGTGCTGGCCAGCGGGAGACCAACGATCAAAAAATGGCCCAGGACATTCAAGCACGATCAGCGATACCCGGCGGGGGAGGCGGTCGCTGACGCGTGTCACACACAGCGAGATCGTTGTTTCGTCACAAAATCAGCGATCTCGCCATGTGTGACGGGGCCTTAACATGCCACTTACAGATTTCCAGCTTTAGAAGCCCAAAGCAATGAAAGAAGTGACAAAAGACAGAACATATGCATAGCAAGCCATTTTGAAACTCAGCATTATCTTCACCCTTGGTGCTTCTTCAGACTGGATCCAGGCAAAATCCACTTGAAGACATGTACACATACCCTAACTCTAGATTACACGTTGTTCCCTCATAGCACATACATGACATTATACTGCTGAGTTGAACAGTTCAAAAGAGGAAAAAAAAAATTCATTAAAAGAGCACTGTTTGTAGGAGCAGACACTTGAGAAAAAAAATGCAGCAGAACACCACATACATGGGAAATGGCCTTCCGAGGTGCAGTTTAAAAATGTTGAAATGTAATTTTGCTTCTAGTTTCTACCATATTTTTCAAACTATAAAACACACCGGACCATAAGACTGACCCCAAATTTTTTGGGGGGAGAAACAGGTAAAAAAAAAAAAAAAAAAGTCTTACAGTCCAAATTTAAGGCATCTTACCTGGTGGCCAGAGATGGGGGCCAAAGCTGTGTCACAGGAGGCATGATCCCTTCAACAGGAAGCAGGTGGTGGCAGAAGTGTGGCGATGCTACGGCCCGGTGTCGTCGGTGAGCGGAGCAGAGTGCATCACTGCTTTCCCAGCGGTCATTTTACTGAAGACTTTGGCGGCCGGAGGTGGCATGTGCGCAGATTAGGATCTCGGCACAGACAAGATCTCAATCTGTGCAACCTCTGCCTCTGGCAGCCACTTTCCTGAAGCCCACAGCCTCAGGAAAATGGCCTCTAGAGGCGGCACGTGCGCACATTGAGATATCGGCTTGGGAAATAGCAGGCGGGAGACCAATGATGCACTCTTCTCTACTCACCGCCAACACCGGGCCGCAGCATCTCCACACTTCTGCTGCCGCTAGCTCCCTGAGGAAGGGACCCCGCTCCTCCCAGTCTGCATTCGGACTGTAAGACGCACCCTCCATTTTCCTCACATGGTTGAAAAAGTTTGTCTTCTAGTCAAAAAATACAGTAAATTATACTTGAGCTTGCAGTTTCAAAATGGACAGTAAATAAAACACTGACGTAAAAAGGACGGTCACTCTAAAAACACATTCACTTTACCTCTCTGCTTTGATGACTTGTAACTTGCACAGGCGATGAAGTTCTATTAACAGTTGAGTCAATGTCTGAGGTGGAAGCTGAATCTTAAAAAATACATATATATTTATAAACAATATTGATAAATATTTTCTGATGGCATATTTTAAATCATTAATGATTTGCTGACTTTCAGGTATCACAATGGCTTTTTACTCCACTATGACTAAATTCTAATATAGCAATGAAACAGGGCTCATACCCACGTCTCGTCTTATGTAGGCCTGAGAAGGAAGGTGTTGCAGGCGGCGGTTATGCATCAGCCGACCCAAGCCTGTTTTCTTTGTTTTTTTTTCTGCCTCCCACCCTTGAGACTGCTTTGGGACATGTCATGGTTACCCATGTCCCCCCAATGAAGCGATAAAGAGGGATTTTTGGTACTCACTGTAAAATCTTTTTTGGAGCCTTCATTGGGGGACAAAGCACCCTCCCTAACTGTTTGTACCTTTTATTGAGCTTACGTGCCTTTGTTATTGGGTTGGTACATATGTTGAGTTTTGCTTGCTTCTCCCACTGCTTTAACAATAACTGAGGTACTTTGTGCCTGTCGGTGGGTGTATACTGCTGAAGAGGAACTATTTTTCCTTTTTTGCCTAGTGTCAGCCTCCTAGGTAGAGTATCCTGAACTCCAAGATAGACTGTTATTTCGGCTATTACTTTGGTGAAGACTATCGAAGCTACAGATAGGCCGAAGAGCAAAGCTTTTAATTGAAAGTATTTTATTTCCCCCTGTATAAATAAGGTGACTCAAATGTTTTGCAGCTTGGATGTATCGGGATATGGTATTATGCATCCTTTAAGTCTTGGACCACCATGAAGCAGTTCTGAAACAGAAACTTAACAGATTAGCTTATTGATTCTATCTTGAAGGCACGGTTACTTTAGAAATCTGTTAAGGTGTTTTAAATAGATAGGAACATAGCATCTGTTTTTTTTTTAAATACAAAAAGGTGGGGGAAATAAATTCCCACCCTTTGTCCTCTGTGAGTACTTCGTCCAAAACCTGTTTCCTTACTAGACCCATATCCAAGAAGTATCGTTTCTCCTTGCAGAGATTGACATGCTAAGGATGCCGAGATGAGGAGACTTAAAGCCGCAATGCTCCTCTGGGAAATATGCAAATTGTCTCTTCAGAGAGGAAGAGGACTAGAACTCTAGTGCCACCTATTGGTAGTAGCAATCCTAAAAGTCAATATCGACTCTTTAATGAGCCTTGTCACATGACTTAAGATCAAAGCCAAACTAGAATCTCAATTTTCAGACACTGTGTTTCCAGGTACTGCCCCTTATCAGTGCAAAGTGTGAGATCTGGTTTGGCTGTGTGAGAGGCGTCTGGCTCATTAAAGGGTCGACTGCCCAGTGTCAGAAAGCTTGGACTCAGTCGAAGGTCATGGGTCTTGTAACAGGATAATGACCCAAAACACACAGCTAAAAACACCCAAGAATGGCTAAGAGGAAAACACTGGACTATTCTGAAGTTGCCTTCTATGAGCCCTGACCTAAATCCTATTGCGCATCTTTGGAAAAAGCTGAAACATGCTGTCTGGAAAAGGCAACCTTCAAACACGAGACAACTGGAGCAGTTTACTCTTGAGGAGTGGGCCAAAATACCTGTCAAGAGGTGCAGAAGTCTCATTGACAGTTACAGGAATCGTTTGATTGCAGTGATTGCCTCAAAAGGTTGTGCAAAAAAATATTAAGTTAAGGGTATCATCATTTCTGTCCAGGCCTATTTCATGAGTTTTATATTTTTTAAATTCCGTGGAAGCATGGTTGAAAAGCAATATATGACTTTCATTTGTTCATTTTCATAGATTTTTTTTTATTATTTCTCAGATTCAAGTTATTTCTGTCATTGAACGAGGTGTACCAACAATTTTGACCACATGTGTACCTTTACCCATTAAACAAACAAACAAACAAAAAAAAAAAAAAAGTACAGAACACACTAATCATAAACTTGAACTTACTTGTCAGATTAAAATATTTAGTCACAAAGGAAACAGCATTATCCCCAGGTTTCACGTCAGGAACATCTTGAAATCTAAAGTTACAAATATAGTAAGAACATGTAGGCCAATTTTCTTTTGTTATAATTAGTTTTAACAACCTTGACTTCTATTAGAGGTCGCCCTCCACATGGATGGGAATTGGCAGTGTCTCCAACTATTAGTACTCTGTTAGAAGAGTGAATTTCTGCAGACTATAAATATTGAAGCTCTTAATGAGATATAATTGTAGATCATGAGTATCAATATAACTAATGATAAGAACTTGGTGGGTGACACACTGCTGAGCTGGCCGTCAGTCAGTTAGTGCCGGGGCAAGGTTACAGTCGCCGCTCACTATATACCTAGCAGAGACTGATGACATGCCTCTAACTATAGCCACATGGCTTTAGAACTCTACTAGCTGAAGAGCCCGGCATTGCCTGGGCATAGTAACCAACTGTCATTAGTTATAACAAATTATGATTATATTGCACATAAAAACATTTCACATCATATATTCAACACTACAGAATTGCAACACATATTAACTAAACGATTACCAAAGTATTGATAGTATTTTATTTTCAACTCATTCAAGAGCCTTTTGATAAACAACATTTTTGGTTTTTCCTTTCGGTGCAAAGATGAACAGATTTTTGGCAGCTCCAATTCTTGAACAGACCACGTAAAGTAGACCATGAGAAAAGCATGGAGATTGCAAATCGATCCCTACTACTTTCAAGGACTGTCCCTGAGCATTGTTAATGGACATTGCAAATAGCAGTTGAACTGGAAACTGGAGGCGTTTAAAATCAAAAAACAAATCAGATGGAATGAGTGGAATTCTTGGAATGAAAATGTCCTCTCTTTTGGCACATCCTGTTTCTGAGCTGTGTATCTAACCCTATCCTGTGTGATGTCTGTTGAGCTGTGTACCTAATCCTCTCCTGTGTGATACTTTCTACTGAGCTGTGTATCTAATCCTATCGTGTGTGACTGACTGCTCAGCCTTGTATCTAATCCTATCCTGTGTGATACTATCTGCTGAGCCGTGTTGTGATACTGACTGTTGAGCAGTGTACCCAATCCTATCCTGTGTGATACTGTGCTGAGCGGTGTATCTATTCCTATCCTGTGTGATACTGACTGCTGAGCCGTGTATCTAATCCTATCCTGTGTGATACTGACTGCTGAGCCGTGTATCTAATCCTATCCTGTGTGATACTGACTGCTGAGCCGTGTATCTAATCCTATCCTGTGTGATACTGACTGCTGAGCCGTGTATCTAATCCTATCCTGTGTGATACTGACTGCTGAGCCGTGTATCTAATCCTATCCTGTGTGATACTGATTGCTGAGCTGTGTATCTAATCCTATCCTGTGTGATACTGGGCTCCCCTGCAGTCTGTGTCAGAGGGTGGTCTGTGTTGGCACGGTAAAAAATTGTGTTATTTCCAGCTTTACAGAAGGACGATAACACCATAGAAATAAGAATAGGCCAAATTGTTTGGTGAATTGGAATGCGCGGGGTTAAAATTTCGCCTCACAACATAGCCTATGACGCTCTCGGGGTCCAGACGTGTGACTGTGCAAAATTTTGTGGCTGTAGCTGGGATGGTGCGGATGACAATCCCGGACATACACACATACATACATACAAACACACACACATTCAGCTTTACAGTATATATTAGATCAACCTGCAAAATAACCCCATATCTGCAGGGTAATAGTCTGACAGGTTCCTTTTAAAATGATTTGGCAACTAATAAGTTAATTTCTAATATCTCCGCAACAGGGATGCAAAATTAAAGGGGGGTGTGGTGGGAAGGCGGATGTCCCATATAACCCCTTTAAATGTTTGCTATTCCTTAAGACCTGTCAGCAGGTTTTCGCTGCCTCACATGAGCGCAGCCTGATGTAGGCAATCTCATAGTGTTTAGATTTAGCAATAAAGCAGAGCTGAGGAAGTTAACTCCGCCCACACAAGGTTCTGTATATACAATATCCATAGTCAGTGTGCTGCCTATCACAGAAGGGGAATGTTGGAGCAAGGCTCAGCGACCAGCTAGTCATAGCAATAATAAGATCTTGGGTGCTAAAATTATCACTGCAATCAAACAAGACCTCAGAACGTAACAAGAAATGACATCCCTGAAATCTGTTTTAACCCCTACCTCATGCTGTCTTCTGATTACATAGCAAATACCTGCTGACAGATTCCCTTTAACACTTGAAGAGTGTTGTTACTACAGATATAAAAAAAAATTTAAAAAATATTCAAAGACTTACCTATTTCCACGATATCTTGGCCTATAGCTTTGTTTCTTCTGTTGAAGAAAAACAATTAAGAAGTATTTAGGATTTTAAATTCTTCGGATTTTACATAAGAAGCAAAGTTAATGCCAATCTGTCACAATGAAAATCTGCCAGTAGCAAGTTAGGGCTCACTCTGACATAAGTTTTTCAGGTTCGACTTAAATCTGTGTTTTTCACAGAATTTGCATACCAAGGGTTCCATAGCAAAACAGAGAAATCTAGTTTTGATCCAAAGCACAGATCAAATTAGTAAATGGAAATCTATGGATCCACTGTTTCACTTTATTTTAATAAACAGACAGCATTTGGAAGCCATCCGAGCACTATCCAATTTTCATGTTTGTTTAACAGGAGATATGGAAATAGGCTCTTCAGCAAAGGAGGGGACTTGAACTCAAGCACTACCTATGGATGTAGAAATCCTAAAAGTGAGTATCAACCCTTTAATGAGCCTGACACTTGTATTGAGTGAAGCAGAACACTATTAATCAGCAAATCGCATACTTCACCACCACTCACCAATAAGGGTATGTGCACACGATCAGAAATGGCACAGTATTTGCTCAGGATTTGACGCAGGTGAAATCTGCATCTGGTCACCAGCGCTTTTGATGCCTTTTTCCGCATGCATTTTTTATGTGTTTTTTTTATTGAATGCGTTTTTTTGTCAATTGAAATAAAGCTAATTGAAAGTTGGCTTCTGGGAAGGAAAAAAAAAAGTGATTTCCTGTTTGCAGATATATTGGGGTACGTTCCCAAGGTCAGCAAACACTGCGGGTTGGATGCTGCACACATCCGCAATGTCCAACCTGCAGTATCCAGCTGTTACACACATAGTGGGAATGAGATTTGTTGAAATCCCATCCACTATGCTGTACCAATGCCGGCGGCTCACCCACAAAGAAGGCTATACAGTGCGTCTTTCCAGACCACAGCATGTCAATTTATGTAACTGCTTAAATTACCCATTCACCATCATTAGATGCAGCTAAACAGTATTATCTTCCTAGTCACATGCGTACTAAGTGCAGGAACGCAGCTTACTACGCACGTGTACCAATTTAAATAATGGTGAATCTTGTGACACAGCCAGAAGTACACAACACAGGAAGTGGAGTAAAGCAAAGAGAGAGGTCCCCTCCTTTTTAAAAAATAAATAATTTAAAAAAAAATATAGCGTAGGGTCCCCCTGTATTTGTTAACCAGCCAGAGTAAAGTAGGCTACTGGGACTGGTATTTCAGGCTGGTAAGGATCCAATATCCATGAACCTTACCAGCCTGATAATACCAGGCCGCAGCAATCTGCTTACCTTGGATGGTTAGGCCTCTTTCACACTTCAGTTTTTTAGCATCAGTTCAAATCCGCCAAAAAGTCAGATAAGCGGATCGGTTGTGAACTGATGCGAACGGATGGCACAGGATCCGTTTTCAGACGGATCCTGAAAATGAGGAAATATAAAGGAAGAGAAAGAGAAAGAGAATTTTGTCCGGCACCCAGAAAGAATTTCGAGTTAAATCAGTGTCTGGAGGATCCGCCACAGAAAAAAACGTTGCAAGCTCCGTTTTGAAATCTTTGAGGATGGTGACGGACAGCAACTTTTCGCGGATCCTCACAAAAAACGGATGCAACGGACAGCAATCCGTCACAATCCGCCATTAATGCAAGTCAATGGGGAAAAAAACGGATCCTCAAAAGAAAATTGAGGATCCGTTTTTTTTCAAAACCTGGCGGATTGTGACTGATTGTAAAAAACGGAAGTGTGAAAGAGGCCTTAGCAAAAATAGGGGGATCCCCTCCAGAAAAAAAAAAAAAAAAAAAAAAAAATTTAGCATTGGGGGGGGGGGGGGGGGTGTCACTATTTTTGTTAACCAGCCAAGGAAAAAGCAGACAGCTGCAGCCAGGTGTCCTCAGGCTAGCGAGGTCCATGGATTTTGGCCCTCACCAGTGTTCTGCATGCCAGGACTGCGTGTGCAGGGAGCATTCATTGCGCTTTGGTGAGCACAGTGTCAGCCAGAGCCTTCCTACTACGTGTGCCGATACTTAAGAGAAATGAATATTCACCCCAATCTTTAAATATTCATTTCTCTTAAGTATCAGAGAACACGTGACCGCCGGTAGCAGCAGGAAGGCTCTGGCTGACAATGAGCACGCTAGAGAGCAATGAATACTCACGACCTGGTAAACTTTTAACCCTTGTAGGGTTAAAAGTTGACCAGTGATTTCTAATTTTTCCAACAAAATTTACAAAACCTTTATTTTTTGTCACCACATTACATTTAAAGTGACTGAGGAGTCTATATGACAGACAATATCCAAAAGTGACACCATTCTAGAAACTGCAAGGTGCTCAAAACAACATTCAAGAAGTTTATTAATAGAGTTGAGCGAATATGTTCGGAAACTATTCGCCAAATACAAATTTGCCATATTGGTACGCTATTTGTGCTGAATTTATATCTGATGATCATTTCCAAACATATTCGCCCATTTCTACTTCCATTGAATACAAAAGCGTTCGGCTGTGTTCGACGAATAATGCAAACACAATAATCGCCGGCTATCGTAATCCGAACTGAATATTTAGAAATTCGCTCAACTCTATTTATTACCCCCTCCAGGTGCTTCACAGAAATTTTAGGAATGTGGAAAAAAAATTAACATTTAACTTTTATTTTCCACAAACATTTTGCTTTAGACCTCAATTTTTTTTTTATTTTCGCAAGGATAACAGGAAAATAAAAAATGGACCCTAAAATTTGTTGTGCAATTTCTTTCGAGCATGCCGATTACCCCATATGTGAGGGAAATCTACTGTTTGGGCACACGGCAGAGCTCGGAAAAGGAGCGCCATTTGACTTTTTGAATGCAAAATTTGCTGATACAATTAGTGAACAACATGTCATGTTTGGAGAGCCCTGATGTGCCTAAACAGTGGAAACCCCCAACAAGTGCCCCCATTATGGAAACTTGGCCCCCTCAAGGAATGTGTGGTGAGCACCTCGAACCCCCAGGTGCTTCACAGATGTTTATAATGTTGAGCAATGAAAAAAAACAAAAATAAATTAAAAAAAAAAAAAAAAAAAAAAAATCACATTTTTCCCACAAAAATGTTTTTTTTAGCCTCAATTTTTTTTTTATTTATATGTTGTGCAATTTTTCAGTATGAAGTTACGCCATATGTATTGGAAAACTACTTTTGAGGCACAGTGCAGAGCTCAGAAGGGAAGCAGCACCATATTGGAGATCCGATTTTGCTGGAATGGTTTGAGAGTGCCATATCACACTGGCACATCCCCTGAGGTGCCAGAACAGCAGAAACCCTCACACCTCTCAATTAATTCCTCAAGGGGTGCAGTGATCATATTAACATCACAGGTGTGTCACAGAATTTTAGCCCATTGGGCAGTGAAGATAAAAAATTTACATTTTTACCACCAAGATTGTGTGCTAGTCCCAAATTTTACATTTTCACACTGGAAAATGGGTTAAAAAATGGTGACAATTTGTCCCACAATTTCTGTTTAATGTAGAAATACCATATGTATGGCTGTATTGTACTGCTTAGCCACGCAGAGACTCGGGAGGAACAGAGTAATTTGCCTCCTAGAGAGCAGATTTTCCTAGCACAGTTTGCGGACTCCATACATAGAGCCCCTTAGTGCTAGAAGAGCAGAATCCCCCTCAAGTGACCCCATTTTGGAAATTGTACACCATTAGGAATTTATCTACAGTGTAGTGACGATTTTAACTCCATGGGTGTTTTGCAAAAACAAGCCGCAGTGGATGCGACTGAGTGAAAATTGCAAACTGCCGTTGTAGTGACTAGTACATTATGCCTAGCTCATGTTTCTGGAGACACACCTGTAAATAAGGTGGGCTCTCTCCACTACTGAAATGCTAAATACATGATCCAGGTAAATAATTTTTTTTTAAAAACACCCGAAGAGCTGTTTTTTTAGTCACTCTGCGACTGAAAGGTCTGAATGAAAGCAATCAAAAAAATCTAATGTATTCCAAAACGGTCCTAAAACAATCTTCAACTTGTCCGGCAAAAAAATAAGACTCCATAGAACTCTATTCACCCCCCACCCCAACACACACAAAAAAAAAAAAAAAAGGTTCCGCCTTGCAGAATATGACGAAGAATTTTTTTTTTTAATATAAAGAAAACATTTTAGTGTGCCTGTAGCAACACAAAAAAAGGGCATAAAAACTAAACTTGTAATCCTGACTACAGTATTTGTTCATTTTGCCTCCCAAAAATCAGAATAAGGCTCAATTCACATTTATCCTGTACTATCCGCTTAGCGCTTCACACAAATCCCCTGATGGAACCACTAACTAACCATAATGAGGTAGATGGAGTCAGTTCAGACTGTCTGGTCCCTGTTCTGGCGGCGGCCCATAATTTTAGGCACAAGTGTGGATGCCTAAAGTTCTGTGAACTCCTAAAAGATGGATACCACTGGAGCAGATGCCAAATGGACCCCAAAGAGTCTCCATTTGCCATATTATAGGAGAGTGTACACATAAACCCTGACATAAGTGCTCAGCAAACACCACAATGTGATCCCAGCTTATACTGAAAGCAATCAAAAAATGAAATCCATAACTTATCCTGCACAAAACCAGCCCCTACTCAGGTCCGTCATGTCAACGGAAATATAGGGATTCCCACTTTACTGGTAGAAGAAAGCAACATGGCACCCATCATCTCCTCACAAGATACAGTGAAGTTTACGCTCCGAAATCCAAAAGCTCCCTTGTGCTTAAAACGCAATAAGCAGCCACGTTTGGCATTACTGTAGCAGAGACCCCAATTAACAATTTATGGGGTATGTCTCCAGAATAAGCTAGGTATAATACATTTGCAACTCTCCCAAAAAAAAAAAAAGCACAAAAAAACAAACAAAAAAAAAAAAAAACACAACACATAGCACCTATGTGAAAACACCTGTGGGGCCAAAATGGTCACTGCTGCCACAGATTAATTCATTGAGAGGTACAATTTCTACAATTAAGTCAATTTGTGTTTTTTTTTCTTCAGGCTCCTTAGGGGCTCCACAAATGTCACCCACAAACTATTCTGTGATCCAAAAGACAAATAAAGCTCCTTCCTTCTCACATTAAATTGTGGTGTTATAAATGTTATATTTCCACATCACAATATTACAAAATTCTGTGAGGCACCAGTGCTTCCAAAATACTCACTACACCCCTAGATGAAATCCTTATGCAGTGTAGTTTCCATTATGAGGTCACTTGTGGGGGTTTCTGCTCTTCTGGCACCTCAGGGGCTCAGCCAATTGAGCCCACAATTTAATCAAATGAAATCCACATCCTGAGGGTGTGTGCACACGTTGCGGATTCTGCTGTGGATCTGCAGCGGTTTTGGTCCTACAGATCCGCAGCAGAATTGCTGCGGTGAACAGTACCATTATAATCAATGGAAAACAAAAACCGCAGTGCACACGGTGCGGAATTTTCCGCGGTTTCAAAACCGCAGCATGTCACTTCTTTGTGCGGAATCCACAGCGGTTTTACACCTTCTCCATTGTCCAGGTGTCAAACCGCAGGCTAATCCGTAGATAAACCGCAGGTCAAAAGATGGAAAATTCCGCAGCGTATGCACACACCCTAAAAATAGTGCCCCATCCTATCAGATACCTGCCGTGTACTCACAGTAGTGTATAACCAGATATGGAGTACTACCACATTTAGTAAAAATTGCGCAAAATTGTCCTGTCCATTTTCTCCTATTACCTTTTGTGTGAATTTAAACTTTGAGTAAACTTTAAACTAAAGTAAAATTTTAGCGGAAAAACTCTTAAAAACCAAACACCAAGAATAACGCTGTTAAACTGCAGATATGGAGTTAATCTGCAGGTTAATAGCGTTATTCCTGGTGACTGGTTCCCTTTAAGCTTTTCGTTTTCATGACCCAATATTAACCCCTTAATGATCAGAGCTTTCTTCGGTTTTGCGATTTCATTTTTCGCTCTCCTTCTTCCCAGAGCCATAACTTTTTTATTTTTCCGTCAATATGGCCATGTGAGGGCTTATTTTTTGCGGGACGAGTTGTACTTTTGAACAATGCAATTGGTTTTACCATGTCGTGTAACAGAAAACGGGACAAAATTTCCAAGTGCAGTGAAATTGCAGAATAAGTGCAATCCCACACTTGTTTGGCTTTTTTGCTAGGTTCACTAAATGCTAAAACTAACCTGCCATTATGATTCTCCAGGTCATTACGAGTTCATGGACACCAAACACGTCTAGGTTCTTTTTTATCTAAGTGGTGAAAAAAAAAGTCCAAAGCTTGATAAAAAAAAAAAAAAATTTTCGCTATTTTCCGAGGCCCATAGCTTCTCCATTTTTAATGATCTCGGGTTGGGTGAGGGCTTATTTTTTCCGCGCCGAGCTGATATTTTTAATGATACCATTTTTGTGCAGATACGTTCTTTTGATCGCCCGGTATTGTATTTTAATGCAATGTCGCGGCAACCAAAAAAACGTAGTTCTGGCGTTTTGATTTTTTTTCTCGCTATGCCTTTTAGCGATCAGGTTAATTCTATTTTTTTATTGATAGATCGGGCTATTCTTAACATGGCGATACCAAATATGTCTATGTTTGATTTTTTTTTTTATTGTTTTATTTTGAATGGGGCGAAAGGGGGGGGTGATATAAACTCTTATATTTTTTCATTTTTTTGTATTTTTAAAGCTACAGTGTGTCCGTAAAGTCATGGTGCACTTTTGACCAGTCACAGGAAAGCAACAAAAGTCGACAGAAATGTGAAATCTGCACCAAATAAAAGGAAAACCCTACCAGTTTCTGTAGGATGATGTGGCAGCATGCGCACATGATGACGTAACACCGAAAACAGAGAATAACAAACGTTATTCACTCTGTTACACCAGACGTCCTTACCCGTGTGTGGCAAGAACTTCACTATCGTTTGGATGTGTGTAGAGCAACAAATGGAGTCCACATCGAACTGCACTGAACAGGTATGTAGCTAGGAGAGTTTCTTTTATTTGGAGCAGATTTCACATTTGATATCGTCTTTTGTTGCTTTCCAGTGACTAGTCAAAAGTCCACGATGACTTTACGGACACACTGTATTTTTCTTTAAGTTTTGGCATGCTTTAATAGCCTCCATAGGAGGCTAGAAGCTGACAACTTGAACGGCTGTGCTACATAAAGTCGATGCTCAGATCGCCTCTCTGTAGCAGAATTACAGCATTGCTATGAGCGCCGAAAACGGTGGCGCTCATAGCAACCCGGCATCAGCAACCATAGAGGTCTCCAGAAGACCTCTGGTTGTTATGACAACAAACCGATGACCCCCGATCCCGGCTTTGATGCGGGCTCACCGCCAGAGCCCACATCAAAGTGGGGTACTGCCATTTCACGCACTATACCGTCCAATGGCAGTAAGGGATTAAAAAAAGAGTCTGTAGTGTAGTTAGATGTAGGTTAAAAATGCACACCACACCAACAGATTAAGGGTATGTTTCCACTTTCAGGAAACACTGCGGATTGGTCGCTGCGTACAGCCGCAACAGCCAGATGTTACAGCATAGTGGAGGGGATTTTATGAAATCCCATCTACACTATGCATTCAAAGACGCAGGTGGCATCCCTGCATATACTCACATGCGGCGCGTCTTTATAGACCGCAGTGTCTCCGCAAGATAAATTATCTGAGCGTCCCCGCAAGAGAAATTACACAGTCTTTGGATAGGATGTGGTGATTGCGCATGTGTTCAATGAACACATGCGGAATCACTGCGCGTACAAAAGACGGCAGCGCTCTGGGCAGAGCTGCTTCCAAAGCGCTGCATATACGGAAAGTGGAAACACAACCTAATTCCTTATGGAATGTTAGGGAGAAATTGCACAAAAATTATGAGATTGATTTAATAATAATAATAATCTTTATTTTTATATAGCGCTAACATATTCCACAGCGCTTTACAGTTTGCACACATTATCATCACTGTCCCCGATGGGACTCACAATCTAAATTCCTATCAGTATGTCTTTGGATTGTGAGAGGAAACCCACACAAACACAATCTCCTTGCAGATGTTGTCCTTGGTGGGATTTGAACCCTGGACTCCAGCGCTGCAAGTCTGCAGTGCTATCCACTGAGCCACCGTGCTGCCCATTACCCATTGTGGAAATTATAAAATTTGGTGCTAAAAAAATTATTTTGGTTGGGAAAAAAAAATGCTTTTTTTTGTTTTCACATCTAAATATTATGAAGGTTTGTGATTCACCTGTAGGTTAAAAAATGTTCAGTACACACCTAGATGAATTGAGGGGTCTAGTTTTCAAAATGGGGGAAGGGGGTCATATGTCAGCCGTTTCTGCTGCTTTAGTTTGTCATAGGCTCTGCAAATGCTAATCCAAACCAATTTATGCTCCAAAAAAAAATCAAACAGCGTATTCTGTCTTTCCTGAGGCCTGCGGTTGCTCATCGAACGTGAGTATCTTTGTGTTGTATTCCATGGTATAACATCTGAATTGTTCAGTTCTACAGGATATGTTGGCGCTTTATAAATTATTTTTTTTTTTTTAGTAATGTTTTTCATTCATTTTCCACACAGAACCCGAAGCGGCCCCTCATCGACCAGCTACCAAAACACTCGCAATCATCCACCAGCGATGCAGCAACTGGGCAGGCTTCACAGGCTGGGTAACAGGCAGCCAGTCCATCAAGTTTTTCCAAGTCCATTGCCACTGGTTTTGTTGGATCTTCTCGCCAGCAGCAGAGGGCTTGGGACAGGTCAGTCATGCCCGAGTTTATTCACTTAAGCTCGATCTTCCAGGATGGGATGAAGGTGATTGGAGATTGAACCCACTGTCCAGGCTATCACGTGAACACACTTTTCCAGTAAGTCAACAGAAGCCTTGACCACCTGGAAGACGACCTTCAGAGAACAGCGCAACATTTTTTTTTTTCCTGCAATAGAGCGGGGTGTGTCGGAAAACCTGCCGCCTGAACTCCAGCTGAACGTCATGCAGGCCTGTGAGGCTGCGTACAGCGAGGCATTGCAGCAGTCTCGAACCTACCATCCGCAGTCTGGATATTACCAGCAGGCGCACATTTCTTTTCCGACACGGCAACAAGGGCAAGCACAGCATCAGTGGAAGACGCCAGCATCGAACTATCCTCCATCACCACCGCTGGACAATACTGCAGCACCCTTACAGCATCCACCAGGCTGCCGAGCGCAGCATCCACCAGGCTGCCGAGCGCAGCATCCACCAGGCTGCCGAGCGCAGCATCCACCAGGCTGCCGAGCGCAGCATCCACCAGGCTGCCGAGTGCAGCACCCCTGCAGCATCCACCAGGCTGCCGAGTGCAGCACCCCTGCAGCATCCACCAGGCTGCCGAGTGCAGCACCCCTGCAGCATCCACCAGGCTGCCGAGTGCAGCACCCCTGCAGCATCCACCAGGCTGCCGAGTGCAGCACCCCTGCAGCATCCACCAGGCTGCCGAGTGCAGCACCCCTGCAGCATCCACCACGTTGCCAAGTCCAGCACCACGCCAGCACACTGCTACAGAGGCCACGTGTATTGTTTTGTTGAGTGAAGTAGTAACAGGTGTTTCACTGGAGGTATTTTATTATTAAAGTCAGCAAACATTTCAGATACATTTACTTACAAGCGGAGTAAACCATTTAGTCTTGCCATGCCACACGTCCAGTATCAGAAATACATTTGCAGCTTACTTTATCCCTCATTTGGGCAACTTCCACTGTAGTCCTCCAAGAGTGATCTCAGTAATCCTGCAATGTGCTAGCAACATGTTCGTCACGTTCTAAGGGTACAGTTACACCTAGCGATGCACCAGCGATCCCGACTAGCGATATGATGCAGTCAGGATCGCTGGTGCATCGCTAGGTGGTCGCTAGTGAGCTGCCACTCAGGCAGATCTCACCAGCGACATCGCTGGGGACGGGGATCGCTATTTACCTGTCAGACACGGCGATCCTGCGTCCTCCCGCCCGGCTCCACGCGTCGCTCGTCGGCGCCACAGGAAGCGCCGCAGGAAGTGACCGACGAGGAATGGTCCAGCAGCTTCTCGCGTGATCAGCGATAATCAGCGGGGGAGCCGGTCGGAGGTAAGTATCACATGTAGCGATATCGCTAGCAATATCGCTGCTACGTCACAAAATCGGTGACTTTACAGCGATATTGCTAGCGATATCACAGTGTGTAACGGGGGCTTTAGTCTTGCCACTCTTTTGCCAGGATGTAATTGTGCACAACACATGCTTTGACAACCTCATCAATTTTCTCAGTTTTTATATTGATGGCTTTTCCCAAAATGCGCCATTTAGATGCAAGCAAACCAAAGGCACACTCCACAGTTCTTCGTGCCTTTGTCAGTCAATAGTTGTAAATCCTTTTGGTGTGATTCAAGGTTCGACTTGAGTACGGTTTTAGGAGGTTGGCACACATTTGTAACGCCTCAATCCCAACCACAACAAACAGCATTGATAGTCCATCAGTGTTCAGAAGAGGTGGTGGATGTGGAAATTTGAAATTATTACCATACAAACGTTGGCCCATGTCAGAGTTTTTGAAAGTCTGCGAGTCATTTCCTCGTCCAAATGAGCCAACGTCCACAGCGACAAATCGACAGCCAGCATCTGCAATCACCAAGAGAACAATCGAAAAGTATTTTTTGTAACTGAAAAACTGGAATCCACTTCCAGCAGGTTTCAGAATCCGAATGTGTTTGTCATCCACAGCCCCCAAACAGTTTGGAAAATTACAAAAGTCCTGAAATTTTGCAGCATTTTCCAGTCATAGTTCAATTGTGGGTTGGGGGAGGAATTCTTCATGCAGAACTTCACATAAAGCACGGCAAGTGTCTCCAACAGTCCCAGAAAGTGTGGACACTCCAATCAGGAATTGAAAATGTAGAGATGATAAGGTTTCTCCGGTAGCCAGGAATCTGCCGAACAGAAAATGGCAAAAAAAATAAATAAGTACATGGCTTTTATAACAATAATACTAATGACATGTGTTTCTTTTTAAAAATTACTTACCTCAGGGTCACCAACAGACGTTCCTCAGCAGGAATTGCTTGACGTAGCTGTGTGTCCTGCCTGGTGATCCTTGGACACATTGCAGCAAGTCATCGAAGCTCTGTTCCGACATCCTTGTGTAGTCGAAAAACTTATCAGGGTTTTCACGCAGCTCGGAGTACGAGTAGTAGGCTCCACGGCTTTTTCGGACTTCAACGATGGGGTGTTGCCACTGGGACGGCGACGACATCTTCTCATTCTTTCTTCACAAGCCACAGCAAAGGCAAATGCCAATTTCAATGCCAAATCCGGATTACAATAAAAGCGCTCCATGCCAAGATCCATCTTGAAGCTGGATACAGCAGCAAAAGATGAGGATTTCATCTGTACAAGGGTCTATATACAGAATCCCCATGAGACACGTCCATTTGATGTAGCTTGCATCAAGGAAATTCTCCTGGAAAAGCATTGGTCGCATATCAAAATTCATGGAAATTTTTAATGCATGCGCATAAACAACACAAATGCATGCCAAAACGCATACAAACGCAGCTTTTTGTGTGTCATGCGTAAGCTGATGCAGATAAAAAATCATGCATAAGCATGCGTTAGCGCATGCAGATACACTGTGCACAGAAACGCTAATGTGAACCTAACAGCAGCGCGGAGTTAAAGGGAATCTGTCACCCCTTTTTTGAGATATCATATAATGATAGTCAGTTGTGTGTCACATAAGGATTCTCTTAGTACTTTTGCTTCCCCTTGACCCCGCACCCTTCATGCATAAATACCTTGTTTATATCGGTTCAGATGTATGTAAACTGCCACGATCCGGTCAGCTGGGCGGGGCTTATTCACCTGCTCCCTCCCTCCCTGTCTTGCTCTATGCATTTCTTCTTGTGTAGAGCAAGACAGGGAGGGGGGAGCAGGTGAATAAGCCCCGCCCAGCGGACCGGACTGCGGCAGTTTACATACATCTGAACCGATATAAACAAGGTTTTTATGCATGAAGGGTGCGTTGTCAGGGGGAAGCAAAAGTACTAAGAGAATCCTTATGTGACACACAATTGAATGATATCATTATATGATATCTCAAAAAAGGGGTGACAGATTCCCTTTAACATGGTAACATAGTAATTAAGGTTGAAGGAAGACTTTAAGTCCATCTAGTTCAACCCATATCCTATCCTAACTTGCCCTAACATGTTGATCCAGAGGAAGGCAAAAAAACCCATGTGGCAAACAGTAAGCTTCACATTGGAGAAAAAAATTCCTTCCCAACTCCACATACGGCAATCAGACTAGCTCCCTGGATCAACGCAATATCAAGGAAACTAGTGTATATACCCTGTAATATTATACTTTTCAAGAAAGGCATCCAGTCCCTTCTTAAATTTTAGTAGGGAATCACTCATTACAACATCATATGGCAGAGAGTTCCATAGTCTCACTGCTCTTACAGTAAAGAATCTGTGTCTGTGAGTATGCTTAAACCTTCTTTCCTCCAGACGTAGAGGATGCCCCCTTGTCCCCGTCACAGGTCTAAGAGTAAAAAGATCATTAGAAAGGTCTTTGTACTGTCCCTGCATATATTTATACATTGTAATAAGATCACCCCTAAGCCTTCGATTCTCCAAACTAAATAACCCCAAGTGTAATAACCTGTCTTGGTATTGCAGACCCCCTTGTTCCCTAATAACCTTGGACGCTCTTCTCTGCACCCGCTCCAGTTCAGCTGTGTCTTTCTTATACACCAGAGACCAGAACTGTACACAGTATTATAAGTGTGGTCGCACTAGTGACTTATATAGAGGTAAAAATATGTTCTTCTCATGAGCATCTATGCCTCTTTTAATGCATCCCATTATTTTATGTGCCTTTGCAGCAGTTGCCTGACACTGGCTACTAAATGTGAGTTTGTCATCCACCCATACACCCAGGTCTTTTTCAGTAAGTTTAGCCCAGTGTTTTACAACTAAGCACATAATTATACATCGTTCGTTCTACCCAAGTGCATGACAATACATTTAACCCCATTAAAGCTCATTTGCCATTTATCAGCCCAAGCTTCTAGTTTACATAAATCCTCCTGTAATATAAAATTGTCCTCCTCTGTATTGATTACCCTGCAGTGTTTAGTGTCATCTGCAAATATTGAAATTCTACTCTCTATGCCTCCTACAAGGTCATTAATAAATATGTTAAAAAGAAGCGGACCCAAAACTGACCCCTGTGGTACCCCACAGCTAACCGTGACCCAGTCCGAGTGTGCTCTATTAATAACCACCCTTTATCCCCGAGCCAGCTCTTAACCCACTTACACATATTTTCCCCTATCCCCATTGTTTTCATTTTATGTATCAACTTTTTGTGTGGCACCGTATCAAAAGCTTTGGAAAAGTCAATGTACACCACGTCCACTGCATTCCCTTGGTCCAGTCCGGAACTTACCTCTTCATAAAAGCTTATCAGTTTAGTCTGACAGGAACGGTCCCTCCTAAACCCATGTTGATATTGGGTCATGAAGTTGTTCTTCTTCAGATACTCCAGCATAGTATTTCTTAGAAAACCCTCCCAGGACTTTACCCACAGTTGAGGTTAAACTTACTGGCCGATAATTTCCAAGTTCAGTTTTTGTCCCCTTTTTGAATATTGGCACCACATTTGCTATACGCTAGTCCTGTGGTACAGACTCTGTTCTTATGGAATCTTTAAAGATTAAAAATAATGGCCTATCTATGACTGTGCTTAATTCCTGCAGTACTCGGGGGTGTATCCCATCCGGGCCCGGGGATTTGTCAATTTTAGTGATTTTTAGATGCCGCCGTACTTCCTGCTGGGTTAAGCAGGTGACAGCTAATGGAGAATTTTTTTTTAATCACTGATCATGTTATCCGTCATGGGATTTTCTTGTGTATATACTGTTGAAAAAAAGTAATTTGGCATATTAGCTTTTTCCTCATCCACCATTTCACCCAGAATATTTTTAAGGGGGCCAACACTATCATTTTTTAGTTTCTTACCATTTATGTAGTTAAAGAATATTTTGGGATTATTTTTTATTGTCAGTCTATATATGGTTGATTACAGCTATCAATATGTGCAGATTACTATATGAAAGAATACTTATGTACAACGTATCCCTAATATACATGACATATATATACATATATGAGAGTATAGTGATAATGCAACCAAATCAAAGCTCTGACATAAAAACGTAGTGATACAAAATGATTGAGACACACAGAAAGTAGAGAGCCCGTGTCTCTTGTTACACTAAATGAACCCTGTTCTTTTGCAAAAGGAAATTTCATGCACACTATCCCTTTACAAATTAGACTGTTCACAAGTGCATTTTCCATGTCTCTGCTTTGCACTATTTTTCCAGTAAAATAGATACCAAATCAAACACCATTATAGTATACTAGCTATGAACCCGTTCTACGCCCGGGTTGCGAGCATTTTTATTGGTATATGGTCTCCCACCCTGCTATGTGCTGCCACCCGCCTATCCTGGTAAGCATGGCACCCCTCATTCCTATCCTGGTATGCATGGTACCCTCACCCCCCTCAATCCTTGTATGCATGGCACCCCATTCTTCATCCTAGTATGCCTGGACCCCTCACCCCCCTATCCTGTTATGCCTGGCCCCCTCACCCCCCTATCCTGTTATGCCT
The DNA here is from genome assembly GCF_039654945.1 of Dendrobates tinctorius. Classification (NCBI taxonomy): domain Eukaryota; kingdom Metazoa; phylum Chordata; class Amphibia; order Anura; family Dendrobatidae; genus Dendrobates; species Dendrobates tinctorius. Next base: position 59,098,369 of record NW_027361679.1, read on the forward strand.
GGCCCCCTCACCCCCCCTATCCTGGTATACATGGTACCCCTCACTCCTATTAATACTACACACATCCAAAAAAAACATTTAAACTCACCCTTCTTTCCTGTGCTCCAACGCTGTCACGTTCTGCCAAGGCAGGGCAGGAGTGCGGCTGGAATCGCGCATGCACATAGCGCTGTCCGGCGCCATATTGCTGAAGACACACTGCAAGTGTGATTCCGGGTGCACTCCTGCCCCGGTTTCAGACTGAAGAGAAGCGCCGCGGCAACGCTCCTCCCGGTCAGGTATGTAAGTATGGCGGTATGCAGTGTGTACGGTACCGCCATCTCCGGCACCATACACACTCCTCACCGCTGACTGCCTCACTCTGTCTGGAGCCAGACTGCACAGGCGCATCGCGCTTGCGCAGTCTATAAAGGCTTCGGACAGAGTGATGCTTACAGCGTTATATTATAGATGGGGCCCTTCTGAATATAATTGAAGAGATCCGTAGACAAAATTTTCTGTTTCTCCATTCATAGAACAAAACTCCATTGATCTGCAAAATGCAGATGTGACGAAATTTTGGGGTAAGTTCACCCGAACAGATATGGTCAACGCTTTGGACACACCACGTCCGCTGCGTCCAAAACGCTGCCAGCTATTGAAAGTGAATCAGCATGTGTTCAGGGAACCGTGCGGATTCTCCGCGTCCAATACATTGAACGGGTGAAATTTATCTTGCGTTTTCAGCATTATTCATTCATTAAAAGCAATGAGAAAGTGAAAAAACTGCTTCAAAACACGCGCCTGCGTTTTCAGTGAATAAAACTAACTTTATTAACCATGTTCTGTGGACAAAGCTCAAAATCCAAACGCCAAAAATGGTGCCAAAGAAAAAAAAGCACCAGCAACACTTAAAAGGGCTGACTGGTCCAAAATCAGTACATTTGCAGTCACTCTGTGTCACACAGAGTGACTGGAGACTTAGCGGTTTGGAACAGACAACCCCTTTAAATGGGCATATTGAAAGCAGAGTTTTATCTGCAAAGAAGGCAAATTTTGGCTGTATAAAAAAGGCAGCAAAAACCTGCATGTGAACACTGCTTAACACAATCACAGTAACGTTTCCCAGTACACTTTGTGGATATCTGCACAACGCCATTGTATTTAATCGTTTGGGATATGCGTGCACCATTTTAGGTTGAACGCTAATTATGTAATTTGCATTATACCCACTTCCTAGGTTAAGGGGGCTGTCCACTACTGGGACAACCGCTTCCTAAAAAGAACCGGTCATCAGGATTGTGCTGAGTAACCTACAGTGTCAGGTTGGCGCCGGTATATTGATTAAAATGATACCTTGGCTGATTAAATCAGTCTTGTTTAATCTTTATTTGTAGTATTGAGTTAATGAAAGGCAGCTTGTGGAGGGGGGGGGGGGGGGTCTCTAAGGGTCCCGTTACACATAGCGACGCACCAGCGATCCCGACAACGATATTACCTTGTCAGGATCGCTGGTGTGTCGCTACATGATCGCTGGTGAGCTGTCAAACAGGCAGCTTCACCAGCGATCAGCACCAGCGACACATGGGTAACAAACTATGCACGTCGCTTAGTTACCCACTGTGTACCTTAGTTACCAGCGCACTGGTGCAGGGAGCTGGTAACCAAGGTACACATCAGGTTTCTAAGCGGCACGCACTGCTTAGAAACCCGATGTGTACCTTGGTTACCAGCTCCCTACACAAGCCGCTGGTAACTAAGGTACACATCGGGTTTCTAAGCAGCACGCCGCTTAGAAACCCAAAGTTTACCTTAGTTACCAGCGCGCTTATCGCTGGTCTCCCGCCTGTCACACGCAGCGATGCGCGCTGGCCAGCGGGAGACCAGCGATCAAAAAAATGTCCTGGCTATTCCAGGAGGATAACCGGCAGGGGGGCCGGCGCTGGTCAGTGTCACACACAGTTATCTCGCTGGTGAGATTGCTGTTGCGTCACAAAACTTGTGACTCAGCAGCGATCTCGCTAGCGAGATCGCTATGTGTGACGGGGCTTAAGTGGTGCTCTGCTTAGCTATTCATACAGATGTCTTATGAAAGGTCCCTGATCCTTCAATGACCTGCCCCCTAATTTTACATTTTGAAAAACAAGAAACATAGGAGTGTTTAAAAACGAACAAAAAATCTCTTTATTAGCACCTAAAACAATACACACTATGACGTAAACAAAAGTGCAGAATAAGGACACACAGTAGTGGTACTCTGCAAATGTACAATTAGAAACAATTTGAATCCAGTCTATTACTATATCTTGTGGTAGGATATACTATACGATTTTAACGCCATTTTCACGGCATGTTACCTCTAATTCAAAGTAATAGAATGTCAGTCTCCCGTATCATAAGTTCTAAACATGTGCAAAGTCACTGCACTTTCAGAGGGACAGTCACAAGATCTGGCATATAAAACTAGCATACAAAATTATCAAAAAAAAGCCATTAAAAGAATAGACACTGATGTTAACATGGATCACCTTACCAATAGCAGAGACACCACTGCAGCAACAATGGACAACCCGAATGCGCGTTTCGCCCAATAAATCATCATACTTTCTCAAGAGGAGGGTATTTTGCACTTTTGTGTATGTTATAGTGTGTACTGTTTTAGGTGCTAATAAAGAGATTTTTGGACGTTTTTAAACACGCCTATGTTTCTCCTTTTTCAAATGACATTTTTGGAGTGGTTTTGTTGTGACTGATAGATAGGCACCATCTTGAGTCTAATTTTTTTTTCTCCACCAAAATGGAACCGAGGCAGCTGCGCAGTAATGTCTATCGGAACGCGACAGTTGCTACTGTGCCCGCGCCGCCATTTTGATTAAGATATAGTTTTGTTATAAAAATAAAAAACTATGCCTAATAAAATTAAAATAGACATATTAGCCAACAAATCATGCTACAGTGCACCACTGCTGCCGGAGCCTGCCTGATGAATTAAAAAAAAAAAAAAAAATTATTTAAAACCATATTCTATGCAGTATGTAAAATAGGGGCAGGTCACTAAGGGATCAGTGACCTGTCAAAAGCCATAAGGATGAATAACTAAGCGAAGCACCACATAAAGAACCCCCCACACACAAGCCTGTCCCTGAGCACGAGAATCTCATTAACTGAAAATCGTAAATACAAAATAACACAACACCCACAAGACGGATTTCATCACCCAGGTATCATTTTAATCAGTATAACGGCACTGACCTGACACTGGCTGTAGGTTACTGTGCACAATCCTGCTGACAGGTTCACTTTAAACTAAATGTTTGACCCTGGTAAAATAATAAAGTCTATTACTCACCTCCAGTGGCGGCACGGGTACAGTGGTGTCGGCACTCGCACTCTCCGGGGCTGTGATGCGGTGGAATGACACGAGATGCTGGTGTCACTGGCTCCGCCTTTTGGACAAATAAACATGAAGAGGAAGTCTTGTTCAGTTCGTACGAAGGCAGTGACACCAGCATCTCGTGTAACAACACCGCATTACAGCCCCGGGGAGAGAAAGAGTGCTGACACCACAAGAACGGCCCCGGCACAGGAGGGAAGTATAGGTTTTATCGTGGCAGAACATTTAGTGTCTGTAAAGTGCTATGGAATTAATGACGCTACATAAATAAAATAAATAAGTGGTTGACCTATTAATGGACAAGCCCTTTAAAGGGGGCTTGCCAGTGACATGTTAGTCCCAATAGTACACACAGCTGAGAGCCTCTGCAGACTGCACAACCTTCATACTATTTTGCAGAGGATGTCTAAATTCTGGGAGAAAAGAAACACACAGAATGCTTCCATAAACATTGTGTATCCTTCAATCCCTGCAGACTCCCAGGCTGGGTAATCACTTACTGAATGTGGCAGCCTGACCACCAGGGACCTGCACCAACCGGCAGAACTAGGACCACCTATCCAGATGTGAGACCACTGCGCCACTGATTCCCAGGACTAACCAATGGAGCGGTAGTCGCACATCTGCACCACAAACCCCACCAACCAAGACGGTGGCACCCATCTCCTCCTCCTACAAGGCTGCTATTATGGGATAACACTACATACCCCACCAACCAACATGGTGGCACCCATCTCCTCCTCCTACAATGCTGCTATTATGGGAGCACACCGCATACCCCACCAACCAACATGGTGGCACCAATCTCCTCCTCCTACAATGCTGCTATTATGGGATCACACTGCAGACCCCACCAACCAACATGGTGGCACCCATCTCCTCCTCCTACAATGCTGATATTATCTGATCACACCGCAGACCCCACCAACCAACATGGTGGCACCCATCTCCTCCTCCTACAATGCTGCTATTATGGGGAACACCACATACCCCACCAACCAACATGGTGGCACCCATCTCCTCCTCCTACAATGCTGCTATTATGGGAGCACACCGCAGACCCCACCAACTAACATGGTGGCACCCATCTCCTCCTCCAACAATGCTGCTATTATCTGATCACACCGCAGACCCCATCAACCAACATGGTGGCACCCATCTCCTCCTCCAACAATGCTGCTATTATCTGATCACACCGCAGACCCCATCAACCAACATGGTGGCACCCATCTCCTCCTCCTACAATGTTGGTATTATAGGATCACACCGCAGACCCCACCAAGCAACATGGTGGCACCCATCTCCTCCTCCTACAATGTTGGTATTATAGGATCACACCGCAGACCCCACCAAGCAACATGGTGGCACCCATCTCCTCCTCCTACAATGTTGGTATTATAGGATCACACCGCAGACCCCACCAACCAACATGGTGGCACCCATCTCCTCCTCCTACAATGCTGCTATTATCTGATCACACCGCAGACCCCACCAACCAACATGGTGGCACCCATCTCCTCCTCCTACAATGCTGCTATTATCTGATCACACCGCAGACCCCACCAACCAACATGGTGGCACCCATCTCCTCCTCCTACAATGTTGGTATTATAGGATCACACCGCAGAACTCAACAAGCAACATGGTGGCACCCATCTCCTCCTCCTACAATGTTGGTATTATAGGATCACACCGCAGACCCCACCAACCAACATGGTGGCACCCATCTCCTCCTCCTACAATGCTGCTATTATCTGATCACACCGCAGACCCCACCAACCAACATGGTGGCACCCATCTCCTCCTCCTACAATGTTGGTATTATAGGATCACACCGCAGAACTCACCAAGCAACATGGTGGCACCCATCTCCTCCTCCTACAATGTTGGTATTATAGGATCACACCGCAGACCCCACCAACCAACATGGTGGCACCCATCTCCTCCTCCTACAATGCTGCTATTATGGGGAACACCACATACCCCACCAACCAACATGGTGGCACCCATCTCCTCCTCCTACAATGTTGGTATTATAGGATCACACCGCAGACCCCACCAACCAACATGGTGGCACCCATCTCCTCTTCCTACAATGCTGCTATTATGGGGAACACCACATACCCCACCAACCAACATGGTGGCACCCATCTCCTCCTCCTACAATGTTGGTATTATAGGATCACACCGCAGACCCCACCAACCAACATGGTGGCACCCATCTCCTCCTCCTACAATGCTGCTATTATCTGATCACACCGCAGACCCCACCAACCAACATGGTGGCACCCATCTCCTCCTCCTACAATGTTAGTATTATAGGATCACACCGCAGAACCCACCAAGCAACATGGTGGCACCCATCTCCTCCTCCTTCAATACTGCTATTATGGGGAACACCACATACCCCACCAACCAACATGGTGGCGCCCATCTCCTCCTCCTACAATGCTGCTATTATGGGAGCACACCGTAGACCCCACCAACTAACATGGTGGCACCCATCTCCTCCTCCTACAATGCTGCTATTATGGGGAACACCACATACCCCACCAACCAACATGGTGGCACCCATCTCCTCCTCCTACAATGCTGCTATTATGGGGAACACCACATACCCCACCAACCAACATGGTGGCACCCATCTCCTCCTCCTACAATGTTGGTATTATAGGATCACACCGCAGACCCCACCAACCAACATGGTGGCACCCATCTCCTCCTCCTACAATGCTGCTATTATCTGATCACACCGCAGACCCCACCAACCAACATGGTGGCACCCATCTCCTCCTCCTACAATGTTAGTATTATAGGATCACACCGCAGAACCCACCAAGCAACATGGTGGCACCCATCTCCTCCTCCTTCAATACTGCTATTATGGGGAACACCACATACCCCGCCAACCAACATGGTGGCACCCATCTCCTCCTCCTACAATGCTGCTATTATGGGAGCACACCGTAGACCCCACCAACTAACATGGTGGCACCCATCTCCTCCTCCTACAATGCTGCTATTATGGGGAACACCACATACCCCACCAACCAACATGGTGGCACCCATCTCCTCCTCCTACAATGCTGCTATTATGGGGAACACCACATACCCCACCAACCAACATGGTGGCACCCATCTCCTCCTCCTACAATGCTGCTATTATGGGAGCACATTTGGGGCTTTTCATTCAGGTTCCAGACAACCAAAGTCAGGCAAAGAGTTGCCATGCAATGTGGCACTACAAGTACTTGCATGTCACTGTTCACAAGCAGCATCACGGGACTTGTAGCCCGCCTGACAACTATTATACAGCTGTGACAGACCGTACACAGCTGGCCACAGACACTAAACCCTTCAGTCCCGACACAAATCTCACACAATGTCGGAGTGACGCAATATCGGACGGACGATTCCCCACACCTCGCCCGCATCTCGTCACTTACAAAACTCCGGTAATCCGCCATGGCAACTGGTGAAGACGCTCCCGGGCTAAAACCTGCTCAACTTCGGAAACAGGAGCGCACGCTACCAATCGGAGACTGGCACACTGCGCATGTGCGGCGATCTAGCAACACTGCCTACGGAAGAGGACGCGCTACTGAAGGCGTACTAGCTTTTCTCTCAGCCCGTCCGCCTCTTGTGCCGCCTGTGAATGCACAGAGATGGCGCTCTCCTTCGCCTCCGCTATCGCTCTGTGACTCGCTCTATTTCCCCGCCCTCTTAGTTTCCCGCCAAATAAGATATGCCTCAGTCATTACAGGAGTGGGCGGGCAGGAAGGTGCGGTGCTCCGCTCCACTCCACTCCAATGATGACTGGAGACTCAAGTTGTGGAGTTGGTGGTGCACTTGCTTCCCTTCTGACATGGAGGGGCTGTTCTGAAAGTGACTGCTATAAAGGTTTAGGTTGCCTGGGAAAGATGGTGACTCTATGGCGTCACTTTGTGAGGGCACAGCTCTGGATCGGCAGGGTCGCCTGAGAAGTTGACGCTGTGGTGTCACATTGTGGTGGACAACTCTGGATTGGCAGGGTCGCCTGAGAAAGATGGTGATGCTATGGTGTCACGTTATGGGGGACAACTCTGGATTGGCAGGGTCGCCTGAGAAAGATGGTGACGCTATGGTGTCACGTTGTGGGGGACAACTCTGGATTGGCAGGGTCGCCTGAGAAAGATGGTGACGCTATGGTGTCACGTTGTGGGGGACAACTCTGGATTGGCAGGGTCGCCTGAGAAAGATGGTGATGCTATGGTGTCACATTGTGGGGGACAACTCTGGATTGGCAGGGTCGCCTGAGAAAGATGGTGATGCTATGGTGTCACATTATGAGGGACAACTGTGAATTGGCAGGGTCGCCTGAGAAAGATGGTGACGCTATGGTGTCACATTGTGGGGGACAACTCTGGATTCGCAGGGCATGTGCCCAAGTACGCTTAAAGGCTCATTCACACGTCAGTATTTGGTCAGTATTTTGCATCAGTGTTTGTATGCCAAAGCCAGGAATGGAACTTACCAAGAAAAAAATATAATTGAAAGACTGATGTCTGTTCTGTGTTTTGGAGACACTCCTGGTTTTGGCATACAAATACTGATGAAATGCTGATGTGTGAAAGAGGCGTAAGTGTTTCTCGAGTTGCTTCAGAAATCGCTATTGGTTTTATTACCGAAGTGTGTTTTTGATTTCCCCCCCCCCTCCTTTTTTTTTTTTTTCAGATTTTTTGACCCTTGTTTTGCTAATGTCTTTTTTGTCAGAGTATGTGAACACATCTTTTTCCGGTACGGATAAAGAAATATATAAGTTAAACAGCTTCTCCTATACTTACAATGTAAAACCCAGACAGTACACGTATGCAATCCGTGTGGTGTACTTGTTTTTCACAGACCCATAGACTTGTTTTGGCCCGTGTAATCCGTGCTGCTGGAAAAACGGACATATGCGGCACCATAGGTTATAATGGGTACAGTTGGTGGGGGGAATGGATCCCACGTGTACTAAAAACGGACATGAGGAAGTAGGCTAATGCACAGCAATGTAAAAATGAAATAGCTGTGCACAAGTTCTGTCTTTTGGTATTTCTTTTAATCGCTTCAGGGTTCAGAAAGTGTAAAAGAAGTAACGTTCATTATTTGGTGCTTCCATTAGGAAGCCTCCCACTATTTAAAGTTGAAAGGATAGGGAAAAACTGCTGGGTGGGGACCCACCACAAAAAGACAACAGCAATACCACCAGCAAACCAATAGCTGCTTAACTCCTTCATGACCTTAATTACCTGGCCATTTTTTGCAATTCTGACCAGTGTCCCTATTTGTGAAAAAAACGGAAACTTGGTGAAAATTTCACAATTTTCAAATTTTTATTGTTAAACCAGAGAGTTATGTGACACAAAATAGTTAATAAATAACATTTCCCACATGTCTACTTTACATCAGCACAATTTTGGAAACAAATTTTTTTTTTTCTTGTTAGGAAGTTATAAGGGTTAAAAATTGACTAGCAATTTCTCATTTTTACAACAAAATTTACAAAACCATTTGGAGACCACCTCACATTTGAAGTCACTTTGAGGGGTCTATATGGCAGAAAATACCCAAAAGTGACACCATTCTAAAAACTGCACCCCTCAAGCTACTCAAAACTACATTCAAGAAGATTATTAACCCTTCAGGTGTTTCACAGGAACTAAAGCAAAGTGGAAGGAAAAAATGGACATTTTAATTTTCCCAACAAAAATTTTCTTTTAGCCTCAATTTTTTCATTTTCACATGGGCAACAGGATAAATTGGATCCTAAAATTTGTTGGGCAATTTCTCCTGAGTACACCGATACCTCATATGTGGTCATAAACCACTATTTGGGCGCAGGGCGTGGAAGTGAAAGACCGTCATTTGACTTTTAGAATGGAAAATTAACTCCAATCGCTAGCGGTTGCCATGTCGCATTTGGAGAGCCCGTGTGCCTAAACATTGGAGCAACCCCACAAGTGAACCCATTCTGGAAACTAGATCACCGAAGGATCTAGATGCATAGTGAGCACTTTGAACCCCCAGGTGCTTCACAAATTGATCCGTAAAAATGAAAAAGTACTTTTTTTTTCACATTTTTCTTTTAGCCTCAGTTTTTTCATTTTCACATGGGCAACAGGATAAAATGGATCCTAAAATTTGTTGTGCAATTTCTCCTGAGTACATCGATATCTCATATGTAGAGTTGAGCAAAACGGGTCGGCCAGATTCATAAGTCGCCGACTTATGGCAAAGTCGGGTTTCGCCGACCGAAGCCCAACCACAGCGTGAAGTCGGCCATGCGGTCGGCAAAACGAGCGCCAAAGTCGATATCCCAGAATGCTTGCACGTGACTTTTTTCAGCCACTGAGCAAGGACGTACACTGTGGGCAACGAGATGAGAGTTTTTGCGCACTTTAAAAAAGCGGTCCGGCATGTAGGTGTGTTTACTGTCCTCCACTCCCTGCCGACTTTGCTCCCCCATTGACTTGCATTGGGTTTCGTGTTTCAGTCGGACCTTCGACTTTTCATGATAGTCGGCCGATTTCGTTTGACTCGACTTTTGAGAAATTCGGGTTTCATGTGGTCATAAACCACTGTTTGGGGGCACATCAGGGCTCGGAAGGGAAGGACAGCCATTTGATTTTTTGAATGGAAAATTAGCTCTAATCGTTAGTGGACACCATGTCGCTTATGGAGAGTATGTAGTGTATGTCAGGTTGGTGTGTGGTGTAGTATGTGCCACACACAACAGCCTGATGTACATGTAGGGAAGGCGACCTGACGGACGGACAGACTTGTCAGAATAGCGAAAGGAAGGTTTGCACAGTTTAGACATGTGTCAGTTACTACAGTGGGGAAACAGCTGAAAAAGTGTAGTGGTCGTGCAGTACCTTGGGTTGACCAGTAGAGGGCAGGGAGGAGTGTGAGCAAAGGACTTGACATCAGCTTAGGGCTTAGGAAACTGTTGGTCATGGGGGGTGGAGTTACAGGGAACCGGGAATGATATAAATTTGACAGGAGGGTTCCAGAAAGTTCCAGTCCCCAGGGGGAGCTCTAGTGACAGGAGGACTACAACAGTTTGTGCACTGTGAAGAAAACTAAACCAGGGGAACTGAGGAGAGAGAAAGTCAGGGGGGGGTGTTATGAATGGGACACCGAGGAGGAAAAAACCTAAACATGCTAAGCCCAGAAAAACCAGAGAGGTTGGTAACTATGCAGATTGCAGATCCCTGATCCTACCACACAACTAGCAGCAGCCGTGGAGCGTGCCTACGATGAACCTAGACGCCTCGTCACGGCCGGAGGACTAAATAAGCCTAAAGCAAGAAAAGGGAAAACTAACTGCCCCAGAGCAGACCCCAAAGGAATAGACAGCCCCCACACATGTATTGACAGTGAAACAAGATGAAAACATAAACACAGGTAGGAAAATAGGCTGAGCAAACGATGGGGCCCAAACTAACTAGACAGGAGAGGAAAGGAAAGACAAAGTCTGCAATCTGCCCAAAACCCTACGAAATAATGTCCAACACTTCTGATTACAAAATTAACCCTGAAGTCACTAGACTTCTCCCACTATATCAGCACTCTGAAATATTCTGAGACAGAGCAAAAAGAGGCCAATCTAATAAGCGACAAAAAGCAAATTGGCAAATACAGATAAATAAGAGTGGAAATTCAGCACAGTCCCAGCCGGGGCTGGCTGACCACACAAAAAACTGAATAGAACAACAAAATCAAGTGTGAACATTAGCAAAGAAACTTAGCTTGAGCTGACTGGAACAGAGCTGAGAACCAAGACCTGACAAGCAGAAGGAATCACCAGCACCAGAGTAGGGCGTCGGCTGTCTTAAATCCAATCTGAGATTCCTGAGGTTCAATCGTCATCCTCATTGTCAGGTGGCAGAACTCTACTGATTAAATCAGCCTCACTAACTCCTGTTACCACCAGAGGGAGCCTGACTGGTAGACCAGAAAATGAACTCACAACTGTACCCCCCCTTGAGGAGGGGTCACCGAACCCTCATCCAGGCCGATCAGGATGGGCCCGGTGAAAAGCACGAACCAATCTATTGGCATGAATATCAGAGGCAGAGACCCAAGAATTATCCTTCTGGCCATAACCCTTCCATTTGACCAAATACTGGAGTCTCCGTCTAACCAAACGAGAATCCAATATTTTCTCTACCTCATATTCCACATTGCCTTCAACCAACACAGGGTCAGGAGGTGCTGCCATAGGAACCACTGGCTCAACAAACCTCTTCAACAGAGATTTGTGAAATACATTATGGATCTTGAACGTAACTGGAAGAGCCAATCGAAAAGAAACAGGATTAAGAATCTCCAAAATCTTATAAGGGTCAATAAATCTTGGCTTAAATTTTGTAGATGCAACCTTCATAGGAATATTGTTCAGCGCGAATTCGGCCAAGGGCAAAAATGAGACCCAATCATCCTGATCAGCAGATATAAAACATCTTAAATAAGACTCCAAGGTCTGGTTTGTTCTCTCAGTCTATCCATTGGTCTGGGGATGAAACGCGGAGGAGAAGGAAAACTGAATTCCCAGACTGGAACAAAAGGCTTTCCAGAATCTGGAAACAAACTGAACTCCTCTGTCGGACACAATGTTCTCAGGAATCCCATGTAACCGAACCACCTGTTGTAAAAACAAGGGCACCAACTCAGCGGAAGATGGCAACTTTGAAAGTGGTACAAGATGGACCATCTTCGAAAATCTATCACAAATCACCCAGATAAGTCATTCTCTGAGAGACAGGAAGATCAGAAATAAAATCCATTGAGATATTGGTCCATGGTCTCTAGAACGAGAACAGCGTTTAGACTGAGAACAAGTCCCACAGGACTGTACAAAATTCCTGACATCACGAGATAAGGCGAGCCACCAAAAGGACTGACTCACCAAATCTCTGGTACCAAAAATACATGGATGACCAGCCAATGCGGAGCAATGAATTTCAGACATCACTCTCTTTCTCCACTGGTCAGGAACATACAATTTTCCCATAGGGCAACGCTCAGGTTTATCCTCCTGAAATTCTTCCAGGGCGCGTCTCAAATCGGGCGAAATGGCAGAAAGAACTACCCCCTCACCTAGGATGGTAGTAGGCTCGGTCACATTAAGAGAATCGGCAAAGAAACTCCTAGAAAGGGCGTCTGCCTTAACATTCTTAGTGCCCGGAAGAAAAGAGACCACAAAATTAAAACGCGTGAAAAACAAGGCCCATCTAGCCTGTCTAGGATTCAAGCGTTTGGCCGACTCCAGATAAATCAAATTCTTGTGATCGGTGAGGACCACAACTTGATGTCTAGCTCCCTCCAACCAATGTCTCCACTCCTCAAATGCCCATTTCATGGCCAACAATTCCTGATTCCCCACGTCATAGTTGCGTTCAGATGGGGAGAACTTTCGAGAAAAGAAGGCACTGGGATTCATCTTTGAAGTCACAGGGTCTTTTTGGGACAAAACAGCTCCTGCACCAATCTCAGAAGCATCTACCTCCACCTGAAATGGAAGTGAGATATTCAGGTTGCCGTAAAACCGGAGCTGAAGTAAATCTCCGCTTAAGCTCCGGAAATGCTGAGACAGCCTCAGGAGACCAATTCAGCACATCACCGCCCTTCTTGGTCAGATCAGTCAGTGGTTTGACAATACCAGAAAAATTACCTATAAATTTACGATAGAAATTAGCAAAACCCAAAAATTTCTGGAGGGCCTTCAAAGAAGTAGGCTGAACCCAACCATAAATGGCCTGTACCTTGGCCGGGTCCATTTCAATAGTCAATGGAGACAAGATAAATCCCAAAAATGAAATCCTCTGTACACCAAAGAGGCATTTCGATCCCTTAACAAACAGGGAATTCTCCCTCAAAATCCGAAACACAGTCCGGACGTGTTCCACATGAGAATCCCAATCACTAGAAAAGATCAAAATATCCAGATAGATGATCAAAAACTTATCCACAAAGACACGGAAAATATTCATAAAAGACTGGAAGACAGAAGGGGCATTAGTGAGCCCAAAAGGCATCACCAGGTACTCAAAATGTCCCTCCGGAGTATTATTCACATCCCCGTGCTTGATGTGAATAAGATTATACGCCCCCTGAGGTCAAGCCTAGTAAACCAGCAGGCACTCTTAACTCTTGAGAATAAATCAGACATCAGAGGTAACGGGTACTGATATTTGTTATGCCGCGCTCATCAGGAGGCGGGGCTTCGGCCCCGACGTCACTCCCTCCGGTACGGCGGTCCCTCGGGGGTCCCCGTCGGGTGCGCACGCGCAGCTCTCGTCCCCGGGTCTCCTCCTCCATGTCTCGTTTGCGCTTGCGCGCTCCTGTCAGTGCTGTATAGGGCTCGGTCCTCTCTATGGTAATGGAGGACCTGACCCGGAACCTGAAGTGGTCATGTGCTTTCTGGCTAGGTCCTGACCCGGAACCAGTAGTAGTCATGTGCTATATCAGACGACCTCCCCCTAGGGGAGGTGCCTGATTATTGTTGTGCTTCCTGGCTGGGTCAGCTGTGTCCCAGCCTGGCTGTGCGCTGTTCTCAGGTCTTCTGCTCTGTCTATTCTGTGGTGCTCCTAGCACTTGCTCTGAACCCTTGTTGCTTCATGCTCAGTTGTGCCTCCTGGCACATCCTCTCGTATCTTGTCCCTTGTTTCTTGCTCAGTCGTGCCTTCTGGCATTTACTCTATTTCTGTGTTCTGTTACACCTCCTTGTACGACTGCTGTCTCATTCTGTACCCTGTCGTGCTCCTTGCACGCGTCCTGCTTTGTTTACCTCCGGATGTGTTACTCGCTACACGCCTTATGTGCCCACGTGTACCCGTCTTGCACTATCCTGTGTTCAGCGCACTCCCGTGTATTCTCCTGTGTTCCCTAGTATCCTGCACCCTCCAGTCACACAGTCTCGTTATCTCCTGTGAGCCGGCCGCCTGGTGCCAGCAGTCGTGGTATCGTATCCCCTGGGGCTTGCTCCTGACACTCCCTGTATAGGGGGTGGTCCTCACTAGGCTAGCTCGCCCTGGGAGGGTTGGTGCCGAGACCCAGAGGGTCCACTCCAGGAGTCGCTAACACTCTAACACTCTAACAATATTTAACCGTCATCTTGTTAAGGGAACGATAATCCAGAGGCGTATCTAGGCTTTCTGGCACCCGGGGCAAGAATTTGGTTCGGCGCCCCCCCCCCCAAAAAAAAAAGTACATATGTGACTTACACACTTAGCCATGTACCCACGAGCTGCTCTCCCTAATGCTCTCAATGTTCAGTAAAAAACTGAAAGCAGGAAGAGAAGCTCGTTGTCACAAGACCACATCTATGAAAATCGCATATGAGTGAAGTGTCCATGTGATGACACTGGAACCTGCAGAGCTGAGTCCTGACATTGGAGCTTCTGAATTCTCACAATGAATGCACTGCACACTTTTAGGATTCTCCCTTGCCGATGTACAGTCATGTCAGCACAAGTATGTGATTTGTATACTTCTGGCCACATTCCGACTAGACGTGCCCGGCCTCGCTCTGTTCATTTTCATTGAGTGAGGCCACACATGTCTAGTCAGCATGTGACCGCATGTATGTAAATTACCGGCACGAGAGAATCCTGACAGCATTCAGTGAGCACTGTGAGAATTCAGACGTCTGCAGTCATATAGAATGACTGTAGACTCAGCACAAACCTGGACATCCCCTTTAATGTTCCTAACAAATAAAAACATGAGAATTAGTCAGTATCACTAATAATATTTACATCCAGGTACCTTATAGATGACGTCGTCTCTGCAGTCGATCTCCTTTTCTTCTTCTTGTCCAGACCCCATGATGAGTTTTCTCATCCACATCTCGTCTCAGCAGACTTCCATCTTCTCCGGTCTTCTGCAGCAAATCTTCACACGATGCCCTTAAAGATAGAAGTGTCATTATAATGCTCCTAAATAAAAATGTCTGCAATATACTGTCGCCTCACACTATTCCCCTCCCTCCTCTTGCTGTCTCCTCTATCATCCTCCTGTTCACCATACTGTCACCTCATATATTTACCCCCTCACTCTCTATACTGTCTGCTCACACATATCCTCGACTCCCCATACTGTGTCTGCACACATCCCATCACCCTCACTCCCCATACTGTGCCCACATAAATTCATCCGTTCGCACCCCTTACTGTCTGCACCCATCCCCCATACTGCTTCCTCATATATGCCCTCATACATACTCTTCATTTTGTGTCCTCAAATCTCCCCACACACGTTAAATACCATCCCCACTCCAAACCCACCACACACATTAAGTACCCCCCATCCCCACTCCAAATCCCCCCACACATTAAGTATCCCCCATCCCCATTCAATAATCCCTTGTCCCTACTCCCAAATCCCCCCACACATTAAGTATCCCCCATCCCCACTCCCAAATCCCCCCACACATTATGTACCCCCACCCCCACTAATTAACCCCATCTCCACTCATTAAACCCCATACATTAACCCCCCTACACATTAACCCCCCCACTTATTAACTCCCATCCCCACATTAACCCCCATAGCCACTCATTAACCCCCACACTCATTAACCCCCATACTTTAACCCCCACAC
This sequence comes from Dendrobates tinctorius, assembly GCF_039654945.1. Lineage (NCBI taxonomy): Eukaryota > Metazoa > Chordata > Amphibia > Anura > Dendrobatidae > Dendrobates > Dendrobates tinctorius. The sequence continues at coordinate 59,114,370 of NW_027361679.1, forward strand.
ATTAACCCCCCACTCATTAACCCCATCCCCACATTAACCCCCACACTTTAACCCCCATCTCTACATTAACCCCCATCTCCACTCATTAACCCCCCACTCATTAACCCCCATCTTCACTCATTAACCCCCCACTCATTAACCCCCATCCCCACATTAACCCCCTCACTTTAACCCCCATCCCCACATTAAACCCCATCTCCACTCATTAACCCCCCACTCATTAACCCCCACTCATTAACCTCCGACTCATTAACCCCCATCTTCACTCATTAACCCCCCCCACTCATTAACCCGCCAGTACAATTGCTGCCTGGGAGCCAGCGCGGCCTCCTCTGCGTCGGCTGTCAGCTTGACAGCCGTCACAGAGAACAGCCGGCTCACAGGATGGTGGGCGGCAGAGCGCAGCCGCCGGGGGGGAGACACTGCGGACCGCTGCATTAGGCGGCCCGACTGCGCCCCCCTGCTGGCTGCGCCCGGGGCAACTGCCCCGGCTGCCCCCCCTGGATACGCCACTGCGATAATCAATACACGGTCTTAATGAACCATCTTTCTTGGCCACAAAAAAAAAAACAGCACCTAAAGGTGACGAGGATGGTCTAACATGACCCTTCTCCAACGACTCCTTAATATACGATCGCATAGCATCATGTTCGGGTACTGATAAGTTGAAAAGCCGACCGTTGGGAAATTTACACCCAGGCATCAACTCAATTGCACAGTCATAACTCCTATGAGGAGGCAAAGATACAGACTTACTCTCACTAAATACATCAGAAAAATCAGCCAGATAATCAGGAATATCTTGAGACTGAGGAGAGGTGGAGAAAACAGGAGCGTCCCTAAGAACACAATGACAACCCCAACTCACCACAGACCCAGATTTCCAATCCAAAACTGGATTATGAGTTTGCAACCAGGGAAAACCCAGAACAATAGTATCATGCAAATTATGCAGAACCAAAAATTTACAATTTTCTTGGTGGTCTGGGGCAACTCGCATTGTCACCTGGGTCCAAAACTGAGGTTTATTCTCCGCCAAAGGAGTAGCATCAATACCCCTCAAAGGAATAGGCGTCCGCAGAGGCGTCATAGAAAAACCACAAAGTTTAGCAAAGTCAAAATCCACCAGATTCAAAGCTGCTCCTGAATCCACAAAAGACTTAGTGAAAAACGTGGATAAGGAACAGATCAGAGTAATTGCCAAAAGGAACTTAGGTTGTACACTGCCCACAGCAAATGTGTGTGCAAAACGTTTCTCTCATTTAGGGCAGACAGAAATAATATGAGAGGCATCTCCACAGAAAAAACACAGCTTATTACGCCTTCTAAACTCCTGACGTTGCGCCCTAGACAAAACCCCATCACATTGCATAGGTTCAGACATGTGTTCAAAAGGTGGCAGCGCCTCACGTGTAGTTTTACGTTCACGTAAACGCCGATCAACTTGAATGGCAAATGACATGGAATCATCCAGACCAGAGGGAACAGGAAATCCCACCATAACATCTTTTACGGTCTCTGATAAACCCTTCCGAAAGAGAGCTGCCAAAGCACTATCATTCCATGTAGTAAGGACCGCCCACTTTTGGAATTTTTGACAGTATAACTCTGCAGAATCCTGACCCTGGTTTAATGCCAACAGGGTTCTCTCAGCTTGATCAACAGCATTAGGTTCATCATACAACAACCCCAAGGCTTGAAAAAATGCATCCACATTAGTCAGAATAGGATTTTCAGGTGTCAGAGAAAAAGCCCAATCCTGGGGATCACCGCGCAGCAAGGAGATGACAATTTTAACCTGCTGCGCAGAGCTCCCCGATGAGTTAGGCTTCAAAGCAAGAAATAATTTACAATTATTCTTAAAATTCAGAAATTTAGACCGATCCCCAGAAAACACATCAGGAGTAAGGATCTTAGGTTCAGCAGCATGTGACTGAATGAGGTAGGTGGAAATTCCCCGCACTTCAGCAGCAAGTTGCGCCACACGATCAGACAATAGCTTAATCTCCATTAGGGGAAAAGCAAAAATCCTCCTACGGCCCCAGAGAAAAAGAGGAAAAAATATATATATAAAAAAAATTTTGACACTTTTTTTTTTTTAACAACTTTTTCCTGCTTTTGAGTACCCTAGAATCTGCGGTACGGCCGGTGATTCTGTTATGAATGAGTCACCGAGGAAGAAAAAACCTAAACATGCTAAGCCCAGAAAAACCAGAGAGGTTGGTAACTATGCAGATCCCTGATCCTCCCACACAACTAGCAGCAGCCGTGGAGCGTGCCTACAATGAACCTAGACGCCTCGTCACGGCCGGAGGACTAAATAAGCCTAAAGCAAGAAAAGGGAAAACTAACTGCCCCAGAGCAGACCACAAAAGGAATAGACAGCTCCCACACATGTATTGACGGTGAAACAAGATGAGAACACAAACACAGGTAGGAAAATAGGCTGAGTAAACGATGGGGCCCAAACTAACTAGACAGGAGAGGAAAGGAAAGACAAAGTCTGCAATCTGCCCAAAACCCTACGAAATAATGTCCAACACTTCTGATAAAATTAACCCTGAAGTCACTAGACTTCTCCCACTATATCAGCACTCAATAAGCGACAAAAAGCAAATTGGCAAATACAGATAAATAAGAGTGGAAATTCAGCACAGTCCCAGCCGGGGCTGGCTGACCACACAAAAAAACTGAATAGAACAACAAAATCAAGTGTGAACATTAGCAAAGAAACTTAGCTTGAGCTGACCGGAACAGAGCTGAGAACCAAGACCTGACAAGCAGAAGGAATCACCAGCACCAGAGTAGGGCGTCGGCTGTCTTAAATCCAATCTGAGATTCCTGAGGTCCAATCGTCATCCTCATTGTCAGGTGGCAGATCTCTACTGATTAAACCAGCATCACTACCTCCTGTTACCACCAGAGGGAGCCTGACTGGTAGACCAGAAAATGAACTCACAACAGGGGAGGTCCTGACACAAAAGTACCGCAGCATAGATGAGGCACCGAGGTAAAGCATACCGTATTACCGTATTGGGAGAGACGACTGATCAGTAAAAGTACTGTTGGTTTACGGGCCTAAGGCAGCCACAGTGACGGATCTGACAGGAGCGTCGGAGAGTGAAGAGGGGACGGTGCGTATATGTACGTCCCCGGTGTAAAGTACGGTGTGCGTGAAGCGGCCCTGGAAACGGAGGGCCGATAAGTGAAGTGAAGTGAATTGAAGTGCGGTGTACTTCGGAGGCCGTCAGGCGGATGGCAAGAGAATAAACTTGGACCTGTTCTACCCGACACTTGCCTCCATCGTGTCTCTGTTACGTCTCTGCGCGGTAAGAGAGGGACCACCCCCCAGTCCGGCCCACCGACCCTACATACACTATATTACACCACACACCAACCTGACGTACACTATGCCACACACACCAACCTGATGTACACTACGCCCCACACACCATCCTGACACACTGTCAGGTTGGTGTGTGTGTGGTGTAGTGTACGTCAAGTAGTAGAGGCCCCGTCCGGTTTGCTAAGGGACCCTCAGGCAGAGGTTAGTGAATGGTTATATTTAGAGACTGCGTCATAACTCCACAGTGGGACGAGAGCCGCAAGGAGATGCCTGCAGCGCCCCACCGGCATCATTTCTTCAGGGCCTGTTGTTCCCCACCGGCATCGTTTCTTCAGGGCCTGCAGCTCCCCACAATTCAAATGCAGTTGAAGTTCAGACTTTCAGCTTTCATTTGAGGGTATCCACATTAAAATTGGATGAAGGGTTTAGGAGTTTCAGCTCCTTAACATGTGCCACCCTGTTTTTAAAGGGACCAAAAGTAATTGGACAATTGACTTCAAGGCTATTTCATGGACAGGTGTGGGCAATCCCTTCGTTATGTCATTCTCAATTAAACAGATAAAAGGCCTGGAGTTGATTTGAGGTGTGGTGCTTGCATTTGGAAGGTTTTGCTGTGAAGGAAACAAGCGGTCAAAGGAGCTCTCCATGCAGGTGAAACAAGCCATCCTTAAGCTGCAAAAACAGAAAAAACCCATCCGAGAAATTGCTACAACATTAGGAGTGGCAAAATCTATAGTTTGGTACATCCTGAGAAAGAAAGAAAGCACTGGTGAACTCATCAATGCAAAAAGACCTGGGCGCCCATGGAAGACAACGGTGGTGGATGATCGCAGAATAATCTCCAAGGTGAAGAGAAACCCCTTCACAACAGCCAACCAAGTGAACAACACTCTCCAGGAGGTAGGCGTATCAATATCCAAATCTAACATAAAGAGAAGACTGCATGAAAGTAAATACAGAGGGTTCACTGCACGGTGCAAGCCACTCATAAGCATCAAGAATAAAAAGGCTAGACTGGACTTTGCTAAAAAAACATCCAAACAAAACCAGCACAGTTCTGGAAGAACATTCTTTGGACAGATGAAACCAAGATCAACCTCTACCAGAATGATGGAAAGAGAAAAGTATGGCGAAGGCGTGGTACAGCTAATGATCCAAAGCATACCACATCATCTGTAAAACACGGCGAAGGCAGTGTGATGGCTTGGGCATGCATGGCTGCCAATGACACTGGGTCACTTGTGTTTATTGATGATGTGACACAGGACAGAAGCTGTTAGGCGTTGGATTTCTGCGTTTACTCCGCAGGGATCCAGAACCTCACATTCTGCAGTCTCCTGCTCTTTATCTACTGCAGAGGAGATTGCATTGCAGCAAATCTCTCCTGAGGCTAAGTCCTTCTGTCCTCCTACTGAGCATGCTCATGGGACGATCTCCCATTGAAGATCGGGAGTCATGTGCTCAGGTCCAGCTCCAGATCTCATTGGTCCATCTCAGAGATCTGGAGGCTTGCAGAAGGTCCCGGCTGCTATAAAAGGCGCGCATGGCTGTTCCGCCATGCGCTAGTATAGACTTACTTGCTGCTGTGTGTATGAGGACGGATGCATGATTCTGGTGAATGACTCATTATAAAACCCCTTCCCTCTGATATTACGTATGTGGTCAGGGACTGAGTTAGAATCATCGCCAGCGCTCCTCTGCTGCAACATCCACAGCTGCTAGCGTCCGACGTTGCGCTTGCGTCATAGCTTTGTCGTTTAGCGGCAGTGTCCACGCCGCGCTGGAGTAGCAGCTCTCCTTAGCTTCCGCAGCTGCGACGCCGCACACACGGTAGGTCTAGACGGACGAAGTGCCGCAGTCTTGGGCTACTCCTGTGACCTAATACCGTGTGTGTATTTTTACTGAGTACTGTGACCTCACCAGGCTCAGCCTGTGTATTTGTGCTTATTTGGCATCTTTGTGACTTAACAGAGATTGCTCTGTGCACCTGGGTGACGTTTAGCCCTGTGCACATTACCGCCATATTGCTCCTGCCACCACTTAGCAGCGGTTATATCACCTATTGCACGGTGGACCCCGAGCGGCGAGCGCACTTTATTATTATTTAGTGCGTTCCGCCGTTCCTAACAGAAGCAGCCGAATGAATTCTGAGGTATTCAGAGCCATACTGTGTGCTCAGATCCAGCCAAATGCAGCCAAGCTGATTGGTCGTCGTTTCATACTATAGATGGACAATGACCCAAATCATAAAGCGAAAGCAACCCAGGAGTTTATTAAAGCAAAGAAGTGGAATATTCTTGAATGGCCAAGTCAGTCACCTGATCTGAACCCAACTGAGCATGCATTTCACTTGTTAAAGACTAAACTTCAGACAGAAAGGCCTACAAACAAACAGCAACTGAAAACCACCGCAGTGAAGGCCTGGCAGAGCATCAAAAAGGAGGAAACACAGCGTCTGGTGATGTCCATGAGTTCAAGACTTCAGGCAGTCACTGCCAATAAAGGGTTTTCAACCAAGTACTAGAAATGAACATTTTATTTACAATTATTTAATCTGTCCAATTACTTTTGGTCCCTTTAAAAACAGGGTGGCACATGTTAAGGAGCTGAAACTCCTAAACCCTTCATTCAATTTTAATGTGAATACCCTCAAATAAAAGCTGAAAGTCTGAACTTCAACTGCATCTGATTTGTTTTGTTTAAAATTCATTGTGGTAATGTCTAGAACCAAAATTAGAAAAATGTTTCTCTCCAAATATATATGGACCTAACTGTGTGTGTGTGTATGTGTGTGTGTGTATATATATATATATATATATATATATATATATATATATATACTGTATATATATATATATATATATATATATATATAATGTGCTTCCAGACCTTAAATTATGCAAAGAAAACAAGTTCATGATCATTAGAAACAACAATACTAATGTTTTAACTCAGGAAGAGTTCAGAAATCAAAATTTTGTGGAATAACCATGATTTTTAAAAACAGCTTTCATGCGTCTTGGCATGCTTTCCAGCAGTCTTTCACACTGCTTCTGGCGCAAAAATTTAAGCAGATTTTTGTTTGATGGCTTGTGACTATCCATCATTTTCTTGATAACATGCCAGAGGTTTTCAATGGGATTCAGGGCTGGAGAATGGGCTGCCCATGACAGGGTTTTGATGTGGTGGTCTCTTCATTTTTGCCAGAGCTGTGTAATATATAATATATATTGTACCCATAAATAAATATTTTTATGAAAAAAGTACATTTTTTGTATTGCCGCGTCCGGAGCAACCCACCAAGTGAAACTGTCCCTCTAGCTAACCCCTTCAGTGAACACCATAAAAAAAAAATAGTGAGACAAAACACAATGCTTTAGTATCATAATACTGAACAAAAAGTGGAATAAAATGCAATCAAAAAGATGAATGTAAATAAAAATAGTATTGCTGAAAATGTCATCTTGTCCTGCAACAAACAAACAGCCATACAGTTCAATCAGCTGAAAAATAAAAAAGTTATAGCTCTCCGAATAAAGCAATGCAAAAATAATTTTTTTCTATAAAAGTTTTATGTAAAAGCACCAAAACACAAAAAAACTATAAATGTGGTAGTGTTGTAATTGTACTGACCCGAAGAATAAAGCTGCCTTATCAATTTTGACACATGTGGAACAGCATAACAGCAAAAAGCAATGGCTGGTTTTTATTCATTCTGCCTCTCAAAAATCGGAATAGAAAGCAATCAAAAAACATAATGTACCCGAAAATGATACCAATAAAAACATCAACTCGTCCCACAAAAAACAAGCTCTCACATGACTGTCAAGAGAAATATGGAAAAATATAGCTCTCAAAACATGGCAATGCAAAATTTATATCACACGAGGAATGACGTAAAAAATAATACCAATTCTTTACCTGCTGTTGGGTTTTCATTCTGCTTCCCAAATATCACATTCCAGTGGTAACTTAGGCCCAGGCCCATACAAGATGCTTTCAGTCCCACATTCTATCTTGCTGGGACGGTGTCATTCCAGAGGATATGGACCCAAGACGCCAGTCATTGTTCTACTGCCTTCAGCTCCCTGAAGTTGAAAGAAGACGCTCTAAAGGCGGCTGAAGACTTGGTAAAAGGGACTCATATAAAAGTCTATTCTGACTAGTGATGGGCAGTCCGGCTCTTTTTGGTGATCTGGCTCTCATGGCTCCGCTCACCAAAAAGAGCCGGCTCTTTTCGTATCCTAAATGGATCCCTATTGAACACCTGTTCAGATGTCCGAAATCCTGCCCGCCAACTTCAGAAACTCCGCCCACTTGCTAGGAACCAATTAAATTGCTGAGTGGGCGGAGTTACATCTGCCAAACACCGGAATTTTACGCCCAGTGAGAGCCATTCAGGGATTTTAGCGGCTCTCACTGGGGTGCCGGCTCCCATCATTCCCAGCAGGGAGTCGGCTCTTTGTGTCGGCTCGTTCGCGAACGACACATCACTAATTCAGACAATATAACCACAGTGACACCTTCGACACCAAGGGAGTTCGAGACACGAAAGCCTGAAGGCAATTTCAACCAGGATCTTTGCTTGGGCGGAATACGTGTTATCCCTGTCTATATTCCATGTCAAAGGATCGGCCAACGTGCAAGCAGATTTCCTTAGCAGGAAAACGATACATCCAGGAGAATGGAGCCTAGCCGCCAGATTCTTTCAGGGAAGGACAGAAAAATGAGGTCTCCCAGAGGAACACCTGTTTGCTACTCATTTAAACACAAAAGTATAAAGATACTTTTCCCTGGATCTGAAGGACGCATTCATATTCGCCCACCGTTGCTACTTCAAGTTGGCATATGCCTTTCCTCCAGTTCCTTTCCTACCAAGGATGTTGCAGAAGATCTGGAGGGATAAGACAAAGACCATTCTGATAGCACCTCATTGGCCGAAAAGGAGCTGGTTCGGTGCCCCGAATAGTTTAAAGCAGTGGTCCCAAACTCCAGTCCTCGGGGACCCCAACAGGTCATGTTTTCAAGATTTCCATAGTGTTACAAATGTGAGAGAATTCCTGAAGCCTTGCTGATACTTCCATCACCTGTGAAATACTAAGGAAATCCTGAAAACATGACCTGTTGGGGTCCGCGAGGACTGGAGTTTGGGAACTACTGGTTTAAAGGTAGATGGCCCGCTGGTTCTCCCACCAACCTGCAACTTTCTCCACCAGGTACCGATTTCTCTCCCAGATCCTCAAGCCTTATAACTTGCAGCCTGGCTTCTGAATCCATCATCCTAAAGGCTAGAGGTCTCTCAGATAAGGTGGTAAAAACACTGAAAGGAAGTATTAAACCAGTGACCAATGCTATTTAAAACAAGATATGGAAAACCTTCATGTCCTCGTGCGGATCCAACCCACCAAATGTGTTGCTTCCAAATGTGGCACAAATCCTCTATTTTTTTATTTATTTTTTTTTTATTTTCATGGCTCTAAGTTATAAACTTCTGCAAAGCTTGGGTGGGTACTAGCCTCTGTTACACCAGCAACCAACTGCTGTTTTTCCATCTCCTCATTGTTAACAAATCCGCGTTGAGCACATGAGTTGAGGCTGGGTTGAGTAGTATGTCCCTGTCTCATGTCTTCCTCCATCTCCACCTGGTCCGCATGCAAAGCTTCAGCTTTAGTTGTGTCCAGCGATGCACTGACATGCGTTGTACTAGTACTGCTCTGCGGGAGGTGTAGGTCGCCCTCCCTGGCCTGTGGGGTACTCGGTACCGGGCCGGTGTCGGCGGGATGTGTCACAGCAGCGGTGACCCAGTCCGTGGCCCTGGGCGCCCAATTAATGGGGGAAATTGAATGGTAGAATGTAGTGAATGGAATAGTTTGTGACGCCACCTGTGGTGTTCGGCAAGTGAGATGTTAGGCCGACGCTGCATGCAGATCCTCTGGGGCTGGTGGTGTGTTGCAGCCAAGATGGTGAAGCTCCCCACAGGTGGAGCTGGAGCCCCAGGGCAGTGTAGATGTAGGGGAAGAGGAGAGGCGCAAGCGGTGTAGAAGCTGGTACCCAGATGTAGCGGTGCTGGGTGCGTTGGCGCAAGAATGAATGGAGGACACCAGGGCTTGTAGTTCCAAAGCTTTACTTACAGTCTGTAGTACACACAGGTGCCTGCCTCCGTGCCGTGTCCTCTGGGTCAGGGACTCAGTCAACCTCCAGGCAAGATGGAATGCTCCCTTCCAACACTCCGCCAACATGTACCTTTCTGAACGTCTCCTCTTATAGCGCCTTTAAGTGTGAAGATCTCCTAGTACTGAGTTACACTGGAGTTCCTCCTGACAGATGTTTCCAAGAACTCTACTTGTACGGCAGACAGCTGTAGCCTGCTTCGGGGACTCCTCACTCCTGAGTCCCGGATCACTATCCAAGTTGCTGTTGTGCCCCAAGTCTTAGATGGGAGTAGTGCATTTACAGCCCACTACTCCACCGGTGTCTGCTGCAGGACCATTAGCATCCATACAACCTCGGGTACCGGGCCCCAGCCTTGCGCTTAGAACTTCTAGGCAGGGTTCTTCCTCTAACCCACGTCCTCTGTATTCCCTTTTACTCCTACGTTCCGTACTTGTCTTTCTTTCTTATGGAAGCTCAGGCTTCAGTTAATGTCTTTCTCCTTCTTTCCTTTCCCGTGCCAGCAGACCCAGGTCACTGAGGTCTGCTGCAGCACCTCCTTCCTCCATCCCTCTCTCAGGGATCTTCTTTCCTCACTCTTCTCTGAGTGGCTTCCTCTCTCAGACTGACCTCCTGACTGACTGACTGAAATTCTAAACATTCCCGCTCTTTTATGTATTCTCAACTCCACCCGCCTCCCAGCACGTTTCGTGTTCCAAGCAGGGAGCCACCAAAGGTGCTCTGCTACACTCCAAGCAGGGAGCCGCAATGTGACTTTGCTGAACTACTGAGTTGTGTGGGGTGCGAGTGTTGGACCGTTGTCAGGAGCCTCCAACTTACCTGGATGGTGGGGCACCACACCTCAGGAGGAGGTGCAGTACCTCTGTGGCGACTGAGCCTCAGGGGTACCACAGGTGCGTTCCCGCAAACAGCAGTACTGGTACGGCGCACCAATCGCACGGCCTTACGCTGAGTGCCGCAGTGATCGGGTGCAGATGTCAGCAGTATGTGACATCTGACACCCCACAGCAATGCCCACGATCGGTGCTTTAACCCCTCTGATGCAGCTGTCAGTAGTGTCAGCAGCATAGAGAAGCATCGTGTAGGGAATCAGTTCCCTGCGCGATTCCCTCAGAACAACGCGATACGATAGCGTTGTTCTGATGTTCTCCATGGAGACTCCCCCCCAGCACCAAGATGGTTGCCGGGTTCTTCTGGGTCCTGCAGGGAGGTGGCTTGTCAGCACCTGCTGAGATGCTGAGGGCAGGCCCTGAGAAGCCTCCTTCCCTGCCTGTCAGATCGCTGATCTGATACTTAGGCCTGTTTCACACATCCGTATGTTACCATCAGTCAAAATCCGCTGTTTTGCTAAAAAAACGGATCCGCCATTTTGTTTAGCGGATCCGTTTTTTTTCCCATTGAGTTGCATTACCGGCGGATCTTGACGGATGGCCATCCGTTGGATCCGTTTTTTTTGCGGATCCGCCAAAATTTTGGCGTCCGCCGACATGCCTGGACGTTTTTTCAGGTGGCCGGATCCGCATTTTACATTGCGCATGCCCAGAGGACTTGCCTCGGCCGCAAATGTAACCCTAAACTCTGTTCTGGTGGCCGAAAAATATTCTCTCTCTCTCTCACAGCGGTTCCTTTAAATTTCTTCCTTCACCGGATCCGGCAAAAAAACGGTCCGGTGGCACACGTTGATGTCCGTACACAGGCAGATCCATTTTCCGCCATTTTGGCGGATTACAACTGACAGAAAAAACTGATGTGTGAAACAGGCCTAAGCAGTAAAAAGTGTCAGATCAGCGATCTGACATTATATAGTGACTAGCTTAAGAGCCCGGCGCTGCCCGGGCATAGTAACTAACTACAGTTAGTTATAACAAATTATAATGATTATATCTATATATAAAGCTGAGTGTATAGCCCCTCCCACTCCACATAGCCACATTCACTATAATATCCCACATCATCCCGTCAGCCAGAGCTACCAGACTACTACCCCTAATATCCCACGTCGTCCCGTCAGCCAGAGCCACCGGACTACTACCCCTAATATCCCACATCATCCCGTCAGTCAGAGCCACCGGACTACTACCCCTAATATCCCACATCATCCCATCAGCCTGGGGTCAGAACCAGAGTGCTGAGTGGAACAGTCCTAACTTCCATACCGGGCATCCCTTTAATAAAGGCATGGCGTCAGAACCAGAGTGCTGAGTGGATTAGCCTTGACTTCCATACCAATGATCCCTTTAATAAAAGCCTAGGGTGAGAATCAGAGCGCTGAAGGATTTGCCCTAACTTCCATACCAGAGATCCCTTTAAGAGAGGCCTGGGGTCAGTACCAAAGTACAGAGTGGATTTGCTCTCACTTCCATACCGGGGAATCCCTACCAGAGCGCTGAGTGGAATTGCCCTAACTTCCATACCAATGATCCCTTTAAGAGAAACTGGGTCAGAACCAGAGCGCTGAGTGGATTTGCCCTAACTTCCATACCAATGATCCCTTTAATAGAAGCCTGGGGTCAGAACCAGAACGCTGAGTGGAATTGCCCTAACTTCCATACCAGGGACCCAACAGAACCAAAGCACTGGATGGATTTGCCCTGACTTCCATACCAATGATCCCTTTAATAGAAGCCGGGGGTCAGAATCAGAACGCTGAAAGATTTGCCGTAACTTCCATACCGGAAATCCCTTTAAGAGAGGCCTGGGGTCAGAACCAAAGTGCTGGATGGATTTGCCCTGACTTCCATACCAATGATCGCTTTAATAGAAGCCTGGGGTCAGAATCAGAGCGCTGAGGGATTTGCCATATCTTCCAAACTGGAGATCCCTTCTAAGAGAGGCCTGGGGTCAGTACCAAAGTGCAGAGTGGATTTGCCCTCACTTCCGTACTGGGGATCCCTTTAAGAGACCCTGAGGTCAGAACCAGAACGTTAGTGGAATTGCCCTAACTTTCATACCAATGATCCCTTTAAGAGACCCTGGGGTCAGAACCACAGCGCTGAGTGGAAAGGTCCTAATTCCATACCGGGGATCCCTTTAAGAGAGGCTTTGGGTCAAAACCAAAGCGCTGGATGGATTTGCCCTAACTTCCATACCGGAGATCCCTTCAAGAGGGAAGATGTGCCTATAGCAGGGTTCCCCAACTCCAGTCCTCAAGGCCCACCAACAGATCATGTTTTCAGGATTTCCTTAGTATTGCCCAGGTGATAATTGCTTCACCTGTGCAATACAAAGGAAATCCTGAAAACATTATTTGTTGGTGGGCCTTGAGGACTGGAGTTGGGAAACCTGGCCTATAGAATGGAGGATGTGTAATGGGGATATGGGCACAGGAGGGGGGTGATTCATTTCTGTCATGTGCTCTCTGCTCCTTTCTGGGGGGCAGACAATGACTGGGAGCTTATGTTCCCAGGGATGCTAGATTTCTCCTACCATGTCAGTGTCTGCTGAGGTGTTGTCAAGTGGAAAAACTATTGCTCATAGCAACCAATCACAGCTCAGCTTCTTTTAAACAGCTCTGGTGAAATGAAAGATGCTTCGTGATTGGTTGGTGAGACACACATACACACACACATACATTCAATTTGATATATATCTATAGATGACTGTTATGAATGAGTCACCGAGGAGGAAAAACAAAAACAAGCTAAGCCACAGAAAACCAGAGAGGTTGGTAACTAAGCGGATTGCAGACCCCTGATCCTATCTACACAACTAGCAGTAGCCGTGGAGCGTACCTACGATGATCCTAGATGCCTCGTCACAGCCGGAAAACTAAATAAGCCTAAAGCAAGAAAAGGGGAAATCTAAACTGCCCCAGAGCAGACCCCAAAGCAAAAGACAGCCCCCAAACATGTACTGTCGGTGAGACAAGAAGAAAACACAAACACAGATAGAAAAATAGGCTGAGCAAACGATGGGGCCCACACTAACTAGAAAGGACAGGAAAGGAAAGATGCTGTCTGAAATCACGCACAAAACCCTGCCAAAAAATGTCCAACACGTTCTGATAACAAAAACCCTGAAGTCACTAGACTTCAATTCCCTATATCAGCACTCTGGTATATTCTGAAGACAGAGCAAAAAGAGACCAATCTGATCAGGGACAAAAAGCAAACTGGCATAAACAGAGACATAAGAATGGAAATTCAGCACAGCCCCAGCAGGGGCTCGCTGACCACAAAAACTGAGTAAACCAGACCAAATCTCATGTGAAAAAATAGCAGAGCACACTTAGCTTGAGAAGGCAGGAACAGAACTGGAAACCAGAACCTCAGGGCAGGAAAAAATCAGCAGCACAAAATTAGGGAGTCAGCTGTCTTAAATCCAGTCAGAGACTCCTGATGTCCACTCACAATCCTCCTCCTCAGGTGGCAGGTCTCTACCATTTAGATCAGCTTCATTACCTACTGTCACCACTAGACAGAGCCCGGATGGAGAACTCACGACTCCTCTGTCAAAAGAGCCAGCTCCCCCACCCTCACCAGAAGCCAGAGGTAAACCAGAAAATGAATTCACAACAGTACCCCCCTTGAGGAGGGGTCACTGAACCCTCATCCACGCCACCAGGCCGATCAGGATCGGCCCGGTGAAAAGCACGAACCAATCTATCGGCATGAATGTCAGAGGTAGAGACCCAAGAATTGTCCTCCTGGCCATAACCCTTCCACTTGACCAAATACTGGAGTCTCCGTCTAGCCAGACGAGAATCCAGTATTTTCTCTACCTCATATTCCACATTACCTTCAACCAACACAGGGTCAGGAGGTGCCGCCATAGGAACCACTGGCTCAACAAACCTCTTCAACAGAGACTTATGAAACACGTTATGGATCTTAAACGTAACTGGAAGAGCCAATCGAAAAGAAACCGGGTTAAGAATCTCCAAAATCATATAAGGTCCAATAAATCTTGGCTTGAACTTTGGAGATGCAGCCTTCATAGAGATATTTTTTGACGACAACCAAACCATATCACCCACTTTAAACCGGGGAGCAATGGTCCTATGCCGGTTGGAAAACCACTGGGCCTTTTCTTGAGAGAGGGACAACTTATCCACCACTTGGTCCCTAATCTGCTGCATTCTCTCTACCACAGTGCCAACACCTGGGCAGGCTGAAGATTCCACTTGCCCTGAAGAAAATCGAGGATGAAAACCCAAAGTTACAGAAAAAGGGCGACATCAATGTGGCAGAACTTGCTCTATTAGTTAGGGCGAATTAGATATAAAACATCTCAAATAGGACTCCAAAGTCTGGTTTGTTCTCTTAGTCTGCCCATTGGTCTGTGGGTGAAATGCAGAGGAGAAGGATAACTGAATTCCCAGCTTGGAACAAAAAGCTTTCCAAAATCTGGAAACAAACTGGACTCCTTTGTCCGACACAATGTTCTCAGGAATCCCATGCAACCGAACCACCTGTTGTAAAAACAAGGGCACCAACTCTGAGGAAGATGGCAGCTTTGGGAGTGGTACAAGATGGACCATCTTAGAAAATCTATCACAAATCACCCAGATAACAGTCATTCTCTGAGAGACAGGAAGATCAGAAATAAAATCTATTGAGATATGGGTCCATGTCCTCTTGGGCACCGGCAAGGGCATCAACAACCCACTAGAACGAGAACAGGGTTTAAACCGGGAACAAGCCCCACAAGACTGCACAAAATTCCTGACATCACGAGATAAGGCGAGCCACCAAAAAGACCGACTCACCAAATCTCTGGTACTAAAAATATATGGATGACGAGCCAATGCGGAGCAATGAACTTCAGATATCACTCTCTTCCTCCACTGGTCAGGAACATACATTTTTCCCATAGGACAACGCTCAGGTTTGTCCTCCTGAAATTCTTCCAGGGCACATCTCAAATCGGACGAGATGGCAGAAAGAACTACCCCCTCATCTAGGATGGTAGTAGGTTTGGTCACAATAGGAGAATCAGCAAAGAAACTCCTAGAAAGGGCGTCTGCCTTAACATTCTTAGTGCCCGGAAGAAAGGAGACCACAAAATCAAAACGCGTGAAAAACAAGGCCCATCTAGCATGTCTAGGATTCAAGCGTTTGGCCGACTCCAGGTAAATCAAATTCTTGTGGTCAGTGAGGACCACAACTTGATGTCTAGCTCCCTCCAACCAATGTCTCCACTCCTCGAATGCCCACTTCATGGCCAACAATTCCCGATTCCCCACATCATAGTTGCGTTCAGATGGGGAGAACTTTCGGGAAAAGAAGGCACAGGGATTCATTTTAGAAGTCACCGGATCTTTTTGGGACAAAACAGCTCCTGCACCAATCTCCGAAGCATCTACCTCTACCTGAAATGGAAGTGAGACATCAGGTTGCCGTAAAACCGGAGCAGAAGTGAACCTCCGCTTCAGCTCCTGAAATGCCCAAACAGCCTCTGGAGACCAATTCAGCATATCAGCGCCCTTCTTGGTCAGATCAGTCAGTGGTTTGGCAATACCAGAAAAATTAGCTATAAATTTACGATAAAAATTAGCAAAACCCAAAAACTTCTGGAGGGCCTTCTAAGAAGTGGGCTGAACCCAATCATAAATGGCCTGTACCTTGGCCGGGTCCATTTCAATAGTTGACGGAGACAAAATAAATCCCAAAAATGAAATCCTCTGTACACCAAAAAGGCATTTCGATCCCTTAACATACAGGGAATTCTCCCTCAAAATCTGGAACACAGTCCGAACATGTTCCACATGAGAATCCCAATCACTGGAAAAGATCAGAATATCATCCAAATAGATGATCAAAAACGTATCCACAAAGTCCCGGAAAATATAATTCATGAAGGATTGGAAGACAGAAGGGGCATTAGTGAGCCCAAAAGGCATCACCGGGTACTCAAAATGTCCCTCCGGAGTATTAAACGCATCTTCCATTCATCTCCATGCTTGATGCGAATAAGATTATACGCCCCCCTGAGGTCAAGCTTAGTAAACCAGCAGGCACCTTTAACTCTGGAGAATAAATCAGAAATCAGGGGTAACGGATGCTGATATTTAACCGTAATCTTGTTAAGGGAACGATAGTCAATACAAGGCCTTAATGAACCATCTTTCTTAGCCACGAAAAAAAAAACAGCACCTAAGGGTGAAGAAGATGGTCTAATATGACCCTTCTCCAACGACTCCTTAATATAAGATCGCATAGCCTCGTGTTCAGGTATGGATAAGTTGAAAAGCCGACCCTTGGGAAATTTACACCCAGGCCTCAACTCAATTGCACAGTCATAACTCCTATGAGGAGGCAGGGACGCAGACTTACTCTCACTAAATACATCATAAAAATCAGCCAAATAGTCAGGAACATCATGAGACTGGGGAGAGGTGGAGAAAACAGGAGTGTCACCAAGAGCACACCGACAGCCCCAACTCACCACAGACACAGATTTCCAATCCAAAACTGGATTATGGATTTGCAACCAGGGAAAACCCAGAACAATAGTATCATGCAAATTATGCAGTACCAAAAATCTACAATTTTCTTGGTGGTCTGGGGCGACCCGCATTATCACCTGGGTCCAAAACTGAGGTTTACTCTCCGCCAAAGGAGTAGCATCAATACCCCTCAAAGGAATAGGCGTCCGCAGAGGTATCATGGGAAAACCACAACATTTAGCAAAATCCAAATCCATCAGATTCAAAGCCGCTCCTGAATCCACAAAAGCCTTGGCGGAAAATGTGGATAAGGAGCAGATCAGAGTAATTGCCAAAAGAAACTTAGGTTGTATGCCACCCACAGCAAATGTGTGTGCAAAACGTTTCTCTCGTTTAGGGCAGACAGAAATAATATGAGAGGCATCTCCACAGAAAAAACACAGCTTATTACGCCTTCTATACTCCTGACGTTGCACCCTAAACAAAAGTCTATCACATTGCATAGGTTCAGACATTTGTTGAAAAGGTTGCAACACCTCTCATGTAGTTTTACGTTCACGTAAACGCCGATCAACTTGAATGGCTAATGACATAGAATCGTCAAGACCAGAGGGAACAGGAAATCCCGCCATAATATCTTTTGCAGATTCTGATAAACCCTTGCGAAAGAGAGCTTCCAAGGCACCATCATTCCATGTAGTAAGGACCGCCCACTTTCGGAATTTTTGACAGTATAACTGCAGAATACTGACCCTGGTTCAATGCCAATAGGGCTTTCTCAGCTTGATCAATAGCATTAGGTTCATCATACAACAACCCCAAGGCTTGAAAAAATGCATCCACATTAGTCAGAATAGGATTTTCACGTGTCAAAGAAAACGCCCAATCCTGGGGATCGCCGCGCAGCAAGGAGATGACAATTTTAACCTGCTGCTCAGAGCTCCCCGATGAGTTAGGCTTCAAGGCAAGAAATAATTTACAATTATTCTTAAAATTCAAAAATTTAGACCGATCCCCAGAAAACACATCAGGAGTAGGGATTTTTGGTTCAACAGCATGTGATTGAGCGAGATAGGCGTAAATTCCCCGCACTTCAGCAGCGAGCTGCTCCACGTGATCAGAAAATTGCTTAATCTCCATTAAGGAAAAAATCCTCCTACGGCCCCAGCAGGGGCTGGCTGACCACAAAAACTGAGTAAACCAGACCAAATCTCATGTGAAAAAATAGCAGAGCACACTTAGCTTGAGAAGGCAGGAACAGAACTGGAAACCAGAACCTCAGAGCAGGAAAAAATCGCCAGCACAAAATTAGGGAGTCAGCTGTCTTAAATCCAGTCAGAGACTTCTGATGTCCACTCACAGTCCTCCTCCTCAGGTGGCAGGTCTCTGCCATTTACATCAGCTTCATTACCTACTGTCACCACTAGAGGGAGCCTGGATGGAGAACTCACGACTCCTCTGTCAACACAGCCAGCTCCACCACCCTCACCAGAAGCCAGAGGTAAACCAGAAAATGAGTTCACAACAGATGACCCATCCAATGTAAAAAAAAGTTTAAAATTAGAATGTGTAAAAATATTTTTTTTTAAATTCCTAAACCAAAAAATAAATATTTTTCCAATAAATATTTATTTATGTAAATAAAAAAAAATAAAGTACACATTTTTGGTATCGACGTGTCCATAACAACCCACTCTATAAAACTATCCCGCTAGTTAACCCAATCAGTGAACACCATAAAAAATAAATAAAAAACTAGGCAAAAAACAATGCTTTATCATACTGCCCGACCAAAAGTGCAATAAAACGCGATAAAAAAATGGATGTAAATAAAAATGGTACCGCTGAAAATGTCATCTTGTCCTGCAATAAAACAAGCTGCCATACAGCTCCATCAGCAGAAAAATAAAAGCTATAGCTCTCAGAATAAAGCAATGCAAAAATAATTATTTTTTCTATAAAATAGTTTTATTGTGTAAGGCAGGGATGGGGAACCTCAGGCCCCAGGGCCATTTACGGCCCTCGATGACCTTTCATCGGGCCCCCGGGCAGATTCTCAGGGACCGCAGTGCTTTAGCAGGGAGCTGTATTTTGATTGCCATAAACTCATTAATTTCTTCTTGCTCTGTTAGCACACACACGCAGTATTCACTAATGAACACTGAAGGGCATGCAATGAAAGATTACATCCTGACACCATTGCCACACTCAGGATGTAATTTGTGAGCGGAGTTTGTACAGCCCCCGAAGGATGGTATAAGTATCCAAAAGGCCATTGGCAGAAAAAAGATTCCCCACCCCTGGTGTAAGGCTATGTGCACACGTGCGGAATCACCGCGGAAATTTCTGCGGCAATCAGTAGTAAAAGATAGGATGTTAAAAATAATAAAAAAAATAAAAAATCTGCAACGTGTGCACATAGCCTAAAAGCGCCAAAACATGAAAAAAAGATATAAATGAGGTATCGCTGTAATCGTACTGACCTGAAGAATAAATCCGTCTTATCAATTTTACCACATGGGGAACTGTATAAAAGGGGGAAAAAAAAGAAAAAGCAATTCCTGAATTGCTGGTTTTTGTTCATTCTTTCCCATGAAAATTAGAATAGAAAGTAATCAAAAAAGTCACCTTGCCCGAAAATGGTACCAATAAAAACGCCAGCTCATTCCGCCAAAAAGAAGCCCTCATGTGACTGTTGGACGAAATATGAAAAATTATAGCTCTCAAAATATTGTGATGTGAAAACTAGTTTTCGCAATAAAAAGCGTCTTTTAGTGTGTGACAGCTGTCAAACATAAAAACTTGATATAAATCGATGTAGTCCAGATTTCGTCCAGATGAATTTGCACATTGGGCATGCTACGTCCAACGGGCCTCAATGAAAACTTAAGCTATGCCCCTTTCCTGTGATTGCGTGTCTGGCTACATATTAGTTATATTTTGCATATTTTTGTGATTTATATTTGTATGCTGTTTTTTATTTATTTTTATTAATTGAGTTTGTCTCTTGTGCTGTAGTTTTAGCTGTTCCAGATGATGGTTCACACTGGCTTCTTCCATTCATGACTTATTTATGCAATATCTGAATCAGATAGCTGCCTCCCATGGTGATCAATGTGGATATAGATATCACCATATTATGAAATATATATTATATACGGTTTCTTTGTTGTTGTTCAATTATATATGCTGCTTATATTTGTGATGCTTTTAATGTAGTGTTATATATTCCTCCTTGATATGTTTATATTATGGATTCCATTTGAGAATGGGAGGGTTTCTCTCTGGACCCATATTGTTGACTTACATATTAATTGCCATGTTTAGGTGCAGGTGGTGCACCTCCTGCCTGTACGTGCATGTCAGCTCTGCCTCTGTGCTGCCTCTCGGCTCTCTGCGTCTGTGTGCGGTGGGTGGCAGCCACCCACTGTGTGACGCCATGTGGCTTTGTCGTCGGCATAGCACAGTATTCGCTGCATGGGTATAAAATGAGCACAGGAGTTGGGTTGTGTGTGCCCCCTGACGAAGGTGTACCCAAACGTATGTTGGGGTGGGCACACATACCCCTCTGGATCCTCACCAGGGGCTGCACACTCTGCATTTTATCCACAGGTAATTTACCATGGATCATTATTGTAGGTTTTTTGAGGTTTTATTATGGACTCCTCACTAGCTTTAGGAATATAATATGTGGCTTACGCTCAGTGGATTTGCATTTATTGCACAGGTTTTATTATGTGATATACTATTTGTAGATACTTATTGTTAACTGAATAACATTTTGTGATTGGCCGATATTGCTCCTGGTTGGGGTTTCGGGTGGGTGTGCCCCTTTTTTGCCAGCAGCATATATGCACAATTATGGTATAAATTTTCTGCTATTTCGCGCTCCCACTGTGTACTTGTGTAAATTTTTTAACTTTTTTTAGATAAAGAATTAATGATTGTACTATCAGACTGGTACATCTTTGCTTCCATTGGCAGCTGGTTTTGTGTCGATGTAAATCTGGTATCACTGTAATCGCACCGACCCAAAGAATAAAGTCTCCTAATCACTTATACTTCACAAGGAACAACATAAAAATAAATAAAACCAATTCTTCACATGGTGTTGATTTTTTTCATTCTGCCTCCCCAAGATCGCAGTAAGGTTCAGCGCTCATTTATCCTGCGTTCTGTGCTGAGCACTTACACCGGGGTTTCTGTGTAAATCTCTGAAATACATGATTCAGACAGAACCCCCGACTGAATATTCCCTATAATGAGGCTGATTTAGGCACTATGAACACCATAGGACCTATAATCCGACAGTGTCCGTCTTTTTAGGGTTGCTGAGTGCTGTCAGGCACAGTTTTGTGCATTCTGAAAAGGACACCACTGAACAGAGGCAACATGGAGTCCAGTGTAAAACTGCTCCCTCATTCTAGTGAATGGATCCCTCGGGGGTTTCATCTGTCACGTCACTCAGAGATTTAGATGGAATCCACAAAGTGATCAGCGTAGAGCGCCGGATAAATGTGTTCCCTAACGTTATGTAAAATGTTCCCAATGAAAGCTTCAACTCAATACACAAAAAAACAAGTCTCCACTCAGGTCCATTATCTGTTAGCAGAAATATAGAGGGCTTCCACCTTACTGATAGCACAAAGGCTCTGGAAAAGCTAAATGGCTTCACGCTCCCCAATAGAAATTCAGCAAATTCTGTGCTCCCAAATCCAAATGCCTCCTCCCTTCTGAGCCCCAGTGTGCCTAAACCACATATAGCGCCCACATGTTTGGCATTTCTGTAGTGATGAGAGCCTGCCAAATTTACAGGTGCGTGTCTCCAGAACCATGAGTTGGGCATAATGTACTGGTTACTACAACAGGAGTTTGCAATTTTCACTCAGCAACATCCACTTCTGCCTATTTCTGGAAAACACCCATGGAGTCAGTCGTCACTACATCTGTAGATAAATTCCCAAAGAGGTATAATTTCCAAAATGTGGTCACTTGAGGGGGGGTTTCCATTGTTTAAGCACATCAGGGGCTCTCCAAACGCTCCACGGCATCCTCTAATTATTCCAACATATTTTACATTCAAAAAGTCAAGTGGCTCTCCTTCCCCTCCGAGCCCTGCCATGCACCCATACAGTTGTTTTCCTCCAAATATTGGGTACCTGCACTCTCAGGAAAAATTGCGCAGCAAATTGTATGGAGCAATTTTTCTTGTTATCCTTATTATTTATTTATATAGCACCATTGATTCCATGGTGCTGTACATGAGAAGGGGTTAGATACAAATTAAAGCTATCACTTACAGTAAACAAACTAACAGTGACAGACTGATACAGAGGGGAGAGGACCCTGCCCTTTCGGGCTTACATACTACAGGATGGTGCGGAAGGAGACAGTAGGTTGGTGGGTTGCAGCAGTTCCGGTGTTGGTTGAGGTGATATCACCGGTAGTGGTGAGAGAGAAGGAGGTAGCGGGTCATTGCAGGCTGTAGGCTTTCTTGAAGAGGTGGGTTTTCAGGTTCCGTCTGAAGGATCCAAATGTGGTTGATAGTCGGACTTGTTGGGACAAAGAAATCCAGAGAATAGGGGCAGTTCAGGAGAAGTCTTGGAGGTGGTTGGGTGAGGAGCGAATAAGTGTGGAGGAGAGAAGGAGGTCTTGGGAGGACCGGAGATTATCCTTATGAAAATGCAAAATTTGGAGCTAGGAAAGATTTATCTTGGAAAAATGTGATATTTTTTTAACATTATAAACTTCTGTGAAGCATCTGAGGGTTCAAGGTGATCAATACACATCTAGCTAAGTTCCCTAAGGGGTCTAGTTTCCAAAATGGTGTCACTTGTGGGGGTTTCCACTGTTTAGGCACATCAGGGGCTCTCCAAACGCGACCCGAGATCTCAGTGCCAAGATCTGAATGTGAGCATGCGCCGCCCCCAGCGGCCATTATCCAGGGGGCCACCGCATCGCAACAATGGAGTGGCGGTGGGCCTCCAGGCTTTGACAAAATGCTTGTGGAGCCCCCCACGCAGCACAGAGAACCGCCGCCGCCACAGCACAGAGCACCACTGCCACAGCAAAGAGCACCACTGCCGCAGCACAGAGCACCACTTTCGCATCAGCCTGGGATGGGATTTCCCAGAGGTCACCTCACCAGCCTGGACCACCGAACAACCCCTGTGACCACTCCTGCACCTGTACTGATCTCCTCCGGTAAGCTGAATTCAGACTGTAAGACGGACCCCCATTTCACACATTTTTTTCCCTATTTAGTTTTTGAAAATTTGTCGTGTTTCTTATGGTCCAGTGCGTCTTATAGTCCGAAAAATACGGGTATATGTTTTCATTCTTTTTTTTTTCTACACTGTTTACCGATCAGATTAATTCTTTTTATAACTTGATAGATCGGATGATTCTGAACTCGGCGATACCAAATATGTGTAATTTTTTTATTGTTTTATTTTGAATGGGGGGTGATTTTTTTATATTTTTAAAAACTTTTTTTTCTACTTTTTGCGTGCTTCAATAGTCTCCATGGGAGACTAGAAGCTACAGCTGTCCCATTGCATCTGCTACAAAGGCGATGATCAGATTGCCTGTGTGTAGCAGGAATGCTCACTTGCTACCGCTGGGCGGCGCTCATAACAATCCAGCAATGACAACCAAAGGGGTCTCCTGCAGACCCAGGGTTGTCATGCCAACCCATTGGTGACCCGCAGTCATGCAACACAAGCACTGATGGACGGGCTTAGTGATGCGGTTCCGGCGCGATCACATTAAAGGGGTTTTCCGGGCTTTTCACATAATCTCAGTGCATATCTGGGCTGCTGAATGATGACAATAAGTAATTTACCTTCTGTCACCAGTTTGCAGGGTTTTCTAGATATCAGTCTCTTGCTTCTGAGAAGAGCGTCCAAGGGGGATGTGTTCTGGCATTGAAATGAGAACTGGTCGTTTCCTCCTACTCTACTGCAATTTTCCCTCACTACAGTTTCACTTTCCATAGATCACTGTTCAGTGTGTGTCTGGGGAGGAGCAGCTGGGTGGTTCTGCTCTCTGCACTGAGGCTGCTAGAGGGGGAGGATTTGTAAGGCTAAGTGCACACGTAGCAGAAAATTTCTGCTCAAAAACCTGACTCCCTTCCCAGAAACCGCGCATTTTTTTCTGCGCTTTTTCCACGCGTTTTTTGCACAGTTTTGATGCGTTTTTTTCCGCGCGTTTTCTAAACGCATAGAAATAACCAGAAACGCGGAAAAAAACGCGAAATTAATGAGCATGCTGCGTTTTTTACCGCGATGCGGTTTTTTCACAGTAAGAAACGCATCAATATGCACAAAAAGTGCAAAATGCATAGAATTGAATGGGAAGCTTATTTTTAGTGGTTTTATTGGAAAAACCGCTAAAAATACCGCTAAAAAAAACGCTGTGTGTGAACACAGCCTTACTGTGTGAGGAGGGCTTGTTCATGTGGGCGGGGAGGACCTGTTGCTATGGAGGATGGGGTTGTTGATATAGAGGGCAGGTTTTTAGTAGAGTAGGAGGAAATGACCAGTTCTCATTTCAATGCCAGAACACCCCCCCTTGGACGTTCTGCTCAGAAGCAAGAGAGTGCTATCTAGAAAACCCTGCAAACTGGTGACAGAAGGTAAATTACTATTGTCACCATTCTGCAGCCCAGATATGTACTGAGATTATGTGAAAAACCCGGACAACCCCTTTAAATGCCACTGTCAGAGATGGATAAAAGTTTTTAATGGGTTAAATGGTT
Organism: Dendrobates tinctorius; assembly: GCF_039654945.1. Taxonomy (NCBI): domain Eukaryota; kingdom Metazoa; phylum Chordata; class Amphibia; order Anura; family Dendrobatidae; genus Dendrobates; species Dendrobates tinctorius. The sequence goes on from NW_027361679.1 coordinate 59,139,033, forward strand.
AATGGGTTAACTGCCGTTCGTGGATCGCGATTCCACCTGCGGCTGTTAGGGACACATGCCAACTGTTCAAAACAGCTAACATGTGCCGGAAAAGATGTGGGCTCAGCGCCAAAGCCCACATCAAAGGGAGGGGCGCAACATGCGCCATACATGTACGGCGCATGTCGTGAATGGCCTAAATATCCACATAACCTCCTTTTTTATTAATAATACCTTCCTCTTTCACAGTAACTCATTCTGATCAATCCCAGTCTATACCTCAAAAGTTCTCTTGATGCAAGTATGAGGCCGGCGTCACACACAACAATAAAAAAAATTGGTCCGATTTTTATGGACCAACATCGGACAAATGTTTCATGAACAGTGATCCGTCTGTCATCCTAATTTCCTGCGATGATCCGATTTTATTCGCATGTAAGCATCCGTTTGACATCCGTCTGGCGATATTTTCTCGGAGGCTTGCAAAATGGACAAATAACGGTTTTTAGGCCTGAAACTAATTTAAATCATTGTCCAGCCCTATATTTATGGGCTCTACAACAGGTGGGAGCCTGCTACCTTGCTAAATTTGCCATACAGTCAGTGCTTGGATTTTGTTATCTCTGCTTTGTGCTAAACATGACAGACAGGCTGACTTTCACTGAGCGTGTTCTTTTCTATTGGGTTATATCCCGACATTTTGGTGAGCCATACCCTGTGATTGTCGATCCGAGGAGGCATAGACGAATGTGGGTCCATCCGCTTTTGTTGCGCAGGATATCTAAAGGCCATTTCCACCGTCTCTATACATCTCTGCGTAGCCATCCGGAGAAGTTCTTTAAATATTGTCGGATGAGCCTTGCTACATTTGATCTTTTGCTGGAGATTTTGCTCCCTGGGATCACGTTTCAGGACACGAGGATGCACAAAGCAATTTCTGCAGAGGAGCGGCTTCTCCTCAACTTATGGTATGTCTTAAAGCAATATGTTGATGATGTGTGAAGCAGCATATTTCATTTCCAGACCTTGAATCTTATAGATTTTTGTCCTTTAATATTATATATTTACAAGCACATTTCCCAAGATACATTATATGCTTGTGTATTACTGAACCAAGCCATGGCATGTAATTTAATGTTGACCATGCATATTTTAGAATTGATACACTATAACTTTGATTAAAGCTTTATCTGTTGTTTGTTGGGCTGTGTACTCATGGTTTTTTTCTTTGGTTTTTAGCTTCCTTTCGACTGGCCTTTCATATGCTGGTCTGCATTTAGAATTTTTAATTGGGAAATCCAAAATATCTGGCATTGTCCGGTCTACCTGCTCAGAAATCTGGTTCAGACTCCATCATGTGGTAATGCCGGAGCCCAAAATGGCAGACTGGTTGCGTATCTCCCATGGATTTGAGGCCACGTGCCAGTTTCCACAATGTATTGGAGCCCTGGATGGGAAGCACATCCGTGTGCGTAAGCCGCCTAACTCAGGGTCCCAATTCTATAATTATAAACAATATTTTTCTGTAGTATTGTTGGCCTTGGTCGACACTCACTACAGGTTTATAATTGTAGATATTGGGGCCTATGGAAGAATTGGAGACTCCAGAGTCTTCAGTTCTTCCATTATGGGTCGGCGACTGCGTAATAATCAGCTGGACCTACCACCACGTCAGCTTCGAGACTCAAATCTGGAACCGGTGCCTTATGTTCTTGTAGCAGATGAGGCATTTTAATTGAGCCAACATGTCATGAGGCCATATCCACGACGAAACCTTGACCACCGGCGTCGAATATTTAACTTGCGCCTATCACGTGCTCGGCGACTGGTGGCGTGCGCCTTTGGTATTCTTTCGGCCAAAAGGAGGGTCCTAGAGTCCGCCATTCAGCTGAGTGAAGCTAATGTAAATGAAGTTATTATATTAAAGCCTGTGTGGTCCTACATAACTTCACACGAATTCATGATTGCCGTTCACATGATGATGCTGACGTTGAGTCTGGCAATGTGTGTAGGCCTAGGCCACTTGTGAACCCACCCCGTCGTCCAATCTCTCGGGACTCAAAGTACGTGATGTGTTCACTACTTATTTTCTTACACCTCAGGGTGCTACTCCCTGGCAAGATGATGCCTTATCTTAGTAGTAGTTTGGTTGTGTTGTGTTCTCATAAAGATTTTTTGCTTGACTTGTTGTGCGTTTTTGTGACTAGTTTAGTGTTTTAGATGTATCTAACACATTACAGAACATGTCCAAACATGAACAAGCACACATTGTGAATTTTAACAAGTTTATTAATTTTTTTTTTTTTGAATGCCAAAAGAAAATAACCATATTAGTAACATATGGCATAATGTTAGCAGCACATTATGATGTCAAAATCTGACCCCAAAAATATACATACTGTATAAAACAAAAAAAAAAGAAAAGAGTAACAAAGGCAAACCTGCAAGTTATGGTAGGTTGGGGGTGGGGAAGGTGGGGAGCCTTCTTGGACATTTGGCCTTGGTTACTGGGCCAAATTACTGTCACCTTGTGCACTTCCAGTTGGCCCTGGCATCTGTTGCATCCTGGCAGGATCAATTTGTGGGTTTGGGTAGGGGTAATTAGGAAATTGGTGGGGGTAGTCCTGATGGTAGGGCTGCCCAAATTGCCCATATCCCCCAATATGGCCATGTCTAACATACCCATGTTGGGGCCACCCTCCAACATTGGGTAAGTTAAAGTGGCCATATTGTGCATGTGCGCCCTGGCACATATATTGGACATGAGGAGCCACATTCTGTATGTGTGCAGGAGGAGGAGGTGTTGGCACCTGTGGCGGAGGTGTTGGCACCCGTGGCAGAGGAGGAGGAGGAAGAGGTTCCAAGGATGCTTGAGTTGCCACTTCATGTCCACCCAGCCTGTGTATTTGATTTTCTGCCGACCGCTGCCACCTTTCCAAAAATTGAAAGTTCTGGGATTATTGGGTGGTGTGCTTGCATCAAGAACTATTTGGAGAGCCCCTCTGGTACACAGCCTGTACTCATGGGGAATTGCCCTGAAGTACTGTGCCAGATTGCGCCCTTAAGCCTCCTCCCCATCATCATGAGCAGCTGTGGACAAGTAGTCCAAGACACCTCGGTCCACCTGCATCCTTGTTCCCGAAGCTGCTCCTTCTCTCCTGCACCGGCCTCGTTGTGGTAGGGCAGAAGGCTGTGGAGAGGTATCCAGTGGCATGGTGGGGCTGCTACTGTTGCCCCGGTCCTCATGTTGTGCTGGCTGGCTAGCAGATTCTGGTGGTGATGGTGGTGGTGGTGATCTTGGTGGTGGGGGTGTGGCTGTTGAAAGTTCTGCAGATGGGCCAGACCCTGCAGCAACATCATACACTGGATCTATCACCACCTCAGAGTCGGAACCCGTCTCCCTCTCTGTAAGGTTTGACTCGGTGCTACAATGTAAAAAACAAAAAAAATCCTTAATATTTTTGCTTTTACAAGTACAAAATAAAAAAATAAACCCTGCACTTACGGTCTCAGATCCATCACTGGAGCAAGGAAATCTAGGCGGTCGAAGTAGACGTATTTCCTCTTGGTGGTTGCGGCCGCTCCACTACGCGCCCTCAGCTGTCTCTCCCTCCTATATGTGTCCCGACAGCTGCGCCAACGCCTCATCACATCAGTCACTGTAATGTAAACCAAAACACAAGTGTTCTGACCACACATATGGCTATGTTATCAATGGTTTAAATGTGCTTATGCAACCATATTTAAAATTGTAGGAATTCTATTTCTGATGGCTCTACACCAATACTACAAAAAGGAGTAACGGTTTCAGGCCTACTACAAAGAACCTTCTAACCAACATACTTTAACCAAAAATGTAGAAAAACAGGTAATGATGTAAGGATGCGAACATCTATTATTTTTTTGCTAAAAAAAACCAAGATATATACTGGCTAAGATAGGGATCAAAAAACAAGGAGAAGAGCACTGCATTTGTTGTGAGAACAATTAGCTAAAGATTACAATATTTGTCCGAAAATATTAATGGAGCCATCAGTCAGGGATGTGTAATTTAGATTGGGAAAATATGCAGACATTAATGGCGTAGTACTTTCATAAAGATAATTGGCCAAGGAGGCCACATATTGTAACTTACATACACCATATTACATTGGTCTTTTTAATTATGGGTCCACATTTTTACAGTGCAATTTAAATTTTTTGAGAAGATTTAACTTACTAATTTACTCCTGCTCCTCCCGAGATCTGCCCGCATAACCAGAGAACATCTGGGAACAGATTCTTCTCCACGCTGCCTCCTTGCGTGCCCTGTCAGCATAGTGGGGATCTCTCTGGTCCCATAGTTCTGGCCTCTCCTGGACCAGAACTATGAGCATTTCAACATTCACATGCGTAGACATGCTGGAGGAATCCGTGGAGGCGTTCTTCCTGTTTTTTTTTTATGGTGCCAGTGAAATTTGCATGCCAAAGCTTCCTGCCAATGCCTGATGCTATTTCCTGTTGACCTGGAGAAGACTTGCGATTTTATCACAAGTCACACTTGTGGTCCGTTTCTAATCCGATTTTTTATCGCACGCATAGACTTGCATTGGCGAATGTGATCCGAAAATCGGTGACAATTGCAGCATGCTGCGATTGTCTCGGTCCGAGGAAAAGATCCGAAAAAAAATCGGATGATGGGAGCGACACCATAGAATAACATTGGGACGATTGCAATGCAATTTTTTTATCACATTGCATTCGTCCGATTTTTTCGCTAGTGTGACTCCGGCCTTAAGAGTATAAACTTAAACAAAAGATTTGATATGAGGGCTCATCACATACATGGTCCATATAGTGTTTGTTGGCTTAGCGTGTATGAAACCCAGTGCTCCAGGAGACCGTCCAGTTCACAAATATAGAGAAAACTATTTAGGGCAGCACGGTGGCTGCAGCGCTGGAGTCCTGGGTTCGAATCCCACCAAGGACAACATCTGCAAGGAGTTTGTATGTTCTCCCCGTGTTTGCGTGGGTTTCCTCTGAGTACTCCAGTTTCCTCCCACATTCCAAAGACATACTGATAGGGTATTTAGATTGTGAGCCCCATCGGGACAGTGATGATAATGTGTGCAAACTGTAAAGCGCTGCAGAATATGTTAGCGCTATATAAAGATCGTTATTATTTGTATTATTTAAACTTAGCACTGTATATAACCAGTGATTCAAATTACTTCAAATTACCACAGTAACAGCATTTGCCTGTAGCTGCCACTAGAGGGTGTCAACTGTACAGAGATTTTTTTTTTTTTTTTTTTTTTTTTAAGAGGACTGAAGAAGAGATGAAAGTTCTAATTATTTAATGGTAACATTTATGGTCTTTACCAAGGGTGTATCACGCATCGAATTCCTTTGGTATGCGTCTTTATCCTGCTCTGTATTATTACCCTTTGAGATGCTCCCCTTTAATAAAAAAAGCATAAAAATTAGCATGTCTTGTCCAACAACTTGGTAATTATAAAGTATTGTATTATGCATTGAAAGAACCCACACAATGAATATACATCAGTTTCATCACTTCCTATGGGAGAAGGGCACGTCCCTCAATAATATATTCTACACGAAAAGATAATGATAAAATGTACATTTTATTTAGAAATATAAAAAAACAGATATACATACACAAACCCCCAGGAAATCAGTACTATGGAAAATCGGTACTATGGAAAAGAGAGACCAACTTGCTAGGTTTTAAAAAAAAAAAATTAATTTTTAATGAAATATTCATATTAAAAATAGGACTTATGATTCAAGCAGGAAAATAAAAAGTAGCAATGTACACTTAGAGATGCAAGTATAGTATGTAATATATATCATAAGGAGACAAGATTACATTCGAGATAGTGAATCCAAATAAGATTGCAATAGCCAGGTCAAAACCAATATTATAATATTTAAATAAATTGTAATTAAGTATCTAAATGGGTGTAAAAAAAAAAATCATAATTGAAAAGGTATACGGCACCAGGGCTGCCATCAGGAATTTCAGGGTCCCATTCTGACATTTTCAGTCCCCCATGAGACTCCACCCAGGCTCATCCCCAGCTCTGCCTCCACCCCCAAACCTTCAGTCCCCCATGAGACTCCACCCAGGCTCCACCCCAGCTCTGCCTCCACCCCCAAACCTTCAGTCCCCCATGAGACTCCACCCAGGCTCCACCCTAGCTCTGCCTCCACCCCCAAACCTTCAGTCCCCCATGAGACTCCACCCAGGCTCCACCCCAGCTCTGCCTCCACCCCCAAACCTTTTACAGTTTCACTGCCTACTCTTGGAAATACTCCACTTTTGAACCACGTGCTTACCAGTCACACAGTAACAGTTCCTATCTAACACCAGATCACATACTACTGTACATAGCCATAAGATTTTGTTTTGGCCAAAAGATTTTTTAAGCCGCCACCATGATAAGGTAGACTCTTTTTGCCAGACCCTACTATAATAGCCTATTAAACATTTGTTAAATTATCCAATACTGTTTAGGAATATTTTTATTTATTTTTAAATTTTTAAAATGACCAATGATATCACATACTTCGGACAAATACCATCACACCATGACTAGACCACATATTACCACAACATAGTGTCTGAATACTACATCACTGATCATTAACCCCTTCACCCCCAAGGGTGGTTTGCACGTTCACGACAGGGCCAATTTTTACAATTCTGACCACTGTACCTTTATGAGGTCATAACTCAGGAACGCTTCCATGGATCCCGGTGATTCTGACAATGTTTTCTCATGACATATTGTACTTCATGTTATTGGTAAAATTTCATTCAAATAACTTGCATTTATTTGTGAGAAAAACGGAAATTTGGCGAAAATTGTGAAAATTTTGCAATTTTCCAACTTTGAATTTTTATGCCCTTAAATCACAGAGATACGGCACACAATAAACTTGATAACTAACATTTCCCACATGTTTACTTTACATCAGCACAATTTTGGAACCAAAATTTTTTTTTTGTTAGGAAGTTATAAGGGTTAAAAGTTGACCAGCGATTTCTCATTTTTACAACACCATTTTATTTTTAGGACCACATCACATTTGAAGACACTTTGAGGGGTCTATATGATAGAAAATACCCAAAAGTGACACCATTCTAAAAACTGCACCCCTTAAGGTGCTCAAAACCACATTCAAGAAGTTTATTAACCCTTTAGGTGCATCACAGGAATTTTTTTGAATATTTAAAAAAAATGAACATCTAACTTTTTTTCATAAAAAAAATACTTCAGGTTCAATTTTTTTTATTTTACCAAGGGTAACAGGAGAAATTGGACTGCAAAAGTTATTGTGCAATTTGTCCTGAGTACGCTGATACCTGATATGTGGGGGGGAACGACTGTTTCGGTGCATGGCAGAGCTCAGAATGGAAGGAGCGCTGTTTGACTTTTTCAATGCAAAATTGGCTGGAATTCAGATTGGACGCCATGTCACGTTTGGAGAGTCCCTGATGTACCTAAACAGTGGAAACCCCCTACAAGTGACCCCATTTTGGAAACTAGACCACCCAAGGAACTTTTCTAGATATGTGGTGAGAACTTTGAACCCACAAGGGCTTTACAGAAGTTTATAACGTACAGCGGTACAATTAAAAAATCATATTTTTTCCACAAAAATGATCTTTTCACCCTCAATTCTTATTTTTCCAAGGGTAACAGGACCCTAAAAGTTATTGTGCAATTTGTCCTGAGTATGCTGATACCCCACATGTGGGGGTAAACCACTATTTGGGCGCATGGCAGAGCTCGGAAGGAAAGCAGCGCCATTTGACATTTTTGGCTGGAATTGAGATCGGACACCGTGTCGCGATTGGAAAACCCCTGATGTACCTAAACAGTGGAAATCCCCCACAAATGACACCATTTTGGAAACTAGACCCCCTAAGGAACTTATCTAGATGTGTGGTGAGAACTTTGAACCCCCATGGGCTTCACAGAAGTTTATAATGCCCGGGCATGAAAATAAAAAAATCGTATTTTTTCCACAAACATGATCAATTAGTCCCCAATTTTTTCATTTTCCCAAGGGTAACAGGAGAAATTGGACCCCAAAAGTTGTTGTCCAATTTGTCCTGAGTACACTGACACCCCATGTGTGGGAGAAAACTACTGTATGGACACACGTCAGGGCTCGGAAGGGAAGTAGTGACGTTTTGGAATGCAGACTTTGATGGAATGGTCTGCGGGTGTCATGTTGCCTTTGGAGAGCCCCTAATGTACCTAAACAGTGGAAACCCCCACAAATGACCCCATTTTGGAAACGAGACCCCCTAAGGAACTTATCTAGATGTGTGGTGAGCACTTTGAACCCCCAAGGGCTTCACAGAAGTTTATAATGCCCGGGCATGAAAATAAAAAAATCGTATTTTTTCCACAAACATGATCAATTAGTCCCCAATTTTTTCATTTTCCCAAGGGTAACAGGAGAAATTGGACCCCAAAAGTTGTTGTCCAATTTGTCCTGAGTACGCTGACACCCCATATGTGGGAGAAAACTACTGTATGGACACACGTCGGGGCTCGGAAGGGAAGCAGTGACGTTTTGGAATGCAGACTTTGATGGAATGGTCTGCGGGTGTCATGTTGCCTTTGGAGAGCCCCTAATGTACCTAAACAGTGGAAACCCCCACAAATGACCCCATTTTGGAAACGAAACCCCCTAAGGAACTTATCTAGATGTGTGGTGAGCACTTTGAACCCCCAAGGGCTTCACAGAAGTTTATAATGCCCGGGCATGAAAATAAAAAAATCATTTTGATATTTTTGCCCCCAATTTTTTATTTTCCTAAGGGTATCAGGAGAAATTGGACCCCAAAAATTGTTTTGCAATTTGTCCTGAGTAGGCTGATACCCTACATGTGGGGGTAAAACACTGTTTGGGCGCATGGCAGAGCTTGGAAGGGAAGGAGCACCATTTGACTTTTTCAACTCAGAATTGGCTGGAATTGAGATCAGATGCCATGTTGCATTTGGAGAGCCCCTGATGTGCCCAAACAGTGGAAACCCCCAATTCTAACTCCAACCCGAACCCCAACACACCCCTAACCCTAATCTCAGCCCTAACCCTAACCCTAGCCCTAACCCTAGCCCTAACCCTAGCCCTAACCCTAGCCCTAGCCCTAACCCTAGCCCTAACCCTAACGGAAAAATGGAAATAAATACATTTTTTTTATTTTATTATTTTTCCCTAACTAAGGGGGTGATAAAGGGGGGTTTGATTTACTATTTATGGCGGTTTTTATATTTGGCAGCTGTCGCACGCTAAAAGATACTTTTTATTGTAAGAATAGTTTTTGCATCACCACATATTGAGAGCTATAATTTTTCCGTATTTTTACACACCGAGTCATGTCAGGTCTTATTTTTTGCGGGATGAGTTGACGTTTTTATTGGTACCATTTTCGGGCACGTGACATTTTTTGATCGCTTTTTATTCCGATTTTTGGGACGCAGAATGAACAAAAACCAGCGTTTCATGAATTTCTTTTGGGGGGGTGCGTTTACACCGTTCCGCGTGCGGTAAAATTGATAAAGCGGTTTTATTCTTCGGGTCAGTACGGTTACAGCGATACCTCAGTTAGGTCGTTTTTTTATGTTTTGTCGGTTTATGCAATGAAAACTATTTTATATAAAAAATAATTATTTTTGCATCGCTTTATTCTGCGAGCTATAACTTTTTTATTTTTTCGCTGATGATGCTGTGTGGTGGCTCGTTTTTTGCGGGACAAGATGACGTTTTCAGCGGTACCATGGATATTTATATGCGTCTTTTTGATCGTGCGTTATTACACTTTTTGTTTGGCGGTATGATAATAAATCATTATTTTTTGCTTCGTTTTTTATTTTTATTTTTTAAGGGGTTCACTAAAGGGGTTAACTAATGGGACAGTATTATAGGGCGGGTCGTTACGGACGCGGCGATACCCAACATGTGTACTTTTATTGTTTTTTTTTATTTTCAAAAAATGGATTTATTGGGGGAATATTTTTTTTTTTTTCTAATTTGGCGATTTTTTAAAAATTATTTTAACACTTTTTTTTATTTTTTTTTAACTTTATTAAATAGTCCCAGGTGGGACATCACTGTCCTGTGACAGATCGCTGATCTTTCACATCACAGGCAGTGCAGAAGGCTTCCTCATGCCTGCGCTTTGCAGGCACTGAGGAAGCCAGCTTCCTGCAGGCCCCCGAATCCAAGATGGCGACAGGGGCCTTCGGGGGCCTGCAGGAAAGGAGCCCCCCGCAGCAGCGCTGCACATTGCGCTGCCGTGGGGGGCTCAGGGAAGCACGGAGGGAGCCCCCTCCCTGCCGATGCTTCCCTTTAACCCCCGGTACACCACGATCATGTTTGATCGCGGTGTGCAAGGGGTTAACATGTCGGGGGCGGTCCGTGACCGCCCCTGACACATTGTGCCGGGTGTCAGCTGTGATAATCAGCTGACACCTGGCCGCGATCAACGGCGCTCACCACGTGGGCGCCGCTGATCGCGGTAGACGTACTATCCCATCCATGGGCATAGGGGCCCGGGTCCCATGGACGGGATAGTACGTCGGATGTCAGGAAGGGGTTAATAAAAAAAAAAATACTAATATTACCATAAGTGCCATTATGCACAGCAGCTCTGTACATTTCTACAGTGCCATTGTACAGGTAATACAGTGATCACTAATGATATTATACACAGTAGCTCTCTATATAATGTATATTGTACAGGTAATAGTGATCACCAGTGACATTACATAAAGGAACTCTGTATATACTCTATAGTGTATAAGTAAGACATTGACTCACCAGCAGGGCCGGCGATAGGGGCAGGCAGACCAGGCAGCTGCCTAGGGCCCCCGCTGCCCCAGGGGCCCCAGCTAGCGGCACATCACGCAGCCGCTATGGGGCCCTTGTGAGGCAGGGGGGCCCACCTGCCCCCAGCGCCGACTCCCCCAGTCGCTGCATTGAAGGAGAGAGCATCAGCTGACGCTCCCTCTCCCATCACTTCCCGCTCTGCCTCTGACACAGCGGGTGCGCAATGACGTCATCGCGCACTCACTGTGTGCCAGGCAGAGCAGGCACGAGGACAAGGTGAGGAGTGTTTTTTTTTTTAATCAGTGTGAGTACTGGACTGTGGGGTCACTCTGGGGGGGCTATATACCATGCTGGGCTGTATACCATGTGGGCTGTATACCATGCTGGACAATATACCATGCTGGGCTGTATACCATGGTGGGCTGTATACCATGGTGGGCTGTATACAATGCAGGCCTGTATACCATGGTGGGCTGTATACCATGCTGTGTTGTATACCATGCTGGGCTGTATACCATGGTGGACTGTATACCATGGTGAGCTATATACCATGCTGGGCTATATACCATGCTGGGCTATATACCATGCTGGGCTATATACCATGCTGGGCTGTATACCATAGTGGGCTGTATACTGGGCTGTATGCCATGCTGTGTTGTATACCAGGTTTCCCCAACTCCAGTCCCCCAGGCCCACCAACATATCATGTTTTCAGGATTTCCTTTGTTTTGCACAGGTGATGCAATTATCACCTGAGCAATACTAAGGAAATCCTGAAAACATTATCTGTTGGTGGGCCTTGAGGACTGGAGTTGGGGAACCCTTCTGTATACCATGCTGGGCTGTATACCATGGTGGACTGTATACCATGCAGGGCTGTATACCATGCAGGGCTGTATACCATGGTGGGCTGAATACCATGCTGGGCTGAATACCATGCTGGGCTGAATACCATGCTGGGCTGAATACCATGGTGGGCTGTATACCATGCTGGGTTGTATACCATGCTGGGCTGTATACCATGCAGGGCTGTATACCATGGTGGGCTGTATATCATGCTGGGCTGTGCTATATATCATGCTGGGCTGTGCTATATACCATGTGGGCCTGTGGTATATACCATGTTGGGCTGTGCTATATACCATGTGGGGCTGGGCTATATACCATGTGGGGCTGGGCTATATACCATGTGGGGCTGTGCTATATACCATGGTGGGCTGTGCTATATAATGTGTGTGTCACGATGACCCGTCCTGTGTGACGCGACCCGCAGGCCGGTAACTGAAACAACAAGATGCGACACTTGATACTGTCCTGTGTTGTGAGTTCATTTTCCCCTTCACTACTGAGGCCCGAGGAACTCCCTCTTCTGGTGAAGAAAGGTAGTGAGCCTGATTGTCAAACACCTGGGGCTGATGATGATGACTGGCTGAGTGGAGTTAATGACTGGATATAAGGCTGCCGACGCCCTTCTGGCCTGCGGGTGATTTCTCTGTGGACTTCTAGGAAACCAGTCTGATTCCTGCTCATCTAAAGCTAAGATTTCTGCTTTGCCTTTTTGCATTAGTGTTTTGTTTTCTTTGCTTTTCTGCCATTCCCTGCTGGGGTGAGCTGAATCTCCTTTTGCCTGTTGCTCTGTCTTCAGAATATTCCTGAGTACTGACATAGCTTTTTTTTGAAGCCTAGCGTCTTCAGGGCCTTTTTTACTGTCAGTTTGTTGGCTCTTATTTTCATAGGGTTTTTCACGGATTGCAGACAGCAGCCTTCCTGTCCTTTCCTATCTAAGCTAGCTTGGGCCCCATCTTTGCTCAGTCTATCTTTCTGTCTGTGTTTTGTTCTTTCTTCTTGCTTCACCGTCATTATTTGTGGGGGGCTGCCTTTTGCTTTGGGGTCTGCTCTGGGGCAGTTTAGATTTCCCTTTCTGTCTTTAGGCTATGTAGTCCTACGGCTGTGATCGAGGGGCCTAGGGCATCGTAGGAGCCCCCCACGGCTACTGCTAGTTGTGTTGTTAGGTTCAGGGGTCTGCAATCCGATAGCTGCCAACTTCTCTGGTTTTCTGGACTTAGCTAGCATTTCTATTTTTGCCTCCTACGGTGACTCAATCATAACAGTCCTGTGTGATACGGCCTGCCGGCCGGTAATTGAAACAGCAAGACACGGGGAAGGGGGAAACAGTTACAACGGTGGGCCCTGCGATAGGGAAAGGGGACTTGGAGACCTCCTGCACTCCCCTGAGTCAGTGTCCCTAACGCTCCTAACGCTCCCTATGCCGGTTCCACACTGGGCGCCGATCAGGAACCTGTCCTCCTAGCACACCCTACACCTATCCCTTGCTAGGGAGCTGGGTGGCGCAGGCACTGGCCCCACCGCTGTACTAATACACACTAAGGAAAAACACAAACAGGGAAACACCAATTAGCTTTACTCTGTTGCTCTAGCTCCTGGCAACAGAGTCCATCACCAGAATGCAGCTCTCCTCCTGAATAGCTGCCACCAAGCTCTGTCAGAGCTACAAGGAAATCCCCTCTGACTCCTTCCACACCAGGGCTAAGACAGTGCTGCAAGGAACGCTCTCCAGCTCCTTCCTCCACCAAGGATGGTTGAAATGAACACTATCACCAACACTGATTGCAACACTTGTGACTCTTTTATAGCAGAGCCTGAACAATTACACCTGCATTATAATCATGTGCACTTAACTAAAAAAAAACAGAGTGCAATGACGCTCACCACCACCGGGGGCAAAAACCAAACTTAAGCACAGCTTAAGAAAAAAAAAGGTTACCTGTGCTTTTTATCAGTCATGATCCAGCATGGATCATGATAGTGTGATACTGTGCTAGATAACGTGTGGTACTGTGCTAGATAACGTGTGGTACTGTGCTAGATACCATGGTGGGCGGTGCCATATACCATGGTGGGGCTGTGCTATATACCATGATGGGGCTGTGCTATATACCGTGTGGGGCTGTGCTATATAACGTGTGGGGCTGTGCTATATAACGTGTGGGGCTGTGCTATATAACGTGTGGGGCTGTGCTATATACTATGTAGTGCTGGGCTATGTACCATGCGGCTGTGTTATATACAATGGGGGTACATTTTACATTATATTCTATTGGGGATGCTGTTATGAATGGGTCACCGAGGAGGAAAAAGCAAAACAAGCTAAGTCACAGAAAACCAGAGAGGTTGGTAACTATGCAGATTGCAGATCCCTGATCCTACCACACAACTAGCAGCAGCCGTGGAGCGTGCCTACGATGTTCCTAGACGCTTCGTCACAGCCGGAGGACTAAATAAGCCTGAAGCATGAAAAGGGGAAAACTAACTGCCCCAGAGCAGACCCCAAAGGAATAGATAGCCCCCACACATGTATTGACGGTGAAACAAGATGAAGGCACAAACACAGGCAGGAAAATAGGCTGAGCAAACGATGGGGCCCAAACTAACTAGAGAGGAAAGGAAAGGAAAGACACTGTCTGCAACCTGCAAAAAACCCTACAAAAATAATGTCCAACACTACTGATAGCAAAATTAACCCTGAAGTCACTAGACTTCTCCCACTATATCAGCACTCTGAAATATTCTGAGACAGAGCAAAAAGAGACCAAACTAGTAAGGGACAAAAAGTAAATAGGCAAAATACTGATAAATAAGAGTGGAAATTCAGCACAGCCCCCAGCTGGGGCTGGCTGACCACACCAAAAAACTGAATAGACCAACAAAATCAAGTGTCGACATTAGCGGAAAAACTTAGCTTTAGATGACTGGAACAAAGCTGAAAACCAAGAGCTGACAAGCCAGAAGGAATCACCAGCAACTGAATAGGGCGTCGGCTGTCTTAAATCCAATTTGAGACTCCTGAGGTCAAATCGTCATCCTCATTCTCAGGTGGCAGATCTCCACCGATCAAATCAGCCTCACTACCTCCTGTTACCACCAGAGGGAGTCTGGAAGGAGAACTCACAACTGGTGAACCAGAGAATGAACTCACAACAGGATGCTGTGTTATATAATATGGGGGGTTACATTATATTCTATGGAGAGGTGGGCTGTATTATATTTTATTTGGGGTTACATTATATTCTATGGGGGGGCTGTATTATATTTATATTCTTTGGGGGGTGATTGCATCATACTTTATGAGGGGGCTACATTATACTACATTATACTATATGACTCTCCACTCTACTCTCAAGATCACATCTCACTACCTGTGCACTTGACCTGATCCCATCCCACTTCATCCCAAACCTCACCACAGTCTTCATCCCAACCCTAACCCACCTCTTCAATCTTTCACTAACCACTGGTGTTTTCCCCTCAAGCTTTAAACATGCCTCAATCACACCTATCCTCAAAAAGCCCTCTCTTGACCCATCCTCTGTATCTAGCTATCGCCCTATATTACTTCTCCCCTATGCCTCAAAACTACTGGAACAACACATCCATCTTGAACTGTCCTCCCACCTCTCTTCTTGCTCCCTCCTTGACCAATTACAATCTGGCTTCCGGCCACACCACTCCACTGAAACTGCCCTAATTAAGGTCACCAATGACCTACTAGCCTCCAAGGCCAAGCGACACTACTCTGTCCTCCTCCTCCTGGACCTGTCCTCTTCCTTTGACACAGTGGACCATTCCCTATTACTACTGATCCTCTCATCTCTTGGTATCACAGACTTGGCCCTATCTTGGATTGCGTCATACCTAACAGACTGGACATTCAGCGTCTCCCACTAGCACACCACCTCCTCACCGTGCCCCCCATCTGTCGGAGTCCCACAAGGTTCAGTCCTAGGGCCCTACTCTTCTCCATTTACACCTTCGGCCTCGGACAGCTCACAGAATCTCATGGCTTTCAGTATCACCTCTATGCTGATGACACACAGATCTACATCTCTGGACCAGATATCACCTCCCTACTAAACAGAATCCCTCAATGTCTGTCTGCTATTTCATCCTTCTTCTCCGCTAGATTTCTAAAACTTAATATGGACAAAACAGAATTAATCATCTTTCCCCCATCTCATGTGACCCCCCCAACGAACCTATCCATTAAAGTAAACGGCTGCCCACTCTCTCCAGTCCCACAAGCTTGCTGTCTCAGGGTTATCCTTGACACTGATCTCTCTTTCAAACCACATATCCAAGCCCTTTCCACTTCCTGCCGACTTCAACTCAAAAATGTATCACGGATCCGTACATTCCTCAACCAAGAATCTGCAAGAACCCTAGTCCATGCCCTCATCATCTCCCGCCTTGACTACTGCAACCTCCTGCTCTGTGGCCTCCCCTCTAACACTTTCGCACCCCTCCAATCTAATCTAAACTCTGCTGCCCAACTAATCCACCTGTCCCCCCGCTATTCCCCGGCCTCTCCCCTCTGTCGATCCCTGCACTGGCTTCTCATTACCCAAAGACTCCTGTTCAAAACCCTAACCATGACATGCAAAGCCATCCACAACCTGAGTCCTCCATACATCTGTGACCTCGTCTCCCGGTACTTACCTGCATGAAACATCCGATCCTCACAAGATTGCCTTCTGTACTCCCCTCTTATCTCCTCTTCCCACAGTTGCATACAAGAATATCTCCCGCGCATCCCCCCCTACTCTGGAACTCTCTACCACAACATATCAGACTCTCGCCTACCATGGAAACCTTCTAAAAGAACCTGAAGACCTACCTCTTCCAACAAGCCTACAACCTGCAGTAACCACCGATCCACCAAACTGCTGCACTACCAGCTCTACCCTCGCCTACTGTATCCTCACCCATCCCTTGTAGATTGTGAGCCCTCGCGGGCAGGGTCCTCTCTCATCCTGTACAAGTCGTGACTTGTATTGTTTAAGAATACTGTACTTATATGTATTATGTATACCTCCCTCACATGTAAAGCGCCATGGAATAAATGGCGCTATAATAATAAATAATAATAATATGAGGAGGCTACATTGTAATCTATAGGGGGCTGCATTATATTCTATGGGGGGATAAATTATATTGTATGGGGGCTTCATTATACTATGAGGGGGCTACATTATATTCTATGGGGGCTGCATTATTCTATGAGGAGGGCTACATTGTATTCTATGGAGGGTCTACATTATACTATATAAGGGGCTGCATTATATCCTGTGAGGGGGTTGCCATATATTCTATGGAGGGGTTGCATTATATTCTATGGGGGGTTACATTATATTCTGTGGAGTGGCTGCATTATACTCTGGGGTAACTGCATTATTCTTTAAGGGGTGGCTGCATTATACTATAAGAGAAAGGCTGCATTATATTCTATGGGGGGTACATTATATTGTATGGCGGGGCTGCATTATCCTCTGGGGTGGCTGCATTATGCTCTATGGGGTGGCTGCATCATACTATACGTGGGCTGCATTATACTGTATCGAGGACTATGGGGAATACATTATATAAAGAACTATGGGGTGCATTATACTATGGGAACTGAATTGTACTACATGGATGACTATGGCAGTGCATTATACTATATGGTGAACTATGAGGAGTGTATTATACTATATGGAGGACTATGGGGCACATTATATTATATGGAGGACTATGGGGTGTAAACTGTAGATGTGCTGCTGATAACATGATACTGTATGGGGACAGATTGATCCATTAGTGATTGTTCTGTCCCCATCATTTTTTCTCGGACATTGGAAATAGGCCAGGAAACAAGTGTTGAACGACTTCAATATTGTCGATCACACTCATTTAGCGGCCTGAACTCAGCCCATGTAAATACAATTGAAATGCTTCTGTATGATGTGTAATATGTTAGCATTTGGGGCCCCATTTTAAACTTTGCCTAGGGCCCCACTTTGCCTAAAACCAGCCCTGCTGACCAGTGATGTCTGTAGTTGAAATTCTTCACCTTTGCTTTTCTTCATCCAGCTCAGACCACTGTCTCTTCTTCCAGCCAGGACTCGTATCTGCAGAAAATAACACAGTTATCTAGAGCATTGCTTTCAGATCACACTACTTAATTTTTTCCCAACAACCAGATGAAGAAAAATAGGCGTCCTTTTGCCACCCTGTACGATAACATGACCCCCCATTGAAAACAGTATCCTCAAAAATAAAATACATTGCTGCAGTAATAATATCCCCCATACTGGCCCCCTCGTGTCTCATTCCTGACTCCAGATATATGTTGTCCCATCCTGGCCTCATGTGATTTACCGTCCTGCCCCATATGATCTCCCATCCTGCCCCATCTGACATCTCCATTCTGACCCATGATCCAGCCCCATGTGTACCATGATCCTGCCCAGTGATTGGCTGGCTGCTTTAATTGCCATACAGGCCTTCACGGCAATAAATTTTAAACGGAACACGCCATGCGATCCAGCAAGATCCTGCTCCTGGTGGGGCCCGTTGAGCAGAGGGGTGAACGCCCCAGGCCACTCCTCACTGGGCCCCATACTCCAGTAAGGGCAGTAATGCTCTGATGGCAGCCTTGTACGGCACACAAGCTTGCAAGTATGAGATGTGAGTTTAGATACATATGCTTGGTTCAGATCTGGGTATAAGAATGACACTTAGTTTTTCATAAAAATACCTATGCACAAACCAATAAGAAAAGAGTACGCATTTCAAGAGGATCTATGTAATATGCAAGTGCATTTTTATATCAGAGACTAGTAGATTTCACTCATTGCCAATTAGCAATCACTGTTAGTAAATCACACATAGTGTCACTCAGATCAAGTGTAGAATCCCAGAGATAGTTTAAAAATGTGCTTACAAAGTGGCTAGTGCTTAGTCTGTGAATTTGATTGCTGTTTCTCCTGAGCGTCTTCCAAGGGGTGTTAACTAAGGTATGGTCATGTGTCCCTTAAATAACCCTGCAAGTCTGCAGATTGGATAGTGCACCGGAGTTACCAGAGATATTGGCACATGTCATGTTTGCAGACCACTCCCAATGTAATTGACTTCTGGTTCGCCACACTGGAACACATAGAGTTGCAAGTGCACAGGACCAGTCCAGGGGTGGCAAATAATGAATGCGCATAATCTGGTATACCAATGCCGGTAAACAGTTATACATCTATAGCGGAGTACAAAAGGGGTGTATTATTTTGAGAATCAGGACAATCTAATCCATATATACATATATACACACACCTATATATATGTATGTATGTATACATACATACATATACAGCTCTGTCAAAAATTACTAGCCCACTGCAATATTTTCAGTTTGTCTGATTTTTCTCTTTATACAACCCCTGGCAACAATTATGGAATCACCAGCCTTGGAGGATGTTCATTCAGTTGCTTAATTTTGTAGAAAAAAAAAGCAGATCACAGAAATGGCACAAAACTAAAGTCATTTCAAATGGCAACTTTGTGGCTTTAAGAAACATTAAAAGAAATCAAGAAGAAAAAATGTGGTAGTCAGTAATGGTTACTTTTTTAGACCAAGCAGAGGGGAAAAATTATGGAATCACTCAATTCTGTGGGAAAAAATTATGGAATCATGAAAAACAAACAAACAAAAAAACTCTAACACATCACTAGTATTTTGTTGCACCACCTCTGGCTTTTTTGACAGCTTGCAGTCTCTGAGGCATGGACTAAATGAGTGTCAAACAGTACTCTTCATCAATCTGGCTCCAACTTTCTCTGGTTACTGTTGCCAAGAACTTCCAAGAAGTAAATTTTGTATTTATTTTCAGAAAATGAGAACTGGTCAAAATAGCAAAAAAAATCCTGTGCCTGCAGACCTCAAATAATGCTAAGAAAACAAGTTCATAATCATTTAGAAGCAACAATACTAATGTAATGTACTCAGGAAGAGTTCAGAAATCAATATTTTGTAGAATAACCATGATTTTTAATCACAGCTTTCATGCGTCTTGGTATGCTTTCCATCAGTCTTTCACACTGCTTTTGGGTGACCTTATGCCACTCCTGGTACAATTTAAGCAGTTCTTATTTGTTTGATGGCTTATGACTATCCATCTTCCTCTTGATTACATTCCAGAGGTTTTCAATGGGGTTCAGGTCCTTCATACACAAATTGATTGACCTAGCTGTGTGGCATGACACATTGTCCTGCTGGAAAAACCAGTCCTCAGAGTTGGGGAACTTTGCCTGAGCAGAAGGAATCAACTGTTTTTCCAGGATAACCTTGTATGCGGCTTGATTTATACATCCTTCGCAAACATAAACCTGCCCAATTCCAGCCTTGCTGAAGCATCCCCAGATCATCACCGATCCTCCACCAAATTTCTCAGTGGGTGCAAGACACTGTGGCCTGTACGCCTCTCCAGGTCTCCATCTAACCATTAGATGACCAGATGTTGGCCAAAGCTGAAAATTAGACTTATCAGAGAAGATTACCTTACTCCAGTCCTCTGTGGTCCAATCCTTATAATCTTTGGCAAACTTCAGCCTGACTCACCTTTGCTTCACATTGATTAAAGGCTTTTTTCTAGCTTTATGACTTGAGCCCTGCCTCTAGGAGCCTGTTACGAACTGTTCTTGCCTTGCACTTCACCCCAGCTGCCATTTGTCATTCCTTTTGTAGGTCACTTGATGTCATCCTGCGGTTGCTGAGTGACATTCGAATAAGATGATGGTAATCCCGGTCAGTGGAGAGTTGTTTTCACCCTCTGCCGGTCTGTAGCTTTGTTGTCCCCAATGTCTGCTGCTTGACCTTTTTGTAATGCCGCCTTAGAAATTTTAAGGATGGAGGAAACATGTCGCTCACTGTATCCCTCTGCTAGTAAAGCCAGAATTGAGCCCTTCTTTTCCTCACTCAAAACTTTTCTTTTCAACACCTTTGGCATGGTTAAAAGTAATTTTTTCCTTCCTATTACTTTTGGGATATTACTAGTACTTGTTTTGCCATCCAGCTTGTCCTATTGCAAGAGGATTGTGAACACCACAGCAGGGTTTTTTTTATACTTTCCTTAGTTCAGGTGATCACCTAATCAGAAGTACATTAAGTAGAATGAGGTGTACTCTGGTTGGAATTCAACTGACACTGCAATGGAATGCCTGTCAGACATGTAGAGAAGCTGATTTTTATAAAACTGTGCAGTGGTCTTTTAATTTTTTGACAGAGCTGTATATGTACAGTATATATATATATATATATATATATATATATAATATATATCATACATACACTCACTGGCCACTTTATTAGGTACACCATGCTAGTAACGGGTTGGACCCCCTTTTGCCTTCAGAACTGCCTCAATTCTTCGTGGCAGAGATTCAACAAGGTGCTGGAAGCATTCCTCAGAGATTTTGGACCATATTGACATGATGGCATCACACAGTTGGCGCAGATTTGTCGGCTGCACATCCCTGATGCGAATCTCCCGTTCCACCACATCCCAAAGATGCTCTATTGGATTGAGATCTGGTGACTGAGGAGGCCATTTGAGTACAGTGAACTCATTGTCATGTTCAAGAAACCAATCTGAGATGATTCGAGCTTTATGACATGGCGCATTATCCTGCTGAAAGTAGCCATCAGATGTTGGGTACATTGTGGTCATAAAGGGATGGACATGGTCAGCAACAATACTCAGGTAGGCTGTGGCGTTGCAACGATGCTCAATTGGTACCAAGGGGCCCAAAGAGTGCCAAGAAAAAATTCCCCACACCATGACACCACCACCACCAGCCTGAACCGTTGATACAAGGCAGGATGGATCCATGCTTTCATGTTGTTTACGCCAAATTCTGACCCTACCATGCGAATGTCGCAGCAGAAATCGAGACTCATCAGACCAGGCAACGTTTTTCCAATCTTCTACTGTCCAATTTCGATGAGCTTGTGCAAATTGTAGCCTCAGTTTCCTGTTCTTAGCTGAGAGGAGTGGTACCCAGTGTGGTCTTCTGCTGCTGTAGCCCATCTGCCTCAAAGTTCGACGCACTGTGCGTTCAGAGATGCTCTTCTGCCTACCTTGGTTGTAACGGGTGGCAATTTGAGTCACTGTTGCCTTTCTATCAGCTCGAACCAGTCTGCCCATTCTCCTCTGACCTCTGGCATCAACAAGGCATTTCCGGCCACAGAACTGCCGCTCACTGGATTTTTTTTCTTTTTCGGACCATTCTCTGTAAACCCTAGAGATGGTTGTGCGTGAAAATCCCAGTAGATCAGCAGTTTCTGAAATACTCAGACCAGCCCTTCTGGCACCAACAATCATGCCACGTTCAAAGGCACTCAAATCACCTTTCTTCCCCATACTGATGCTCGGTTTGAACTGCAGGAGATTGTCTTGACCATGTCTACATGCCTAAATGCACTGAGTTGCCGCCATGTGATTGGCTGATTAGAAATTAAGTCTTAACACACAGTTGGACAGGTGTACCTAATAAAGTGGCCAGTGAGTGTATATATATGTAATAGTGGGGGAAAAGGGGCAGGTGTGTGGAAGAGAGGAATTGTAAATTGCCATCTAAGCTAGAGAGTCGTTATTGTTGAGCTTTATTTAATTAAAGATACACCTCTGTGATATGTTATTAAGAATTGTAAAAAATCCCAGAAATACAGAGCTGTATTAGTAGAATTGAGGTATGTAAAGGTATTTATGTGTATTGAGAATATGTAAACTTCCCACAATTGCTTACAGTGCTTATTATCAAACAAGTAAAAAAAAGGGTCAAGGGTGACTCGTTCCATCTTAAACTCTTAAACTCTTAACGACCGCTGATACACTTTTTAGCAGTTAAGGATACTTATTCCTCCTGTGATAGGATCTAGTGTTGAGCGCAAGTGCTCGCTACTCGAGTTTATATTGGGTGCTCGGATATGCACTGAGTGAATATCGCAGATCCCCGCATGTTTTTTGGGGAGGTGTCTAACAGCACATGCAGGGCAGGGACTCGAGCATGTCACTTGAGCAGCTGCGATATTCGGTGCATATCTGAGTACCCAATGCAGACTGGAGTAGCGAGCACTGTGCTCAACACTAATGATGAAATATTCAATATGACGACCTAATGTTATAAAATTCTGTGAAACACCTGTGGGTTCAAAATGCTCACTATAAACCTGGATAAAATCCTTAAGGGTTGTGGTTTCCAAAATGGGGTCACTTGTGGGGTGTTTCCATTGTTTAGGCACATCAGGGGGTCTCCAAACGTAAAATGGTGTTGGCCATCGATTCCAGCCAATTTTGCGTTCAAAAAGTCAAATAGTGGTCCCCTCCCTTCTGAGTCCTGCCATGCGCCCAAACAGTGGATTTCTCCAACATATGGGGTATCAGTTTACTGAGGCGAAATTGCACAAGAAATTTTGAGGTCCATTTTCTCCTGATACCCTTGTGAAAATAAAAAAGTTTGGGCCTAAAGTAAATTTTGTGTGAAAAATGTTAAATGTTCATTTTTTACTTCTACTTTTCTTTAGTTCTCGTGAAGCACCTAAAGGGTTAATAAACTTCTTGAATGTTGTTTTGAGCACCATGAGGGTGCAGTTTTTAGAATGGTGTCACTTTTGGGTATTTTCTGTCATATAGGCCCTCCAAAGTCACTTCAAATGTGATGTGGTCCCTAAAAAAATGGTTTTGTAAATTTAGTTGGAAAAATGAGAAATCGCTGGCCAACTTTTAACCCATATAACGTCCTAACAAAAAATATGTTTCCAAAATTGTGCTGATGTAAAATTGACATATAGGAAATGTTATTTATTAACTATTTTGTGTCACAGGACTCGCTGATTTAAGGACACAAAAATTAGTTTGAAAATTGCAACATTTTCTATATTTTTGCTAAATTTCTGTGCAAGTCATATCAAAGAAATTTTACCACTACCATGAAGTACAATATGTCACGAAAAGCAGTCTCCGAACCAGTGGGATCCGTTGAAGCGTTCCTCATAAAGGGACAGTGGTCAGAATTGTAAAAATTGTCCATTAAGGTCAAAATTGGCTCAGTCACTAAGGGGTTAAATATAGATACAAGTTTTTAAAACCAAGAACATATAAAAAAAGTAAAGATCATAGAGAACCACTGAAATGACCATACAGAAGACAAGGCTATGTAGGCATCATTAACCCCTTCCTGCCATCCGACGTACTATCCCGTCCATGGGACCTGGGCCCTATGCCCATGGACGGGATAGTACGTCTCAGCGATCAGCGGCGCCCACGTGGTGAGCGCCGCTGATCGCGGCCGGGTGTCAGCTGATTATCACAGCTGACACCCGGCACAATGTGTCAGGGGCGGTCACGGACCGCCCCCGACACGTTAACCCCTTGCACACCGCGATCAAACATGATCGCGGTGTACCGGGAGTTAAAGGGAAGCATCGGCAGGGAGGGGACTCCCTCCATGCTTCCCTGAGCCCCCCACGGCAGCGCAATGTGCAGCGCTGCTGCGGGGGGCTCCTTTCCTGCAGGCCCCCGAATCCAAGATGGCAGGCATGAGGAAGCCTTCGGCACTGCCTGTGACAGATCGCTGATCTGTCACAGTGATCTGTGATGTGACAGATCAGCGATCTGTCACAGGACAGTGATGTCCCACCTGGGACTATGTAATAAAGTAAAAAAAAAAATTAAAAAAAAGTGTAAAAATAATTTAAAAAAAAAAAAAAATCGCCAAATAAATTAGTAAAAAAAACAAAAAAACAATAAAAGTACACATATTAGGTATCGCCGCATCCGTAACGACCCGCCCTATAAAACTGTCCCATTAGTTAACCCCTTTAGTGAACCCCTTAAAAAATAAAAATAAAAAACGAAGCAAAAAATAATGATTTATTATCATACCGCCAAACAAAAAGTGTAATAACGCGCGATCAAAAAGACGCATATAAATATCCATGATACCGCTGAAAACGTCATCTTGTCCCGCAAAAAATGAGCTGCCACACAGCATCATCAGCAAAAAAATAAAAAAGTTATAGCTCACAGAATAAAGCGATGCAAAAATAATTATTTTTTATATAAAATAGTTTTCATTGCATAAAACCGACAAAACTTAAAAAATCGACCTAAATGAGGTATCGCTGTAACCGTACTGACCCGAAGAATAAAACCGCTTTATCAATTTTACCGCACGCGGAACGGTGTAAACGCACTCCCCCAAAAGAAATTCATGAAACGCTGGTTTTAGTTCATTCTGCGTCCCAAAAATCAGAATAAAAAGCGATCAAAAAAATGTCACGTGCCCGAAAATGGTACCGATAAAAACGTCAACTCGTCCCGCAAAAAATAAGACCTCACATGACTCGGTGGGTCAAAATACGGAAAAATTATAGCTCTCAATATGTGGTGATGCAAAAACTATTTTTACAATAAAAAGCGTCTTTTAGCGTGCGACAGCTGCCAAACATAAAAACCGCCATAAATAGTAAATCAAACCCCCCGTTATCACCCCCTTAGTTAGGGAAAAATAATAAAATTTAAAAAAATGTATTTATTTCCATTTTTCCATTAGGGTTAGGGCTAGGGCTAGGGTTAGGGCTAGGGTTAGGGCTGTGTTGGGGGTTTCCACTGTTTGGGCACATCAGGGGCTCTCCAAATGCAACATTGCGTCTGATCTCAATTCCAGCCAATTCTGAGTTGAAAAAGTCAAATGGTGCTCCTTCCCTTCCAAGCTCTGCCATGCGCCCAAACAGTGTTTTACCCCCACATGTAGGGTATCAGCCTACTCAGGACAAATTTCAAAACAATTTTTGGGGTCCAATTTCTCCTGTTACCCTTAGGAAAATAAAAAATTGGGGGCAAAAATATCATTTTTGTGGAAAAAAATGATTTTTTTATTTTCACGTCCGAGCGTTATAAACTTCTGTGAAGCACTTGGGGGTTCAAAGTGCTCACCACACATCTAGATAAGTTCCGTGGGGGGTCTAGTGTCCAAAATGGGGTCACTTGTGGGGAGTTTCAATAGTTTAGGTACATCAGGGGCTCTCCAAACGCACATGACACCCGCAGACCATTCCATCAAAGTCTGCATTCCAAAACGTCACTGCTTCCCTTCCGAGCCCCGACGTGTGTCCATACAGTAGTTTTCTCCCACATATGGGGTGTCAGCGTACTCAGGACAAATTGGACAACAACTTTTGTGGTCCAATTTCTCCTGTTACCCTTGGGAAAATAAAAAAATTGGGGACTAATTGATCATGTTTGTGGAAAAAATACGATTTTTTTTATTTTCATGCCCTGGCATTATAAACTTCTGTGAAGCCCTTGGGGGTTAAAAGTGCTCACCTCACATCTAGATAAGTTCCTTAGGGGGTCTAGTTTTCAAAATGGGGTCATTTGTGGGGGGTTTCCACTGTTTAGGTACATTAGGGGCTCTCCAAAGGCAACATGACACCCGCAGACCATTCCATCAATGTCTGCATTCCAAAACGTCACTACTTCCCTTCCGAGCCCTGACGTGTGTCCATACAGTAGTTTTCTCCCACATATGGGGTGTCAGCGTACTCAGGACAAATTGGACAACAACTTTTGGGTTCAATTTCTCCTGTTACCCTTGGGAAAATAAAAAAATTGGGGACTAATTGATCATGTTTGTGGAAAAAATACGATTTTTTTTATTTTCATGCCCTGGCATTATAAACTTCTGTGAAGCCCTTGGGGGTTAAAAGTGCTCACCTCACATCTAGATAAGTTCCTTAGGGGGTCTAGTTTTCAAAATGGGGTCATTTGTGGGGGGTTTCCACTGTTTAGGTACATTAGGGGCTCTCCAAAGGCAACATGACACCCGCAGACCATTCCATCAATGTCTGCATTCCAAAACGTCACTACTTCCCTTCCGAGCCCCGACGTGTGCCCATACAGTAGTTTTCTCCCACATATGGGGTATCAGCATACTCAGGACAAATTGGACAACAACTTTTGAGGTCCAATTTCTCCTGTTACCCTTGGGAAAATAAAAAAATGGTGACTAAAAGATCATGTTTGTGGAAAAAATATGAATTTTTTATTTTCACGCCCGGGCGCTATAAACTTCTGTGAAGCACTGGGGGGTTCAAAGTGCTCACCACACATCTAGATAAGTTCCTTGGGGGGTCTAGTTTACAAAATGGTGTCATTTGTGGGGGTTTCAACTATTTAGGCACATCAGGGGTTTTCCAATCGCGACATGGTGTCCGATCTCAATTCCAGCCAAAAACGTCAAATGGCGCTGCTTCCCTTCCGAGTTCTGCCATGCGCCCAAATAGTGGTTTACCCCCACATGTGGGGTATCAGCGTACTCAGGACAAATTGCACAATAACTTTTAGGGTGCTGTTACCCTTGGAAAAATAAGAATTGAGGGTGAAAAGATCATTTTTGTGGAAAAAATGATTTTTTAATTGTACGGCTTTATGTTATAAACTTCTGTGAAGCCCTTGGGGGTTCAAAGTTCTCACCACACATCTAGATAAGTTCCTTAGGGGGTCTAGTTTCCAAAATGGTGTCATTTGTGGGGGTTTCCACTGTTTAGGCACATCAAGGGCTCTGCAAACGCAACATGACGCCCACAGACCATTCCATCAAAGTCTGCATTCCAAAACGTCACTACTTCCCTTTCGGGCCCCGATGTGTGCCCAAACAGTGATCCCCCACATATGGGGTACCAGCGTACTCAGGACAAATTGGACAACAACTTTTAGGGTCCAATTTATCCTGTTACCCTAGTGAAATTAAAAAAAATTGGGGGCTTAAAAATCATTTTTGTGGAAAAAAAATGATTTTTTATTTTCACAGCTCTGCGTTATAAACTTCTGTGAAGCACTTGGGGGTTCAAAGTGCTCACCACACATCTAGATAAAGGTCCTTAAGGGGTCTAGTTTCCAAAATGGTGTCACTTGTGGGGGGCTTCCACTGTTTAGGCACATTAGGGGCTCTCCAAATGCGACATGGCGTCCGATCTCAATTCCAGCCAATTCTGCAATGAAAAGTCAAACGGTGTTCCTTCCCTTCCGAGCTCTGCCGTGCGTCCAAACAGTGGTTTACCCCCACATATGGGGTATCGGCATATTCAGAACAAATTGAACAACAACTTTGGGGTCTAATTTCTCCTGTTACCCTTGGAAAACTAAAAACTTGAGGGTGAAAAGATCATTTTTGTGGAAAAAATATGATTTTTTATTTTCATGGCTCTATGTTATAAACTTCTGTGAAGTACTTGGGTGTTCAAAGTATTCATCACACATCTAGATAAGTTTCTTAAGGGGTCTAGTTTCCAAAATTGTGTCACTTGTGGGAGGTTTCCACTGTTTAGGCACATCAGGGGCTCTCCAAACGTGACATGGCTTTCGATCTCAATTCCAGCCAGTGATGCATTGAAAAAGTCAAACGGAGCTCCTTCCCTTCCGAGCTCTGCCGTGCGCCCAAACAGTGGTTTACCCCCACATATGGGGTATCAGCGTTTTCAGGAGAAATTGCACAACAAATTTTGTTGTTAATTTTCTCTTTTTTACACTTGGGAAAATAAAAAAAATATGGTTCTGAGGTAAAATGTTTGTAAAAAAAAAATTAAATGTTAATTTTTTCCTTCCACATTGCTTCAGTTCCTGTGAAGCATGTAAAGGGTTAATTGTCACGGGGGCTTAGTTCAACTAAGGCTGAAATACCCGGGGCCCCTGTGGTGTCCCTTTACTAGGGGAAACCCTGTCTGACCCTCAACCCAGGGTTTTTGCTGAAGGTGCAAATGCCTGAGCCTCCGACCTTTCCTTATCTCCTGCTCAGCCCTGCACTTAACCCTCCACCCAGTGAGAAGTCACCACCAAAGCTCCCACACAAATAATGACAGACAGGGAGAACTTAAACTGCACTGCGCCACACACACAGGAATAAACAGTAATGTGAACAGGGCACAACTAAACACAAATATGGGAAGGAAAAAGGATAACGACGGATCATACGACACCAGAAATGAATCTCTCTCTTGAACACCTCCACTCCAGACCGGAACCACTTGGTATGAAACACAAGCTATAATCGGCGACGCCCATAGGCCAGCATGACTATTTAAAGACCGTGGGCGTGACTAACCATCCAACCTGGTCTCCAGCAGGATTAACCCCCGAGAGCCTGAAGATCAGGCCGGCGCCACTGAGGCTATAGTGGCTGGAGGTGGAACTACCTCTGCCTGCCGGATGCTGTGGTGTGAACAGCGTCCGACATGACAGTACCCCGTCTTCTACGAGGGACCCCAGGGCCCTCAAGACTCATAGGACCCGGCTTGTCCGGATGACGACGGTGAAAAGAACTGACCAGCCGATCCGCATGTATGTCTGAGGCTGGAACCCAAGACCTCTCCTCTGGACCATACCCCCGCCAGTGCACCAAATACTGAAGAGTACGGCGTACTACTCGAGAGTCCACTACCTTGGCGACCTCGAACTCTAACTCGCCATCCACCATGACTGGAGGTGGCATCGGCGTTGTGTCCACAGAGCCTACCACCTTTTTCAATAAAGCCCTGTGAAACACGTTGTGTATCTTGTACACTGCGGGAAGTTCCAACCGATAAGCCACTGGGTTAATAATGGCAGAAATCCTAAAAGGCCCAATAAACCTTGGACCCAGTTTTAAAGAAGGGATTTTGAGTTTTATGTTCTTCGTAGCTAACCACACCCATTCACCCACACACAGGTCCGGACCTGGCACGCGTCTACCGTCAGCCACCCGTTTGTACCTGGCACTCATGCTCAACAAACGATGTTTCACCCGCCTCCAGACTGATGACAATTGGGCTCCTAGCTGATCCTCCTCCGGGACACCCCCCGGAGTCACCCTGACGTAAGGTACAAAACTGAGGATGTTGACCGTACACACAAAAGAATGGAGACTCTCCTGATGACTCTTGGCGGTGATTATTTAATGCGAATTCGGCCAGAGGAAGGAAAGTAGACCACTCCTCCTGGTTGTCGGACACAAAGCATCGTAAATACTGTTCTAGATTTTGGTTCATGCGCTCAGTTTGTCCATTAGACTGTGGATGAAACGCCGATGAATATGACAACTTGATCCCCAACCTTGAGCAAAAAGCTTTCCAAAACCTCGCCACAAATTGCGTACCCCTATCAGATACTATGTCAGATGGTACTCCGTGGAGTCTGACCACCTCCTTCACAAATACCTGAGCCAACGTCTTAGCATTGGGCAAAGAGGACAACGCCACAAAATGCGCCATCTTTGAAAAACGGTCAACCACCACCAGGATGACCGTGTTCCCTGCCGAGGCTGGCAAGTCAGTGATAAAATCCATGGAGATTTCTGTCCATGGCCTATTGGGTACCCCCAGAGGCTGTAGCGTGCCAGCAGGACGGGTTCGGGGTGACTTAGCCCTAGCGCACGTGATGCAAGCTGCCACGTACGAGACCACGTCCTGCCGGATTTTGGGCCACCAGAAACGACGCGATACCAGCTCTAAGGTGCCCTTCACCCCTGGGTGACCAGCCAGTACCGAATCGTGGTGTTCCTTCAACACCTTAGGCCGAAGATGCAGGGGTACAAATGATTTGTTGGCGGGAAGTCCTG
Source organism: Dendrobates tinctorius (assembly GCF_039654945.1). NCBI lineage: Eukaryota > Metazoa > Chordata > Amphibia > Anura > Dendrobatidae > Dendrobates > Dendrobates tinctorius. The sequence continues at coordinate 59,169,339 of NW_027361679.1, forward strand.
GTGGTACCTCCTCTTGGGCCTCAGCAATCTCCGCCTCTACCTCAGTCGTGAGAGCCGAGACCACTACCCCTTTCTGGAGGATGGGTACCGGCTCTTCCCGAGGTTCTCCCCCCGGAAAACACCTAGACAAAGCATCCGCCTTGGTGTTTTTAGCCCCGGGACGGTACGTCACAAGAAAATTGAAACGAGTAAAAAACAATGCCCAGCGAGCCTGCCTAGGAGACAGACGCTTGGCCGACTCCAGGTAGAGCAGATTCTTATGGTCGGTGATAACTGTGACCTGGTGAGCCGCCCCCTCCAAGAAGTGTCGCCATTCCTCAAAAGCCAGCTTGATGGCCAACAACTCCCTGTTGCCGATATCATAATTCCGTTCGGCCGGCGACAACTTCTTGGAGAAGTAGGCGCATGGATGCATCTCGCTCAAGGACGAGCCTTGAGACAGTACTGCCCCCACTCCCACCTCCGACGCATCAACCTCTACCACAAAAGGTTTAGACATGTCTGGTTGCACCAGAATGGGGGCTGAAGCAAAACTATTCTTCAGACGCTCAAATGCACGTATAGCCACCTCAGGCCAGTTCGCCAGATCGGCACCCTTTTTTGTCATGTCCGTGAGCGGTTTGGCGACAGTCGAAAAGTGTTTTATAAATTTCCTATAATAATTCGCGAACCCAAGGAACCGTTGGAGTGCTTTCAGACTCTCCGGCCTCTCCCATTGCAACACCGCTTGCACCTTAGCGGTGTCCATTTTAAAACCAGCTGCGGACACAATATATCCCAAAAAGGGCAACTCCTGGACAAAAAATAAACATTTTTCCAGCTTAGCATAGAGCTGGTTCTCCCGGAGCAACTGTAACACCTGCCTAACATGCTGCAAATGTGTCCCGATCGCTAGAATAAATGAGGATATCATCCAGGTATACAATCACAAATCTCCCCAGGACATGAGCAAAGACATCATTAATAAAATGTTGGAAAACGGCAGGCGCGGTGGTCAACCCAAACGGCATAACCAGACTCTCAAAATGACCCTCAGGAGTGTTAAACGCCGTCTTCCACTCATCCCCCTGACGGACCCTTATGAGGTTATACGCCCCCCTGAGGTCCAGCTTGGAAAACCATTTTGCCCCCGCTACCTGGTTGAACAAATCCGGGATCAACGGCATTGGGTAGGGATCACGGATAGTAATCTGGTTTAACTCTCGGAAATCCAGACACGGGCGTAACCCCCCATCTTTCTTCTTAATGAAGAAAAACCCCGCGGCTACAGGCGAGGACGAAGGCCGGATGTGACCTTTACTCAGACTCTCCGCGATGTAGTCTTTCAGAGCTTGTCTCTCAGGACCAGAAATATTAAACATCCTGGCCTTAGGTAATTTGGCCCCGGGTTTTAACCTAATAGCACAGTCATAGGCTCTATGTGGAGGCAGTTCTGAGCAACCCTTCTCAGAGAAAACATCCGCGAAATCCTGCAAAGCCTCCGGCAGGCTGGGAGTCACGGCGGACACACATGTGGCCAAGCAATTGTCTTGGCAGAAACCACTCCATTGTACTATGTCCTGAGTTTTCCAATCAATAACCGGGTTGTGCCTGGACAGCCATGGAAAACCCAGGACCATTTGAGCTGGGAGATTACGGAGGACCCTACATGTAACCGACTCAGAATGTAGGACCCCAATGTGGAGTTTCACCTCTGCCACAAACTCAGTAATCTCCCCTTGAGGGAGGGGAACAGCATTAATGGTCACCACCTGTATGGGGTGAGGAAGTTTTTCAATCTTAAACCCGGCGGTGTGTGCAAACTCCTCATCTATGAGATTGGTGGCGGAACCGCTATCCACGAACACTGATATAGGTAGCTCTCTGCCGGCGACAATAACCTTGGCAGGGAGCATACATTGAGATACCATCATGGAGGATATGCATACGCTCAGTTGGGTCTCCTCCATACCCTCTGAGCTTAACAGTTTTCCGCCGGTGTGACCCTCTTAGGTAGTACCGGGCAAACGTTAACATAATGACCACCTTTACCACAGTAGAAACATGCTCCGGACTTCCGGACTCCCGGAGCGCGAGGCTGAACCTGTGCCACGCAAGCAATCTGCATAGGTTCAGGGGACTCATCTACTTCAACCACACCTGCACCTCTGTTTTCCCCCAGAGGTAGCGTCTCCTGTGCCCCCTGACGAAAACGGCGATCAATACGTATCACCAAACTCATGGCAGACTCCAATGATGCCGGAGTCTCATACATCAGGAGGGCTTGTTTCACCCTCCCTGATACCCCATGAATAAACTGGCTCCGCAGTGCTGGGTCATTCCACTGTGCGTCTACAGCCCAGCGGCGAAATTCCGAACAATAGTCTTCTGCCAAGCGCTCCCCCTGGCGGAGGGCGCGGATTTTAGATTCCGCTAGAGCCAGTCGGTCAGGGTCATCGTAAATGAGCCCGAGGGCAGAAAAAACATTATCGACCGAATGAAATGTAGCAGAGTCAGGTGGTAAGGAAAATGCCCATGCTTGGGGGTCACCACTCAGTAATGACAACACCAGCCCTACTCGCTGGGCCTCATTACCTGAGGATATTGGCCGCATGCGGAAGTATAATTTGCAGGCCTCCCGAAATACGACAAATTTGCTGCGATCGCCTGAAAATCGTTCTGGCAGCGGAAACTTCGGCTCTGCACCGATACCTGCAGATGCCGTTTGCACCTTTGCTACTACCAGGCCCTGCTGCTGAACTGCCCCATTCAACTCGGAGACCTGTATGGACAGCGCCGCCAACTGGCGGGTTATGGAATCTAATGGATCCATGGACTCCTGAAAAAATGTGGGCCAATTATAATGTCACGGGGGCTTAGTTCAACTAAGGCTGAAATACCCGGGGCCCCTGTGGTGTCCCTTTACTAGGGGAAACCCTGTCTGACCCTCAACCCAGGGTTTTTGCTGAAGGTGCAAATGCCTGAGCCTCCGACCTTTCCTTATCTCCTGCTCAGCCCTGCACTTAACCCTCCACCCTCCACCCAGTGAGAAGTCACCACCAAAGCTCCCACACAAATAATGACAGACAGGGAGAACTTAAACTGCACTGCGCCGCACACACACAGGAATAAACAGTAATGTGAACAGGGCACAACTAAACACAAATATGGGAAGGAGAAAGGAGAACGACGGATCATACGACACCAGATATGAATCTCTCTCTCTTGAACACCTCCACTCCAGACCGGAACCACTTGGTATGAAACACAAGCTATAATCGGCGACGCCCATAGGCCAGCATGACTATTTAAAGACCGTGGGCGTGACTAACCATCCAACCTGGTCTCCAGCAGGATTAACCCCCGAGAGCCTGAAGATCAGGCCGGCGCCACTGAGGCTATAGTGGCTGGAGGTGGAACTACCTCTGCCTGCCGGATGCTGTGGTGTGAACAGCGTCCGACATGACATTAATAGACTTCTTGAATGTGGTTTTGAGCACCTTGAGGGGTGCAGTTTTTAGAATGGTGTCACTTTTGGGTACATCCCTCAAAGTGACTGCAAATGTGATGTGGTCCCTGAAAAAAATAGTTTTGTAAATTTTGTTGCAACAATGAGAAATCGCTAGTCAACTTTTAACCCTTATAAGTTCCTAACAAAAAAAATTTTGTTTCCAAAATTGCGCTGATGTACAGTAGACATGTGGGAAATGTTATTTATTAAGTACCGTATTTTGTGTGTGTGAGGTAGCGCTGTCACATAGGGGATGCTCGCTTAGCCACCACAAAACCAGATCCGGCACGGGTTTTCCATAAAACCATTATAGTCCATGCTGTTTATTACGCAGCATAAACCCACAGCATAACATACAGTTCATATCACCAGCATAGCATCCATGACAGCGTTCAGCTCTGTAATCCGTGTGGTCACACAGGTTATGCATACACAGGCTCTTCAGCCTCAGTTATCTCACCCACGTCAGGGTTTCCTCATGGCTGTTTCTCCGTGCTGCAGACATCCTTTCCCTCCAGGGAATCATCAGGCACATGCAGCCATTACACACAGCCACTTCTTTGCTATCAGGCAGACAGCCCCAACTCTCAGCGGGACCTTCCACAATGGACCAACCCGGTCCCTGCATTCACCACATGTGACGTACCCTGGCCACCTTATATGGTTCGTAGCCACGCCCACCGGTTCACATGGCTTTGACCTCATCACAGGTCCTTGAACCATTCACACACACTTTGCACTAGCGTCCTTAAACACACCCCCTGGGTGGGTTTGTAGGTAACTGGGTCCGGCCATCTCCCCAGCTACCTGGAGACTTCTCCCTGACACATTGACACAACACCTCAGCAGTATCACTGCTGATCAACACACACATCAGTCTCCATCTCAAGGCCACCCACCTTGAGATACATACCGGTCCTTCCGTATTCTGCCACTCATCCTCTCTCTTGGGACATCCACACAGCACCCCCTAGTGGACACAGTGGTCACTACACCACATACCCCCCTGTGTTCAAACCTGTGGGGTTGAACACACAGCATCACCCCAGGATCTCGAGACCGAGCACTCACTACACCTTGCCCCCAGGTCGAGAGAACTGTCTCCATTTGTCATACGGCCTCATCTCTGCGTTAGGCCTCCCCCGCCCCCAGCGGTCAGCATATTGGCCTTGATCCTGGGCCCTCCAGTCACAGTCTGTCTGCGTCATCAGACACAGTTTAGTCACCATCCTCCTACAGTGCGCTTCGTCACCTGACCTTTCTCCCACTGACTGGCTCTCCCGGTTGGTCCGATCATCAGTCTTAATCGGGCCTACTGTCTGGCCTGAGTCTGACCCATTCAGCGTCGCACAGGAACTAATGTCTCAGTCTCCCACGGCCCGTCGAACTGCCACTTGCTGACAATCTTCGGCCACCTGCCATGTCACTACTTAGAGGAACCCTTCGGGTCCTTACATCTTGGGTTGAAGGCGGCCGCCACCTGGTGTTCCGTACCTCTTTATTGATTCGCCGACTGTCCAGCCTCAATTGCTCAATCTCTTGCAGGTACCCCACTTGATATGCCAAGAGCATCTGAGAGTCTCTCAGGCTTTCCACGGAGCCAACCACCATGATAGGAATCCTACCCTCTCCACTGGATACCTGGTCTTCATCATCAGGAGGGATCCTCACCCTCACCACACCGGCGATATTTACAAGGTCTTGCATTACCTTCCCGAGTCTTCCAATGATACTCCCAATCAGACCTTTGGGTACCGGAACTACATCTTTCTGCAAGCCCAGCCGATCCATAGCCTCCCTTGCTAACTCTAGGCATCGAGCAGCTTTCGTATTACTCTGCCTGACCAGCTGTTTGGTGTAGAGACATTGCAAGTGCATTTCTTTCAGGACAGCTACTCGGTTTGATGTATCTTCTCTGGCTGATATTATCACCAACTGCCGAGTCTCAGGTGCCCAGTGCACCTTACACACTTTGACCGCCTCTTTGAAAGCCTCTTGCACACCTTCCTCAGCACAGGCTTCTTGCATGTCTTCTGGTACATCAATCACGGACTTGAAGGTCGTGGTCTTGCTCTCTTCCTGGGCCGAAGGCTCTGGCTTTACCACGGACACTTCCCCCACTACAGCCGACCCAACCGGACGACTGTCTCATTCAGCTCATTGCTCAACAACTATATGACCCTTTGCCAAGATGGGTACCAGCAGTTCCGTCTTGATATCACTCGGACCCAGCCGCTGTACATCTCCGTCCAAGCTCTTCTCCCGCAGAAGACCTTCTACTACTCCTCTGAGTTCTTCCATCTCTTCCTTAAGGCTCTTGTTCACACTTTGCCTGGTGGACAGGTGACCTCAGAGCTCAAAGACTTCTTTCTCGAGCTCCTCGACCCTGTGCTTGGCCGTTTGTCTCAGGACTCTTTCTCGTTTAACATGTTCATCCACCTCTTCTCTGAGGGCCTTATTCAGTCCTTGCCACGTTACCATGTGACCTTTGAGCTCAGAGACTTCTTTCTCTAGCTCATCTAGTCTGTGCTCCCTGTCTCTCTCAGAGCCACAGTCACCCCCAGAGTCTGAGTCACCCCGACCTGCCGAACAATCCCTCCAGTTACCCATTAACCGTGCAAACACTCCAGCTGTTTTATCAACCAGGTCAACGTCAGTATTGTCACGACATGTCAGGTCCATCCGTTGGGCCGACATACCCCTTTTCCCGGTCACTTCTACCTCTGACCTCTCCACGTCAGGATCCGTCACCGTCTTAGTATTGGTTAGCGCAACAGTAGGAACGTCTCCACCCTCCTGGCATGTCATCAAACCTGACAAAGTCCCGGCCCCACTCCAAGGCATACACTAAGTCTGATGGTATACTGCCACCTTGGCACTCACTGCCTCCGAGCCCCTCAAACATTACTCTGTCTACCGCATAGTTCACCATGACCCCATTTTTACAGCAAACCTGGACCATTTTTTCTCGGTCAGACAGAAAGTAACAGGAGTTCCTACCAGAGTCACCTGACTCTTTGAGTCCAACCGTCCCGAGATTCCTTCCCGGTGTAGCATCACGGTACACACTTGCGGCTAGTCATCACCTGGAAGGAATATCCCACAATCTGGAAACGACATACGTGAACACAGAGAGGTCGGACGCAGCAAGAGCTCCTGTGCTGGGTATTGTGGTGCCACAGCTTGTAGCATCACAATCCCTTCAGAAGAAAGAAGAAAGAAGAAAGAAAACTACAACTGTAAGTGTTAATTGATCCCTGATCCCCTGCCCAATCTATCTTCACCCCCCAATCTATCTTCACCCCCCCTTACCCCCCTTCACCCCCCTTTTACCCCCCTCCACCCCACTTTTGCGCCACCATGCCCGCAGCTGACCCAGTGCTCCCCGTATGGACCTCGCCCCCTGAAAATTACGAGCCACTGATTCCTGATTTTGTGGCAGAATCAGGAATCAAGTTTGACACCACCGGCCTCACAGAAATTGACTTTTTCAAAGTCTTTTTCTCTGAGGATTTTGTTATCCTCATGGTGGAGCAAACTAATTTGTACGCTCGTCAATTTTTGGAGCAAAACCCGCGTTCAACATTTTCAAACTGTTCTCCTGTAGACGCAGTTGAAATGACGCAGTTTTGGGGCCTGGTCCTCCATATGGGGATACTGAAGAAGCCGGAAATTCGGCAATATTGGAGTGTTGATATTTTATACAACACTCCAGTGTTCCGAATGGTCATGACCCGGACGCGTTTTGAGGCCATCCACAAGTTTCTGCATTATACTGATAATGCAGAGTGTCCCGCACGAGATGACCCCAACTTTGACCGTCTGTTCAAAGTTCGGCCGGTCATCAAACACTTCAACAAAATGTTTGCTGAAGTGTACGTGCCCCAAAGGGACATCTGCATGGATGAGTCCTTGGTTCACTTCAAGGGAAGGCTGCGATTCCGTCAATACCTGCCCAGTAAGAGGGCCAGGTACGGAATCAAACTCTATAAGTTGTGTGAGAGTACCTCAGAGTACACCCACAAGTTTAGAGTTTACGAAGGGAAGGACACCCGGATTGAACCCCCTGAGTGTCCTCCTTTCCTGGGAGTGAGTGGGAAAATTGTGTGGGATTTGGTGCACCCACTGCTGGATAAAGGTTATCACCTCTACACTGATAACTTTTATACCAGCATCCCACACTACAAATCCCTCTCTGACCGACGTACCGCAGCCTGCGGTACTGTCTGCAAAAATCAGAGAGTCCTCCCGAAGACGCTACTTGGGCAGATGCTCCGAAAAGGTGAGAGCAGAGCCCAATGTAGCGACCACCTGCTGGTGGTCAAGTACAAGGACAAGAGAGATGTCCATCTCTTGACCACCATACACGGTGATGGCAGTACCCTCTGCACTGTATGGGGTACCTCTACACAGGTCCGCAAACCGACATGTGTAGTGGGGTACAACAAAAACATGGGGGGAGTTGATCTCTCCGATCAACTCCTCCAACCGTACAATGCATTGAGGAAGGCCAAGGTGTGGTACAAAAAGCTGGCCATGCACATCGTCCAAATGGCAATGCTCAATGCATTCCTGCTGTCACAATGTGCATGCCCCAGCGATACGACGTACCTTCAGTTCCAGGAGGTAGTGGTTAAGGCCATGATGTTTGGCGCTCAGGAAGGAGCGGGCCCCAGTACTTCAGGAACTGAAGGTGCTCGTATTGTCCCAGGTCAGCATTTTCCGGGGGTGGTCCCGCCAACCCCAAGAAAAGGTAAGCCGCAAAAAAGGTGTCGAGTGTGTTACAAAAAAGGAATACGCAGGGACACCACTTATCAATGCGACACCTGCCCCGAAAAACCTGGCCTGTGCATGAAGGATTGCTTCAAATTGTACCACACCTCCATGCACTACTAATTTACATTAGATTAGTTGGGGGCACATCTAGATTTGTTCTTTGGGGGTCTAGTATCCAAAATGATGTCATATGTGGGGGTTTTTCCTGTTTAGACACATCAGGGACTCTGCAAATGGAACATGACGCCAGCAGACCATCAAAGTCTGCATTCCAAAACAACACTACTTCCCTTTCGAGCCCCGACGTGTGCCTAAACAGTTTTTTCCCACATGTGGGGTACCAGAGTACCCAGGACAAATTGGACAATGACTTTTGGGGTCCAATTTCTCCTGTTACTCTTGGGAAAATTAAAAATTGGGGACTAAATGATCATTTATGTGGGAACAAAACAGGATTTTATATTTTCACGCCTGGGCATTATAATCTTTAGTGAAACACTTGGGGGTTCAAAGTGCTCACCACACATCTAGATAAGTTCCTTAGGGGGTCTAATTTCCAAAATGGGGTCACTTATGGGGGGTTTCTACTGTTTAGGAACATCAAGGGCTCTGCAAATGGAACATGACGCCCGCAGACCATTCCATCAAAGTCTGCTTTCCAAAACGTCATTACTTCCCTTTCGAGCCCTGACGTGTGCCCAAACAGTAGTTTTCTCCCACATGTGGGGTATCAGGGTACTCAGGACAAATTGGACAACAACTTTTGGGGTCCAATTTCTCCTGTTACTCTTGGGAAAATTAAAAATTGGGGACTAAATGATCATTTATGTGGGAACAAAACAGGATTTTATATTTTCACGCCTGGGCATTATAATCTTTAGTGAAACACTTGGGGGTTCAAAGTGCTCACCACACATCTAGATAAGTTCCTTATGGGGTCTAGTTTCCAAAATGGGGTCACTTGTGGGGGGTTTCCACTGTTTAGGCACATCCGACGCTCGTCAAACGTGACATGGCGTCCGATCTCAATTCCAGCCAATTTTAGGTTGAAAAAGTCAAACAGGGCTCCTTCCCTTCTGAGCCCTGCCATGTGCCCAAACAGTGGTTCCCCCCCACATATTGGGTATCAGCGTACTCAGGACAAATTTGACAACAACCTTTGGGGTCCAATTTCTCCTGTTACCCTTGGGAAAACAAAATATTGGGGACTAAATGATCATGTTTGTGGAAAAAATATGATTTTTTATTTTCACGCCCGGGTGTTATAAACTTCTGTGAAGCCCTTGGGGGTTCAAAGTGGTCACCACACATCTAGATAAGTTCCTTAGGGGGTCTAGTTTCCAAAACGGGGTCACTTGTGGGGGGTTTCCACTGTTTAGGCACATCAGACACTCGTCAAACGCGACATGGCGTCCGATCTCAATTCCAGCCAATTTTAGGTTGAAAAAGTCAAACGAAGCGCCTTCCCTTCTGAGCCCTGCCATGTGCCCAAACAGTGGTTCCCCCCCACATATTGGGTATCAGCGTACTCAGGACAAATTTGACAACAACATTTGGGGTCCAATTTCTCCTGTTACCCTTGGGAAAACAAAATATTGGGGACTAAATTATCATGTTTGTGGAAAAAATATGATTTTTTATTTTCACGCCCGGGTGTTATAAACTTCTGTGAAGCCCTTGGGGGTTCAAAGTGGTCACCACACATCTAGATAAGTTCCTTAGGGGGTCTAGTTTCCAAAATGGGGTCACTTGTGGGGGGTTTCCACTGTTTAGGCACATCAGACGCTCGTCAAATGCGACATGGAGTCCGATCTCAATTCCAGCCAATTTTAGGTTGAAAAAGTCAAACGGGGCTCCTTCCCTTCTGAGCCCTGCCATGTGCCCAAACAGTGGTTCCCCCCACATATTGGGTATCAGCATACTCAGGACAAATTTGACAACAACCTTTGGAGTCCAATTTCTCCTGTTACCCTTGGGAAAACAAAATATTGGGGACTAAATGATCATGTTTGTGGAAAAAATATGATTTTTTTATTTTCACGCCCGGGTGTTATAAACTTCTGTGAAGCCCTTGGGGGTTCAAAGTGGTCACCACACATCTAGATAAGTTCCTTAGGGGGTCTAGTTTCCAAAATGGGGTCACTTGTGGGGGGTTTCCACTGTTTAGGCACATCAGACGCTCGTCAAACGTGACATGGCGTCCGATCTCAATTCCAGCCAATTTTAGGTTGAAAAAGTCAAACGGGGCTCCTTCCCTTCTGAGCCCTGCCATGTGCCTAAACAGTGGTTCCCCCCCCATATTGGGTATCAGCGCACTCAGGACAAATTTGACAACAACCTTTGGAGTCCAATTTCTCCTGTTACCCTTGGGAAAACAAAATATTGGGGACTAAATGATCATGTTTGTGGAAAAAATATGATTTTTTATTTTCACGCCCGGGTGTTATAAACTTCTGTGAAGCCCTTGGGGGTTCAAAGTGGTCACCACACATCTAGATAAGTTCCTTAGGGGGTCTAGTTTCCAAAATGGGGTCACTTGTGGGGGGTTTCCACTGTTTAGGCACATCAGACGCTCGTCAAATGCGACATGGCGTCCGATCTCAATTCCAGCCAATTTTAGGTTGAAAAAGTCAAACGGGGCTCCTTCCCTTCTGAGCCCTGCCATGTGCCCAAACAGTGGTTCCCCCCCACATATTTGGTATCAGCGTACTCAGGACAAATTTGACAACAACCTTTGGGGTCCAATTTCTCCTGTTACCCTTGGGAAAACAAAATATTGGGGACTAAATGATCATGTTTGTGGAAAAAATATGATTTTTTATTTTCTCGCCCGGGCGTTATAAACTTCTGTGAAGCCCTTGGGGGTTCAAAGTGGTCACCACACATCTAGATAAGTTCCTTCGGGGGTCTAGTTTCCAAAATGGGGTCACTTGTGGGGGGTTTCCACTGTTTAGGCACATCAGACACTCGTCAAACGCGACATGGCGTCCGATCTCAATTCCAGCCAATTTTAGGTTGAAAAAGTTAAACGGGGCTCCTTCCCTTCTGAGCCCTGCCATGTGCCCAAACAGTGGTTCCCCCCCATATATTGGGTATCAGCGTACTCAGGACAAATTTGACAACAACTTTTGGGGTCCAATTTCTCCTGTTACCCTTGGGAAAATAAAAAAATTGTTGCTAAAATATTATTTTTGTGACTAAAAAGTTAAATGTTCATTTTTTCCTTCCATGTTGCTTCTGCTCCTGTGAAGCACCTGAAGGGTTAATAATCTTCTTGAATGTAGTTTTGAGTAGCTTCAGGGGTGCAGTTTTTAGAATGGTGTCACTTTTGGGTATTTTCTGCCATATAGACCCCTCAAAGTGACTTCAAATGTGAGGTGGTCCCTAAAACAAATGGTTTTGTAAGTTTTGTTGTAAAAATTAGAAATCGCTGGTCAAATTTTAACCCTTATAACTTCCTAACGAAAAAAATGTTGTTTCCTAAATTGTGCTGATGTAAAGTAGACATGTGGGAAATGTTATTTAGTAACTATTTCGTGTCACATATTTCTCTGTTTTAAGGGCATACAAATTCAAAGTTTGAAAATTGCAAAATTTTCAAAATTTTTGCCATATTTCTGTTTTTTACATAAATAAACGCAAGTTATAGTGAAAAATTTTTACCACTAAAGTGAAGTACAATATGTCACAAGAAAACAGTCTCAGAATCGCCTAGATCCGTTGAAGCGTTCCAGAGTTATAACCTCATAAAGGGACTGTGGTCAGAATTGTAAAAATTGGCTCGGTCATGAACGTGCAAACCACCCTTGGGGTGAAGGGGTTAAAAAAGGCGTTCAGTAAGTATTTCTCTGTTCTGTGATGCTGCATTGACTCTTGTTCCTGATTATACTTGCGTGTTTATTACAAGATATATACTTGCAGTAAACACACAAGTGTCCTCAGGTTCAATAGTGTATGCCTTGTGTATTGTCATGCTGTATATTTCATGCTACACTCTTGTTCCTGATGATACTTGTGTGTTTAGTGCAAGATATATACTTGCAATAAACACACAAGTGTCCTCAGGTTCAATAGTGTATGCCTTGTGTATTGTCATGCTGTATATTTCATGCTACACTCTTGTTCCTGATGATACTTGTGTGTTTAGTGCAAGATATATACTTGCAATAAACACACAAGTGTCCTCAGGTTCAATAGTGTATGCCTTGTGTATTGTCATGCTGTATATTTCATGCTACACTTTTATTCCTGATGATACTTGTGTGTTTAGTGCAAGATATATACTTGCAGTAAACACACAAGTGTCCTCAGGTTCAATAGTGTATTCCTTGTGTATTGTCATGCGGTATATTTCATGCTACACTCTTATTCCTGATAATACATGTGTGTTTAGTGCAAGATATATACTTGCAGTAAACACACAAGTGTCCTCAGGTTCAATAGTGTAGGCCTTGTGTATTGTCATGCTGTATATTTCATGCTACACTCTTATTCCTGATGATACTTGTGTGTTTAGTGCAAGATATATACTTGCAGTAAATACACAAATGTCCTTGGGTGCAATAGTGTATGCTTTGTGTATAGAATTTTTTGGGATGCTGCATTGACTGCTTTACAAGGTCATTCAGGTGTGTGTGCTTATACAAATTACCATCATTGCATTGTATAATTTTTTTTTTTTTAATTTTTTCAACAGTGAACAAAGTCCACACACGTTGGCGCTCGATGAAGGACCGCTTCAACACTGATGTTTGGGCTGAGGGACAGATTCGCAGTGGCTCAGCGGCAAGGAGAAGAGCAAAGTACCGCTACCATTGCGCGGTGGAATTCTTTTCGACCGGTCCTTGCCACCAGAGCGTAAGTATATTATTTTTTTATTTTTGTTTTAATTGAACATAATCGGTGTTTTTATATTCCACAGCTGATTCTTCGCGTTAATGCATGATACTAATGTTTTACTTTTGTTTCCACAGCACCTGGAGCAGCACCATGCAACCTGTCCCTGGAGCGGATCTTCATCGATCAACCTCGGACCCGTCCCAGCCATCCGACAGCCAGGAAGCAAGTGGCAGGTCAGCAACACAGACAGCTGGTGACCAGGAAGCTGGTCAATCAGGTGTTCCCCTGTCCCAGGTCTCTGCCACTGGTTATGCGGGCACTACGCTCCAGCGGCAGAGGGCCTCGGACAGGCCTGTCTTGCCCGAGTTCATGCACTTGAGCGAGGCCTTTCATGCGAGTCTCAAGACACTGTCCGAAAGAGTGGAAAGTGGTTTTTCACTAATGGAACGTGGTTTTAACCACATGGAACACCTCATCCACTCTTCCGACCAGCGCCTTGAACGGCTGGAGGCCGACCTCAATAGACCAGCGCACCATTTCTTTAGTAAAATTGAACGGGGCATGGCAGATCACCTTAGTCCTGAGCAACAGCTGAATGTGTTACACGCCTGCAACACTGCTTTTTTGCAGGCTATGCAGCAGAATCAGTACGTGCAGTAGTCAGTGTTGTCATTCCCACCTGTGCCATCACTGTCTCACTTCACCACAGTACCGACTTCTGCTGCATATCACTGCATGGCCACATGCATTCCTAGCCAAGCCGGACACCACTATACGACACCAATGCCGAGTGCTGCTGGTGCTGGACACTCCACCCCCGCCACCACCATGTCAAGTGCTGCTCCTGTCTGGAGCACCAATACTGCCACCGTTACCTCATCTTGGCGCACCACCAGCGCAAAATCTGCTTGGGCCACCGCCACCTCTTCTCCTGTTCGGAGCACAGAGTCACCATCATCTCCGGATTGGAGCACCGCCACTTCTCATCAGTATGAGAGCACCGGCACAAATCGTCATCATTCAAGGAGTACCTCCACCACTCATCAGAGGAGCACCGCCACCTCTTCTCCTCATCGGAGCACCGCCACCACCCCTCTTCAGAGGAGCACCGCCACCACATCTCCTCTTGGAGCACCGCCACCACTACTCTTTATAGGAGCACCACCACCGCTTCGCCTCCTCATAGCACTGCCAACACTCCTCATCAGAAGAGCTCCACCACTTCGCCTGATAGGAGCACTGCCACCACTTCTCCCACCAGAAGCCCCGCGCACACTTCTCCTTCGTTGAGCACCGACACCACAATTTCTCCTTCAAGGAGCACCACCAGCGCCACCACCGGGCAGCCAAGGGGAGACCCACATTCCGTATTTTATTCTTCCAAGACACGGTCCACCATCTCTAGTCGGTCATCAAATGTAAGGCGTTCATACGGTGTTAGTCAGTCCAGGCAGGTGACTCCTGCCCCAAAGAAGAAGAAACAAAAGACTTTGTTAGTCAGTCCCCCCTCTCCTTCCAAAGTTACTCAAACTGTCTCCGTTTCCATACCTGATCTACCTTCCCCCAGTATTTTAGTAGCCCCTTCCCCTAGAACCCCTTCCTCAATTTCCAGCCGTTCCTCGTCTCTCCACACCCCCAAAGTATCCCACTCTTCCCCCAAATGTCCTTCAAAAGGAAAATTATTTTTTTTTCCCAAAAAATAAATGTGCAATTTTTTTGTTTCAAAAAAAGGTGTGTTTAATGTGTCTTTTGCCGCCTACACACACTTCGGCGTACACACACTGCGTCATACATTGAACATTTTCGTCAACACATAGCTCCATTACTGACACATGTTTCACGTGTCAGTCTTTGAGATATGTGTCATCAAAAAATCTAATCTATATGACTTTTATTTTCCACAAAAGTCTCTTCAGTCAAGTAATATAGCACAGACTGAATAGAGGATGGTGTTGCGTGCAAGGCCTATCTATTGTTACCTTGACTTGTATCCTAAACAGTTAATTGACTATGGTGTGTGTTTTAACATCATTTAACTTTTTGGGATGCAATCCAAGGTTATTCTAGGTAGACGTTGTAATTAACCTCACCCTCTATTCAGTGTGTGTTGAAAAACTGAGGAGATGATGTGGAAAATACATGCCATATGTGCAATACCCTGGCCTTTTGTCATAACTATCACACCTGACCAGCTGAATACACATGAGTTTTAAACCGCAGCATTGCTTTAGTCTGCATATATTTCTATCAGACTGTAGCGATGCTGCAGTTTACCTCTTATGTGTATTCTCCTGACAATGTGTGATAACCTTATGAAGTCTGGATGCGTTACTTTAGGCGTCCTCTCTTCAGCATGACACCAGGCCTGGGTATTCTAGAAGTTGTATCAACTTTATTATGTATACAGTCTTGAGTTCAAACTGGCCACAGTGATGATAATACAACTAATATCGATAGTCACAGCGTTCTGTATGATAAATACTTTGGGATGATACTGCATTCCAAAATGAAGATTTTTTTAATCCTGACAGGTGACACAAATATTAGTTGTATTATCTGCAACGTCGCATCACATTGAACTCAAAGTGTAAAGATAATAAAGATCATACAAGTTGTGTGTATGTATAGTCACCTGGTCAGGAGTACTAGTAAATTCATGATGCACAAATCCCAGCATCGTGAATTCACTATTAAGGGGGTTTTACACATAGCGATATCGCTAGCAATATCGCTAAAACGTCACTGGTTTTGTGACGTTATAGCGATATCGCTAGCGATATCGCTATGTGTGATATTTACCTCCGACCGGCTCCCCCGCTGTCCATCGCTGATCGCGCAAGATCGGGCGGCTCCATTTCTCGTCGTCAGCTTCCTGCTGGGCTTCCTGCTGTGACGACGAGCGACGCGTGGAGGCGGGCGGGAGGACGTCAGGATCGCTGTGTGTGAAAGGTGAGTATCGTGCGCTGCGTCCCTGCTGCATCACTGTGAGGTCTGTCTGTGTGACAGCTCACTAGCGATCATTTAACGATGCACCAGCGATCCTGACCGGGTCGGATCGCCGGTTGGATCGCTGGTGCATCACTAAATGTAAAAGGGCCAGTTGATTATTGTATTGAAGTGTAAAAAGACAGAGTGCACTCAGTACAGGTATCAACACAGGTTTTTTTTATTAAGATACACATAAAAGGAAACTTGGTTACACCATTTGCTCTTGCCAGGCCACCCGTCCTACATCTGAGTTGAAGTAGGCTGCAAATTGGTCCCTCATTTGGCCTACTTCAACGGATGACCTGAGAGGGTGCTGATTAAATTCAGGCAAGGGGTTAGGAGGGGCATCATCGAGTTCAAAATTCTGGTGCTCTCTAACCATCACAAAATTGTGTAGAACCACACAGGCCTTCACCACCTCATCCACTGTTTCCAGTTTAAGATTAATGGCTGTGCTGAGAATGCGCCATCCGGAGACAAGTATTCCAAAGGCACACTCTACAGTTCTTGCCCTGGTCAGCCTGTAATTAAAAATTCTTTTGGTGTGGTCCAGGTCACGGCTGGAGTTGGGCTTGAGGAGGTTTTGGCACATCTGGAATGCCTCATCACCAACCATTACAAAGGGCTGTGGCGGACCTTCGGTATTGGGAAGAGGCCGTGGCATGGGAAAATTGAACTGGTTGCCATACAACCTCCGGCCCATATCAGAGTTCTTAAAAGCCTGGGAGTCACTGCCACAGCCAAATGCACCAATGTCCACTGCAACAAACTTACAGTCTGCATCAGAAATCGCCATGAGAACTGTAGTACTTTTTATAGTTATACTACTCCGAGCCTGTTCTTTTGGGTTTTATAATCCGGATGTGTTTCCCATCCACCGCACCCAAACAGTTAGGGAAATTGCAGACTGTCCAGAATCTTTCATCATTTTCAATCCACTTTTCCATGGTGGGCAGGGGCAGAAATTCTGGACAGAGATCGTTCCACAAAGTCCGGCAGGTGTCCGCAATTATTCCAGACAAGGTGGATATTCCAAGCTGGTACTGGAAGTGCAGTGAAGAGAGGGTCTCTCCAGTAGCCAGGAATCTGTGACACAAAGAAACAACAAAAATTAATATTTGTGCATATGGTTTTTTACCACACCATAAAAAAAAACCGTTAACACAAAAAAAAAGAAGGGCATAGAAAAAAAAGCTTCAGCCTTTTCTTTACTAAATGGCATAAAAATAATGCTGCAGCCTTTGGTTAAGTGCATGGCAGATCAAGAATTCAGCCAGCTTTGGAATAGTAAATCTGAGAACAGATAAAATTATGCACGCATTTGTTTTTAAATACTACGTACCGTAATGTGACCAGGAGACGTTCCTCGGGAGGAATCGCACAACGGAGCTGTGTGTCCTGTCTCCGGATGACATCTTGGACACGACCAAGCAAATACATGAAGCTTTGTTGGGACATCCGTGTATAGTCCATAAATTTAACCGGGTTTGCCTGTAGCTCGCTGTAGAGGGTGTGGTACACTCCACGGCTCTCACGGAGTTCAACAATCGGATGTATCCACAAACGCCGCTGCTGCCGTCTTCGCTGTCTCTCTCTCTCTCCCTTTGTTCATGGCAAGCAACTGCATAAGCCTGAGCCATCCTGATGTCCAGATCCAAGTTGAAGTGAAAACTCTTCCAGCGCAGATCCATGTAGTCAATATAAAAAGCAAGACAATGTGAAGAATTAAGCTGAAAACAGGGTCTATATAAAAAATTCCCATAAAACATGCCCACTGCTGTCCAATTGGTGGAGTCTGTTGCACTAATTGGTCAAGGATTTTTCCTCCTGTGATTGTCACATCAAGCGCATAAAAAAAAGCAAACGCATGGAAAACGCTTGCATACGCATACAAACGCTTCGTTTTTTTGCTTTAATGCGCACGATGATGCGCAAAAAAAGCTGTGTTTACAAGCGTGTGTATGCGTTTTTGCCATGCGTTTGATGTGCGCACCAAACGCAGCACAGAAAAACGCTAGTGTGAAACTAGCCTAAACATGAAAATTTTTTTTGCCATTTTTCAGTTTTTTTCATTAATAAACGCAAGTCATATCGAAGAAATTTTACCACTAACATGACGTGCAATATGTCACGAAAAAACATTCTCAGAATCAGCGGGATCCGTTAAAGCGTTCCAGACTTATAACCTCATAAAGTGACAGTGGTCAGAATTGTAAAAATTGGCCTGGTCATTAAGTTGCAAATTGGTTCTCTCACTAAGGGGTTAAATTTAAGCAAGCCTTGAGCATGACACAGGGAAAAAAACATGGTTCTGTTGTACTTGTTTCAAGGTGTGTGGATTACAGTGATTGTGAACTAGGGAGTCTTTGATGTTTTTAGACTGTCTTGCGACGATAGGCGGGGAGCTTGGTAAGATCTTTTTCAAAGTGATGTCAGTTGCAAGGATATCACAATGTTTATTGATAATGGTCCTAATATCTGGCCATTGTTTTTCGAAATCTGTTATCAACCATTCTTGGTTGTTCTTGTCCATCGTTTTATTTTTTTTTCCATTCAGTCGTACTTCTCTTGTGATTTTAGAGGCTTTTTTTAGGCCATTCTTAATTTGTCTATTACTATACCCCCTTTCTTGGAATCTATGTGATAGGTAACTTGCTTGCCTCCAAAAAGTCTCCTCTCCCATACATATCTTTTTGATTCTTTTTGGTACCCATTGGGATACCATTTATGGTTGACTTATAGTAATTCTGTCATCGGGAAGTGTAGAAATATTGAGATCTAGAAAGTCAAGGTTTCTTCCATGCTTAAAGGTCAAGTTGATATTTAGATCATTCCTATTATGATGATCCATCAAAAATGTTAATTTGTCAATTGGTCCTTCCTACAAAAACCAGATATAGTTGATATATCTCATCTATCCCTGTTTGTTCTTGATGCCTGCCAGATGATCGCTTTGAAAGATTTCCATTTCCCAAGCTCCGAAAAAGAGGTTTGCATATGAGGGGGTGCATGAGGCTCCATTGCAGTCTCCTGTAATTGCAGATCCTTTTTTTAAAAAAAAATAAAGGCATTATGCTCTAGAACGAAGCAAAGTAATGTCAAAAGTAGTTGACTCAGGGGCCCTTTCAGATTGCTTTCTAATAGGAAATGTGAAACTGCCTTGAGACCATCCTCATAATTTATAGAGGAATATAGTGCCTCAACATCTGCCGCAACCATTATTGTCCCTCCCTCTAATTGGATATGGTTTATCCGTTGAATGGCTGCAGAAGTGTCCTGGATGTATGATGGCAGGGCATGGACCAGTGGTTTCAAATAGCAATCAATTATGGTATAGATGATTTCACATAAGCGCCCATTCCCCGAGACAATTGGTATTCCTGGTGGATCAAGGGGATTTTTGTGGAGCTTGGGTAGCAGGTAAAACGTGTAGAGTCTTGGATGCTATTTTTTTCTGCTATCTACCACTTTTTGTGGGGCTATATTTTCAGGATGAGTTGGTTTTGAAATGTAGTTAGAGGGATGTGGGTTAACCTTTTATAGCATGATGTAACTCCTAAGATTTTGATTGCTTGTTTCTTGTATAGATTATAAGGCCAGATTACTGTGTTTCCCCCTTTATCAGCTGGTTTTATGACTATATTAGGGAGTCACTGTAATTCTACCAGGGCAGTTCTTTCTTCTCTATCCAAGTCTTGCAGCATGCTAAAGTGCTTACCCATGTTGGAATAGGAACCAGGTGAACCTTCATTCGTTGCCCTGATGCATGTTTTCGCATGTACACAACCCCCCGAGAAAGTCCAAAAAGCGAGACGTGCATCGGAGCAATGGACAGAGGTTCACCTGGTTCCTATTTCCACATGGGTAAGCGCTTTGCACTTTAGCACTCTGCAGGACTATGTATTCAAGTTTTTTAATTTACACAGCCTATGTATCTACTTACACAGCTTATGTCTCTGTCATTATATCTAGACAAGATAGTGAGAACAGTGTCTGTATTAGCATGCCACTTAGTGAATGGATCACATTTTTATCCATTGATGTGCATTTACTTTGTCTACATTAGGATTCATTGCTATAGACATTAGTCTGGTTTGTCAGTATAAATTTATATTTTTGCTTTTTGTCCTTCTAAACGTGCTAGTTACATCCATTAGTACCTAACGTGACTTTCTCTTTGTGCCTTTACCAAATACTAATCATAACTTGTACTCTGTTTTTTAAAATTGTTAAATAAAATGTACTTTTTATCATTATCATTGTTGTCATTCCAGTGTTACCTTCTTTTTGGGGCACAGTGCTCCATTTTCGTGTAGGATATAGTATTGTATTATGAATGTACTAGCTTGGTCGTCGGGGGCAAAAGCAAGCTGGTCAAATGTAAATGTATTTCATGAGCTGATGAACACAGACAGGTATTTATATATGTAGATTGGTAATACAATAAACTGTTTTGATAAGTAGAGGCCAAAAAATGTTTCCCGGATGAGGTGCCCCCTGCAGGTCATTGTGTCTTTCTGCCGGTTTATGAAAATGAATGTTTAAGGCCTGTTTCACACATCCGTTTTTGACCATCAGTCAAAATCCGCCATTTTGGAGAAAAAACGGATCCGCCATTTTTCTTGGCGGATCCGTTTTTTTCCCCATTGACTAGCATTATTGGCGGATTTTGACTGATGGTCGCCCGTTGCATCCGCATGTCAGCGGATCCGCCAAGATTTTGGCATCCGCTGACATGACCGGACGGACCCTGCAACGTTTTTTCGGGCCGCGGATCCGCCATGTAGTGATTTAACCCCCAATTCTGTCTGGCTGCCGGTAGAAAAATCTCTCTCTCTCTTCCATGGTCACCGCAGCGCCACACTTCCCGCGATGATGGCATCCCTGCTCCCCACATCGCACGATGATTGTTACTCACATCGCGTGATCGCTCCACACATCCCGCGATAATGACTGCTCACTTCCCGCGATGTCTGCTCCCCACAACGCACGATGGTTGGCTCTAACATCCCGCGATAATCCCCAGGTTATCCCTCCCGCGATCTATCACTCCTGCTCATGTCCCCTGGTCCCGGCTCCCGCAAGATCTCAGCCGCGCCATTACTCCCACCCCGGCTACCGCGAGATCTCGGCAGCGACATGGAGAACACTACACCACCGGTATTTTTTTTAAATTTTTTAACCAGGCACGGTTCCTTTACATTTGCAAGATCGGCGGATCCGTACATCCGCCGATCCTCTGGCACACGTTTCTGTCAGTCCGCCTGCGGATCCGTTTTCCACTATTTTGGCGGATTTGGACTGACAGAAAAAACTGATGTGTGAAACAGGCCTTAACTGTATTTAGTGATAAAATCATGACTGTGTGGTTTGTTTGGCTGTTTTCTTGCTGAAGGGAGCAAGTTTACCTTTCAAATGGTGTATCATGTGTGTGTGTGGGGCGAAGTAATCGGCGAAATAGCAGTTCATGTTTACAAATGTGTTGGTAGTGTGCTTTGGGGTACTGTGGTGCCACCTGCAGGTCATTTTTCCTTACTGCAGGTTTATGAAAACTAATGTTTAAACTGTATTTTGTGATCAAATCGTAGATGTGTGGTGTTTGGCTATTTTCTTGCTGAAGGGGGCACCCCTTACCTTTCAAAGGGTGTATCATTTGTGTGTGTGGGTGCAGTATTAACGGGGATACAAAGGAATCACCGAAAAACAGTGTTTAGAAATAATTTTGGGTTTTGAAGCTTATCCAGTCTGTCTCCGTGATGCAGGTAACCCCTCCCTTTTTCTTGTATCTAGTTGTGTATTGAGTCAGCCATCATTGTCTCATGTTATCTTCTGTACAACTCTAGCTAAAAATAATTTCTTCACCTATTGCTGTTGTACATAATACAAGAATTTTAGTCCGTGAATAAACGTCTCCTGGAAACATCTTTCATGCCTCTGCAGTTGAGTTGATGCTGCCTCGCAAACTTTTTGTGTGAGTACTGATTCAGTACAGACATTCATAACGAAACTGAGGGGTTTCACACTTATAGCCTAGTTAGAATATCAGAATAAATAAACAGGCTCGTATCTCTGGAACTATATAGCTTATTTTTTAAAAACACACATTTACTCAGAGTAGCAGCAGCAAAAAAAGGAAAAACTGGCCAAATATTTACAAGTGGGAAGTTGAATCATGGTCTGCTCCTGCGATTCTGCAGCTTTCGGTGACCTCACGTTAAAAGGAATCTGTTACCTATTTTTTGGGCTATGAGCTGCTGCCACTGCCATCAAGGGCTTATCTACAGCATTCTATAATGCTGTAGATAAGCCCCCGATGTAACCTGAATGAGAAGAAAAACGAGTTATATTATACTCACCCAGGGGCGGAAGAGGTCCAGCGCCTGTGCACTGCAGTACTCTGATCTGCCCTTAACAGGGCAGAACAGTGCGCCTGTGCCAGGAAGCAAAAAAGAGGACGTCATTGCTACAAGATGGGAGGCGCCGGACCGGATCGCGACACCCTCCAGACCCAACCTGCTTCTGGGTGAGTATAATATAACTCATTTTTCTTCTCTTTCAGCTTACATCGGGGGGGGCTTATCTACAGCATTACAGAATGCTGTGAATTAAAGTACACACACTAACTAAACTGTGTAAATAAAGAAATGCAAAATCAAGGCAAATACCCTGGACTGCTAGGCAACTATTGAAGACATTTGCTAGGCTTCACTGCTACACAACAGTAATGTACACGCTTAATCATTGGCCTGCATAAAAATGATGGTTTTCTTGAAAGATGCAGACTAGAGTTGAGCGAAACGGGTCGGTCAAATTCATAAGTCGCCGACTTTCGCTAAAGTCGGGTTTCAAATGATGCTTCCAGCACCCTTTTTCAGTCAATAATGGAGGACGCACACTGTGGGCAACGCGATGACATGAGCAGCGGTCACCACCATCTTTGAGAAGGGCATGCAAGTGATTGGCTTGCTTTGTGTGGCGTCACAGGGGCTATAAAAGGGCGTGCACGCCGACCGCCATCTTACTTCTGCCGATCTTAGCATAGGGAGAGCTGCTGCTGATTCTGAATAAGGGAGAGCGTTAGGCAGGGAAGAAGAAAAAAAAACTGCTTCTGCTGGTAGCGATTTCCACTGTACAACACAACAGTTTGTGTGCAGTGACAGGGGAGGATATATTTTTGTGCATCAGCTCTGTTGGTTTTTAGGCTGCCTTATAAGGCTCCCTGATAGCTGCATTGCTGTTTGCACACTGCTGTGCAAACTGCTTTTTTAAAAGAAAAAATACTTTTCTTCCTCTTTTCTGCACTGTTACCAAGCATTCATTTTTCCACACATTTGTGTGCAGCAGTCCTGCTTATTAGGCTGCCTGCTGCCATACCTGAACTGAGAGCATCATTGTCAGCCTCATAAAATCTCTAGGGAGATTCAAAATCTCCCCAATACTATATACACATTGTGCCTTGTCATACAGCAGCCAATTTCAGCCTGTTAAATTGAGGTGTAATCTATAGTGGGCCTGAGATAATAGTTCAGCCTCCTAAAATCTCTAGGGAGATTCAAATTCTCCCCAATACTATGTACACCTTGTACCTTCTCATACACCAGCCAATATCAGCCTGTTACATTGAGGTATAATCTATAGTGGGCCTGAGATAATAGTTCAGCCTCCTAAAATCTCTAGGGAGATACAAATTCTCCCCAATACTATACACACCTTGTACCTTGTCATACACCAGCCAATTTCAGCCTGTTACATTGAGGTGTAATCTATAGTGGGCCTGAGATAATAGTTCAGCCTCCTAAAATCTCTAGGGAGATACAAATTCTCCCCAATACTATACACACCTTGTACCTTGTCATACACCAGCCAATTTCAGCCTGTTACATTGAGGTGTAATCTATAGTGGGCCTGAGATAATAGTTCAGCCTCCTAAAATCTCTAGGGAGATTCAAATTCTCTCCAATACTATATACACCTTGTACCTTGTTTTACAGTACCATATAGCTGGTGGTATTTTGGGTACATTTTCCCAAAAATGAGGAATTATGGTGGAAGAGGCCGTGGAAGTGGGCGGGGGTTGCCAGCTGGTACTGATGGTGGTGGTGCATCTGCTGGTAGTGGCAAAAGCACAATAGCACCTAAGGCAGGAGGTGTTGAGCCTGCGTCATCGTCTGGCTCCACAAAGCCTCGAAGGCTCCCTTTTCTGGGAGTAGGTAAACCGCTTTTAAAGCCGGAGCTTCAGGAACAAGTTTTGGCTTACATTGCTGACACAGCCTCCAGCTCTATCGCCTCCTCTTCTGAAGTTTCAAAAAATAAAAGCACTGAGTTATCAGTGGAGGCTCCCGCTCAGGAACAACACCTTTCCTTGTGTCCTTCACCCCTACCAAAAGTGAAGGATGCGGCAGGCCACACTACAGATTACTCCATGGAGCTCTTTTCACATACCATGCCTGGGTTATCAAGTCAAAACGTGAATTCCCCAGTCCAAGATGAATCTGACATGGAGTGCACTGATGCACAGCCACTGCTAGATTTATCTGCTGGTACATTCACTCAGAGCACTACATTGTCCTCGCAGTGTACTGAGCCAGAATCTGACCCTGATGAAACTCAGGTGTCCCTTCCCGCATACTATACCACCTTACACGGTGACACAGAGGAAGGTGCACATGAAATTGAAGAGGAGGTGATGGATGACCTAGTTGTTGACCCAGATTGGCATCCATTGGGGGAAGAGGGTGCCGCTGCCAATAGCTCAGAAGAGGAGGAGGAGGATCCACAGCAGGCATCGACATCGCAACAACTGGCAGGCCCTTAGCAGTCCAAAAACGGGTTACAAAAACCAAAAGAGTTGCTCGACAGCTTGGCCAGACAGTCAAATTAGCACAGCGTGCAAGGCCTCAAAATGTCTTCCAAAGTAGGAAGAGCGCAGTGTGGCAGTTTTTTGAGCAAAATCCTAATGATCAGGCAAAGGTTATCTGTAAGAAGTGCGCAAAGACCTTTAGCCGAGGGAAAAATCTGAGAAATTTGAATACCAGATGCATGCTTAGACATTTAATCACCATGCACTTGCAAGCGTGGACGGACTACCAAACCTCACGTACCACATGTGCATCTGCTCCGAATGAAGGTAGTGAGCAATGCTACATCACTTCCCCCACTGTAAGTCCACCGGTTAGCACACCACCAGCAGCAAATGTTGAGGTGTCGTCGTAAGGCAAAAGCAGTCAGGTTATCACAATTTTATTGCTACGAAAGACTGAATCTAGGCCATCAGCAAGACCACCAACACCATCACCATCACCAACCCTCTCTCAGTCCGCCATGTCCACCGCTAGTTCCACCATATGCAGCTCTCAAGTCCAGCTCAACCTACCAGAGACTCTGAGTAGGACAAGAAAGTACTCATCCTCTCATCCGCGTACACTGTGTTTGAACGCCCACATTGCCAAACTAATCTCGTTAGAGATGATGCCCTACCGGTTCGTTGAAAGTGAAGCTTTCCGCGAGCTCATGGCCTACGCAGTACCACGCTATGACCTACCCAGTCTGCACTTCTTTTCTCGAAAAGTCATCCCAGCCCTCCACCTGCATGTGAAAAGACTGCATTGTCCATGCACTCAAGCAATCAGTGAGTGGAAAGGTGCACCTCACAACAGATGCATGGTCCAGTAGGCCTGGCCAGGGCCATTACGTGTCCATCACTGCGCACTGGGTTAATGTGGTGGATGCAGGGTCCACAGAGGACAGCGGCGGTGGGACAGTGCTGCCTAGCCCATGGTTTAGGAAACAGTTGGCTGTAGGCGTTCGACCCTCCTCCTCCTCCAGAAGCGAAAGCTCATCCACAGAGTGCAGTCGCATGAGCACTCCATCCACAGCTGCCAGTGTTGCACGCGAGGTGTCCCACTATCGAACAGCTAGTGGTAAGTGTCAGCAAGCTGTGTTGAAGATGATGAGTTTGGGCAACAACAGACACACCACGGAGGTACTGGCCGACTACTTGCAGCGACAAACTGAGTCATGGCTGGGCAGTCTACATCTTGAGGCAGGCAAGGTAGTTAGTGATAACGGCCGGAATTTTGTGGCAGCCATAGCCCTTTCAAAACTCAGACACATACCTTGCCTGGCTCACACCTTGAACCTGGTGGTGCAGTGCTTCCTCAATAACTATCCGGAGTTAACAGCCCTGCTCCATAAGGTGCGAAGACTGTGCTCGCACATCCGCCGGTCGCCCGTACACTCCAGTTGTATGCAGAAGCTGCAGCGATTGCTCCACCTTCCCAAGCACCGCCTAATTATCGACATTGCAACAAGGTGGAACTCCACCCTGCACATGGTTGAGAGGCTGTGCCAACAGAGGCAGGCTGTAATGCATTTGTGGGAGGATACACGGACAGGCAGTTTGAGGGCAGACATGGAGTTGTCGGGTGTGCAGTGGTCGAAGCTGAAAGACCTCTGTAAAGTCCTTCAGTGTTTTGAGGAATGCACACGTGTTGTGAGTTCATTCTCCCCTTCACCTTTGATGTCTGATGAACTCCCTCTGCTGGTGAAGAGAGGTAGTGAAATTGATTGGGATGGGAAGAACCTGTCATCTGAACTGGCGGAGTGTGATTGGACATCTGGAGTTTCTGAGTGGATATAAGGCAGCTGACGCCCTTCAGGGCTGCTGGTGATCCTTTCTGCTCTGAGCTCTTGCATCTAGCTTAGTTCCTGTCTACTAAAAGCTAAGTATTTGCCCTGCTATTATTCCATGAGATTTTGTCTGGTATCCTTAGTGTTTGTATTCAGCCAGTCCTGGTTGGGACTGGCTGAATTCCATTTTTGTCTCTGATCAGTTGATCTCTTTGCTCTGTTTTCAGAATATACCTGAGTGCTGATATAGTGATTTTCCCTATCAGACGGTTGGGACATTTTTGGTAGGGTTTTTTGTGGATTGCAGCCAGCATCTTTTCTGTCCTGTCCGATCTAGTTAGTTGGGCCCCATCGTTTGCTTAGCCTGTCTTTCTGTCTGTGTTTGTGTTTTCATCTGTTTTTCACCGACAATACATGTTGGGGGCTGTCTATTGCTTTGGGGTCTGCTCTGGGGCAGTTTAGATTTCCCCTTTCCTTCTTTAGGCTTATGTAGTTCTCCGGCTGTGACGAGGGGTCTAGGGCACCATAGGAACCCCCCACGGCTACTGTTAGTGGTGGTGTATAGGATCAGGGGTCTGCAATCCGATAGCTACCAACCTCTCTGGTTTTCTGGACTTAGCTTGTATTTTTGTTTTCTTCTCCTCCGGTGACTCAGTCATAACACACACGGCTGGCAAGCGCAGATGGCGCAATCATAAGCATGAGCATCCCACTTATGCGTCTGCTCATGCAAACTTTGACGCACATTAAGGAGCAGGCATCTGCAGCCGAGGAGGAAGAGGAAGAGGAGGAGGGAAACCTTGATGACAGTCAGCCATTGTCTGCTCAGGGAACTCTCCTGGACGAGGTGAAGGAAGAGGAGGAGGAGGATGATGGGGATGATTATTTAGGGGAGGAGGATGCTTCTCAGGGGCCAAGAGAACATGTGGGCATGCCAAGGTCAGGTACAGGGTTTGTGCGTGACTAGAGGGATGTGGATTTGCCAGAAAGTGCTCCTCCACCCAGCACTCGCAGTGCATCATTGACACCTGGAACATTGGCCCACATGTGTGATTGTGCCTTGCAGATCCTAAAAAGGGACCCCCGCATTGCCAAAATGATGATTGATGACGACTACTGGTTGGCCAGCATCGTGGATCCACGCTATAAAGGCAAATTCCAAAACATCATGCCACAGGAGAACCTAGAGCTAATATTGGCTAACAAACAAGCAACTCTGGTAAACCGTTTGTTTGAGGCATTCACAGCACACAGCAGCGGTGATGGTTCTCCCACAAGCCGTAGGGGGC
The DNA here is from genome assembly GCF_039654945.1 of Dendrobates tinctorius. Classification (NCBI taxonomy): domain Eukaryota; kingdom Metazoa; phylum Chordata; class Amphibia; order Anura; family Dendrobatidae; genus Dendrobates; species Dendrobates tinctorius. Next base: position 59,197,350 of record NW_027361679.1, read on the forward strand.
AACATGGAAGAGGTGTTCATGGTGCATACATCCGAAGTGGCGTTGGAGACAGGGGTTTCATGACCATGTTGTGGACTGATTTTTCAAGTACCGCTCACACGACTGGTAATACTGCATCGATTGAAAGTGACATGAGACAGCAGTTGTCAACTATGGTTACAAACTACTTCTCCCATATCGATGTTCTCCCTCACAGGTCATTCCCCTTTGACTATTGGGCCTGTAAACTGGACACCTGACCTGAATTGGCACAATATGCCTTACAGGAGCTCGCTTGCCCTGCTGCTAGTGAGCTATCCGAAAGAGTCTTCAGTGCTGCTGGATCAATCCTGACAGAAAAAAGGACCCGTCTGTCGACCCAAAATGTTGATGATCTAACCATCATTAAAATGAACCATGCATGGGTTTCAAAGGATTTTGTCCCACCTTCCCCTGATGACACATAGGTTGCCAGAAAAATGGCTCGCTTTTCTCCTCCTCGTCCTCGGACTTCTCCAATTCCTCCATTTGCAGCTGCTGAATGTCCAACATCAACATATGCCATTTTTTCAACCTCCCTAACAAGGCTGCCTCCCCCCCAGGGCCGGGGTCACCACCTGGCGCACGCACCCGTGCGAGTGCCGTTGTCCTGGACAGATGGGTGGGCCCACTCTTGGGCGACGGCACTGGCACAGGGTCCCTCATAGTACAATCAAGTGTCTCTGATGGTGGGGGTGCACACCCGCCGTCAGACACACCAGCGTACTATGAGGGGCCCTGTGCCAGTACCGCCGCCCACGAGTGGACCCCCCCTGCTTGCTCAGGGCCCCAGCACTTGCAATACTTACCTCTCCCTGATCCACCGCTGTGTAGTCTGGCTGTTAAATCCTTCACTGGGACTGCCACTACAAATTTGGTGAAATGATAGATGATGGTTAAGACGTAGCTATGCCCTGTCCTGCTGGGCTTTTTCTTCAGATGATCAATGGCTTCCATTTGTTATGGACGTCAACTCACAATGAGATGCAGTGGTGGTTTATCATCAGCTTTCACAGTTTTCCTACTCACAGACGTGTGACATTCCTGCCCACATTTTTAAATGTGTCCTCTCATGCCAATCCAATAGAATCGCTTACGGCCTGTGGCTTCTGTCTTTTGCACTCCAAAGTTACCTGACAGATCATGATAGGCAGTGAGGACCATGTCTACATCTCTCCCTGTGATCACAATTTGATGGAGATGAGTAACGGTGATGGGATCCACGGTACTGCGATACAGCAACCCTTTCTTCACAAAGAACTGTCTCCACAGACAAAGTAATTGAGGGTCAGCATCGCCTCTGAGAATTCTCCTGGGAGTTTTTCCCGTGATTAGTAATTCCAAAATTTCTGCAATCACTCGACTTTCCGTCTGTACTTGTATACATCTCGTTTCCTCTTGCGGAGAGTCTGGACTGTCTTACTGAGACTGAAATATGTCAGAGACACCGCACTGCACTTGCTCATAGAGCCAGTGCGCGTGTCCTGAGAACAGAAGCAGTGCTAAAAGATACCTGGGGAGCAGGGCAGCAGAGGTGACCATGCGTGCTTCATGCTATTAGTGTCAGGGTCCAGTCAGCGCTGGAAGGTAAAGAGGCATAGGACCTGCGGACACTGAAACTGAATAATGTGCATGGGACCTATGGTCATGTGACTGCAAGGGGGCGGGGCTTAGCATCCTGTATTCAGAGAGGACAGGACACCATACAACAACTCAGAGTCAGGCAAAACAGAGGTCACAGCAGTACGGGCAAACGAGGTACAGGAGGGACAAACAGACGGGTAGTCAGACAGAGCCAAAGGTCATACACAAGAGGGCGACGTGGTACCAAGGGGACAAGCGGAGAGAAGTCGGGTCACAAGCAGAGAGTCATACACGAGAGGTAGCGCAGTACAAGAGGGTCAGGCAGAACTCGTAACAGGGACAGAACCAGATCACAACCGAACAAGCAAGCAAGATATCAGGCACAAGGCACACGTATACAAGAGGTCACTTAACTCAGCCGAGGGCAGGAGTATAACTGACACCGGACCCAGGTCCAGTGAGCACTAAATAGCCTCCTGCTGCCAGAGAGAGGCAGCACAATTAACCCATAGTCTAACCAGGACGGGTCAAAGCGAAATCCCGTCCTGGATCATGACAGTACCCTCCTCTCAATGGGGGGCCACCGGACCCCCAGGTCTCTCAGGGTACTTGGCGTGAAAGGCTCGGATCAACCGATCCGCATGAACTGATCGAGCAGGAACCCACGAGCGTTCCTCAGGACTAGTGTTGAGCATTCCGATACCGCAAGTATCGGGTATCGGCCGATACTTGCTGTATCGGAATTCCGATACCGACTTCCGATATTTTTTCAATATCGGAATTCGGCATCGGAATCGGAATTCAAAGTTGATTGACAGACTGACGTCATCATGATGCGCGGTGTGTGCGCATCATGATGCGCCGTCATTTCGGGCCTTCCGGGGGTCTCTGCCGGCCTGCCGGGGGGCTGTGCCGGCCTGCCGGGGGGCTGTGTGGACTGCCCGGGGTCTGTACCGGCCTGCCGGGGGGCTGTGCCGGCCTGCCGGTGGTCTGTGCACCCTGTGGGGGTCTGTACCGGCCTGCCGGGGGGCTGTGCCGGCCTGCCGGTGGTCTGTGCACCCTGTGGGGGTCTGTACCGGCCTGCCGGGGGGCTGTGCCGGCCTGCCGGGGGGCTGTGCTGATGTCCGGGGGTCTGTGCAAGCATCGTCCGATGGGACTACAAGTCCCATCGGGCGATGCCTGCTACCATGACAGTGATTGACACATTAGCCAATGATGGGACAGTAGTAGTCCCATCATCCGGCTAATGTGTTAAATGTTAAAAAAAAAAAAAAAAAAATACTACATACATACTACATGCATGCTACATACATACTACATATATACTACATACATACTACATACATGCTACATACATACTACATACATGCTACATACATACTACATGCATGCTACATACATACTACATGCTACATACATACTACATGCATGCTACATACATACTACATGCTACATACATACTACATATATACTACATACATACTACATACATGCTACATACATACTGCATGCTACATACATACTACATACATACTACATACATGCTACATACATGCTACATACATGCTACATGCATGCTACATGCTACATACATACCACATACATACTACATACATACTACATACTAAATATATACTACATGCATGCTACATACATACTACATGCTACATACATACCACATACATACTACATACATGCTACATACTACATACATACTACATACATACTACATGCATGCTACATACATACTACATGCATGCTACATACATACTACATGCCACATACATACCACATACATACTACATACATACTACATACATACTACATGCTACATACATACTACATATATACTACATGCATGCTACATACATACTACATGCTACATGCATGCTACATACATACTACATATATACTACATGCATGCTACATACATACTACATGCTACATACATACTACATATATACTACATGCATGCTACATACATACTACATGCTACATACATACCACATACATACTACATACATGCTACATACTACATACATACTACATATATACTACATGCATGCTACATACATACTACATGCTACATACATACCACATACATACTACATACATGCTACATATATACTACATGCATGCTACATACATACTACATATATACTACATGCATGCTACATACATACTACATGCTACATGCATGCTACATACATACTACATACATACTACATGCTACATACATACCACATATATACTACATACATACAATACATTCATACAATACATACATAGACATACAGTACATATAACATAGAGTAACATACTTACCAATACTTGTCACATTGTTCCCCGAAGCCATTGTCTTTTCCGGAATAAATATTAACATAACAAACCACAAAAATACTCACCCACGATCCGAAGCAGTCCACGAGTGTGTCCCACGACGATCTTGGGTAGAGAACGGCAGCATCAGATGATGCTGCCGTTCTCTACGGGCTGCAGGAATCCAATGACGGAAGGTAGGTATCCTTCCGCACTGTATTCCTCCGCCACTTAAAAAAAAAAAAGTCCCTAGTCTCACTTTATGCCATTGCTGCGTGGGAAATGTCCTGGGCCTTCGTAATGTTATTCTGGACCTCCCGCCATACCTCCCCCAACCGCTGGATCGTCTCGTCCGCCCCAGGACACCCAGAATTCAAGCGGGAAAATTCTCCAAAAGGAGGATGAAACCCATAATTGCAAAAAAAAGGAGATGTACCCGTAGACTGGTTAGTGCGGTTGTTAAAAGCAAACTCAGCCAATGGTAACACAGAACACCAATCATCCTGTCGGGCTGAGGTCAAACAACGCAGAATTTGCTCCAGAGACTGATTGGTCCGCTCAGTCTGCCCATTAGTCTCTGGATGGTAGGCAGATGAAAAGGACAGACCAATACCCAACCTCCTACAAAAAGCTCTCCAAAATCTGGACACAAATTGCACTCCCCTATCAGACACCACATTCAGGGATACCCCATGCAACCGCACCACATGCTCCACAAACAATCTGGACAATGTTTCCGCATTAGGTAGAGCTGCCAAAGGTACAAAATGTGCCTGCTTACTAAACCTGTCCACTACGACCCAGACCACGGTATTACCCTTGGAAGGGGGAAGGTTGGTGATGAAATCCATGGACAGATGAGTCCATGGTCTCTCAGGAATTGGCAGTGGTACCAATTCCCCGGCCGGCCGGTTATGGGGAGTTTTCGCACGGGCAGAAGTTCCCGATTCCCCACATCATAGTTTCTCTCCGCAGGGGAGAACTTCTTTGAGAAAAAGGCACAAGGTCTTAAATTGGTCAAAGTGGCGGGTCCCTGGGACAATACCGCCCCCACCTCCACCTCTGAGGCGTCTACCTCAACAATAAATGGTTCAGAGGGGTTTGGTTGGATAAGAACCGGGGCCGACATGAAACATTTTTTCAAAAACTGAAATGCCGCTACCGCTGCGGTTGACCAATTCTTGATATCGGCCCCCTTTTGAGTCATGTCTGTGAGGGGTTTAACCACCTGTGAGAACCCCCTTATAAATTTCCGATAATAATTAGCGAACCCTAGGAAACGTTGCAGACCCTTCAAATCACATGGTTGAACCCACTCGAGAATGGCCTGCACCTTATTAGGATCCATGCGATACCCTTCAGCAGATACGATGAACCCCAGAAAGGACAGTTCCTGAACAAAAAATAAACATTTTTCAAGTTTAGCAAACAGACAGTTCTCCCTGAGCCTTTGGAGAACTGCCCAAACATGACCAATGTGAGTCTGTTTATCAGGCGAGTAGATTAAAATGTCATCCAAATACACCACCATAAAACGTCCAATCAAATCGGAGAACACATGATTTATGAAATTTTGGAAGACCGCTGGAGCGTTGGTCAGGCCGAAGGGCGTGACCAATTTCAAACAACCCTTCAGTAGTGAGAAAGGCGGTCTTCCATTCATCTCCGTCTCGGACTCGGATAAGGTTATACGCTCCCCGTAGGTCTAATTTCGAAAACCACTTAGCTCCGGACAACTGATTGTATAAATCAGGAATAAGTGGAAGGGGGTAAGTATTCCTCACAGTTATTTTATTTAACTCACGAAAATCGAGGCATGGGCGCAAACCACCGTCTTTTTTTTTTACAAAAAAGAACCCTGCCGCCACAGGAGAAACAGAAGGACGAATATGTCCCTTACGGAGGCTCTCAGAAATATATTCCTTCATCGCAGCCCATTCCGGACCCGAGAGGTTATACAGGCGGGCTTTGGGCAATTTAGCACCTGGAACCAGGTCAATGGCACAATCAAATGGGCGGTGTGGTGGTAAAACCTCAGCCTCTTTTTCGGAGAAAACGTCAGTATAATCTATCAGGCACTCCGGAATGCCTTCTAGACCCACGGACGACACAGACACAGAAACAAGACATTTCTCAGAGCAATAGGGACCCCATTTAACAATATCCCGAGATTCCCAATTAATCACAGGATTATGCAGCTGTAACCAGGGGAACCCCAACACCAGTTCCGCAGGCAGGTTATCATTACAAAACATGAAATACGTTCCTGGTGTAAGGAACTCACTTTAAGGAGAAACTCTTCAGTACAAAACACAATGTCATTCTTAACCAGTGGTGTTTTGTCAATAGCGACAAGGTGAATCGGAGTCTCCAACCTAACTGTCCTTAACTTACACCTGGCCACCAAGTCAGAGTCAATAAAGTTCAATGATGAACCACAATCCACGAAGGCAGAAGTGGATGTGGAGACACCCCCACAACAAAGTTCCACTTGAAATGACATTTTAGAAAATGCAGAAAAGGGTACCTGAGAGCCTGGGTGACCTCCACGATAATCACCCGGGCTCAGTCGCTTGTTGGTTAGTGGCCGGGAGGGGCAATCCTTTTTCCCATGTCCAGACTCGCCACTGTGAACACAGCATATTCTCACGTGCCGTTGTCTCCTTTCTTCCTCCTTAAGGTTGATGGTTCCCATCGCCGTGATTTTCAGTGAAGAACTGGCTCCCCTTCCTTGGGAGAATAATGATGTCTCGGTTTGTATCACTCCCCTTGCCCGTAACCCGCGATCCATTCGGACGGCCTGTGTCATAGCTTCCTCCAGGGCATCAGGTGGGGGGTGGAGAGCCAAGGCGTCTTTCAGATGCTCAGACAAGCATCTACGGAACAACCCCCGGAGAGCGGCGTCGTTCCAGCAGACCTCAGCAGCCCAGCGTCTGAACTCTGAGCAAAACCACTCGGCTGAGTGTTTCCCCTGGCAAACATTCATCAGCCTGTCCTCAGCCATACGCACCCGATCAGGCTCATCATAAATATGCCCCAGGGCCTCAAAAAATGCATCCACAGTCATGCGCTCAGGGGCCGTGGTAGGAAGGGAGAAAGCCCAAGCTTGGGGGGCTCCCCTTAACAGAGACATAATGTCCCCCACTCTCTGACTTTCATCCCCAGAAGAGTGTGGTCTTAAGGAAAAAAAAAGCTTACAGCCCTCCTTGAAAACTCTGAAGTCATTTTTATCTCCAGAAAAGGTATCTGGTAACTTCACTGGAGACTCAGGGGAAATTAATGTAACATCCCGAGCCCCCAATGAAAGAACTCCATGCACAGTGTCAGCGATCAGCTGCTGAGACTGAGCCAGGACTCTTTGTTCTCCAAAGAGTTTCTGAGACATCTGTGTCAGATGCTTAACCTGCTCAGAAAGAGTGTGCACAGGATCCATCACACACACAGGTGAATGGGAGCAGAGAAAAAAAAATGGTATGGGTCAGTTATAATGTCAGAGACACCGCACTGCACTTGCTCATAGAGCCAGTGCGCGTGTCCTGAGAACAGAAGCAGTGCTAAAAGATACCTGGGGAGCAGGGCAGCAGAGGTGACCATGCGTGCTTCAGGCTATTAGTGTCAGGGTCCAGTCAGCGCTGGAAGGTAAAGAGGCATAGGACCTGCGGAAACTGAAACTGAATAATGTGCACGGGACCTATGGTCATGTGACTGCAAGGGGGCGGGGCTTAGCGTCCTGTATTCAGAGAGGACAGGACACCATGCAACAACTCAGAGTCAGGCAAAACAGAGGTCACAGCAGTACGGGCAAACGAGGTACAGGAGGGACAAACAGACGGGTAGTCAGACAGAGCCAAAGGTCATACACAAGAGGGCGACGTGGTACCAAGGGGACAAGCGGAGAGAAGTCGGGTCACAAGCAGAGAGTCATACACGAGAGGTAGCGCAGTACAAGAGGGTCAGGCAGAACTCGTAACAGGGACAGAACCAGATCACAACCGAACAAGCAAGCAAGATATCAGGCACAAGGCACATATATACAAGAGGTCACTTAACTCAGCCGAGGGCAGGAGTATAACTGACACCGGACCCAGGTCCAGTGAGCACTAAATAGCCTCCTGCTGCCAGAGAGAGGCAGCACAATTAACCCATAGTCTAACCAGGACGGGTCAAAGCGAAATCCCGTCCTGGATCATGACAAAATACACTCACTGGCCACTTTATTAGGTACACCTGTCCAACTGTGTGTTAAGACTTAATTTCTAATCAGCCAATCACATGGCGGCAACTCAGTGCATTTAGGCATGTAGACATGGTCAAGACAATCTCCTGCAGTTCAAACCGAGCATCAGTATGGGGAAGAAAGGTGATTTGAGTGCCTTTGAACGTGGCATGATTGTTGGTGCCAGAAGGGCTGGTCTGAGAATTTCAGAAACTGCTGATCTACTGGGATTTTCACGCACAACCATCTCTAGGGTTTACAGAGAATGGTCCGAAAAAGAAAAAAAATCCAGGGAGCGGAAGTTCTGTGGCCGGAAATGCCATGTTGATGCCAGAGGTCAGAGGAGAATGGGCAGACTGGTTCGAGCTGATAGAAAGGCAACAGTGACTCAAATTGCCACCCGTTACAACCAAGGTAGGCAGAAGAGCATCCCTGAACGCACAGTGCGTCGAACTTTGAGGCAGATGGGCTACAGCAGCAGAAGACCACACTGGGTACCACTCCTCTCAGCTAAGAACAGGAAACTGAGGCTACAATTTGCACAAGCTCATCGAAATTGGACAGTAGAAGATTGGAAAAACGTTGCCTGGTCTGATGAGTCTCGATTTCTGCTGCGACATTCGGATGGTAGGGTCAGAATTTGGCGTAAACAACATGAAAGCATGGATCCATCCTGCCTTGTATCAACGGTTCAGGCTGGTGGTGGTGGTGTCATGGTGTGGGGAATTTTTTCTGGGCACTCTTTGGGCCCCTTGGTACCAATTGAGCATCGTTGCAACGCCACAGCCTACCTGAGTATTGTTGCTGACCATGTCCATCCCTTTATGACCACAATGTACCCAACATCTGATGGCTACTTTCAGCAGGATAATGCGCCATGTCATAAAGCTCGAATCATCTCAGATTGGTTTCTTGAACATGACAATGAGTTTACTGTACTCAAATGGCCTCCTCAGTCACCAGATCTCAATCCAATAGAGCATCTTTGGGATGTGGTGGAATGGGAGATTCGCATCAGGGATGTGCAGCCGACAAATCTGCGCCAACTGTGTGATGCCATCATGTCAATATGGTCCAAAATCTCTGAGGAATGCTTCCAGCACCTTGTTGAATCTCTGCCACGAAGAATTGAGGCAGTTCTGAACCCCTTACTAGCATGGTGTACCTAATAAAGTGGCCAGTGAGTGTATATATGAAGATGTAAAAATACCCCAACAGTGTATACTGGTGTACGCTTTGAATACATTACCCTTTTTCTACTTTTTAGATTCTTGTCTAATCCATACTGAGGCTGTGCGTGTCTTTGTCGGACTCCGGAAATATACACGGAGATTTTTAATGTTTAAACTATGGTATATATACCTGTTATCCAATGATACTGTACCCTTTCTCAACTTTCTACAATCTTGTCGAATCCATAGTGGAAAAAACACAAAAATTGAGCTTGTTTTGAGTTGGTACACATATAAATGCATGTTCACATGGCCAAAAAGCATACAAAACCTACAAAAGACAAAATGGTTTTGAATCCATACTGGGCCTGAGACCGTCTGAGTCTGCCTCCTGATATATAGACATAGATTTTTAATGTGTAAACTATGCTATATATACCTGGTATCCGGTGATACTGTACCCTTTCTCAACTTTCTACAATCTTGTCGAATCCATACTGGGCCTGAGACCGTCTGAGTCTGCCTCCTGGTTAGAGATGAGTGGTTTTCGAGTCGAACTGTTCGCCAAGTTCAAATTCGAGCTGTTTTGGGTGGTGTTCGAGCCTTTCGTCGAACTCGAACACTTTGCTTAAAATTCGGCTGTTCGAGGTTCCGTTTGAGAAAGGTTCGTTCACCAAAAGCGTAACTTTATTTTCACATTAATAATGGTTTTCAATGTTAATAGACAGTTTCATGGCATAGTAGCGGTGTCTGGTAGCCAGCGGTGTAGTACACCTGTCAAGGAGCTACACTCTGTGTGTTTCTAATTATTTTTTACCGCCTCTTGTCCAGAAAATCCTTTTGGGCCTTGTAGCACTGTCTGCTACTCAGCAGAGGAGCCCACCCGTGAACCTAGCTATGCCGTCTGTTTATGAAAGAACCAGTTTTTGACTGCATTTAGCCCAGTTAATACTTTGGGCCTAGTAACTGTGTCTGCTACTCAGCAGAGGAGCCCACCCGTGAACCAAGCTGTGCCGCCTGTTTATGTAACCATTTTTTAACTCCATTTAGCCCATTGAATACTTTGGGCCTAGTACCTGTGTCTACTGCTCAGCAGAGGAGCCAACCCATGAACCTAGCTATGCCGCCTGTTTATGTAAGCACTGTCTGCTACTCAACAGAGTTGCCCACCCGTGAACCAAGCTATGCCACCTGTTTATGTAAGAACTGTGTGCTACTCAGCAGAGGAGCCAAGCTGTTAAGCAAGCTACAGCACCTGTGGTTTGGACACTTAATTTTTTCACACTCTTTCTGGAATGCCGGTTAGGCCTAATTCCGGATTTCCGGTTGACCTGCACTTACTGGGAAATCCTCGTTCGCGGGGAAGAATTGGAATCCCAGATCCCCATCACTAACGGGGTTCAGCGGGTTATCCGCACCTGTAAGCGACACACGCTGGTCCTTTCAGTGTAGCTCACGTGCAGCCCCGGACATGTAAGGGCATGACAGACCTGTTATTGCGCGATCTCGCATGCCAGAGCCTCGCGTGTCCCTCTAGTAAGCTAGACGCGGACCGCGGGGGCATGCCGGTGTTTCGTTCGTTAACGGAATTAAGCTGACAAATCGCTAGCACAACTAAAAACGGCCATGCACCACCACCCACAGAATCGAGAAAGCTTGCAATCTGTCCATCCTTTCCGTGGCTGGCATGGTTGAGGTTGCCCGTGTGGAGTCCAATTAAGCTGCCAGCTCCAATCCTGGTGGTGCCGTTCTGGACATTCTTTTAAGGTTCAGCTTTGAAACCATACTGCCCCCGGAAACTAAACACTTTGCCTTCATGGACGCTGTTTGGAGGGTTGTGGGAATAACGCCGCACGATCGGCAGTTGGCATAATTTATGGTGGGAAGTCTGACGGTATATGATCGCCTTCGATTTTAGAATTTTAGAATTTTTTTATTTTAGATTTTTATTCCTGCCTTTCTTGACTTTATAAGGGCATGACATGCATATATCTCTGTCTCCTCCTCCTCCTTTTACTCCTCCACCTCTTTTCTATATGTAGTTGCCCTTTTCCATATGTTATTTGTGTCTTCTGAGCATTTTGTCTGCTTTGGGACACCTTTTAAGGTGTTTTGTATGTGTTTGTATGTGTTTGTGTTTGCCTGCCATTGTTTTCAATGGGGTTCGACGGTGTTCATCGAATGTTCGACTAACATTCGACGAACTTGCCTCCTGTTCGACGAACCGAACCGAACTCGAACACTAGCGGGGTAGCTCAACACTCCTCCTGATATATAGACGTACATTTTTAATGTTTAAACTATGCTATACAGTGGGGAAAAAAAGTATTTAGTCAGTCAGCAATAGTGCAAGTTCCACCACTTAAAAAGATGAGAGGCGTCTGTAATTTACATCATAGGTAGATCTCAACTATGGGAGACAAACTGAGAAAAAAAAATCCAGAAAATCACATTGTCTGTTTTTTTTTCATTTTATTTGCATATTATGGTGGAAAATAAGTATTTGGTCAGAAACAAGCAATCAAGATTTCTGGCTCTCACAGACCTGTAACTTCTTCTTTAAGAGTCTCCTCTTTCCTCCACTCATTACCTGTAGTAATGGCACCTGTTTAAACTTGTTATCAGTATAAAAAGACACCTGTGCACACCCTCAAACAGTCTGACTCCAAACTCCACTATGGTGAAGACCAAAGAGCTGTCAAAGGACACCAGAAACAAAATTGTAGCCCTGCACCAGGCTGGGAAGACTGAATCTGCAATAGCCAACCAGCTTGGAGTGAAGAAATCAACTGTGGGACTAATAATTAGAAAATGGAAGACATACAAGACCACTGATAATCTCCCTCGATCTGGTGCTCCACGCAAAATCCCACCCCGTGGGGTCAGAATGATCACAAGAACGGTGAGCAAAAATCCCAGAACCACGTGGGGGACCTAGTGAATGAACTGCAGAGAGCTGGGACCAATGTAACAAGGCCTACCATAAGTAACACACTACGCCACCATGGACTCAGATCCTGCAGTGCCAGACGTGTCCCACTGCTTAAGCCTGTACATGTCCGGGCCCGTCTGAAGTTTGCTAGAGAGCATTTGGATGATCCAGAGGAGTTTTGGGAGAATGTCCTATGGTCTGATGAAACCAAACTGGAACTGTTTGGTAGAAACACAACTTGTCGTGTTTGGAGGAAAAAGAATACTGAGTTGCATCCATCAAACACCATACCTACTGTAAAGCATGGTGGTGGAAACATCATGCTTTGGGGCTGTTTCTCTGCAAAGGGGCCAGGACGACTGATCCGGGTACATGAAAGAATGAATGGGGCCATGTATCGTGAGATTTTGAGTGCAAACCTCCTTCCATCAGCAAGGGCATTGAAGATGAAACGTGGCTGGGTCTTTCAACATGACAATGATCCAAAGCACACCACCAAGGCAACGAAGGAGTGGCTTCGTAAGAAGCATTTCAAGGTCCTGGAGTGGCCTAGCCAGTCTCCAGATCTCAACCCTATAGAAAACCTTTGGAGGGAGTTGAAAGTCCGTGTTGCCAAGCGAAAAGCCAAAAACATCTGTGCTCTAGAGGAGATCTGCATGGAGGAATGGGCCAACATACCAACAACAGTGTGTGGCAACCTTGTGAAGACTTACAGAAAACGTTTGACCTCTGTCATTGCCAACAAAGGATATATCACAAAGTATTGAGATGAAATTTTGTTTCTGACCAAATACTTATTTTCCACCATAATATGCAAATAAAATGAAAAAAAACAGACAATGTGATTTTCTGGATTTTTTTTTCTCAGTTTGTCTCCCATAGTTGAGGTCTACCTATGATGTAAATTACAGACGCCTCTCATCTTTTTAAGTGGTGGAACTTGCACTATTGCTGACTGACTAAATACTTTTTTTCCCCACTGTATATACCTTGTATCTGGTGATATTGTACCCTTTCTGCCAGAAAGTCCTCCTCCTCCCACCACTCTAAGTGTATCATTGACACATGGAACATTGGCCCACATGTGTGATTATTTCTTGCGGATCTTCTTTTTATATTGTGGTGTGATCCATCCTGAGCGTGTGAGAGTCTGTGGGTTACTCCTTCAGTTTATATGTAGATTTAAAAATTACCCCAACACTGTATACAGCTCTACGATTGTGATACATTACCCATTTACTGCTTTTTTTTTCTGAATTTCCCCATGGTGGGACGATTAAAGGATTATCTTAAATTCTGGTCTAATCCAAACTGACCAAGTGAGAGTCTGTTTCTGACTCTGGAAATAAATACTGAGATTGACAATGACCCCTACACTGTATACAGCTGTATGCTTCAGATCCATTGCTGTTTTATGGCTTTTTATATTGTGTTGTAATCCATACTGAGCCTGAGAGTGTCTGTGTCTGCCTCCTGAAATATATACAGAGATTTATAATGTTTAAACTATACTATATATACCTGCTATTTGATGATACTGTACCCTTTTTCTACTTTTTATATTCTTGTCTAATCCATACTGAGCCTGTGAGCGTCTCTGTTGTGAGTTCATTTTCCCCTTCACCATTGAGGTCTGATGAACTCCCTCTTCTGGTGAAGGAAGGTAGTGAGGCTGATTACCAAGCACCTGGGTATGATGATGATGACTGGGTGATGGGAATTGCTGACTGGATATAAGGCAGCCGACGCCCTTCTGCCTTGCTGGTGATGTCTCTGAGGGATTCTAGGAGACCAGTCTGATTCCTGCTCCTCAAAAGCTAAGTTTTCTGCACTGCTTTTTGTATTTGTGTTTTGTTTTGTTTTGCCTTGTTTTTCTGAATTTCTGCCATTCCCTGCTGGGGTGAGTTGAATTCCTTTTTGCTCTGTCTTCAGAAAATACCTGAGTGCTGATATAGTCTTTTTGAAGCCTAGCGTCTTCAGGGCCTTTTTCCTTATCAGCCTGTTGGCCCTTGTTTTGATAGGGTTTTTGGTGGATTGCAGACAGCAGCTTTTCTCTCCTGTCCTATTTAGTTAGCTTGGGCCCCATCATTTGCTCAGCCTATCTTTCTATCTGTGTGAGTGTTTTTTCATCTTGCTTCACCGTCATTATATGTTGGGGGCTGCCTATTGCTTTGGGGTCTGCTCTGGGGCAGTTTAGATTTCCCTTTCTGTCTTTAGACTATGTAGTTCTCCGGCTGTGATCGAGGGGTCTAGGGCACCGTAGGAACCCCCCACGGCTACTGCTAGTTGTTGTTGATAGGTTCAGGGGTCTGCAATCCGATAGCTGCCAACTTCTCTGGCTTTCTGGACTTAGCTAGTATTTCTGTTTTTGCCTCCTACGGTGACTCATTCATAACAGTCTCTGTGTGACTCATGAAATATATACGGAGATTTACAATTATCCTTTGACTGTATACAGCTGTACGCTTCTGATACAGTACCATATCTGATGTTATTTTGGGTACATTTTCTTCAAAATTTGGAAGTATGGTTGAAGAGGCCACGGACATGGGCGTCGGGGGGCCACCTGGTACTGATGGTGGTGGTGCATCTGCTGGTAATGGCAAAAGCACAATAGCAGCTAAGGTAGGAGGTGTTGAGCCTGCATCATGGTCTGGCTCCAGAAGGCCTGGAAGGCTACCTTTTCTGCGAGTAGGTTAACCGCTTTTAAAGCCGGAGCATCAGAAACTGGTTTTGGCTTACATTGCCGAAACAGACTCCAGCTAATATGCCCTCCTCTTCTGAAGTTTCAAAAAATGCAAGCACTGAGTCGTCAAGTGCTGGCTCCTGGTCAGGAAGAACCCCTTTCCTTGTGTCCTTCACCCCCACCAAAAGTGAATGATGCAGCAGGCCACACCACATTAGTCCATGTAGCTCTTTCTCACATACCATGCCTGGTTTATCAAGTCAAATCGTGAATTCCCCAGTCCAAGATGAATCTGAGATGGAGTGTGGGTCGCCAGCCAGGGCAGTGGGGTTAATTGGTACTGGGCCGGTGTCTCAGAGGGATGTGTCACGGTGGTGGTGACCCAGTCCATGGCCCTGGGCGTCCATGCAAAGGGGTGAATAATGTTTATAGGTGAATGATACGTGACGCCACCTGTGGTTTCTGATCAGATTGACCAGCGCTGCAGTGTCGTTTCTCTGGGACAGATGTTGTGGTGCAGCTAAGATGTAGAAGCCATGCACAGGTAGGGCCATAGTCGCAGGGCAGATGAAAGAGTTGGTAGATGGTGTGCAGTGCAGGATGTAGCAGAGCCGTGCGCCAGGCGCAGGAGAAAGATGACAGACACAGTCGTGCAGTTCCTTTACCTGTACTTGGTAAGTGCCGTCCAGGACCCAGAGTACAGATGGAGAAGGAGTTGGTCAGACTGGAAGCAAATTAGGAATTCTCTCTCTGCAGATAGGTAGTGTGGCCTCCGTTCTAGCGCTTATCTGAGGTACTCGCAGTACTGAGTTCACTGACGTTGCCCCTGTTGACTCTCTTTTGGAACTTTCACGTATGGCAGGCAGCCGTAGCCTTTTCCTTCTGGCTCACACACATCGCTGCTGGGGCCTCTGAGCCTTAGTTGGGAACAGAGCATTTACAGCTGCTACTTCCTCCGGTTTCTGCTGCAGGACCGTCAGTGTCCCTGTGTCCCTACAAACTCGGAGACCGGAATCCGGACCATGTGATCCAGCTAGAAGTGAGCCTTCCCTCTGCTCATCCTCCAGCTACCCTTCTCACGTCCACACACTTCCCCTTCCCTTCACAGACTGCCCTAACTTCCCTCCTCCCAACCACAGAGAGCAGCTCCTCAGGTTCAGAGCTCTCCCTGCTGGCCTGGACTGGGAATTGTGTTGTGTTTTGGTTTAACTGCTAGAGAGATCCTTCGTTGCTCCCAAGCATGACATCACACTCCCTAGGAGGAAGGTAATGCCACTGTGGCGAATGTACTCCAGGGGGCGCCACAAGTGCACTGATGCCCAGCCACTGCTAGATGATTCTGCTGGTACATTGACCCAGACCACTACCTTCCCCTCGCACTCTACACAGCCAGAATCTGACCCTGATGAAACTCAGGTTCCCCTTCCCGCATACTATACCACCTTACACGGTGACAAAGAGGAAGGTGCAGATGAAAGTGCAGGTTCCTTGAGCAGGTGAGGGGGGGGCATACTCATGGGCGACAGCACTGGCACAGGGCCCCTCATAGTACGCAAAAGTGTCTCTGCCGGTGGGAGGGCCCACTCGCCGTCAGACACGAGGGCCCACCCGCCGTCAGACACACCGCCATACTATGAGGGGCCCTGTGCCAGTGCCATCGCCAACAAGTGGGCCCCCCTGCTTGCTCAGGATCACAGCACTTGCAAAGTTGAAGTACTTACCTCTCCCTGCTCCACCGCCGTGACGTCTTCCGCGTTTCCCGACAGTGACATTCTGGTCAGAGAGCGTGATGACATCACGTCTGTACGCCCTCTGCCTAAACAGTCCAAGTGCAGAGAGATGGAAGATGGGGACGACGAGGAGTCCAGGGTACAGGGATTCCCTAGTGAGGAGACTTATTTAATTGTTTTAAAGGTTGGGAGCAATTTTTGGGGAGCACTATACTCTGGAGAAAGATATATGGGGCCCACCATACACTGGAGCATTCCAAAGGTGGACATCAGACACTGGAGCAGCATTTACAGGGCCCATTATACACTGGAGCATTAGAAATGGGGCCCATTATATATGGAGCATTATTTGGGCCCATAAGACTCTGGAGCATCATCCATGGGGCCCATCATATACTGGAGCATTGTAAATGGGGCAGATTATATATGGAGCATTATTTGGACCAATCATACACTAGAGCCTCATCCGTGAGGCCCATCATATGCTGGAGCTTTCCAAATGGGGGACATCAGACACTGGAGCAGCATTTACAGGGCGCATTATACACTGGAGCATTAGAAATGGGGCCCATTATATATGGAGCATTATTTGGGCCCATAAGACAGTGGAGCTTCATCCATGGGGACCAACATATACTGTAGCATTATGTGGAGCTCATCATATACTGTATCAAACATTATATGGGACCAATGATTCTGTATGGAGAAATATATGGGCCTCATTACTCTATATGGCGCACTATGCGGTGGCCATAATACTGTATGGAGTAATATACTGTTCGTTTTTGGAGCTATTGGAGAATTTAAAATGGATATCAGTCATGTGATGTAAGAAGTGAAGTATTTTTCATTGTACTATACCGCTATTTCTCTGCCGTATCAGAGGATCATGAATTGTGGCATGTGTTAAAGGAGCCCATTGACACTCTTTGGCCCTGGGCCCACGAAAATCTGGAGCCAGCTCTACCCCCCCACAACTTTAGCCAAATAACCCCCAGTTTTCAATGCCTAACTATTATTATAAAGTAAATTAAGGTTGACAAGCTTAAGTAATAAGAATTGATGTTATTGGCATTAAAATGGGCACTGTAGGTGTGTTTCCTGTCCTCCACTCACTGCCGACTTTTCTTCCCCATTGACTTGCATTGGTTTTCGTGTTTCAGTCGGCCTTCGACTTTTCACGATAATCGGCCGATTTCGTTTGACCCGACTTTTGCGAAAGTCGGGTTTCATGAAACCCGACTCGACCCGAAGAAAGGCAAAGTCGCTCATCTCAAATGCAGACTTTTTTTCTATACCACTGCTTGAAGAAAGTGTCTTCTAAAAACTGTCAGTAGGTTTGGGAGTTGATTTTGAGTCAATCTCCAACTGGCGTATCTTTAATAATACTAGCCCATAGCATAACTCCACATCCACATTGCTGGGGTCTGAATCAAAGTTGAGGTCTGTGCCCACTATTGATCCAGCCAATTAACCTATCTGGTTCATCAAGTGTCACTCTCATCAGTCCATAAAACCTTTGAAAAATCTGTCTATAGATTTTTCTCGATCTTTCTTGATAATATTGCAGTTTCAACTTTTGTGTCTTTTTCAGTGGTGGTCAGGCTTCAACCGCCCTCCTTGGCCATGTCTCTAATCACTGAACACCTCTTATTTCTGGGCATTCCAAGAATGTTGCAATTCTGGAATATGACAGCACTGGAGGATACTGGGTTCTTAGTCGCTTCATGTTTGATTTTTCTCAAATCTGGCAGTTAATCACCCATGACCACACTACCTGAAAGAGGGGATTCACCCTTCAAGGACAGGAAACCTACAGAATAAAAGGGTGGGACCTCGCCACTGCATCAGTTTGGTTTCCTGACCTTGGAGAGTAAACCTACATCCTGGAATTGTGCAGGGGAATGAGCATTATGTGACATGAAGAGCTACCTAAACATTGATCCGATTGTCCAGTGGGGGCTCATGTGGAAGCAAGCAGCCGAGGCCTTTTGTCCTTTGTCTCCTTCCGCCGTGTCGTCCAGTGCTGCGCATACGCGTAACTCTCTGGGAGTGGTGCACCTAGATGACGAGCGCGCCTGGGTCTCGTGAACCGGAAATGCACTTCCAGGGGGTCCTGAGGAGGCATCCATGAGGTAGGAGGTGCTGTAGATGGTCCCCCATCTTAAATGGGGGGGTCTAACAGCAATAAGAGTGCTTTTGCATTGGCTCTTCTTCCATGTATGATGGAGGAACAGCTGTGGCAGCAGCATCAGCGGCAGCGGCAGAGTGGGCGCAACTGTGGCAGTTGCATGAGTGGCAGAAAAAGCAACAGTAAAGCCAGCCAGTGGAGTAGAGTGGGTTGTGAGTCCACAGCCTCCAGGGTGAAACTGTCTAATGACTTAGTCCAACCTCCGAATCCAGTAACCTTAAGTAAACAGCTGGTGGTGAGTGATTTTTGTTAATGTTCACCTTGTTAATGGGGTTCTTTTCTTGTTACTTGTTTACCAGGAAAGGCCTAAGAAAGTTGCCACAAAACTCAAAAACAAAGACTGTACACTTCGCAAGACCCCTTCTGGGCCAAGGGCCTCATGTGCTTAAGTTTGCCTTCAGGTATGGAAGCTAGGCCTTAGAGAAGGCTTCTACAGGCTGGGGTCTCGCCCTAAGTTTACAGTTTCTCTGTAAGTCTCTTAGGTGGTGCTGTCATATGTGATAGAAAAACACTAAATTACTTACCAGTAATGTGATTATCCAGAGCCAAGTACAGTACCTTTACATTCCCTCCCATCGCTGGTAAAGGGTGATCACTTTGTTAGCTTTATGGTGTTTGATTTACGTGGTGTGTTGAAGAAAAAAAATCTTGTTCTTTTAATGGTGTACATAACTGTTTAGTGGTGTCCTCTCATGCTCTGTAAATTGTAGGTTTCCTGTTCTGGAAGGGCAGATAAACAGGTGGTGCTGTCATGGGCTCTGGAAAATCACATTAACGGTAAGTAATTTAGTATTCTTTTTCTCAGAACGTTTTTTGAAACTATTTGCAACAAAACTTTTAATAGTTCTGTGATCACACCTTAATATCTTAGCAATTTCAAGTGTTGCATCACTTTCTAAGAACGTTTGACTTTTCAGAGTGAGTTAAATCTTTTTTGGCCCATTTTGCCTGAGGAAAACAAGCTGCCTAATAATTCTATACACCTTGATGAAGGGTGTTGATTTCCTTAGGCCGCATACTCCCTCATTGCACAAATACACATTTCCTGATCTGCTTCATCCAATAAGCATTCACATTTATACAACGTAGAACTGGAAAATATGAATAAAAAATGATATGGTCAAAATACTCACTTGCTTAAAAATTCTGCACAGATTGTATGACTTTTTGTTGATTTTATTTGTCTTTTTACATGAGTGTATATGTTTATACTAGAAGGGCGGACATATCATTGGTGCAACTTGTGTAGCCTCATAGGACCCCGGGAGGTAAGGGGGCCCACTAACACCTCCAAAGCATAACAAAATGGAATAATGACAAGCATAATATACAAATGGGTGCAACTATCCTCACATGAGTAGATAATAACATACAGTTAAATAATTTATCACCCAAAATGTACATAAGGACAATGTCCGGACCCATTGCACAAAAATTCAAATACCAAAGACGAGAGAGAAACACAGTCATAAAGTCTAACCAGATTTAATTACTATCAAAAAACTTTATTAGTCATATCTTAAATGGAACAAGTACAGAGACTAGGAAGGGGAATTAAACGTGCACATAAAACCAGCATCCATAAACAGGCTGGTGAAAACCACATGCTAATACAAATCATAGATATGCATTATTAGGCCCATGATGTCTTTTCAAAGGGATAGTGGTCCATAAGTCATAAAAAAATATATGTGTCTCTACCAGTCAAAGAAGAGTAAAGAAACCACATGGGTAGCAGAGGCAAATGCCTGACAGAGTGCAACAGCAGATGTATACCGTGGTCCACCAGACCACCTCCAAAGCATGTGAAATTGTGCATGATGTTGAACTATTGGTCTGCAAAGGGCCCAAATATACCATATTTTTCAGATTATAAGACGCACCTTTTCCCCCCCCAAATTTTGGGGGAAAATGGGGGTGCTTCTTATAATGCGGATATACCGGTACCGTTGCAGCAGGCCGCAGGCTGGGATTAGGGGGTGTCTGGCGGTGCTGCACAATGCTACTGCGGGTGTCTCCGGTGCTGCTGGGGCTCTGCCGACATTTTGTGAAAGGCCAGAGCCTTCGCAGTTCCATGGTTTTCTATGCGGTGGACTGGGTTTTGGTGAGTTTAGTGCACCCCAGCAAAAATTGCTAATAGAGCGATTTAGAAAATTAATTTTACTGCAGTGTTCTGCACCACAATAATTTTCTTGTCAAACTGGAGGTACGCTTTAACCCCTTCATGACCAAGCCTATTTTGACCTTAATGACCAGGCCATTTTTTGCAATTCTGAGCAGTGCCCCTTTATGAGGTAATAACTCTAGAACGCTTCAACGGATCGATTCTGAGATTGTTTTTTCGTGACATATTGGGCATCATGATAGTGGTAAATTTAGGTCGATAATTTTTGCGTTTATTTGTGAAAAAAACAGAAATTTGGTGAAAATTTAGAAAATTTTGCAATTTTCAAATTTTGAATTTTTATTCTGTTAAACCAGAGAGTTATGTGACACTAAATAGTTAATAAATAACATTTCCCACATGTCTACTTTACGTCAGCACAATTTTGGAAACAAATTTTTTTTTTGTTCGGAGGTTATAAGGCCGGGGTCACACTAAACGACGCAAAATACGGTCCGTAGTTTACAGGCGTAATACGGATGAATGACCCCTAAATAGTGCTCTGTAGGTCATCCGCAAGCAAGGTGCGGTCGCGTATTTAGCGCATGTCAGCATCCGTATGTACTCCGTATGGCATCCGTATGCAATCCGTATGGCGAGATTTTCTCGCAGCCTTGCAAAATGGACATTTAACTGTTTTGAGGCCTGCAAACTATTTAAATCATTAGCCTGCACCCTATTTATTGCCTCAGGAACAGGTGGCTGCCTCAATTCTGTCCATTTGTGACCTTGCCTTCACTAGGTATGTTGGTGTTGTATGTGCAACATGGCAGAGGGTCTGAGTTTCAATACAACTGAGCAGGTTCTCTTCAACTGGCTTTTATCACGGCGCTTTGGGCAACCATACCCAGTGATATTGGATCCGTGGAGGAGGAGACGCATGTGGGTCCATCCACTTTTGAGGCAACGACTCACAAGAGGTCATTTTCACTGCCTCTATTCTTCTCTGCGGGAGCATCCAGTGAAATTTTCTTAACCAATGTTTTTATTAAAGTTTTCAAGATAACAGAAATGTGAAACATACATTCATATAGTGTGAGTCATTTCTATATGGCATTTAGAACATTGTATATCAATACAATACAATATAGTACTATTTTCCATCATGTATCAAGAACAACGAAACGTGAGATGAATGCAGTCAACAATAAACAAAACAACCAATAGGCAACTGTAGGAACACCGGCAGGCATCTGGAACTATGAAATTCTTAAACACGATGCAAATGAAAGAAGAAAAAAAGGGTTCAGGATATAAAAGCATCTTCTATTTTAGATTTAAGTTCTATCCATTTATTCCATCTATCTCCAAATAGTTTTATTGATAGGCTATTAATATAATGAATTTTTTCATATGTGTAACATTTATCGACCAACATAATCAATGTAACAACATCAGGTGGTTGCATGTTGTTCCAACCTTTCGCTATTAGATACACAGCAGACATTAGAATATGAGCGACCAGAAATTTTTCTTTTTTAAACCTATAAATTCCAATGAGTAACAAGGCTAGAGCTGGGTATGGTTGGACACGCCAGTTACATATAATCGAGATTAGATGAAAAACCTTGAGCCAATATACTTTTAAGATAGGGCATCCCCAAAACACATGAAGCAAGTCGGCTTGTGAACCACAACCGCGCCAGCATAGTCCAGATCCTCCTCCTCCAAAGTATCTGAGTCTATTCGGAGTGAGATAGTATCTATGGACCAGCTTATAATGAGTCTCAAGAATATTCATACATTTTGTGGCTTTTGCCGCTACTTTAAATGATGTTGTCCATTGAGGAATTTGTATTTGTTTCTGTAGAGTGGTTTCCCACTTTTCAAAACATCCTTTATTGTAAAAGGTGTATTTGTTGGTTAGAATATTGTATAAGTGTTTTAAGAAACTCTTGTGGCTGGGCGGTGTGTTAATTAAAAAAATGTGAATAGTATGATTAATCATGACTACTCCACAAAAGTATTTCTTATAATTACTATACTCCTCTTTGAGCAGGAGATATGTCATGTACTCAGTATTGGGGACTCCAAACTTGGTTTTAACCAGTTCAAAAGGTATGACTCTATTATTGTCAAGTAAATCATCAACAAAAGTGATGGAGAATTTTGTCCAGCTGTCAAACAATGGTCTCAAAGAGATTCTGACAGGCGACAAAAAAAGGAATTCTCAATTGTTTAGTCGAGTGAGGGTAGGCATTAAATTTCCTCCTGCACAGATGTGTCCAGCAAATTATTGAAGCCCTAAGTATTAGGTTCTCTATATTTGGAATCTCTTTCTTGTGCAAGAGAAAATAAAATATGTATAGTAGTGGCTCTTTGTTAGGCATCAGATTTCTCTCAATTTCTGGCCACCCCATCCCGGTCCGCCCCGTAAACCACATTTTTGTTAGCTCAGCCATGGTAGCAAAATAGTATGCCTCTAGGTCTGGGAGGGCTATCCCACCATTTTCTTTGGATTTGAGTAAGGTGTGTTTCCTCACTCTAGATTTTTGGTTATTCCATATAAATTTATTCATTTGATAGGTGAGTTTCTGTATAGACTGATTTGAGAGAGTTAAAGGTACATTTCTATAGAAAAACAGTACCTTTGGGAGGCAGAACATTTTATACAGAACTATTCTACCCATCCAAGTGGCTGGGGTTTTTGACAGTTCTCCCAACTTGAGCTCGAGAGACCGTAAAAGACATTCAGTGTTCACTTCGCTCATGTGTGTAAGATTACCTGTGAGCCATATTCCGAGATATGGGATCTTAGTACAGTCCCAATTAAAAGGGTATCTGTCTCTTAATTGTTGCTTAATGGGTGCTGGAATAAAAAGTGACAAAACATTAGTCTTCTTTATGTTAAGCTTGTAATATGAAACAGATCCAAACAGATCTATGATGTCCCAAGTCTGTTTCAGAGAGGCGACAGGGTCTGTCAATGTGAGGATGATGTCGTCTGCATATAGATTTATTTTATGCTCCGAATCTCCCAGCCGTATACCCCGCACCCCATCCGAGTCCCTTATCATTTGAGCCAGTGGCTCCAGATTCAGGATGAAAATAATTGGGGACAGGGGGCAACCCTGTCTTGTCCCATTTGTTCTAAAGAATTTTTCAGACATAGTGCTATTGACCAGTACAGAGGCAGACGGCTGAGAATAAAGAGCCCGAATACCCTTTATCATCTCCCCACCAAAACCCATCCTTTCAAGTACTGCGAAAGCATAAGCCCAATTGACACGATCGAAAGCCTTCTCGGCATCAAGGGCTATAAACAGACTGGGAATTTTTTTCTTATTGCATAAATGTATATGGTGCAGAACGCTTCTAGAGATGTCAGAGGTTTGTCTATGTTTTACAACACCCACCTGATCGGGGTGTATAAGGCAAGGAATAATATTCTGCACCCTCTCCGCTAATATTTTTGCATAAATTTTAATATCTGCATTCAGAAGGGATATGGGTCTGTAGTTTTAAATTTTTGTGGAGTCTTTGTCCGGCTTAGGAATTACCACTATTGTGGCCCTCAGCATGTCTGCACTACACACACCTCTTGACTTTATGAAATTTAGAGTATTTGTTAGATATGGGACAAGGTCTTTTTGAAATGTTTTGTAATATTCTATTGGGAAACCGTCAGGGCCTGGAGCTTTGTTACTTTTTAAATTATTGATCACAAGAGAGACCTCGCCCTCCGAGAAGGGTGTGTCAAGGAGTTCCCTCTGATCCAGAGACAGAGATCCTAGTTTTACGTTATCTAGAAAATTTATTATAATTTCTTCTGTGGGAGGGGGGTTCCCCTATGTTGTATAAATTTGAGTAAAATTTCTCAAAGGCCAGGGCTATTTCTTTTGGTTTTTCTATAGTTAGTGAATTCTGAGATATTTTTTTAATTAAGTGTTTTTTATTTATAGGTTTAAATCTGTTGGCCATACTTTTTGAAGTTTTATTGTTATTTATATAAAACTCTGCTCTATTGAACAGAGTCTTTTTCTCATAGATATTTATAAGAAGGTTTCTTAATTCCAGCCTGAGAGAATATAACTCGTTGTATTTGGTAAAATTTTTATCTGCTTTGGCTAGGCCCTCTAATTTTGTGATTTGTTCGAGTAATGTTTTTTGTTTGCGCTCTCTTTCTTTCTTTTGTCTTGAGGCCATCTGGATCAAATGTCCCCTGATGACACATTTATGTGCCAACCATAAAGTCTCAGGTGTGATCTCCTGGGAATTGTTCTCTTTAAATTAATCCATCAGAGTATTTCTTATTAATGTTATATTGTCTGAGGAGTCTACAACAAATTTACTGTATCTCCAGTTGTAATGTCTTTGGTCTAGTGAGGAGATACGAAGTGTCAACAGAATAGGAGCATGGTCTGACCATGTGATAGGGCCAGTTTGAAAATCTACATATAAATCTAGTAATGAGAAACTGGTAAATATATGGTCTATTCTGGTATAAGATTTGTTGTGAGGGCAGAATCGGGTATTTTCTTTTGAGGTGTGATTCAATATTTTACAGCTATCGTGTAAGTTGGAGTCTTCCAGCCATTTCCTCAAGTTTACACTCCTATAGTATGAAGCAGAGGAAGAACAGTCAGTGTCTGGGTTTACAATACAATTAAAATCTCCTCCCCATATAATTTGTCCTTTGCTAAAGCTAGAGAGTTTTCTCTTGACTTTGTTAAGAAAACTAATTTGTCTTACATTGGGGGTGTACACATTGACCACAGTATATTCTATACCTTCTAGAGTGAAGTTAATGGCCAGCTGTCTGCCTTTATTGTCTTTATGTACTGTACGTCTGAAATTACCACTGGCAGATCCTTATGAAAGGCAATGGCTACCCCAGCTTTTTTCCTTCCCTCATTATTGGAGAAGAAAATCTGAGGATATTCTGCATTTTTGAATCTTACATTATCGATCTCCAGAAGATGGGTCTCCTGTATCATTACAATATTTGCTTTCAGTCTAGTAATCTCTCTCCACAATGCAAATCTTTTAAAAGGACTATTAACCTCTTCGCGACCGCCCACAGTAGATAAACGTTGGCGCTTGCTGGGCTTTGTGCAGCGCCGACGTTTATCTACTGTCGGCGGTTTTGTGCCCCCCGGGACCCCCTCATACCTTATAATGCGGGGATCCCGGTGCACAATGCATGCTGGGACCCCCGACGTCATCGAGACCTGATTGGTTCAGGTCCTGATGATGTCGCGTCACAGCAGCCAATGAGAGAGCTCGCTGGGAAAGCTGCTTGTTTCCCGGCGATCTCCCTCATTATAACGCGACTTCTCCTCTGAGCTCATACTGACAGATGAGCAGAGGTGAAGCAGCGTTACTGTGTGACTAGATCGCTGCCTGGCACAGCTGATCGCTGCCTGGCACAGCTGTGTCAGGCAGCGATCTTGTCACACAGTAACGCTGCTTCACCTCTGCTCATCTGTCAGTGTGAGATCAGAGGAGAAGTGGCGTTACTATGTGCCGGGCAGCGATCTTGTCACATAGTAACGCTGCTTCTCCTCTGATCATCTGCCAGTGTGAGATCAGAGGAGAAGTGGCGTTACTATGAGTCAAAAATATAAAAAAATAAAAAACACAAAAATAAAAAAAAAAGTAAAGAAAAAAAAAGCAGGTAGGCAGGCTAGGGCTAGGTCTAGGGTTAGGGCTAGGGCTAGGGTTAGGGCTAGGGTTAGGGCTAGGGCTAGGGCTAGGGTTAGGGCTAGGGTTAGGGCTAGGGTTAGGGCTAGAGTTAGGGGTGTGTTGGGGTTAGGGTTGGAATTCGAATTGGGGGTTTCCACTGTTTAGGTACATCAGGGGCTCTGTAAATGCAATATGACGCCCGCAGACCATTCCATCAAAGTCTGCATTCCAGAACGTCACTACTTCCCTTCCGAGCCCCACCGTGTGCCCAAACAGTGGTCCCCCCCCACATGTGGGGTACCAGCGTACTCAGGACAAATTGGACAACAACTCTTAGGGTCCAATTTCTCCTGTTACCCTTGTGAAAATAAAAATTGGGAGCTAAAAGATCATTTTTGTGGAAAAAAAATGATTTTTTTATTTTCACAGCTCTACATTATAAACTTTAGTGAAACACTTGTGGGTTCAAAGTGCTCACCACACATCTAGATAAGTTCCTTGGGGGGTCTAGTTTCCAAAAAGGGGTCACTTGTGGAGGATTTCCACTGTTTAGGCACATCAGGGGCTCTGTAAATGCAATATGACGCCCGCAGACCATTCCATCAAAGTCTGCATTCCAGAACGTCACTACTTCCCTTCCGAGCCCCACCGTGTGCCCAAACAGTGGTCCCCCCCACATGTGGGGTACCAGCGTACTCAGGACAAATTGAACAACAACTCTTAGGGTCCAATTTCTCCTGTTACCCTTGTAAAAATAAAAATTGGGAGCTAAAAGATCATTTTTGTGGAAAAAAAATGATTTTTTTATTTTCACGGCTCTACATTATAAACTTTAGTGAAACACTTGGGGGTTCAAAGTGCTCACCACACATCTAGATAAGTTCCTTGGGGGGGTCTAGTTTCCAAAAAGGGGTCACTTGTGGAGGATTTCCACTGTTTAGGCACATCAGGGGCTCTGTAAATGCAATATGACGCCCGCAGACCATTCCATCAAAGTCTGCATTCCAGAACGTCACTACTTCCCTTCCGAGCCCCACCGTGTGCCCAAACAGTGGTCCCCCCCACATGTGGGGTACCAGCGTACTCAGGACAAATTGGACAACAACTCTTAGGGTCCAATTTCTCCTGTTACCCTTGTGAAAATAAAAATTGGGAGCTAAAAGATCATTTTTGTGGAAAAAAAATGATTTTTTTATTTTCACGGCTCTACATTATAAACTTTAGTGAAACACTTGGGGGTTCAAAGTGCTCACCACACATCTAGATAAGTTCCTTGGGGGGTCTAGTTTCCAAAAAGGGGTCACTTGTGGAGGATTTCCACTGTTTAGGCACATCAGGGGCTCTGCAAACGCGACATGACACCCGCAGACCATTCCATCAAAGTCTGCATTCCAAAACGTCACTACTTCCCTTCCGAGCCCCCCCGTGTGCCCAAACAGTAGTTTTCTTCCACATATGGGGTACCAGTGTACTCAGGACAAATTGGACAACAACTTTTGGGGTCCAATTTCTCCTGTTACCCTTGTGAAAATAAAAAATTGGGGGCTAAAAGATCATGTTTGTGGAACAAAAATGATTTTTTATTTTCATGGCTCTACGTTATAAACTTCTGTGAAGCACTTGGGGGTTCAAAGTGCTCACGACACATCTAGATAAGTTCTTTAAGGGGTCTAGTTTCCAAAATGGGGTCACTTGTGGGGGTTTCCACTGTTTAGGCACATTAGGGGCTCTCCAAATGCGACATGGCGTCCTATCTCAATTCCAGCCAATTCTGCATTGAAAAAGTCAAACGGCACTCCTTCCTTTCTGAGCTCTGCCGTGTGCTCAAACAGTGGTTTAGCCCCACATACAGGGTATCGGCGTATTTGGGAGAAATTGCACAAAAAATTTTGTGGTTCATTTTCTGTTTTTACACTTGTGAAAATAAAAAAAATGGTTCTGAAGTAAAATGTTTGTGAAAAAAGTTAAATGTTTATTTTTTCCTTCCACATTCCATTCATTCATGTGAAGCACCTGAAGGGTTAATAAACTTCTTGAATGTGGTTTTGAGTACATTGAGAGGTGCAGTTTTTAGAATGGTGTCACTTTTGGGTATTTTCTGTCATATTGACCCCCCAAACTCACTTCAAATGTGAGGTGGTCCCTTTTAAAAATGGTGTTGTAAATTTTGTTGTAAAAATGAGAAATCGCTGGTCAACTTTTAACCCTTATAACTTCCTAAAAAAAAAAATTATGTTTCCAAAATTGTGCAGATGTAAAGTAGACATGTGGGAAATGTTATTTATTAACTATTTTGTGCGATATCACTCTCTGATTTAAGGGCATAAAAATTAAAAGTTTGAAAATTGCAAAATTTTCAAAATTTTTGCCAAATTTCGATTTTTTTTTAACATATAAGCGCAGTTCATATCTAAGAAATTTTACCACTATCCTGAAGTACAATATGTCATGAGAAAGCAATGTCAGAATCAGCAGGATCCGTTGAAGCGTTCTAGAGTTATGGCCTCATAAAGTGACACTGGTCAGAATTGAAAAAATTGGCCTGGTCACGAAGGCAAAAACAGGCTCAGGAGCGAAAGGGTTTAAGCCCATTCACATTAAATGACAAGATTTTCAAATCCATAGTGTGTCTGAAAAAGTAAATGCAATAATTGTATCAATAAGACAGAATATTTAACCTGAGCATGAACCCAAGGGATATGGTATTTCTCTGGAAAATTTTTGCCAGTGCCTGCTTTGCCTGCATATAAGAACATTTAACAAACTAAAAAAACAGAAATTTGTTACTAAATATAACAAAAAAGGTTAAATTCCTCAAGAGAAATGATGCCAAGAGAGAAGCTCTCAGTTAGCACGTGGGGGGTGTAAAAGTTCAGGCCAAGAGCCAGGGTCAGCACCTACCAAGGTCATTGTCTTTTCTTTTGTGTAGACCAGGTTGATGATAGACGTCTTGGAAGTTGTGGAGAGTTGCTCCTCTCTTGATTGGAGGATGATGAAATCTTCATTGGAGGAATACCTAAATCCTGAAAAAATCTGGCACAATTATCAATATTAGAAAAAGCAAAAGTAGTATTCTCTTTAATAACTAACACTTTCGTGGGAAAGCCCCATCTGTACAACACCTTGTGCTCTCTCAGATGGGTAGTAATAGGGTAAAAGTCTCTCCTTTTTTGCAATGTAGCTTTTGAAAAGTCTGCAAAGATTCTAATGTCCTCATACGGCCTTGGTAAAATAGGTGACTGCTTACTTTTTTTCAGAATGTCCTCTTTTGTCAGGTAATAGTGAAAATAAGCAATGACATCCCGCGGGGCCCTCTCTGGGGTGTACTTGGATTTGGGGAGTCTGTGTATGCGTTCCATTAGAAGGTCCCCTTTGGTGGCCCCATGGAGCAAAGTATGAAGCATTTTTGCACATAAGCATTAAGATCTCTGTCTTTAATATTTTCAGGTATTCCTCTGAATTTGAGGTTATTTCTTCTACTTCTGTCCTCTTGTTCTATTAACTTTGATTTTAGAAAGGTAACCTCTTTTTCTAAGGCATAGTGTTCATCTATTAAGGTATTATGAGACTTAACCATTTCCTCCATTTTGGACTCTAAGTGATCCACTCTCTGGCCCAGACTGTCTATGTTATTCTGGAGGTTTGTATTATTACCATCTATTTGTTTTTGAAATGTCTTTGCCAGCTTTTGTCACAGCGCTTTGGGCAACCATATCCTGTGATAGTGGATCCGCTACTACACAACCACATTCTCTATGTTCATAATGTGATGGCTAAAGTATGCTTTTTTGCCTTCTTGGGCTAAGTTTAATGCCCTCATCTTAGTCCAAATATGGTTCAACTTACACACCAAAATGTTAGGTCTAATATGTACTGCATATCACTTAGTCATTGTGCAACCAAATATGTGTGTGTTATTCTATCTCAATTCCTACCAAGTTTGGTCGGCATGTAACTGATGTTTTTGGACTTTATGCATTCTAAAATTATCCATTTCTGTTGTTCTTCATCTTCCTGTCCACTGGCCTGTCTTATGCCGCCCTCCACCATGAGTTTCTCATTGGAAAATCTACCATTGCTGGCATAGTGAGGTCAACATGTAGTGAAATCTGGACAAGACTCCATCAAGTCGTCATGTCTGAGCCCAGAATGGAAGACTGGTTGAGGATATCTAGGGACTTTGAGGAGGAATGCCAGTTTCCTAATTGTATTGGGGCCCTGGATGGCAAACATATCCGGGTGCGTAAGCTGCCGAACTCTGGCTCCCAATTCTTCAATTATAAGCAATACTTTTCTGTTGTATTGTTGGCTCTGGCAGACCCTCAATACCAGTTTATAATTGTTGACATTGGGTCCTATGGAAGGACGGGAGACTCTAGAGTCTTCAATACTTCCATAATGGCTCGGCGGCTACGCACCAACCAGTTGGATCTACCACCACCACGCCGGCTACCAGGCTCCACTGAAGAATCAGTCCCTTATGTCCTTGTGGCAGATGAGGCATTTCAGTTATCGCGCAATGTCATGAGGCCATATCCCCGGCGCAACCTTGACCACAGGCGCAGAATTTTAAACTTGCGCCTATCATGTGCTAGGCGACTGGTGGAGTGTTCCTTTGGCATTCTTTGTGCCAAATGGCGGGTACTCCAGTCTGCCATTCAGTTGAGTGAACAAAATGTGAATGAAGTTGTGAAAGCCTGTATGGTTCTTCATAACTTCACCAGGATACATGATTGTTCCTCCTCTGCTGGTGTTGTGCGTAGGCCGGACAATGTGCACAGGGTGAGACCACCTATCAACCCTCAACGTAGACCGCTCTCTGGCCTCAAAGTGCGTGATATTTTCACTAATTACTTTATCTCACCTGAGGGGGAAACTTCTTGGCAAGAGCATGCTGTGTCTATGTTATTTTTTTTTTTTTTAAGTGTGTCTAAATATATATATCTCTACCCCTTCTAATTCTATGACTGTTTCATTGCATTGGTTAGCGTATGTTAGTATGTTGATAGGGTTTTTGAGAAATGACACAGAGACGTTAACTGTAGTAGACAAATTTTTAGTTTTGCCTTTTTGCTTTTTTTTTTTCTTAAAGGCAAACATAATATTGCCATATGAAAAGTTTGGCAATGGGCCAAATTGCCCTTTTTGCATAATAATACTTTTTTGCAAAGTAACATTATCAAACATAACACAAAAAAACATTAGGCAATAACAACATTGCTGCATGAGAATATTTCAATACCAAGGAAAAAGCGGTGGTTTCCAGCACCAAAATTATTGCTAATAGATAACACTCACATTTCTTCTGAATGTTTTCCAATCATATTAATATTCCACCATGACAGGCAAGGCTACCTCACGCCTTTCAGACAGATATTAGATGTCTGAAGAACAGAGAAAATTTAACCATGCTATACTGGTCAAGTGAAAGGATGAAAATACAATACTCACTTGTTAAGACATAGATAGAGCGTGATATTATGAAGGCTGGTCGCCTTGATTTGTTACTATAGATAGCTTGCAAAAAAGGTGACTACTTCACTAAAGCCAGCACGCCTTTCCTAGGCATTAGCAAGGGAGTAGTGTATTTTCATCCTTTGACTTTACAGTATAGCGCGGTTAAATTTTCTCTTTTGTACAGACATGTAATATCTGTCTGAAAGGCGTGAGGTAGCCTTGCCTGTCATGACGGATTATTAATATGATTGGAAAACATTGGGCAAAAATGTGAATGTTCAATTGTTAAACAAAGTTTGGTGATGGAGACCACCTGTTTTTTCCTTTGGATTTGTATTTGGAGCACCAGTGAAACCGCACTGGACATCTCTGGCCATCAGACTGATTGTGGCCACATACTTATAAATTCTCATACCTTGGGGAAGGAGAACGTGGACGAGCAGCCTGTGGTTGCTGCTGGATACTGTGCCCAACATCGCCCTGTGTGGGGCCATACTGATGCCCATGATGTGGGAATTGTCCTGCCTCCTGGGAATGTTGGGGGTACTGGCCAGAGTAATAATGGGGAGGGGCATCTTGTTGGCTGTGGTAGGCACGTGGCTCATACCCACCAAGATAGCCACATCGTCCCCAACCAGGTTGGGACCAGCCTCCAACACTGGGTGGGTACAAGTGGCCATATTGGTGGGGTTGGCTAGAGGCTGACATTTGTGGCTGCTGAATTGAAGGTTGGGTAGTGGGAGGAAGGGGGTGAGGTGTAGGCCCACGTATTTGAGGATCCTCAGATCCTGCTTGAGCTTGCATTTGTGGGGGGTGCCTAAGGCGCATGAGATTTCTTGGTGAAAGCTGCCACCTCTCAATATATTCAAATAATTTGTAGGGCGTATTGGGGTATGTGCAGGCATCAAGCAGGATCTGAAAGCATCCTCTAATACGGAGCCTGACCTCACGGGAAAGGGAACGGAGATAATTGGCCAGGCTGCGAGAGTATGCCTCCTCCCCATCATCAGTATTTACTCTGGCTAAATAATTGAGGACCCCAGTGTCCACATTAGTGCAGGTATCAGGGGCAGGTATTTGCCGTCTTCGGCTTCTTCCTCACCGGGATGTGACAGCAGGCTGAGGGGAGCCCCGGATGTGGCCAGTTGGGCTGCTGCTGATATTACCCTGATCCTCTGCTGTTGCTGATGCAGCAGCAACACCAGATGGTCCTGGTGGTGGGCTTTGGGTCACAGGCAATGGAACATCCTGACTTGATTCCTCACCCCTGCTCCTAGTAGGGGGAGAAGATGGGCCAGCCACCTCTTCCCCTGCAGACCCAGGATCAATGATGGGGTCGGTTTCCGAGCCAGTGCCTCTGTCCGTAAGGTTGGACTGAGTTCTGTGAAGAAATAGAACAGAGCCAAAATTAAATACCTATTTTTGGCCCTGTAAAGTATCTGTGTAATGTGGTGTGAGGTATCTACTTACGGTCTGAGATCAAGAATTGGGGCGAGGAAGGAGAGGCGGTCATAATATACATATTTTCTTTTTACATATCCCGCATCCCCACTCCTGGACCGCTGCTGGCGTTCCTGGCGGTATGGGTCCCGAATGCTTCACCATCGTCTCATCACATCATCCACTGCAATGTGACAGGAACTATTGTCAAATTTACATATTTGCTACCAGTAGTCTAGGCATGAGGCCTTCTGGGGTGTGCTTTCTACCCATGGTGGCATATCTAATTGGGGCATACAGGGCAGATACACAGGGTCTTTTTAGTTGATGTATCAAGTAGCTACACTTAATAATTTGTTTGTCTAGGAGGATGAGGAGCTTGTGGCCTAACCCAAATTATGGCTGTGTGAAACCACGTGTCACATCAAAATCTAACGGCCTCATGAGGAAAAAAGTACAAGCACAGGAAGGGGGGTGCTGATTCTATATTCATTTTTTGTTGTGCGGTAATTTTGCTCATTTTTTGGCTTGTACTTACTAATTTTCTGCTGCTCCTCACGTGGCCAATCACCAAAGTCATGGAACATCTGCCTACATATACGCCTCCATGACGCCTCCTTTCTTGCCCGGTTGGCATAATGGGCATCACGTTGGTCCCATAGTTCGGGACGCTCCTGCACCAGGACTATTAACATTTCCACATTAAGGTAAGTGGACGCCATGATGCTGCTGTACTCCGTGGAGGCGTACTTCCTGGATGTCTGGAGCGCTTTTTGAGCTCATTTGCATGTCTAGGCTTCCTGATGATGGATTGGCCCATTTCCTGTCACCAGCCAAAAGACCTGCGTATTTCTCGCAGGTCACACGTGTGGTCTGTGTGTAGTCGGTATTTTTTGCGCACCCATAGACTTGCATTGGCGTACTACGGCCGTAGTACACTGACAATCGCAGCATGCTGCGAATGGCACGGACCGTAGAATACAGATGAGAAATATACGGCTGGTGCGAGGTACCCCATAGAGAATCATTGGTCCGTGTCTAAAGCGTGCTTTTAGCGCCTCGCACTCGTCCGTATTTCTCGCTAGTGTGACCCCGGCCTAAGGGTTAAAAGTTGACCAGCGATTTCTCATTTTTACAACAAAATTTAAAAAAACATTTTTTTTAGGGACCACCTCACATTTGAAGTCACTTTGAGGGGTCTATATGGCAGAAAATACCCAAAAGTGACACCATTATAAAAACTGCACCCCTCAAGCTACTCAAAACTACATTCAAGAAGATTATTAACCCTTCAGGTGCTTCACAGGAACTAAAGCAACGTGGAAGGAAAAAATGGACATTTTAATTTTTCCAACAAAAATTTTTTTTAGCCTCAATTTTTTCATTTTTACATAGGTAACAGGATAAAATGGATCCTAAAATTTGTTGGCCAATTTCACCTGAGTACACCAATGCCTAATATGTGGTCATAAACCACTGTTTGGGCGCACAGCAGGGCATGAAAGGGAAGGAGCGCCATTTGACTTTTGAATGGAAAATTAGCTCCAATCGTTAGCTGACACCATGTCATGTTTGGAGAGCCCCTGTGTGCCTAAACATTGGAGTACCCCACAAGTGACCCCATTTTGGAAACTAGACCCCCCAAGGAACTTATCTAAATGTGTGGTGAGCACTTTGAAACCCAAGGGCTTCACAGAAGTTTATAACGCAGAGCCGTGAAAATAAAAAAAATATTTTTTTCCCTCAAAAATTTTGATTTTTTTAGCCCGCAATTTTTTATTTTCACAAGGGTAACAGGAAAAATTGGACCATAAAAATTGTTGTCCAGTTTGTTCTGAGTACGCTGGTACCCCATATGTTGGGGGGAATCACTGTTTGGGCACACGTCGGGGCTCAGAAGGGAAGTAGTGACGTTTTGAAATGTCGACTAGATGGAATGGTCTGCGGGCTTCATGTTACATTTGCAGAGCCCCTGATGTGCCTAAACAGCAGACACCCCACACAAGTGACCCCATTTTGGAAACTAGACCCCCCAAGGAACCAAGGAACTTATCTAGATGTGTGGTGAGCACTTTGAACCCCCAAGTGCTTCACAGAAGTTTATAACATAGAGCCGTAAATTAAAAAATCATATTTTTTTCACAAAAATTATCTTTTTGCCCCATTTTTTAATTTTACCAAGGATACCAAGAGGAATTGGACCCCAAAAGTTGTTGTGCAATTTGTCCTGAGTATGCTGATACCCCATATGTGGGGGTAAACCTCTGTTTGGGTGCACGGTAGAGCTCAGAAGAGAAAGAGCACCGTTTGACTTTTTCATCCCAGAATTGGCTGGAATTGAGATCGGACGCAGAACCCCTTATGTGCCTAAACAGTGGAAACCCCCCACAAGTGACACCGTTTTGGAAACCAGACCCCCTAAGAAACTTATCTAGATGTGTGGTGAGCACTTTGAACCCCAAAGTGCTTCACAGAAGTTTATAACACAAATGATTTTTTTAGCCCACAATTTTTTATTTTTACAAATGTAACAGGAGAAATTGGACCTCAAAAGTTGTTGTCCAGTTTGTCCTGAGTTCGCTGGTACCCTATATGTGGGGGGGAACCACTGTTTGGGCGCACGTCGGGGCTCGGAAGGGAAGTAGTGACATTTTGAAATGCCGACTTAATGGAATGGTCTGCGGGCGTCAAGTTACATTTGCAGAGCCTCTGATGTGCCTAAACAGTGGAAACCCCCCACAAGTGACACCATTTTGAAAACTAGACCCCTAAGGAACTTATCTAGATATGTGGTGAGCTCTTTGAACCCCAAAGTGCTTCACAGAAGTTTATAATGCAGAGCGGTGAAAATAAAAAAAATCATTTTTTTCCCTCAAAAAATGATTTTTTTAGCCCACAATTTTTTATTTTCACAAATGTAACAGGTGAAATTGAACCCCAAAAGTTGTTGTCCAATTTGTCCTGAGTACGCTGGTACCCCATATGTGGGGGGGAACCACTGTTTGGGCACACGTCGGGGCTCGGAAGGAAAGTAGTGACGTTTTGATATGCCGACTTGATGGAATGGTCTGTGGGCTTCATGTTACGTTTGCAGAGCCCCTGATGTGCCTAAACAGTAGAAACCCTCCACAAGTGACCCCATTTTGGAAACTAGACCCCCCAAGAAGCTTATCTAAATGTGTGGTAAACACTTTGAACCCCTAAGTGCTTCACAGAAGTTTATAACGTAGAGCCGTAAAAATAAAAAATCATATTTTTTTTCACAAAAATGATATTTTTGCCCCCAAATTTTTATTTTACCAAGGGTAGCAAAAGGAATTGGGCCCCAAAAGTTGTTTTGCAATTTGTCCTGAGTAGGCTGATACCCCATATGTGGGGCTAAACCTCTGTTTGGGTGCACGGAAAGCTCGGAAGGGAAAGAGCACCGTTTGACTTTTTCAGCGCAGAATTGTCTGGAATTAAGATCGGACACAATGTTGCTTTTGCAGAGCCCCTGATGTGCCTAAACAGCGGAAACCCCCCACAAGTGACACCATTTTGGAAACGAGACCCCCTAAGGAGCTTATCTAGATGTGTGGTGAGCTCTTTGAACCCCCAAGTGCTTCACAGAAGTTTATAACGCAGAGGAGTGAAAATAAAAAATCATTTTTTTTTACACAAATATAATATTTTAGCCCCCAACTTTTTATTTTCCCAAGGGTAACAGGAGAAATTATACCCCCAAAGTTGTTGTGCAATTTTTCCTGAGTACACTGATACCCCATATGTTGGGGTAAACCACTGTTTGGACACATGTCGGGGCTCGGAAGGGAGGGCGCATTGTTTTATTTTTTGGACGCAAAATTGGCTGGAATCAATGATGGCAACATGTCGCATTTGGAGACCCCCTGGTGTGTGTAAATAGTGGAAACCTTCTCAACTCTTTTTTTTTTTTTTTTAAATTCTTTATTTAGAGTTTTCATAAAACAAGAAGTACCAAATCAACAATGACCTACATCTGTGACAAAGCACAAAAAAGATCAGGAGGCTAGTCATAACCTCCAGAAATTCACGAAACAGCAGACTAGAGTCATACAATGAATGTAACACAAACAGAACAACTGTCAGGTATATAGCGATAGGCAAAAGATCCTTGACCAATGGTTCCGGGGAACATGACCCCAAAAACCCGAGCAATTTACGGAATCAAGACATAAAAAAGAATATAATGATGGGCAAAGGATCTTTGACCAATGGCTCCGGGGAATATGACCTCGAAAACCAGAGCAAATTACAGATTCGAGACATAATGAACCAAATGGTAATGGAATCAAAGTTAAAGAACATGTCGAGTAGACAGAGCAACAGGAAGGCTAAGCTGAGAAACAAATTAAATTAAGAGTTCGTGTCCATCCACCGTGGCCTAGGACAACATGCAAGGGCGTATGAAAACAGATCGATAGGGGAGGAGTGCAGGAATCATGTGGGCGCAGAAGTAATGCGTAGCCAGGGAAGCCAAATATTAAGAAATTTGTCATGTGTGCGTGAGTCCCAACTGGACAGTTCTTCCATCCTACGAATATCATTGACTTTAGTCTCCAGTGTAAGGAGATCAGATGTTTGGCTGCGGCCACCAATAGAGGGAGCAAGTCATGTTTCTTAGGGTTATATGATTTAGTGGGAAGAGACAGCAGAACTTCTTGAGGAGTTAAGTTTTTTTTTATTAAACCTAACTGACGAAGGTATTGAAATATTTCGCCCCAATAAAGAGCAATTTTTGGGCACTGCCAGAAGATGTAGAAAAAGGAACCCACCGAAGCCAAACATCTCCAACAGAGAGGGGAAGCAGCAAGGCCTAAGTGATAGAGTCTTTCAGGGGTTCTATACCAGCGTGAGAGAATTTTAAAAGCGTTTTCCTGTAGTAAAACACACCTGGAAAAACCATGTGAATTACCCAGAACTTGCCCTGTCTCACGAGAAGACAAAGACAGTTTAAGTTCTGTTTCCCATGAAGATAGATAAATTGGTTTAAATTGCGCAGGGGGAGAAGTAAGGTTGACGTATAATTTAGAGACAAGTTTAGGGGGTATGGATTTTAACCTAAGGAGAAGCTCAAGCCAGAGCCACTCAGTGTTATGTATGACTTTGGACTTGAACTTTGAGACGACATGTCGTACGTGGTATTTTTGTAAAAGTCACACTGTCATTTATTGGCCTCTCCTGGCCACATTTCCTCGTACTGAATTTGATTAGAGAGAAGATGCGAGATAGGCATATTAGGTAAGGTGTCCCACAAACCATATGCATCAACATAGTTCGAGTCTGTAAGCCAAGGGATGATTTTTAAAGGGATGTTATCCAGAAACAGGCACTGCGGTAGTCCATTGGGGATAAGATCTCTTCTAATAGCTAGAGTGTTACTTGTTATAGCATCTATAGAGTGGGGCGGGGGGGACACAAGAGGTCCATAGATAGATCTTTGCTGTCTTACCCAACAGAGTAAGTTCGAGGTTAGAAGTTTTGCGGTCAGGTCTAGGCTTAACCAAGTTCAACCACTGAGCTATGTGAATAGCGTGGTAGTATGCCCTGAAGTTGGGAAGGCCAAGGCCCCCGGCATTTTTTGGTAGTGAGAGTATTTTAAAGGGAAGTCTAGCTCTCTTAGCTCTCCATACGAATTTAGATACCAGTCTATTCAGAAAGGAGAAAAACGACTTAGGGAGAGGTATTGGGATCATGTTCATAAGGTAGAAAATTTTGGGGAGAATATAGGATTTGATTATATTAATCCTGCCTATCCAAGAAAGGTAGGGCAAATCATATGATTTGAGTAGGGATTGCAATTTATCTATCAGAGGAGGGAAATTATATTTGTAAAGCATGGAGGGATCTTTTGTTAGAAAGACACCAAGATATTTTAGTTTCTCAGAAGGCCATTTAAAAGGAGTAA
The DNA here is from genome assembly GCF_039654945.1 of Dendrobates tinctorius. Lineage (NCBI taxonomy): Eukaryota > Metazoa > Chordata > Amphibia > Anura > Dendrobatidae > Dendrobates > Dendrobates tinctorius. Next base: position 59,236,810 of record NW_027361679.1, read on the forward strand.
TTTGTTTAAGTCTAGAAACAACCCTCTCCGGAGCCGAGACATTTAAATCTTCGGATTTGTCCATATTGACCTTAAAATTGGAAACAATTCCAAACTCCTCAAGTAATGTCAGAAGTCTGGGAAAGACCGTCTCAGGGTTCGAGACAAGGAGCAAGAGGTCATCAGCAAAGGCTGCAGTCTTAAATTCGGAATGTTCTATTATGAGGCCTCTAACCTCCGCCTCCTGTCTTAGTCTCTGAATCAGGGTCTCCATCACCAGCACGAAAAGGGTAGGGGAGAGAGGGCAGCCCTGTCTGGTGCCATTTCCAATCGCGAAGGGGCCTGACAGCAAACCATTCACTCTGACCTTGGCAGTCGGGGCAGAGTAAAGAGTCATAATGGCATCAACAAATGGAGGAGGAAAATCAAATTTTCTTAAGGTGCAAACCATATAATCCCAACTGATTCTATCAAAGGCCTTCTCGGTGTCAGTTGATAGGATAGTCATAGGAAGACGCGAGCACTTTGCATAGGAAATGGCTAAGAGAATTTTCATGGCATTATCCTTACCCTCGCGGCCTTTAACAAAGCCAACTTGATCAGTGTGGATCAGAGAGTCCAGAACAGTGTTGATTCTGGAGGCAAGGATTTTTGCCCATAAGTTTATATCCGTATTAAGCAGCGAGATAGGTCTATAATTACCACAAAAGTCGCCATCTCTCCCCTCCTTAGGGATAGAATCATAGAATCATAGAATCGTAGAGTTGGAAGGGACCTCTTGGGCCATCTGGTCCAACCCCCTGCTCAAAGCAGGATTCGCTAAATCATCCCAGTTAGATGTCTGTCCAGCCTCTGTTTGCAGACTTCCATTGAAGGAGAACTCACCACTTCTCGTGGCAGCCTGTTCCACTCATTGATCACTCTAACTGTCAAAAAGTTTTTTCTAATATCTAATCTGTGTCTCCTCCCATTCAGCTTCATCCCATTGCTTCTAGTCTTTCCTTGTGCAAATGAGAATAAAGTTGATCCTTCTACAATGTGACAGCCCTTTAGATATTTGTAGACAGCTATTAAGTCTCCTCTCAGTCTTCTCTTTTGCAAACTAAACATTCCCAAATCCTGCAACCTTTCCTCATAAGACAGGGTTTGCAGACCGGTCACCATTCTGGTCGCTCTTTTCTGAACTTGCTCCAGTTTGTTGATGTCTTTTTTAAAATGTGGTGCCCAAAATTGGACACAATATTCCAGATGAGGTCTGACCAAAGAGGAGTAGAGGGAAATAATTACTTCACGTGATCTAGACTGTATGCTTCTGTTAATACATCCTAGAATTGCATTTGCCTTTTTTGCTGCTGCATCACACTGTTGACTCATATTCAGTCTGTGATCTATTAGTATACCCAAGTCTTTTTCACATGTGCTGTCACTTAGCCCTATTCCTCCCATTCTATATATGCTTTTTTCATTTTTATTGCCCAGATGTAGTACTTTGCATTTTTCCCTGTTAAAAACCATTCTGTTAGTTGCTGCCCACTTCTCCAGTTTATTTAAATCTTTTTGAATCCTCTCTCTCTCTTCTCTAGTATTAGCTATCCCTCCTAGCTTTGTGTCATCAGCAAATTTAATCAGTTTACCCTCAATTCCTTCATCTAAATCGTTGATAAAGATGTTGAACAATTCAGGGCCCAGGACAGAGCCCTGTGGTACCCCACTTGAGACATTCTTCCAACTGGATGTGCAGCCATTTACGACCACTCTTTGGGTCCGATCACTAAGCCAGTTATGAATCCACCTAACAGTTGCCTTGTCCATTCCATACTTAGTCATTTTTTCAATAAGGATTGTATGAGAGACTTTGTCAAATGCTTTGCTGAAGTCAAGATATACTATATCTACAGCATTTCCTTGATCCACCCAATCAGTAATACCATCATAGAAGGAAATTAAATTAGTCTGACATGACTTATTAGTTACAAACCCATGCTGACTCTGTTTAATCACTTCATTCTTATCCAGGTATTGACATACATGTTGTTTAATAATTTGTTCAAAGATCTTTCCTGGTATAGAAGTCAGACTCACCGGCCTATAGTTGCCTGGGTCCACCTTCTTCCCCTTTTTGAAGATAGGAACAACATTTGCTCTTCTCCAGTCTTCTGGCACTTCTCCTGTTCTCCAAGAATTTTCAAAGATTATGGAGAGGGGTTCAAAAATTTCTTCTGCTATCTCCTTCAGTACTCTGGAGTGTAATTCATCTGGACCTGGAGACTTGAATACATTTAGGTTAGCTAAGTGTTTCCTCACTATCTTTCTGTTTATAGATATCCTGGATTCTTCTATTCCCTTAATAGGACAGTGAATAACAGTTGATGTTACATTTCCTTTCTGAGAGAAAACAGATGCAAAATAGGAATTTAAAAGTTCAGCCTTCTCAACATCCTGTCTTACCATTTCATCATTTTCATCCTGTAAAAATCCTATAGCATCTTTGACTTTTCTTTTACTTTTGACATATCCCCAAAATCCTTTATTATTGCTTTTGACATCTCTTGCAAGCCTCAATTCATTTTCAGCTTTAGATAATCTGATTTGTGCCTTGCAGGTTCTGCAGACAGCATTATATTCTTCTTTAGATATGCCTCCTTCTTTCCATTTTATAAACATTTTTTGCTTCCTTTTTAGCATGTGCTTAAGTTCTGTGTTCATCCATCCTGGTTTCCTTAAATGCTTCCTATTCTTCCCTCTTTTCGGAATTGTTAACAACTGTGCTTTGAGAATTTCATTTTTCAAGATTTCCCATCCTTCCTGGACATTTTTGTCTTTAAGGATATCCAGCCATTGGATCCCTCCAATTCTCTTTCTGAATCCCTTAAAATCTGCCTTTCTGAAATCTAACCTTGACGTCTGAGTCTTCACAGGTCTTCCGCCTCTAGTTATCCAAAATTCTAAAATAGCATGGTCGCTACCTCCTAGGGTCCCAGCCACTTTTACCTCCTCAACCATTTCCTCCCTGTTTATAAGGATTAGATCCAAGGTAGCAGTTCCCCTTGTTTTCTCCTTTACCTTTTGGAAGATAAAGTTGTCAGCAGGAGAGGATAAGAATTTCCTTGACCTGTTAGTTTTGCCTGAGAGAGATTCCCAACAAATGTCTGGATAGTTGAAATCTCCCATGACAACTATGTCATATTTTTTGGAGAACTTGGCCATTTGATGCATAAAGAGTTCATCCATATCTTCAGCTTGCACAGGCGGCCTGTAGTAAATGCCTACAATGGTGTCCTTTCCATTGTTCTGTCCTTGTATTCTTACCCAAACAGTTTCCACAGAACTCCCAGTCTCTGAAGCTTCAATCTCTGTGCAGATATACGCATTTCTAACATACAATGCGACACCCCCTCCTCGTTTATCAAGTCTGTTTCTTGCAAATAAGTTGTATCCTTCTAGTCTTGTATTCCAATCATGTGTATTGTCCCACCAAGTTTCAGTGATTCCAATGACATCATATTTCTTTTCCTGTGTTAGTAGTTCCAATTCTCCTTGTTTGTTGCCCATGCTTTGTGCATTAGTATAGAAACATTTTAGTTTGTGATTAGTTTCTCTTTCTCCAATATTTTTTTTAATTAGATTCTTTCGTCTTTGTTCTTCCTTTCCACTTCTAATAGCAGAGTTCTCAGTAGCATTTGTCAGGTGTATGGCTTTTTCTGGTCTTTTGCTTCCCTTCCCATGTTGGGATAACAGCGATGTGAGCCTCTAAGGTCTGCTTAGATGGGGTGTCTCCTGTAAGAAACGCATTGAAGAGAGAAACTAGATGAGGAAGGAGAAAGTCCAAAAATTTCTTGTAGTAACCCACAGAGAAGCCGTCTGGGCCTGGAGTTTTAATATTCGCCATTGATTGTAAGATATCCTTAATCTCTTGAGGAGTGATTTGGGAAAGTAGAGCTGAGTAATCTTCGGGTTGAACTTTTGGGAGGGAGAGGGGGGACAAAAATTTCTGAATCCTTTCCACCGCGGTTAATTGGTCCTTCATAGGTTCAGGCGAGTCTAAATTATAAAGGGATTCATAATAAAGTCTGAAAGCCTCCGCAATCTCATCAGACCTGTCCACCCTTACATTAGAATTTGTATGTATGTGTTTTATAAATTTATTACCGTTTTGGTTTTTGAGTAATCGGGAAGTGAGCTTACTGCTCTTGTTCCCATTGACGTAGAATCTATGTTTACAGTGCAAAAACATTTTTGCAGACTTTTTTGTGGAGTCGTTCTGCGATACCAATTTGGTGTAAAAGGGACATAAATTCTTTATCTCTTTGTTTTTTGTTAAAAGAACCAATAGAGATGAGTTCACCTCTAAGAACCGGCTTCTGTGCTTCCCATATATTGGGTGTGAGTGTGCCCTCTGTAATATTCTCTGCGAAATAGTGTGAGATGATGGATTTTATTTTTTCGAAATTCTGTGGGGTGTCTAATAAAGATTCATTTAATCTCCAGGACGTTGCTGGGCGGGGTAAGGTATTAATGGTGATATCAATAAAGATCGGGGCATGGTCGGAGACTGTGATTGACCCTATATCGGCAGACCTAATTAAGCGCAGAGCTTGGGATTGAACTAAGAGGAGATCAATTCGGTGATAATAAGAGTGCGGAGGGGAAAAGAAAGTGTAATCCTTAGTAGTGGGGTGAAGAATACGCCAGGGATCAATAAGATGTAAAGAATTCAATTTGTGTAGGAGACTCCTTCTTAAACCTTGGGAAATGGGTGATGAACCGCTAGAAGAATCTAATTCAGGGTTGAGAGTAAGATTAAAATCGCCTCCCACAATCAGTAGGCCCTCCCTAAATAACTGCAGCACTTCTAGCGTTTTGGTAATCCAATGGACCTGGTGACTGTTAGGAGCATATAAGTTAGCAAAAGTAACTGTTGTGTTAGCTAACGTCCCTTTAACAAATATATATCTACCCTCATGGTCACACAAGCTATCCTTAAGCGAGAAAGGAAGGCCTTTCCTCACTGCTATACTAACACCCTTAGAGCAGGACGTACCACAACTATTAAACCAAGTGGGGTATGAGGAAAAAGATGTGTTAGGGACTCTCCCAATTTTGAAATGGGTTTCCTGGAGGAAAACAATTTGAGCATGTTGTTTTTTTAAAAGTGAAAGAATCTGATTTCGTTTAGCAGGCGAATTAAGCCCTTTGACGTTAAAAGAAGCCACAGTGATGGACCCCGAACTCACCTGTCTACTCCCACCCGACAAGCTCTGTGAGTAAATCTGTCTCGACCGAATACCTGTTAAAAGAAAAGAACAGCAAAACGATCAAACTTTTTACAAACAGTAGCTCGCCTAACGCAGGGGGGGACATGTTAAACCCAAACATAGGCGAGGTAGTCCAAGTTGTGAATCAAAATTGGAAATAACGAATAAAGATCATGACATTGTAAGATAGACCAGCATAATGAGAATATGGTCCATGGAGATCAAGGATTTAAAAAGAAAAGGAAGCAAAAACACTAGAAAAAATCAGTTAGTTAAGGTGAGATCAAAAAGACCAATTCTTCATGAAGGGTGTTTCTTGGAATCATATTTCTTGACTTTCGGCGATGTATGCTTTTTCACCGGAGACCAGTCCTGTGGTTTGGTAAGCGACGGAGGTTTCCAGCCGGTGTCAACAGGCATCCACAATGGGATCTCAATTGGGGAGATATCGAGCGACTCCCAAAAACTTGGCAAGTCCTCCTGAGTGCGAACCACACACTGCCGACCTCTTGCGTTGACCGCAAGACCAAAAGGGAAAGCCATTTATACGCCAAGTTCTTTGTTTTTAGGGCTGAGAGAAGGGGGTGTAGGATCCGTCTTTTCGTTAAGGTGGAGGCAGCCAGATCCTGGAACAGCTGAATTTGAGAATTATCGTACATAATCTTTTCTTGGTCTCTGGCACTTGCTAGAATGGCTGCCGTATCAACATAGCATAGAATGCCGCAAATGACATCTCTAGGCGGCTCATCTATTTTTGGCTTTGGTTTCAGCGCACGGTGGACTCTTTCAATTGTGATTGTAGATGCTCTTTCTAGGCTTAAGAGATTAGCAAAGATTTCTCTGGATACTTTCTCTAGGGCTTCATGTGCGAAGGACTCTGGAATACCTCTTATGCTAATGTTTTTCCTCCTACTCCTATTTTCCTGATCCTCTGCCGCTAAGATCCTCTGCCGCTAAGAGAGCAAGATTAAGATGGCGCTGTTGGTTAAGGATTTGTTCTTGAAGACCATTTAAAGCATCAACTGTCTCCGTGGTGGATGACTCTAGGACCTCCACCCTTTGCCCTAATTGTTGGAGATCCGCACGCACACCGGATAACTCATCCAGAAGAGTTTTCATATTCTGGGCCATTAATTTCTTCATAAAGGCTCTGGAAATAGGCGCTGCATCCTCCAGAGCAGAATCGCTATCAGAATCTGCCCCGCTGAGATCTGAATCTTCAATATTGTCAAGAGAGATAGACTTTTTAAGGGCACGTTTAGACGGAGTATGGGGAGAATCAATCTTCTTCTTAAGACACTTGTCAAGTTCTCCATGGGTATTCTTTTTCTGTTCGTCTACAATAGCTTTATTTGCTAATTTTTCATGTTCTTTTTGTGATTTAACCATGGTGAGGCTTCTTGTAACATGAATAGCTGTATTCACAACTTGGACAGAATAAGGATCGCTTATATGAACATACTGTGTATTTAGAACAAGCTATAAGGAATGGACACTAGATGTCACTGCAGGATCATAAATGAAAATAAATGACTACTGAGCACCCTCCATGTTTGTTCTGAAGTAAGAAAAAACTGTTTAGTCTCAGATGATTTTGTTGTAATCACTAAACAAGAGAAGTTAAGCAGAAAGAATAGGCAGTCCAGGCGGTAATTGACGGGTTATAAATAATATAACTTCACTGCTTAATTAAACAGTATTTCGGTGTCACAGCAGACCCCCTATATTGTTTCTATGTCCACTTGTTTAACCCCTTCATGACCAAGCCTATTTTGAACTTAATGACCAGGCCATTTTTTGCAATTCTGACCAGTGTCCCTTTATGAGGTAATAACTCAGGAACGCTTCAACGGATCCTAGCGATTCTGAGATTGTTTTTTCGTGACATATTGGGCTTCATGTTAGTGGTAAATTTAGGTTGATAATTTTTTGCGTTTAGTTGTCAAAAAATCAGAAATTTGGTGAAAATTTAGAAAATTTTGCAATTTTCAAATTTTGAATTTTTATTCTGTTAAACCAGAGAGTTATGTGACACAAAATAGTTAATAAATAACATTTCCCATATGTCTACTTTACATCAGCACAATTTTGGAAACAAAATATTTTTTTGTTAGGAAGTTATAAGGGTTAAAAGTTGACCAGCGATTTCTCATTTTTACAATAAAATTTACAAAACCATTTTTTTTAGGGACCACCTCACATTTGAAGTCACTTTGAGGGGTCTATATGGCAGAAAATACCCAAAAGTTACACCATTCTAAAAACTGCACCCCTCAAGCTACTCAAAACTACATTCAAGAAGATTATTAACCCTTCAGGTGTTTCACAGGAACTAAAGCAATGTGGAAAGAAAAAATGGACATTTTAATTTTTCCAACAAAAATTTTCTTTTAGCATAAATTTTTTCATTTTCACATGGGAAACAGGATAAAATGGATCTTAAAATTTGTTGGGCAATTTCTCCTGAGTACAACGATACCTCATATGTGGTCATAAACCACTGTTTGGGCGCACGGCACGGCTCAGAAGGGAAGGAACGCCATTTGACTTTTTGAATGGAAAATATGCTGGAATATTTAGCGGTTGCCATGTCGTGTTTGGAGAGCCCCTGTGTGCATAAACATTGGAGCTCCTCCACAAGTGACCCCATTTTGGAAACTAGACCCCCCAAGGAACTTATCTAGATGCATAGTGATCACTTTGAACCCCCAGGTACTTCACAAATTGATCTGTAAAAAAAAAAAATACTTTTTTTTCACAAAAATTTTCTTTTAGCCTCAGTTTTTTCATTTTCACATGGGCAACAGGATAAAATGGATCCTAAAATTTGTTGAGCAATTTCTCCTGAGTGCACAGATACCTCATATGTGGTCATAAACCACTGTTTGGGTGCACGGCATGGCCCGGAAGGCAAGGAGCACCATTTGACTTTTTGAATGGAAAATTAGCTCCACTCGTTATCGGACACCATGTCGCATTTGGAGAGCCCCTGTGCACCTAAACATTGGAGCTCCCCCACAAGTGACCCCATTTTGGAAACTAGACCCCCTAAGGAACTTATCTAGATGTGTAGGGAGCACTTTGAACCCCCAAGTGCTTCACAAAAGTTTATAACACAGAGCAGTGAAAATAAAAAATAATTTTTTTTCCTCAAAAATGATTTTTAGCACACTATTTTTAATTTTCACAAGGCTAACAGGAGAAATTGGACCACAAATCTTGTTGTCCAGTTTGTCCTGAGTACGCTGGTACCCCAAATGTGGGGGGGAACCACTGTTTGGGCACACGGCAGGGCTCAGAAGGGAAGGAGCGCCATTTGACTTTTTGAAATGCAAATTACTTCCAATCGTTAGCGGACACCATGTCGTGTTTGGAGAGCCCCTGTGTGCCTAAACATTGGAGCTCCCCCACAAGTGACCCCATTTTGGAAACTAGACCCCCTAAGGAACTTATCTATATGTGTAGTGAGCACCTTGAACCCTCAAGTGCTTCACAAAAGTTTATGACGGAGCCGTGAAAATAAAAAAAAAAATTTTTCCCTCAAAAAATTATTTTTTAGTGCGCAATTTTTTATTTTCACAAGGGTACCAGGATAAACTAGACCCCAAAATTTGTTGTCCATTTTGTCCTGAGTACGCTGGTACCCCACATGTGGGGGGGAACCACTGTTTGGGCACACGTCGGGACTCGGAAGGGAAGTAGTGACATTTTGAAATGTTGACTTTGATGGAATGGTCTGCGGGTGTCATGTTACATTTGCAGAGCCCCTGATGTACCTAAACTGTGGAACCCCCCCACAAGTGACCCCATTTTGGAGACTAGACCCCCCAAGGAACTTATCGAGATGTGTGGTGAGCACCTTGAACCCCCAAGCGCTTCACAGAAGTTTATAACGCAGAGCCGTGAAAATAAAAAAAAAATTTTTTTCCACAAAAAAAAAATGATTTTTAGCCAGCAATTTTTTTTTCACAGGGGTAGCAGGATAAATTGGCCCCAAAAGTTGTTGTCCAGTTTGTCCTGAGTACGCTGATACCTCATATGTGGGTGGGGACCACTGTTTGAGTACACGTCGGGGCTCGGAAGGGAAGTAGTGACATTATGAAATGCTGACTTTGATGGAATGGTCTGCGGGCATCATGTTACATTTGCAGAACCCCTGATGTACCTAAACTGTGGAACCCCCCCACAAGTGACCCTATTTTGGAAACTAGACCCCCCAAGGAACTTATCTAGATGTGTGGTGAGCACCTTGAACCCCCAAGTGCTTCACAGAAGTTTATAACGCAGAGCCATGAAAATAAAAAAAAAATTTTTTTCCTCAAAAAAAATGATTTTTAGCTAGCAATTTTTTTTTTCACAAGGGTAGCAGGATAAATTGGACCCCAAATGTTGTTGTCCAGTTTGTCCTGAGTACGCTGATACCCCATATGTGGGGGATGACCACTGTTTGGGTACACGTCGGGGCTCGGAAGGGAAGTAGTGACATTATGAAATGCTGACTTTGATGGAATGGTCTGCGGGCATCATGTTACATTTGCAGAACCCCTGATGTACCTAAACTGTGGAACCCCCCCACAAGTGACCCCATTTTGGAAACTAGACCCCCTAAGGAACTTATCTAGATGTGTGGTGAGCACCTTGAACCCCCAAGTGCTTCACAGAAGTTTATAACGCAGAGACGTGAAAATAAAAAATATATATATTTTTTTTCACAAGGGTAGCAGGATAAATTGGACCCCAAACGTTGTTGTACAGTTTGTCCTGAGTACGCTGGTGCCCCATATATGGGGGGGAACTATTGTTTGGGCACACGTAAGGGCTCGGAATGGAAGTAGTGGCGTTTTGAAATGCAGACTTTGATGGAATGGTCTGCGGTCGTCATTACGTTTGCAGAGCCCCTGATGTGCCTAAACAATAGAAACCCCCCACAAGTGACCCCATTTTGGAAACTAGACCTCCCAAGTAACTTATCTAGATGCCTGGTGAGCACTTTGGACCCCCAAGTGCTTCACAGAACTTTATAACACAGAGACATGAAAATTAAAAAAAAAAATTTTTCCACAAAAATATTTTTTTAGCCCCCAATTTTTTATTTTCCCAAGGGTACCAGGAGAAATTAGACCCCCAAAGTTGTTGTGCAATTTTTCCTGAGTACGCTGATACCCCATATGTTGGGGTAAACCACTGTTTGGGCACACGTCGGGGCTTGGAAGGGAGGAAGCACCGTTTAACTTTTTGAACGCAAAATTGGCTGGAATCAATGGTTGCACCATGTCGCGTTTGGTGACCCCCTGATGTGCCTAAACAGTGGAAACCCCTCAATTCTAACTCCAGCCCTAACCCCAACACACCCCTAACCACAGCCCTAACCCCAACACATCCCTAACCCTAATTCCAACCCTAACCATAACCCTAACCCCAACAGACCCCGAACCCTAATCCCAACCCTAACCATAACCCTAACCACAAGCCTAACCCTAATTCCAACCCTAACCCTAATTCCAACCCTAACCCTAATTCCAACCCTAACCCTCTTTCCAACCCTAACCCTCTTTCCAACCCTAACCCTCATTCCAACCCTAACCCTCTTTCCAACCCTAACCCTCTTTCCAATCCTAACCCTAACCCTCTTTCCAACCCTAACCCTCTTTCCAACCCTAACCCTAACCCTCTTTTCAACCCTAACCCTCTTTTCAACCCTAACCCTCTTTTTAACCCTAACCCTAACCCTAACCCTCTTTTCAACCCTAACCCTAACCCTAACCCTCTTTTCAACCCTAACCCTAACCCTAATGGAAAAATAAAAATATTTTCTTTTTTTATTAGTTCTGCCTACCTATAGGGGTGATAATCGGGGGGTTTATTTACTTTTTCTTTCATTTTGATCACTGTGAGAGTGATCAAAATGAAAGAATGGAATCTGCAGCTGGCAGATTCGGGCGGGCGCACTGCGCATGCGCCCGCCATTTTCAAAGATGGCGGCGCACATCATCCAGACCCGAGGGACACCGGGAGGGACGGGGGGACTCAGGAGGTACCGGGGGGTGAGGGGGGGATCGGAGGCTGGCGGGGAGCAGAGGGAATGGGAGGGGGGCAGATGATGACAGCGGCGGCAGATCGCCGCTGTCATTCAGTTGCGGGGGGGCGATCGCCGGTGGGGGGGGGGAATCGGTGTCTCCAGCCATGTCCGATGCTACAGCAGCGTCGGACATGGCTGGATTGTAATATTTCATCAATTTTCATTGATGAAATATTACTATCGCTCTGATTGGCTGTTTCACTTTTAACAGCCAATCAGAGCGATCGTAGCCACGTGGGGGCGAAGCCACGCCCCCTGTGGTGAATTACAAAGCCCCCTGTATCTGCGGGTCGGGTGACCTTTCAGTGACCCCGGTCACCCGACCCGCAGGGGGGCTTTGAAGTCATGACGCCACATAGACGTCACTGGTCAGATTTGAACCAGGTTTCATGACGCCTATGTGGCGTCATTGGTCGTGAAGGGGTTAAATGAATAGATATTGGCAGATAAAACTGGGTATGGGGCAACAGGAGGCAGCAGGAGGAAAACTGTGGGTAAAGGATGACAGGAGGGGGAATTGCGCAGTCTCACCCCACTTTCCGACCAGACACAGACCTCCAGCCGCAGGATAGGACCTAAGATGGCACCGGCACTGGTGGTAAATCTTCAGCGTCACCGCCACACCACGGAGGCACCCCAGGCTGAAATCCACCACCGGAACTAGGGAGCCGCCAAGCGCCGCCGCAGACAAGGCGGCCGGTCTCTACACTGCATCCGACTGCAGGCCCCTGTCTCCACCAAAGTCCCTCCACGACGGAGCTGAAGGCGGGAGATGCGACAAACCGCCCGACACGGCGCCGCACTGTCCACACCAGCCCTGGGCACAGATCCAGACTAACCGGGACCAGGAAGAGGCAAGTAGGGAGCAGGGGCCGTGGGTAAAAGAGGTCCTCTGCGGTGTTACCTCCGAGAAGCAGTCCCGTTTAGACATCAGGGCAAGTCTCCAAGATGGCGTCTCCCCACCTCACTGTCCTTTCCACTCGGGCCACTCACCAGTCTGGGGAGAATAATCGGGCATATAAAGTACAGACACGACCTCCTAGTGTGGAGTACAGTGGGCTCTCCACACATGGACCAAAAAGTGGCTCTTCAGAGGCAAAAAAAGGCACTTCAGTGCAGGAGTTCATCTGAAGTGTGACTGGTCTGTGCAGCAGTCAGGTCATGCCCCAAACCCTCTCAATTCTAACTCAACCCCAACCCCAACACACCCCTAACCCTAATCCCAACCATAACCCTAACCACAAGCCTAACCCTAATCCAAAACCCCAACACACCCCTAACCATAATCTTAACCCTAATTCCAACCCTAACCCTAATTCCAACCCTAATCCCATCCCTAACCCTAATTCCAACCCTAACCCTAATTCTAACCCTACCCCTAATTGCAACCCTAACCCTAATTCTAACCCTAATTCTAACCCTAATTCCAACCCTAACCCTAAAGCAAAAATAAAATTAAACATATTTTCTTTGTTTTATTATGTGTTTGTTTTATTAGTTTATCACAGTGATCAAAATGTACCTGTAAAATGAACGAATGAATCCGCCAGCTAGTAGATTTGTGGGCGCACTATGCATACGCCCACCATTTTGTAAGATGGCGGCGCCCATGGAAAGAAGACAGCGGGACACCGGGAGGTACCGGGACTCAGGAGGTACCGAGGGGGCTATAGGGGGGATCGGAAGGCAGGGGGAAGCGAGGGGGAGCAAAAACTGACGGTGGCGGCCGATCGCCGCCGTCAGTAGGTGGCAGCGGCACATTGCCGCCGTCAGTTGTGGAGGGTTGGATCACTGTCTCCAGCCATGTCCGATGCTATTGCAGCATCTGCCATGGCTGGATTGTAATATTTCACTAAATATCATTGGTGAAATATTACTATCACTCTGATTGGCTGTTTCACTTTCAACAGCCAATCCGAGCGATCGTGGCCACGGGGGGCTAAACCACCCCCCTGTGGTGAAGTACAAAGGGTCCTGTCACTGTGGGTCAGGTGACCTTTCAGTGACCCCGGTCAACTGACCCACAGGAGGGCAATTAATTCATGACGCCATATAGGCGTCACTGGTCAGATTGGCACAGCTTTTCATGACGCCTATGTGGCGTCATTGGTCGGGAAGGGGTTAAAGTATCACTTTCTACTTGTCATCAGTGATGGAGGCAGTGTTGGTAGTAGTCACACTATTAGGTCTCATACAGATGTCCGTGGATTTCGGTCTGATCTCAGACCACTAATGTACAGCACTTTTTTGACTTTTTCTGTCCTAATGTACAGACTGGCTATGCATATTCCGACTCAAACTGGACAGCTTTATATATTTCTATGAGGCTGTCATGTTTGGATTGGGAGAGTTGCAGCCAGTAAATGTATTAACGGTGTGTGCTTGAACCGATTTGCATGGACATCTACATGAGCAGTTACTGTTTACAATAAGGCCAAGTGCTCCTCACTTATATGGACCATAATTGCAAGCAATGACTACTAGAGTTGAGCGACTTTTGTTTTTTTAGGGTCGCGTTTCGTTTCGTGAAACCCGACTTTTCCAAAAGTCGGGTCGAGCAAGATCGTCCGATTATAGGGAAAAGTCGGGGTCGTCCCGAAACACGAAACCCAATGTAAGTCAATGGGGAATAAAAGTCGGCAGTGAGAGGAGGACAGGAAACACACCTACAGTGCCCATTTGAATGCCAAAAGCATCAATTCTTCTTACTTAAGCTTGTCAACCTTAATTAACTTCATAATATAAGTTACGCACTGAAAAATGGGGGTTATTTGGCTAAAGTTGTGGGGGGGGGGGAGGGCTGGCTGCAGGTTTTCATGTGCCCTGGGCGAAAGAGCGCCCCTTTAACACATACCACAACTCATCATGCTCCGATACGGCAGATAAATAGCGGTATAGTACAATGAAAAATACCTCACTTTTTACATCTCATGACGAGGCCCATCTATTTCTCCATACAGAATCATTGGTCCCATATAATGTTTGAAACAGTATATGATGAGCTCCACATAATGCTACAGTATATGTTGGTCCCCATGGATGAAGCTCCACTGTCTTATGGGCCCAAATAATGCTCCAAACATAATGGGCCCCATTTCTAATGCTCTAGTGTATAATGGGCCCTGTAAATGCTGCTCCAGTGTCTGATGTCCACCTTTGGAATGTTCCAGTGTATGGTGGGCCCCATCTATCATTCTCCAGAGTATAGTGCTCCCCAAAAATTGCTGTCCCAACATTGAAAACAATCAAATAAGTCTCCTCGCTAGGGAATCCCTGTACTTGTCTGGACAGGTGCTGTAGCTTGCTTAACAGCTCGCCAGCCGTTCTCACGCCCAGTATGGATTGCACGTGATTGCACAAAGGTTAGAAAGGGTACCGTATCCCTGGATAACATGTATGGATAGCGTACACATTCAAAATATATGTCTCAGGAGGCAGGCTCAGACGGTGTTAGGCCCAGTATGGATTGCACGTGATTGCACAAAGGTTAGAAAGGGTACCGTATCCCCGGATAACATGTATGGATAGCGTACACATTCAAAATATATGTCTCAGGAGGCAGGCTCAGACGGTGTCAGGCACAGTATGGATTGCACGTGATTGCACAAAGGTTAGAAAGGGTACCGTATCCCCGGATAACATGTATGGATAGCAAACACATTCAAAATATATGTCTCAGGAGGCAGGCTCAGACGGTGTTAGGCCCAGTATGGATTGCACGTGATTGCACAAAGGTTAGAAAGGGTACCGTATCCCCGGATAACATGTATGGATAGCGTACACATTCAAAATATATGTCTCAGGAGGCAGGCTCAGACGGTGTCAGGCACAGTATGGATTGCACGTGATTGCACAAAGGTTAGAAAGGGTACCGTATCCCCGGATAACATGTATGGATAGCGTACACATTCAAAATATATGTCTCAGGAGGCAGGCTCAGACGGTGTTAGGCCCAGTATGGATTGCACGTGATTGCACAAAGGTTAGAAAGGGTACCGTATCCCCGGATAACATGTATGGATAGCGTACACATTCAAAATATATGTCTCAGGAGGCAGGCTCAGACGGTGTTAGGCCCAGTATGGATTGCACGTGATTGCACAAAGGTTAGAAAGGGTACCGTATCCCCGGATAACATGTATGGATAGCGTACACATTCAAAATATATGTCTCAGGAGGCAGGCTCAGACGGTGTTAGGCCCAGTATGGATTGCACGTGATTGCACAAAGGTTAGAAAGGGTACCGTATCCCCGGATAACATGTATGGATAGCGTACACATTCAAAATATATGTCTCAGGAGGCAGGCTCAGACGGTGTTAGGCCCAGTATGGATTGCACGTGATTGCACAAAGGTTAGAAAGGGTACCGTATCCCCGGATAACATGTATGGATAGCGTACACATTCAAAATATATGTCTCAGGAGGCAGGCTCAGACGGTGTTAGGCCCAGTATGGATTGCACGTGATTGCACAAAGGTTAGAAAGGGTACCGTATCCCCGGATAACATGTATGGATAGCGTACACATTCAAAATATATGTCTCAGGAGGCAGGCTCAGACGGTGTTAGGCCCAGTATGGATTGCACGTGATTGCACAAAGGTTAGAAAGGGTACCGTATCCCCGGATAACATGTATGGATAGCGTACACATTCAAAATATATGTCTCAGGAGGCAGGCTCAGACGGTGTTAGGCCCAGTATGGATTGCACGTGATTGCACAAAGGTTAGAAAGGGTACCGTATCCCCGGATAACATGTATGGATAGCGTACACATTCAAAATATATGTCTCAGGAGGCAGGCTCAGACGGTGTTAGGCCCAGTATGGATTGCACGTGATTGCACAAAGGTTAGAAAGGGTACCGTATCCCCGGATAACATGTATGGATAGCGTACACATTCAAAATATATGTCTCAGGAGGCAGGCTCAGACGGTGTTAGGCCCAGTATGGATTGCACGTGATTGCACAAAGGTTAGAAAGGGTACCGTATCCCCGGATAACATGTATGGATAGCGTACACATTCAAAATATATGTCTCAGGAGGCAGGCTCAGACGGTGTTAGGCCCAGTATGGATTGCACGTGATTGCACAAAGGTTAGAAAGGGTACCGTATCCCCGGATAACATGTATGGATAGCGTACACATTCAAAATATATGTCTCAGGAGGCAGGCTCAGACGGTGTTAGGCCCAGTATGGATTGCACGTGATTGCACAAAGGTTAGAAAGGGTACCGTATCCCCGGATAACATGTATGGATAGCGTACACATTCAAAATATATGTCTCAGGAGGCAGGCTCAGACGGTGTTAGGCCCAGTATGGATTGCACGTGATTGCACAAAGGTTAGAAAGGGTACCGTATCCCCGGATAACATGTATGGATAGCGTATACATTCAAAATATATGTCTCAGGAGGCAGGCTCAGACGGTGTTAGGCCCAGTATGGATTGCACGTGATTGCACAAAGGTTAGAAAGGGTACCGTATCCCCGGATAACATGTATGGATAGCGTACACATTCAAAATATATGTCTCAGGAGGCAGGCTCAGACGGTGTTAGGCCCAGTATGGATTGCACGTGATTGCACAAAGGTTAGAAAGGGTACCGTATCCCCGGATAACATGTATGGATAGCGTACACATTCAAAATATATGTCTCAGGAGGCAGGCTCAGACGGTGTCAGGCACAGTATGGATTTGACGGCCCAGATTACACAGCGGAGGAGCAGGGAGAGGTAAAGATTGCAAATGCTGGGGCCCTGCCCAAGCAAGGGGGGCCCACTCGTGGGCGTCGGTACTGGCACTGGGCCCCTCATAGTACAGCGGTGTGTCTGACGGCGGGTGTGCACCACCACCGTCAGAGACACTTGATTGCGCTATGAGGGACCCTGTGCCAGTGCCCGCGCCCAAGAGTCGGCCTACCCACCTGTCCAGGGCAACGGCACTCGCACGGTGTCGTGCGCTAGGTGGTGACCCCGGCCATGGGGGGGGGAGGCAGCACAGTTAGGGAGTTTTAGAAAGTGGCATATGTTGATGTTGGACATTCAGCTGATGCAAAAGGCGAAATAGGTGAAGTACCAGGAAGAGGTGAACCAAAGCAAGCCATTTTTCTGTCACCCTATGTGTCATCAGGGGAAGGTGGGACAAAATCCTTGGAAACCCAAGCGTGGTTCATTTTAATGAAGGTTAGATCATCCACATTTTGGGTTGACAGACGGGTCCTTTTTTCTGTCAGGATTGATCCAGCTGCACTGAAGACTCTTTCCGATAGCACACTTGCAGCTGGGCAAGCGAGCTCCTGTAAGGCATATTGGGCCAATTCAGGCCAGGTGTCCAGTTTAGAGGCCCAATAGTCAAAGAGGAATGACCTGTGTGGGAGAACATTGATATGGGAGGAAAAGTAGTTTGTAACCATAGTTGACAACTGCTGTCTCCTGTCACTTTCCATCGATGCAGTATTACCAGTTGTGTGAGCGGTATTTGAAAAATCATTCCACAACATTGCCATGAAACCCCTGTCTCCAACGCCACTTCTGCTGTGTGCACCACGAACACCTCTGCCAAGCTGCCCCCGGCCCGTACGGCTCGTGTGAGAACCATCACCGCTGCTGTGTGCTGGGAATGCCTCAAGCAACCGATTTACCAGAGTTGCTTGTTTATTAGCCAATATTAGGTCAAGGTTCTCCTGTGGCATGATGTTTTGTAATTTGCCTTTATAGCGTGGATTCAGGATGCTGGCCAACCAGTAGTCGTCATCGTTCATCATTTTGGCAATGCGGGGGTCCCTTTTTAGGATCCGCAAGGCATAATCTGACATGTGGGCCAATGTTCCCGGTGTCAATGATGCACTGCGAGTGCTGGGTGGAGGAGCACTTTCTGGCAAATCCACATCCCTCCAGTCACGCACAAACCCTGTACCAGACCTTGCCACGCCAACATTTTCACTTGCCCCACGAGATGCATCCTCCTCCCCTAAGTAATCATCCCTATCATCCTCCTCCTCCTCCTCTTCTTCCTCCACCTCGTCCAGGAGAGGTCCCTGAGCAGACAATGGATGAATGTCATCAAGGATTCCCTCCTCCTCTTCCTCCTCATCAACATTGGCTGCAGACGCCTGCTCCTTAAGGTGCGTCAAAGTTTGCATGAGCAGACGCATAAGTGGGATGCTCATGCTTAGGATGGCGTCGTCTGCGCTTACCAGCCGTGTGCATTCCTCAAAACACTGAAGGACTTTACAAAGGTCTTTCAGCTTCGACCACTGCACGCCTGTCAACTCCATGTCTGCTCTCAAAGTGCCTGGCCGTGTATCCTCCCACAAATGCATTATGGCCTGCCTCTGCTCGCACAGCCGCTCCACCATGTGCAGGGTGGAGTTCCACCTTGTTGCAATGTCGATAATGAGGCGGTGGTTGGGAAGGTGGAGCAATCGCTGCAGCTTCTGCATACGAACGGAGTGTACAGGCGACCGGCGGATGTGCGCGCACAGTCTTCGCACCTTCTGGAGCAGGGCTGTTAACTCCGGATAATTTTTGAGGAAGCACTGCACCACCAGGTTCAAGGTGTGAGCCAAGCAAGGTATGTGGCTGAGTTTTGAAAGGGCTATGGCTGCCACAAAATTACGGCCGTTATCACTAACTACCTTGCCTTCCTCAAGATGTACACTGCCCAGCCATGACTCAGTTTGTCGCTTCAAGTACTCGGCCAGCACCTCGGCGGTGTGTCTGTCACCCAGACACATCATCTGCAACACAGCCTGCTGACGCTTTCCACTAGCTGCTCGATAGGGGGACACATCGTGTGCAACAGTGGCAGCTGCAGATGGAGTGCTCGTACGACTGCGCTCTGTGGACGAGCTTTCGCTTCTGGAGGAGGAGGAGGAGGGTCGAACGCCTACAGCCAACTGTTTCCTATACCGTGGGCTAGGCAGCACTGTCCCACCACCGCTGTCCCCTGTGGACCCTGCATCCACCACATTAACCCAGTGCGCAGTGATGGACACGTAACGGCCCTGGCCATGCCGACTGGACCATGCATCAGTTGTGAGGTGCACCTTTCCGCTCACTGACTGCTTGAGTGCATAGAATCATAGAATCATAGAATCGTAGAGTTGGAAGGGACCTCCTGGGCCATCTGGTCCAACCCCCTGCTCAAAGCAGGATTCGCTAAATCATCCCAGTCAGATGTCTGTCCAGCCTCTGTTTGAAGACTTCCATTGAAGGAGAACTCACCACTTCTCGTGGCAGCCTGTTCCACTCATTGATCACTCTAACTGTCAAAAAGTTTTTTCTAATATCTAATCTGTGTCTCTTCCCATTCAGTTTCAATGGACAATGGACAATGCGGTCTTTCACATGATGGTGGAGGGCTGGGATGGCTTTGCGAGAGAAGAAGTGGCGACTGGGTAGGTCATAGCGTGGTACTGCATAGGCCATGAGTTCGCGGAAAGCTGTGCTTTCCACCAACCGAAAGGGCATCATCTCAAACGAGATTAGTTTGGCAATGTGGGCGTTCAAACCCAGTGTACGCGGATGAGAGACTGAGTACTTTCTTGACCTACTCATAGTGTCTGGGAGGGTGAGCTGGACTTGAGAGCTGCATATGGTGGAAGTAGCGGTGGACAGGGCGGACTGAGAGAGGGTTGATGATGGTGATGGAGTTGGTGTTCTTTCTGATGGCCTAGAATCAGTCTTTCGTTGATATAACAGTGGGATTCCCTGACTGCTGTGGCCTTGCAACAACACCTCAACATTTGCTGCTGTGCTAACCGGTGGGCTTACAGTGGGGGAAACAATGTAGCGTTGCTGACTACCTTCGTTGTGATCAGTTGCACATGTGGCACTTGAGGTTTGGTGTTGTGTCCACGCTTGCAAGTGCATGCTGGTTAAATGTCTAAGCATGCAACTGGTATTCAAATTTTTCAGATTTTTCCCTCGGCTAAAGGTCTTTGCGCACTTCTTACAGATAACCTTGGCCTGATCATGAGGATTTTGTTCAAAAAAGTGCCACACTGCACTCTTCCTACTTTGGCAGACATTTTGCGGCCTAGCACGCTGTGATCTTTTGACCCTCTGGACAAGCTGTCCAGCAACTCTTTTGATGTTTGGAACCTGTCTTTGGAGTGCTCCGGGCCTGCCAGATAACAGCTGTTGCGATGTCGATGTCTGCTGTGGATGCTCCTCATCTGAGCTATTGGAAGCAGCACCCTCTTCCCCCAATGGATGCCAATCTGGGTCAACAACTGGGTCATCCATCACCTCCTCTTCTATGTCATGTGCACCTTTCTCTGTGTCACCGTGTATGGTGGTATAGTGTGCGGGAAGGGGCACCTGAGTCTCATCAGGGTCAAAATCTGGCTCTGTACACTGCGAGGACAATGTAGTGCTCTGAGTGAATGTACCAGCAGAATCATCCATCAGCGGCTGTGCATCAGTGCACTCCATGTCAGATTCATCTTGGCCTGGGTAATTCACCATTTGACTTGATAATCCAGGCATGGTATGTGAAAACAGCTCCATGGAGTAATCAGTAGTATGGCCTGCGTCATCCTTCAATCTTGGTTGGGGTGAAGGACACAAGGAAAGGTGTGGTTCATGAACATGAGCCTCCAATGACGACTCAGTGCTTTTACTTTTTACAACTGAAGAAGAGGAGGCGATAGAGCTGGAGGCTGAGTCAGCAATGTAAGACAAAACTTTTTCCTGATGCTCTGCCTTTAAAAGCGGTTTGCCAATTCCTAGAAAACTAAGCGTTCGAGGCCTTATGTAGACAGACGATGACGCAGGGTCAGCACCTCCTGCATTCGGTCCTATTTTGCTCTTGCCACTACCATCAGATCCACCACCAACACCATCATTACCAGCTGCCAACCCCCGCCCAATTCCACGGCCTCTTCCACCAGCCTTCCTCATTTTTGGTAGAAATGTAGACAAAATCCAACAAACTATATAGTAATGTAAAACAAGGTACAAGGTGTCTATAGGACAGGGGAGATTTAGAATTTCTGCACACACTTGTGGACAGTGGACACTTTTGGATTGTGTGAGGCCCACTGATATCTGAGCGCTATGTGACACGCTCGATGGCACAGATGCCTGTGACCAAAGTGACGAGAGGATAATGGAGATTTTGAATCTCTGCGCAAACTTTTGGACACTGGACACTTGTGGATTGTGTGAGGCCCACTGATATCTGAGCGCTATGTGACACGCTCGATGGCACAGCTGCCTGTGACCAAAGTGACGAGAGGATAATGGAGATTTTGAATCTCTGCGCACACTTTTGGACACTGGACACTTGTGGATTGTGTGAGGCCCACTGATATCTGAGCGCTATGTGACACGCTCGATGGCACAGCTGCCTGTGACCAAAGTGACGAGAGGATAATGGAGATTTTGAATCTCTGCGCACACTTTTGGACACTGGACACTTGTGGATTGTGTGAGGCCCACTGATATCTGAGCGCTATGTGACACGCTCGATGGCACAGCTGCCTGTGACCAAAGTGACGAGAGGATAATGGAGATTTTGAATCTCTGTGCACACTTTTGGACACTGGACACTTGTGGATTGTGTGAGGCCCACTGATATCTGAGCGCTATGTGACACGCTCGATGGCACAGCTGCCTGTGACCAAAGTGACGAGAGGATAATGGAGATTTTGAATCTCTGCGCACACTTTTGGACACTGGACACTTGTGGATTGTGTGAGGCCCACTGATATCTGAGCGCTATGTGACAGGCTCGATGGCACAGCTGCCTGTGACCAAAGTGACGAGAGGATAATGGAGATTTTGAATCTCTGCGCACACTTTTTGACACTGGACACTTGTGGATTGTGTGAGGCCCACTGATATCTGAGCACTATGTGACACGCTCGATGGCACAGCTGCCTGTGACCAAAGTGACGAGAGGATAATGGAGATTTTGAATCTCTGCGCAAACTTTTGGACACTGGACACTTGTGGATTGTGTGAGGCCCACTGATATCTGAGCGCTATGTGACACGCTCGATGGCACAGCTGCCTGTGACCAAAGTGACGAGAGGATAATGGAGATTTTGAATCTCTGCGCACACTTTTGGACACTGGACACTTGTGGATTGTGTGAGGCCCACTGATATCTGAGCGCTATGTGACACGCTCGATGGCACAGCTGCCTGTGACCAAAGTGACGAGAGGATAATGGAGATTTTGAATCTCTGCGCACACTTTTGGACACAGGACACTTGTGGATTGTGTGAGGCCCATTGATATCTGAGCGCTATGTGACACGCTCGATGGCACAGCTGCCTGTGACCAAAGTGACGAGAGGATAATGGAGATTTTGAATCTCTGCGCACACTTTTGGACACTGGACACTTGTGGATTGTGTGAGGCCCACTGATATCTGAGCGCTATGTGACACGCTCAATGGCACAGCTGTGACAAAAGTGACTAGAGGATAAGGGAGATTGGATTGCTTTTAAAAAAGCAGTTTGCGGAGCAGTGGGTAAACAGCAATGCCAGCGTGTCAGGAAGCCTTAAAAGGCAGCCCAACAACCAACACCACTGATACACCACTATATAGCCTCCCCTTGCACTGCACACACAGTGACTTGTGTGTTGTGCAGGCCAAATCGCTAGCAGCAGAAGCAGTTTTTTTGTCTTCTTCCCTGCCTAACGCTCTCCCTACAGAATCAGCAGCAACCTCTCCCTATACTAAGATCGGCAGAAGTAAGATGGCGGTCGGCGTGCACGCCCTTTTATACCCCCTGTGACGCCCACCAAAGCAAGCCAATCACTTGCATGCCCTTCTGAAAGATGGTGGTGACCCGTGCCTAGGTCATCACGTTGCCCACAGTGTCCGTGGATCCTGATTGGCTGAAAAAGAGCGCAAAACAAACTTTTGAAACGCGACTTTGGCGCGTAAGTCGCCGACCTCGTGGCCGACCTCATCCTAGGGTCGGGTTTCGTTTCATGAAACCCGACTTTGACAAAAGTCGGCGACTTTTGAATTTTTTCGACCCGTTTCGCTCAACTCTAATGACTACCTATCAGACTGTCTAATTGCCTGCACTTCTAATCACAGGTAGCAAGCACTACTTAAAAACTTAAGTTTTCCATACCTCCCAACTTTTGAAGAAGGGAAAGAGGGACAAAGGCTGCGGTGCATGCAGCGTGTGGCAGCAAATTGTAGGCCATGCCCCAACCACACCCATATCACAACTAGTCACACCCATGTCCATGCCCCAACCACACCCATTTAGCACTGCTGATCACACTGCCTGGTACTGAGGGCACAGTGGCTGTCATTATGGGCACAGTGGCTGGCACTGTGGGCACACTGACTGGTACTGAGGAAGAGAAAGAACAGAGAGAGAGAAAAAATAAAACAGAGAGATAGAAAGAAAGAACAGAGAGTGAAAGAAAGAGGGGAAAGAAAGAAAGGAGAGAGAGAAAGAAAGAGGGGAAAGAACAGGGAGAAAAAAAGAAACATAGAGAGAAAGAACAGAGAAAGAAAAAAGAAAGAGGGGAAAGAAAGAAAGATCAGAGAGGGAGAGAGAAAGAAAGAAAGCGGAAAGAAAGAACAAAGAGATAGAGAGAAAGAAACAGAGAGAGAGAAAGAAAGAACAGAGAGAAAAAAGAGGGGACAGAAAGAAAGAACAGAGAGAGAGAAAAAAAAAGAGGGTGTAAGGTAGCGCTTGTTATTAAGGTAGGGAAACTCGCTAGGCAGCCAAATAACCAGGTCCGGCATGGGTTTCTCATATAAATCCAACAGTGCATGCGGATTATTAAGCATCATAAACCATAAACAGCAACAGAAAGTTCATATCACATCAGCATAGCGTCCATGTCAGAGCTTCACTCTGTTTATCCTGTGGCCACACAGGTTGTGCAATGTCCAGCACACAAGCTCTCTAGCCTCACAGTTATATCCCCTGTGTCCGGATTACCTCATAGCTGCTTCTCAGCGCCGACATTCATTCCCTCCAGGGATCTCTCACACATGTCTCCACGTGTACAGGAAGGCAGACACATCTTCCTCAATTGGTCTCACGTCAGCCCAGATGAGACCTTCCATACGGACCAACCGGGTCCAAGCATTCACTCATGTGACCTACCCTGGTCACCTTATACGGTCCGTAGCCACGCCCACCGGATCACATGGCTATGACCTCATCGCAGGTCCTTCACAGACATCCACTTTACTATGGCGTTCTAGACACCGCCCCTAGGTGGGTTTGTAGGTAGCTGGTCTCGCCCGTCTCACCAGCTACCTGGAAAGCTCTCCCTGACACAGTGTAATGAAAGCTCAGCAGCACCTCTGCTGATCAACACACATATTTGAACTTCCATCCCAAGGCCACCTACCTTGGGATACATAACAATCATTCAGCATCCTGCCACTCATCCCCTCTCCTGGGACACGCACACAGCGCCCCCTAGCGGACACAGTGGTCACTACACAGCAAGGGGAAAGAAAGAAAGAACAGAGAGGGAGAGCGAAAGAAAGAAAGAAAGAGGGGAAAGAAAGAACAGAGAAAGAAAGAAAGTGAAAGAAAGAAAGAGGGGAAAGAAAGAAAGAAAGAACAGGGAGAGAAAGAAAGAAAGAGGAAAGAAAGAACAGAGAGAGAAAGAAATAACAGAGAGAAAGAAAGAGGGGACAGAAAAAAGAACAGAGAGAGAGTAAAAAAGAAAAAGGGGAAAGAAAGAAAGAGAAAGAAACAGGGGAATGAAAGAGCAGAGAAAGAAAGAGGGGAAAGAAGGAACAGAAAGTAAGAAAGAACAGAGAGGTAGAGAGAAAGAAAGAAACAGTGAAAGAGAGAAAGAAAGAACAGAGAGAGAAAGAAAGAAAGAAAAAAAGAAAGAGGGAAAGAAAGAACAGAGAGAGACAGAAAAAAAGAAAAAGGAAAGAAAGAACAGAGAGTGAGAGAGAAAGAAAGATGGGAAAGAAAGAACAGAGAGCGAACGAAGGAAAGAAAGAAGGGAAGGAAAGAACAAAGAGCGAACGAAGGAAAGAAAGAAAAAGAACAGAGAGATAGATAGAAAGAAAGAACAGAGAAAGAAAGAATGAAAGAGGGGAAATAAAGGAAGAACAGAGAGAGAAAAAGAAAGGGGAAAGAAAGAAAGAACAGAGAGATAGAGAGAAACAAAGAAACAGAGAGAGAAAGAATAGAGAGAGAAAGAAAGAGGGGACAAAAAAGAAAAGAGAGAGAAGAAAAAAGAGGGGAAATAAAGAACAGAGAGGGAGAGAGAAAGAAAGAGGGGAAAGAAAGAACAGAGAGAGAAAGAAAGAAAGAAAGAAA
Source organism: Dendrobates tinctorius (assembly GCF_039654945.1). Classification (NCBI taxonomy): domain Eukaryota; kingdom Metazoa; phylum Chordata; class Amphibia; order Anura; family Dendrobatidae; genus Dendrobates; species Dendrobates tinctorius. The sequence goes on from NW_027361679.1 coordinate 59,262,409, forward strand.
GAGAGAGAAAGAAAGAAAGATGGGAAAGAAAGAACAGAGAGAGAAAGAAAAAAGAAAGAGGGGACAGAAATAAAGAATAGAGGGAGAGAGAAAGAAAGAATGGAAAGAAAGAAAGAACAGAGAGAGAAAGAAAGAAAGAAAGAGAAAAAGAAAGAAAGAACAGAGAGAAAGAGACAGAGAGAGAAAGAACAGAGAGAGAACGAAAGAAAGAGAAAGAAAGAGGGGAAAGAAAGAACAGAGAGATAGAGAGAAAGAAACAGAGAGAGAAAGAAAGAAAAAACAGAGAGAAAGAAAGAGGGGACAGAAAAAAACAACAGAGAGAGAGAAAAAAGAGGGGAAAGAAAGAACAGAGAGGGAGAGAGAAAGAAAGAAAGAAAGAAAGAGGGAAAAGAAAGAACAGAGAGAGAAAGAAAGATGGGAAAGAAAGAAAGAACAGAGAGATAGAGACAAAGAAAGAGGGGAAAGAAAGACAGAAGAGAGAGAAAGAAAGAGAATGAAAAAAAGAACAGAGAGAAAGAAAGAATAGAGAGAAAAAAAGAAAGAGGGGAAAGAAAGAAAACAGAGAGAGAAAGAAAGAGAAAAAACAGCGAGAGAGAAAGGAAGAACAGAGAGAGAAAGAAAGAACAGAGAGAGAAAAAAAGAAAGATTAGAGAGAAAAAATGGGAAAGAAAGAAAGAACAGAGTGAAAGAAAGAAAGAAAGAAAGAACAGAGAGAAAGAAGAGAGAGATGGAAAGAAATAGAGGAAAGAAAGAACAGAAAGAGAGAAAGAAAAAAAGAAAGATTAGAGAGAGAAAGAAAGATTAGAGAGAGAAAGAAAGAAAGAGGGAAAAAAAGAAAGAGCAGAGAGAAAGAAAGAACAGCGAGAGAGAAAGAAAGATTAGAGAGAGAAAAAAAGGGGAAAGAAAAAAACAGAGAAAGAAAGAAGAGAGAGAAAGGAGAGAGAGAAAGAAAGAGAGGAAAGAAAGAAAGAACAGAGAGAGAGAGAAAGAAAGAACAGAGACAGAGAAAGAAAGATTCTATAAAGATACTATAGCATCCCGGCTTCCATTGTAGTGCCCACCTGAGCCTCCCGAAGCAGGATATATCATGATCCGCTCACATGGCCGACATCCCCGAGTCCAAGGCCATCCCGCTGTCCACTCTGTCGGAGGATGACACGGTGATGTGTCCGCGGGAAAAGTAAGCTCCCGTCCGGAGCAGTGGGGCAGACTCTCTCTCAAAATCGGGACTGTCCCGCTGGATCCGGGACTGTTGGTAGTTATGAATACACCATTGTTGTGAGTTCATTTTCCCCTTCACCATTGAGGTCTGATGAACTCCCTCTTCCGGTGAAGGAAGGTAGTGAGGCTAATTACCAAGCACCTGGGCAGGATGATGATGACTGGGTGACGGGAATTGCTGACTGGATATAAGGCAGCCGACGCCCTTCTGCCTTGCTGGTGATTCTGTTATGAATGAGTCACCGTAGGAGGCAAAAACAGAAGTACTAGCTAAGTCCAGAAAACCAGAGAAGTTGGCAGCTATCGGATTGCAGACTGTTGTGAGTTCATTTTCCCCTTCGTCACTGAGGTCTGGTGAACTCCCTATTCTGGTGAAGGAAGGTAATGAGCCTGATTATCAGGCACCTGAACCTGATGAGGATGACTGGCTGAGTGGAGTCACGGACTGGATATAAGACTGCCGACGCCCTTCTGCCCTGCGGGTGATTTCTCTGTGGACTTCTAGGACACCAGTCTGATTCCTGCTCCTCTAAGCTAAGTTTTTCTGCTTTGCCTGTTTGCATTAGTGTTTTGTTTTTGTTTTCCTTGCTTTTCTGGATTCTGCCATTCCCTGCTGGGGTGAGCTGAATCTCCTTTTGCCTTTAGCTCTGTCTTCAGAATTTTCCTGAGTACTGACATAGCTTTTTTGAAGCCTAGCGTCTTCAGGGCCTTTTTCACTGTCAGTCTGTTGGCTCTTATTTTCATAGGGTTTTTCACGGATTGCAGACAGCAGCCTTCCTGTCCTTTTCTATTTAGCTAGATTGGGCCCCGTCTTTGCTCAGTCGATCTTTCTGCCTGTGTTAGTGTTTTCATCTTGCTTCACCGTCATTATATGTTGGGAGTTGCCTATTGCTTTGGGGTCTGCTCTGGGGCAGTTTAGTTTTCCCCTTTCTTTCTTTAGGCCTAGCTATTTCTCCGGCTGTGATTGAGGGGTCTAGGGCATCGTAGGAACCCCCCACGGCTACTGCTAGTTGTGTTGATAGGTTCAGGGGTCTGCAATCCGATAGCTGCCAACTTCTCTGGTTTTCTGGACTTAGCTAGCATTTCTGTTTTTGCCTCCTACGGTGACTCAATCATAACAGAATCACCCGCCATACCGCAGATCCTAGGGTACTCAATAGCAGGAAAGAATTGTGTTAAAAAAAAAAAAAAAAAAAAGGGTGTGCGTATATTCTTTCCTCTATGTCTCTGAGGCCGTAGGGGAAATTTTTTTTTTCCTCTCAATGGAGATAAAGCAATTGTCTGGTCGTGTGGAGCAGCTCGCTGCGGAAGTGCAGGGAATTTCCGCCTACCTTGCTCGTTCGCATGCTGTTGAACCAAAGATCCCTACACCTGATGTATTTTTTGGGGATCGATCTAAATTTTTGAGTTTCAAAAATAATTGTAAATTATTTTTTGCCTTGAAGCCTAACTCGTCAGGGAGCTCCGCGCAGCAGGTTAAAATTGTCATCTCTTTGCTGCGTGGCGATCCCCAGGATTGGGCGTTTTCTTTGAAACCAGATGATCCTATTCTGACTAATGTGAACGCATTCTTTCAAGCTTTGGGGTTGTTGTATGACGAACCTAATGCTATTGATCAGGCTGAAAAGACCCTGTTGGCATTGAACCAGGGTCGAGATTCTGCAGAGTTGTACTGTCAAAAGTTCCGAAAGTGGGCGGTCCTTACTACCTGGAATGATAATGCCTTGGCTGCTCTCTTTCGGAAGGGTTGGTCAGAAGCCGTAAAAGATATTATGGTGGGATTTCCTGTTCCCTCTGGTCTGGACGATTCTATGTCATTAGCCATTCAGGTTGATTGGCGTTTACGTGAACGCAGGATTGCACGAGAGGTGTTGCCACCGGTTGAACAGACGTCTGAACCTATGCAATGTGATAGAGTTTTGCCTAAGGCGCAACGTCAGTAGTTCAGAAGGCGTAATAAGCTGTGTTTTTTCTGTGGAGATGCCTCGCATATTATTTCTGTTTGTCCTAAACGAGAGAAATGCTTTGCACACACGTTTTCTGTTGGTGGTGTTCAACCTAAGTTTCTTCTGGCAATTACTCTGATCTGCTCCCTGTCCACATTTTCCGCCAAGGCTTTTGTGGATTCGGGAGCAGCGCTAAACCTAATGGACTTGGATTTTGCTAAACGTTGTGGATTTCCGATGACACCTCTGCAGACGCCTATCCCTTTGAGGGGGATTGATGCTACTCCTTTGGCTAAAAATAAACCTCAGTTTAGGACCCAGGTGGTCATGCGGGTCGCCCCAGACCATCAAGAAAATTGCAGATTTTTGGTGTTGCATGGTCTGCATGATGCCGTTGTTCTGGGGTTTCTCTGGTTGCAAATTCATAATCCAGTTTTGGATTGGAAATCTGTGTCTGTGGTGAGTTGGGGTTGTCGGTGTACCTTTAGTGAGGCTCGGGTTTTTTCCACCTCTCCTCAGTCGCATGATGTTCCTGACTATTTGGCGGACTTTTATGATGTATTTAGTGAGAATGAGTCTGCGTCCTTGCCTCCTCATAGGAGTTGTGACTGTGCAATTGAACTAAGCCCGGGGTGTAAATTTCCCAAGGGTCGGCTCTTCAATTTATCTGTACCTGAGCACGAGGCTATGCGGTCCTATATTAAGGAGGCATTGGAGAAGGGTCATATTAGACCATCCTCATCACCCTTAGGAGCCGGGGTTTTTTTTGTGGCCAAAAAGGATGGTTCTTTAAGGCCTTGTATTGATTATCGTGCCCTCAATAAAATTACTATTAAATATCAGTATCCGTTACCCCTGATTTCGGATCTATTCTCTAGAGTTAGAGGTGCTTGCTGGTTTACCAAGCTTGACCTCAGGGGGGCGTATAATCTTATCCGCATTAAGCATGGGGATGAATGGAAGACGGCGTTTAATACTCTGGAGGGACATTTTGAGTACCTGGTGATGCCTTTTGGGCTCACTAATGCCCCTTCTGTATTCCAGTGCTTCATGAACGATATTTTCCGAGACTTTGTCGATAAATTTTTGATTATCTATCTGGATGATATTTTGATCTTCTCCAAGGATTGGGATTCTCATGTGGAACATATTCGGACTGTGTTCCGGATCTTGAGGGAGAATTCCCTGTATGTCAAAGGATCGAAATGCCTTTTTGGGGTACAGAGGATTTCATTTTTGGGATTTATTTTGTCTCCGTCAACTATTGAAATGGACCCGGCCAAGGTACAGGCCATTTATGATTGGGTTCAGCCCACTTCTTTGAAGGCCCTCCAGAAGTTTTTGGGTTTTGCTAATTTTTATCGGAAATTTATAGCAAAATTTTCTAGTATTGCCAAGCCAATGACTGATCTGACTAAGAAGGGTGCTGATGTGTTGAATTGGTGTCCGGAGGCTGTTGCTTCCTTTCAGGAGCTGAAGCGAAGATTTACCTCCGTCCCGGTTTTGAGGCAACCTGATGTCTCACTCCCGTTCCAGGTAGAGGTGGATGCTTCTGAGATTGGTGCAGGAGCTGTTTTGTCCCAAAAGGATCCTGTAACAGCTAAAATGAATCCCTGTGCTTTCTTTTCCCGAAAGTTCTCTCCATCTGAACGTAACTATGATGTGGGGAATCGGGAACTGTTGGCCATGAAATGGGCATTTGAGGAGTGGAGACATTGGTTGGAGGGAGCTAAACATCAAGTTGTGGTCCTCACTGACCACAAGAATTTGATTTATTTTAGAGTCGGCTAAACGCTTGAACCCTAGACAAGCTAGGTGGGCCTTGTTTTTTACACGTTTTGATTTTGTGGTCTCTTTTCTTCCTGGAACTAAGAATGTCAAGGCAGACGCCCTCTCTAGGAGTTTCTTTGCTGATTCTCCTGTGGTAACCAAGCCTGCTACCATCTTAGGCGAAGGGGTAGTTCTTTCTGCCATCTCGCCCGATTTGAGACTTGCTCTGCAAGAGTTCCAGGAGGACAAACCTGAGCGTTGTCCCAGTGGAAAGTTGTATGTTCCTGACCAGTGGAAGAAGAGAGTGATGTCTGAAGTTCATTGCTCTGCATTGGCTGGTCATCCAGGTATTTTTGGTACTAGAGATCTGGTGAGTCGCTCTTTTTGGTGGCCCACCTTGTCTCATGATGTCAGGAATTTTGTGCAGTCCTGTGGGACATGCTCCCGGTCTAAATCTTGTTCTCGTTCTAGTGGGTTGTTGATGCCTTTGCCTGTCCCCAGGAGGCCATGGACCCATATTTCAATGGATTTCATCTCTGATATGCCGGTCTCTCAAAGAATGACTGTTATTTGGGTGATTTGTGATAGGTTCTCTAAGATGGTTCATCTTGTACCACTTCCTAAGTTGCCATCTTCCTCTGAGTTGGTGCCCTTGTTTTTGCAACAGGTGGTTCGCTTACACGGGATTCCTGAGAACATTGTATCTGACAGAGGAGTTCAGTTTGTGTCTAGATTTTGGAGGACTTTCTGTTCCAAGCTGGGAATTCAGTTGTCCTTCTCCTCTGCTTTTCACCCTCAGACCAATGGGCAGACAGAGAGAACAAACCAGACCTTGGAGTCGTATTTGAGATGTTTTATTTCCGCTGATCACGATGATTGGGTTTCATTTTTGCCCTTGGCCGAATTTGCTTTAAATAATAGAGCTAGTTCTGCCACTTTGCTGTCACCTTTTTTTTGTAACTTTGGGTTTCATCCTCGATTTTCTTCAGGGCAGGTGGAGCCTTCTGCCTGCCCAGGTGTTGACACTGTGGTGGAGAGATGCACCAGATCTGGGACAAAGTGGTGGATAAGTTATCTCTCTCCCAGGAAAAGGCCCAGCGGTTTTCCAATCGACATAGGACCATTGGTCCCCAGTTTAAGATTGGTGATATGGTGTGGTTATCATCAAAAAATATTGCTATGAAGGTGGCTTCTCCTAAGTTTAAGCCTAAATTTATTGGACCTTACAAGATTTTGGAGATTATTAACCCGGTCTCTTTCCGTTTGGCTCTTCCTGTCACATTTAAAATCCATAATGTGTTCCATAAGTCCTTGTTGAAGAGGTTTGTTGAACCAGTTGTTCCTGGGGTGGCACCTCCGGACCCTGTAGTGGTTGAAGGTAACATGGAATATGAGGTAGAGAAAATACTGGCTTCCCGTCTGGCTAGTATTTGGTTAAGTGGATGGGTTATGGTCAGGAGGATAATTCCTGGGTCTCTGCCTCTGATATTCATGCCAAAAGATTGGTGCGTGCCTTTCATCGGGCTCACCCTGATCGCCCTGGTGGCGTGGTTGAGGGTTCGGTGACCTCTCCTCAAGGGGGAGGTACTGTTGTGAGTTCATTTTCCCCTTCGTCACTGAGGTCTGGTGAACTCCCTATTCTGGTGAAGGAAGGTAATGAGCCTGATTATCAGGCACCTGAACCTGATGAAGATGACTGGCTGAGTGGAGTCACGGACTGGATATAAGACTGCCAACGCCCTTCTGCCCTGCGGGTGATTTCTCTGTGGACTTCTAGGACACCAGTCTGATTCCTGCTCCTCTAAGCTAAGTTTTTCTGCTTTGCCTGTTTGCATTCGTGTTTTGTTTTTGTTTTCCTTGCTTTTCTGGATTCTGCCATTCCCTGCTGGGGTGAGCTGAATCTCCTTTTGCCTTTAGCTCTGTCTTCAGAATTTTCCTGAGTACTGACATAGCTTTTTTGAAGCCTAGCGTCTTCAGGGCCTTTTTCACTGTCAGTCTGTTGGCTCTTATTTTCATAGGGTTTTTCACGGATTGCAGACAGCAGCCTTCCTGCCCTTTTCTATTTAGCTAGATTGGGCCCCGTCTTTGCTCAGTCTATCTTTCTGCCTGTGTTAGTGTTTTCATCTTGCTTCACCGTCATTATATGTTGGGGGCTGCCTATTGCTTTGGGGTCTGCTCTGGGGCAGTTTAGTTTTCCCCTTTCTTTCTTTAGGCCTAGCTATTTCTCCGGCTGTGATTGAGGGGTCTAGGGCATCGTAGGAACCCCCCACGGCTACTGCTAGTTGTGTTGATAGGTTCAGGGGTCTGCAATCCGATAGCTGCCAACTTCTCTGGTTTTCTGGACTTAGCTAGCATTTCTGTTTTTGCCTCCTACGGTGACTCAATCATAACAGCAGACTTTTCTACACCTTGTACACCTTGTACACATAATGCTCTGCTACATCCACCCTGTAACCTCCTCCTGACCCCACACATAAACTTCCCTCATCTAGCACCATGACAACCAGTATAGCAGAGTTCTGCATACACTGAAGGCTGTGTGCACAGGACCTGTGATGAGGCCACAGAAGGGGAGGAGTCAGGGGTCACATTATCAGAGGCCACGGACCGAGGCCCCTGACAATGTGACCCCTGACTCCTCCCCTCCTGTGACCTGATCACAGGCCCTGTGTGCACAGAGCACAGCCCACCAACGTCATTGCTGGAATTTATCAGTGTGGGGCTGCGGTGGGTGGTGCGTCTCTCTGGGAGGGCGCGGATGGGGGTCAGCATGGCGGCTCAGGGCAATGCGGGAAAAATAGGCTCCTGGGTGGGACAGCGGGTGAGGGGGATCAAAATCGGGACTGTCCCGCCAGGTCCGGGACGGTTGGGAGGTATGGTTTTCCTTGTCTGTGTGGCGCCCCTGAGGGTTCAGTCGCCACAGAGGTACTGCACCTCCTCCTGGGGTGTGGTACCCCACCATCCAGGTAAGGTGGAGGTACCTGACCACGCTCCAACACCTGCATCCCACACAACATAGTAGTGTAGCAAAGCACCCTTTGGTGGCTCCCTGCTTGGAAGACGAAGCGTGCTGGGAGGCGGGTGGAGTTTAGTCTGCACCAAAAGAGCGGGAAGAGTTTAGGATTTGGTCAGTCTGACAGAGTCAGTGGAGGAGTGAAGATCCCCTGAGTGGGATGGATGAAGGAAGTGCTGCAGCCGACCTCAGTGATCTGGGTCTGCTGGCACAAGAAAGAGACATTGATGGGAAGCCTGACTCTCTCCATAAGAAGGAAGGATTAGTACGGAACGTGAGGAGAGGAGGACTAAGGATTAGGGTTAGAGCAGAACCCTTCCCAAGTTCACAGCGCAAGGCCGGGGTCCGGTCCCCGAGGTTGTACGGATACTAATGGTCCTGCAGCAGACACCGGAGGAATAGAAGTTGTCACCACTTTATTCCCACACAAGACTTGGGGGCACAACAGCAACGATAGTCAGCCGGGACTTGGTAGCAAGGAGTCCCCGAAGCAGGCTACAGCTGTCTGCCGTACAAGTAGAGTTCATAGGAACATCTGACAGGAGGAACTCCAGTGTAACTCAGTACTGAGAGTACTTCACTATAGGCGCAAAAGGGAGACGTTCAGAAAAGGCACTTATGTTGGCGGAGTGTTGGAACGGAGTACTTCATCTTGCCTGGTGATTGGCTGAGCCCCTGAACTGGAGAACACGGCACCGAGGCGGGCACCTGTATGCATCACAGACTGTGAGTAAAGCTTTGGAACTACATGCCCTGGTGTCCTCCACTTATTCCTGCGCCAACACACTCAGCACTGCTACATCGCTGTGCCTGACACCGTACCATCTACGTCTACCTGTGGAGGGCCACAACACCATTGCTGCACCACACCATCTGTCCCAGAGGATCTGTCTGCAGTGTCGGCTTAACATCTTCATTGCTGAACACCACAGGTGGCGTCACGAATCATTCACTAATAAACTTTAATCATTATCCACACACTCATCTTTCCCCTTTTACAATGGACGCCCAGGGCCACAGACCGGGTCACAGCTACCGTGACAACTCCCATTGAAATCCACCGGGCCCGGCTCCGATTACCCCGCCGACCTGGCGAAGACCCTGGGGGGCTCCACCTGTGAAAAGTGGCCTTTTAGAGCGTTATAGTCTTATAACACAGTCCTTTATCAAGTTAGTATAGGGTCTTCATACATGACATGATAATTTGTCACTATGGTTATGCTGCATAGAATAGTCTCTGTTTTTAGCAACATCTGTTATGTGTGGATAATATGCACTACTTTTAGTAGAGGCTGTCCCTTTTCACAACATCTTTGTCTCCTGACGCAGTTTCTTATAAAGAAACATATATCTTACTGTCCCTGGGCCTACTATGGTGTCTCCGCTACTACTCCTCAGTGTCTGGCATTGGTTGCTGCACTAACATCACGTTATCAACGCATCCAGTCAGGGGGCTTATTGAATATGATTGGCTGTTCCGTCTACATGGGCAGACCGAGATTTTCTGAAAGGACATTCTTTTTAAACTCACTTTTTAATAGTTTGCAGTACATTGTTAGATGTGTTTAGCATACCCACTGCTCATTCCTATTACTATACATAGCAAGAACGCTGTTAATCAGTGGCATTTCCTTTATTGTCTGTATTCTCACAGTGTTTTTTCTTGTTTATCAACGATATGACAGTACTATTCAGTCACTGGTTAGTGGTGTTATTCAGTCAATGCATGGTTGTAATATTCAGTCTCTGTATGGTGGATATCCAGTATGGCGATGTTGATATTTAGTCACAGTATGGTGATGTTATTAGGTAATGATATAGTGGTATTATTCATCTCATTGTATTATTCATTAGTCTCAGTATAGTGGTAATATTTGGTCAGTATTTATTAATATTTTTGTGGATAGGGCTAATCTATGTATAGAAATCTCAGATTTGGTGCAGCATAGTTGGATCTACTGGTGGAAAATAAGAAATCTGTAATGTTTTATTGTAGGTACACTTCAATTGTGAGAGACAGAATTTAACAGAAAAAATCTAGAAAATTACATTGTATGATTTTTACATTGTTAATTTGCATTTTATTGAATGAAATAAGAATTTGATACAATAGAAAAACAGAACTTAATATTTGATACAGAAACCTTTGTTTGCAATTACAGAGGTCAGAAATTTCCTTTAGTTCTTGACCAAGTTTGCATACACTGCAGCAGGGATTTTGGCCCACTCCTCCATACAAATCTTCTCATCTTTCAGGTTTTGGGGCTGTCGCTGGGCAACATTGAGCTTCAGCTCCCTCCAAAGATTTTCTATTAGGTTCTGTAACGTGCTGCTGCAGTGCAGTACAGTGCAACCTCCACCAGGGGGTGCTAGTGAGGGAAGAGAGGTTGCACAGCCACACAGTTTAGTAACTCAGAGCAACAGCACAGGTGTCACAGGTAACGGAAGAGTGGTCAGAATAAGCGAAGTCAGCAACTGTCAGGAGCAGAAGTACCAAGGGAGACAGCAAGTGCATAGTCAGGGACGAGCAAGAAGTCAGGACCTACCAGGAACGTGGTAGCAGACACGGAAGACGTAAGCCGTTGTCAGGGTACAAGCCAGAGGGTCAAAAGCTAGTCAGAAAGCGTGGTATCAGAAGCGGAAAAACCAGAAGCAGAGTCCAGAGATCAAGCCAAGTCATACACAGGTCCAGGTAATCAGGGGCAGAAGGAACATTAAAGGAATACAGGTCAGAGGCACTAGCTTGGAAGCTTGCAGTATAGCTGACGCTGGCCCGCAGGCTGCAGAGGACTGAAGTAGTCCAATCAGCTCCAGAACGAGGCAGAGGAGATTAACCCCCGCATGACCAGTCCAAAGAGAAGACAGCAGAAAGCACTCTGGACTGGATTATGACAGGTTCAAGTCTGGAGTCTGGCTAGGCCACTCCAGGACCTTGAAATGCTTTTTACAGAGCCAATCCTTAGTTGCTCTGGCTGTGTTTTTCTGGTCATTGTTATGCTGGAAGACCCAGCCATGATGTGTGTCCCCTTTGCAGACACACACCCTTGCCATGACTCAAAGCTGGGATGGTGTTCTTGGGGTTGCACTCATCTTTTTTTTCCCTCCAAATACGACAAGTGGAGCTGATAATAAAAGGTTCTATTTTGGTCTCATCTGACAGCATAACCTTTCATGCCCCCTCTGGATCATCCAGATGGTTATTGGTAAACTTCGGACCTGGACATGTGTTGGTGTGTGCAGGGGGACCTTGCATGCTCTGCAGTTGTTATGCCCTCAGCCGCAGGCCCGATCTCTGCTGCGCAGGGAGACTGGCGCCTATCTTGCAGCGACACTGGTACTACTCACCCTGTCCTTGGCTCCAGACAATCAGCAGCTCCTTTCTCTGCTAAGAACCTGCTTCCTCTTGGCAGGTCTCCTGGTAATGCTCTTAGGAGATGCGCCCCGCTTCCTGCACATACTTAAAACAGCAGGGCACCTGTTTGCTATTAGGGCTGTCTGTGCTGTGATGTTCTGTGCATAAAAGGCATCCTCCCTTTGAGGGAGGTGCCTGAACAACGTGTTCATTCTGTGGGATCGCTGGCTTCCACTCAGGCCACACTCTGCTTTGCTCTGCATACTGAAGGCTGTTGCTATATTCTAATATATCTCTGTCTCCTCAGAATCCTCTGCTGGAAATTCCCTCTCCTGGATCCTTCGGGACACTCCGGTTTCTACCCCAGACTGACCAAGGCTGTTCTCTGGGAATCTTCCAGTTACCATTGCTGGCTATATCCGCCTTTCTAAGTTTACACGGATCTTTCGGGATTCTCGCCACCTCCTCTATACGGTCTGTATGGGTCATCCCTCTGGTCCGGGTATCGCGGCATTAAGGTCACCTGGTGCTGCGACGGGGGAGCCCCTGTATAGGGGTACACCTTGCCCTGTGCTCCACTACGTGGTTCTGTGTCGTGGTCCAGAGGGTTCTTCCCTCAGGCACCTTTTGCATTTGTTTGCTTCCTTGAATAAACATCGTTGTTTTTTTGAAGCTCATTCTCCTGTCTCTTGTGTCTCTGTCTCTTGTCTCCTGTCTCAGGTATACAGCTATCACTGCACCATCAGTGGTCTAGTGAGTCCACTATACATCTTCACGCCCTGTGGGTGTAACAGTTTGTTCAGGCCATGGACTCCGCTGATACCCGATACTCAGCCCAGAGAGAGCTGGCTGCGCTTCGACAGAGTCAGGATCAGCTAGTGGCCTTTATACAAACCTTGGATACCCACCTGTCTGCTTTACAGGCTAACGAGCCCACCAACGCGACCCAGCTAGCAGAGCTCCATCTGGAACTCACTCACCAATTACTACATGACCTCTGTGGAGGACCAGTTAACTAAAGTACTGTTGGTTGCTGCTTCCCCAGTCCTTCAGCCTCCAGTACTGCATTCTATGGTTATGTCCACTACAGGACCCAGCCCTCGTCTCTGCAAGCCTCCTCATTACAATGGTGACCCCAAGTTGTGCAGAGGATTTCTCAACCAATGCTTGTTAAATTTTTGTTTTTTGCCTCAGCATTTTCCGACTGACATGGCCAAGGTGGCTTTCCTTGCCTCTCACCTGGAGGGAGAGGCTTTAGCCTGGTTCAACCCCCTAATGGAGTGGAATGATCCCATCGTGTCTGATCTGCAGGTATTCCAGAACACATTCCGCAAGATATTTGATGAGCCTGGTTGTGCCACAACTGCCATGGAGTCTCTCTTCAATTTGCAACAAGGCTCTCTCTCTGTCGGTCAGTATGCCATCCGTTTCCGTACCCTGGCTTCGGAGCTCCAGTGGACCAATGAGCCTTTGGTCGGAGCCTTCCAGCGAGGATTATCCGGAAGAATCAAGGATGAATTGGCAGTCAGGTACCTACCTGAGACCCTGGATGATCTCATATCCCTCGCCATTCGAATTGACCTGTGTCTCCAGGAGCGCTCCAGAGAGAGGATTCTCGAGAAGTGGTTCCCTCGTCCTGCATCTTCTTCCCCAAAACCTTGGTTTCTGCCTTGTCCCGCTTCGGTCTCAGAGAAAGAACTCATGGGGCTAGATCGCGTTAAGGTGGAGAGGAATAGGCAGGAGATAAGGTCCGCTAGGAATCCGCGTCATTATGGTGGACACCCTGCTCCCAGTCTATGCAGTGGCACGGAGAGGCCGGAGAAACTCTTCCGCCTGGGACAGGTAAGAGAGGCCTCCCTAGGTGAGAATGATTCCTGCCTCCACTAACTATTTCCATACAGGTGATCTTCAGAAAGGTGCGTGTTATGATGAGTCACCGAAGGAGGAAAAAACAAAATACTAGCTAAGTCCAGAAAAACCAGAGAGCTTGGCAGCTATCGGATTGCAGACCCCTGAACCTATCCACAACAACTAGCAGTAGCCGTGGGGGGTTCCTACAGTGCCCTAGACCCCTCGATCACAGCAGGAGAACTACATAGCCTAAAGATAGAAAGGGGAAAAACTAAACTGCCCCAGAGCAGACCCCAAAGCAATAGGCAGCCCCCAACATATAATGATGGTGAAGCAAGATGAAAACACTAACACAGATAGAAAGATAGGTTGAGCAAATGATGGGGCCCAAGCTAACTAAATAGGACAGGATAGGAAAGCCGCTGTCTGCCATCCGCAAAAACCCTATCCAAAATGTGCCAACCAACTGATAGGAAAAACAGGCCCTGAAGTCGCTAGGCTTCAAAAGACTATAACAGCACTCAGGTATATTCTGAAGACAGAGCAAAAGATCAACAGATCAGAGACAAAAATGGAATTCAGCTCACCCCCGGCCGGGGATGGCAGAACTCCCAAAAAACAAGGCAAAACAAAAACAAAACTGAAGTGTACAAAGCAGAGCAGAAAAACTTAGCTTTGAGATGCAGGAATCAGACTGGTCTCCAAGAATCCAGCAGGATCACCAGCAAGGCAGAAGGGCGTCGGCTGCCTTATATCCAGTCCTCAATTCCAGCCACCCAGTCATCATCTAGCTGCCCAGGTGTTTGGTAATCAGCCTCACTACCTTCCTTCACCAGAGGAGGGAGTTCATCAGACCTCAACGGTGAAGGGAAAAATGAACTCACAACAGTACCTCCCCCTTGAGGAGGGGTCACCGAACCCTCATCCATGCCACCAGGGCGATCCGAGTGAGCCCGATGAAAGGCACGCACCAATCTTTCGGCATGAATATCAGAGGCAGAGACCCAAGAATTATCCTCCTGACCATAACCCTTCCACTTAACCAAATACTGGAGTCTCCATCTAGCCAGACGAGAATCCAGTATCTTCTCTTCATCAAATTTCATGTTACCTTCAACCAATACAGGGTCAGGAGGTGCCACCACAGGAACTACTGGTTCAACAAACCTCTTCAACAAGGACTTATGAAACACATTATGAATTTTAAATGTGACAGGAAGAGCCAACCGAAAAGAGACCGGATTAATAATCTCCAAAATCTTGTAAGGTCCAATAAATCTAGGCTTAAACTTAGGAGAAGCCACCTTCATAGCGATATTTTTTGATGACAACCAAACCATATCACCCACCTTAAACTGGGGACCAACGGTCCTACGCCGGTTGGAAAACCACTGGGCCTTTTCCTGGGAGAGAGACAACTGATCCACTACTTGGTCCGAGATCTGGTGCATTCTCTCCACCACAGTGTCAACACCTGGGCAGGCAGAAGGCTCCACCTGCCCTGAAGAAAATCGAGGGTGAAACCCAAAGTTACAAAAAAAGGTGACATCAAAGTGGCAGAACTAGCTCTATTATTTAAAGCAAATTCGGCCAAGGGCAAAAATGAAACCCAATCATCCTGATCGGCAGAAATAAAACATCTCAAATACGACTCCAAAGTCTGGTTTGTTCTCTCCGTCTGCCCATTGGTCTGAGGGTGAAACGCAGAGGAGAAGGGCAACTGAATTCCCAGCTTGGAACAGAAAGTCCTCCAAAATCTAGACACAAACTGAACTCCTCTGTCAGATACAATGTTCTCAGGAATCCCGTGCAAGCGAACCACCTGTTGCAAAAACAAGGGCACCAACTCAGAGGAAGATGGCAACTTAGGGAGTGGTACAAGATGGACCATCTTAGAGAATCTATCACAAATCACCCAAATAACAGTCATTCTCTGAGAGACAGGCATATCAGAGATAAAATCCAGTGAAATATGGGTCCATGGCCTCCTGGGCAGCGGCAAAGGCATCAACAAGCCACTAGAGCGAGAACAAGGTTTAGACCGGGAGCAAGTCCCACAGGACTGCACAAAATTCCTGACATCATGAGACAAGGCGGGCCACCAAAAAGACCGACTCACCAGATCTCTAGTACCAAAAATACCTGGATGACCAGCCAATGCAGAGCAATGAAATTCAGACATCACTCTCTTCCTCCACTGGTCAGGAACATACAACTTTCCACTGGGACAACGCTCAGGTTTGTCCTCCTGAAACTCTTCCAGAGCACGTCTCAAATCGGGCGAGATGGCAGAAAGAACTACCCCCTCGCCTAAGATGGTAGCAGGCTTAGTCACAACAGGAGAATCAGCAAAGAAACTCCTAGAGAGGGGGTCTGCCTTGACATTCTTAGTGCCCGGAAGAAAAGAGACCACAAAATCAAAACGTGTGAAAAACAAGGCCCACCTAGCCTGTCTAGGATTCAAGCGCTTGCCGACTCCAGGTAAATCAAATTCTTGTGGCCAGTAAGGACCACGACTTGGTGTTTGGCTCCCTCCAACCAATGTCTCCACTCCTCAAATGCCCATTTCATGGCCAACAGTTCCCGATTCCCCACATCATAGTTACGTTCGGATGGGGAGAACTTTCGGGAAAAGAAAGCACAAGGATTCATTTTAGATGTCACATGATCTTTTTGGGGCAACACCGCTCCTGCACCAATCTCAGAAGCGTCCACCTCCACCTGAAACGGGAGTGAGACATCAGGGTGCCGCAAAACCGGAGCAGAAGTGAATCTTCGCTTCAGCTCCTGAAAGGAAGAAACAGCCTCCGGAGACCAATTCAGCACATCAGCACCCTTCCTAGTCAAATCAGTCAATGGCTTGGCAATACCAGAAAAATTAGCTATAAATTTACGATAAAAATTAGCAAAACCCAAAAACTTCTGGAGGGCCTTCAAAGAGGTGGGCTGAACCCAATCATAAATGGCCTGTACCTTGGCCGGGTCCATTTCAGTAGCTGACGGAGACAAAATAAATCCCAAAAATGAAATCCTCTGTACCCCAAAAAGGCATTTCGATCCCTTGACATACAAGGAATTCTCCCTCAAAATCCGGAACACAGTCCGAACATGTTCCACATGAGAGTCCCAATTCTTGGAGAAGATCAAAATATCATCCAGATAGATAATCAAAAATTTATCCACAAAGTCTCGGAATATATCGTTCATGAAGCACTGGAAGACAGAAGGGGCATTAGTGAGCCCAAAAGGCATCACCAGGTACTCAAAATGTCCCTCCGGAGAATTAAACGCCGCCTTCCATTCATCCCCATGCTTAATGCGAATAAGATTATACGCCCCCCTGAGGTCAAGCTTGGTAAACCAGCAAGCACCTTTAACTCTGGAGAATAGATCAGAAATCAGGGGTAACGGATACTGATATTTAACAGTAATTTTGTTGAGGGCACGATAGTCAATACAAGGCCTTAATGAACCATCCTTTTTAGCCACGAAAAAAAACCCAGCACCTAAGGGTGAAGAGGATGGTCTAATATGACCCTTCTCCAACGACTCCTTAATATAGGACCGCATAGCCTCGTGCTCAGGTACAGATAAATTGAAAAGCCGACCCTTGTGGAATTTACAACCCGGGTTCAGCTCAATTGCACAGTCATAACTCCTATGAGGAGGCAAAGACGCAGACTCATTCTCACTAAATACATCATAAAAGTCAGCCAAATAGTTAGGAACATCATGCGACTGGGGAGAGGTGGAGAAAACAGGAGCATCACTAAGGGCACACCGACAACCCCAACTCACCACAGACAAAGATTTCCAATCCAGAACTGGATTATGGATTTGCAACCAGGGAAACCTCAGAACAATGGTATCATGCAAATTATGCAACACCAAAAATCTGCAATTTTCTTGATGATCTGGGGAGACCCGCATTACCACCTGGGTCCAAAACTGAGGTTTATTCTTTGCCAAAGGAGTAGCATCAATACCCCTCAAAGGGATAGGCGTCCGCAGAGGTGTCATAGGAAATCCACAACGTTTAGCAAAATCCAAGTCCATCAGGTTCAGAGCTGCTCCCGAATCCACAGAAGCCTTGGCGGAAAATGTGGACAGGGAGCAGATCAGAGTAATTGCCAGAAGAAACTTAGGTTGAACACCACCCACAGAAAACGTGTGTGCACAACGCTTCTCTCGTTTAGGGCAGACAGAAATAATATGCGAGGCATCTCCACAAAAAAAACACAGCTTATTACACCTTCTGAACTCCTGACGTTGCGCCCTAGACAAAACTCTATCACATTGCATAGGTTCAGACATTTGTTCAACAGGTGGCAACACCTCTCGTGTAGTTTTGCATTCACGTAAATGCCGATCCACCTGAATGGCTAATGACATAGAATCGTCAAGACCAGAGGGAACAGGAAATCCCACCATAATATCTTTTACAGTTTCTGACAAACCCTTCCGAAAGAGAATTTTTGACAGTTCAACTCTGCCGAATCCCGACCCTGGCTTAATGCCAACAGGGTCTTTTCAGCCTGATCAATAGCATTAGGTTCATCATACAACAACCCCAAGGCTTGAAAAATTGCATTCACATTATTCATAATAGGATCATCAGGTTTCAAAGAAAATGCCCAATCCTGGGGATCGCCACGCAGCAAAGAAATGACAATTTTAACCTGCTGCGCGGAGTTCCCCGACGAGTTAGGCTTCAAGTCAAAAAATAATATACAATTATTCTTGAAATTCAAGAATATAGACCGATCCCCAAAAAACACATCAGGAGTATGAATCTTTGGTTCAGCAGCATGTGAATGAGCAAGATAGGCAGAAATTCCCCGCACTTCAGCAGCGAGCTGCTCCACACGATCAGACAATTGCTTCATCTCCATTGAGAGAAAAATTCCCCCTACGGCCTCAGAGATATAGAGGAAAAAATATGCACACAAAAAAAAAAAATTCTGACACACTTTTTTTTTTTTTTTTACAATTCTCTCCTGCTATTGAGTACCCTAGGATCTGCGGTATGGCTGGTGATTCTGTTATGATGAGTCACCGAAGGAGGAAAAAACAAAATACTAGCTAAGTCCAGAAAAAACAGAGAGGTTGGCAGCTATCGGATTGCAGACCCCTGAACCTATTCACAACAACTAGCAGTAGCCGTGGGGGGTTCGTACGGTGCCCTAGACCCCTCGATCACAGCTGGAGAACTACATAGCCTAAAGACAGAAAAGGGAAAAACTAAACTGCCCCAGAGCAGACCTCAAAGCAATAGGCAGCCCCCAACATATAATGACGGTGAAGCAAGATGAAAACACTAACACAGATAGAAAGATAGGTTGAGCAAATGATGGGGCCCAAGCTAACTAAATAGGACAGGATAGGAAAGCCGCTGTCTGCCATCCGCAAAAACCCTAAAATCCCAAAAAACAAGACAAAACAAAAACAAAACTGAAGTGTACAAAGCAGAGCAGAAAAACTTAGCTTTGAGATGCAGGAATCAGACTGGTCTCCAAGAATCCAGCAGGATCACCAGCAAGGCAGAAGGGAGTCGGCTGCCTTATATCCAGTCCTCAATTCCAGCCACCCAGTCATCATCTAGATGCCCAGGTGTTTGGTAATCAGCCTCACTACCTTCCTTCACCAGAGGAGCGAGTTCATCAGACCTCAACGGTAAAGGGAAAAATGAACTCACAACAGGTGCGGTTCTCTGAGATGGCCTATCTGGACTCTGGGTCTGGTGGAAACTTCACCCAGCAAGAAGTGGCCAGGCGGTTCGGGATTCCTATTAATCCATTGCAGCAGTCCCGGCACATCATCTCCGTAGACGGAAGACCCCTGAAAGATCGCATTCTTGGTGTCCCCGAAGAGGTGGAACTTCAAATCGGAGCAATCCACAAGGAGAGAATTGCTTTCTTTGTGTTACCGAATCTTTCTCCACCGTTTCTACTAGGTCTTCCGTGGCTGCGCCATCATGAACCCGTCCTGGATTGGCAGTCAGGAGATGTCCTTCGATGGGGTCAGTCATGTCACGATCACTGCCTCATACCCGTACGGCCTGTTTCATCTCCGCACTTTCCTGCAGCCTTACCCGGATTACCCGCTGCCTACTGGTCCTTCACAGACGTATTCGACAAGAAGGAGGCCAAACTCTTCCCCCTCACAGGCCTTACGATTGTCCCAGCGACCTAATCCCCGGATCCACTCCGCCTCGAGGTAGGATCTACCCTCTTTCTCCCACTGAGACTCAAGCCATGTCTGATTACATCAAGGAGAATTTGGCTCGGGGGTTTATCTAGAAGTCCTCCTCTCCGGCTGGAGCTAGATTCTTCTTCGTCAAGAAGAAAGATGGTTCTCTTCATCCGTGTATAGACTACCGTAGTCTCAATCTAATAACTGTAAAGAACAGATACCCTCTTCCCTTAATTGCAGAGCTTTTTGATCATCTTCGAGGTTCCAGGATTTTTACCAAGTTGGATCTCCGTGGGGCTTACACCCTCATCAGGATACGATCTGAGGACGAGTGGAATCAAGGCCATAGAGCGGTTCCTGGGATTCGCCAATTACTATCGGCAATTCATTACGCACTTCTCCTCTCTGGTAAGACCATTCACCGCCCTGACTTGTAAAGGTGCCAAACCAAAGGATTGGACTCCTGAGACCAAGTCAGCTTTTACCTCCCTCAAACAAGCCCTCTCTACTTTTACCTCCCTCAAACAAGCCTTCTCTACTGCCCAGGCTCTTCATAGACCAATGATCAACAAGCAGTTTTTCCTGGAAGTGGACGCTTCGTCATCTGGAGCAGGAGCAGTCCTCACACAGAAACTGCCTACCGGTAAGATGGTGACCTGTGGTTTCTTTTCCAAGGCATTCTCACCCTGCGAACGTAACTACTCAATTGGGGATAGAGAGTTACTGGCAATTAAGTTAGCCTTAGAAGAATGGCGATATCTGCTTGAAGGCGCAGTTCATCCAGTCATCATTTACACGGACCATAAGAACCTGTCCTACCTCCAGTCAGTTCTAAGACTCAACCCTCGCCAGGCTCATTGGTCTTTATTTTTTGCTCGGTTCAACTTCTCTCTCCATTTCCATCCTGCAGAGAAGAATATCAAAGCCGATGCACTTTCTAGGTTCTTCCTGTCAGATGACCTTGAAGAAGAGCCACAGCATATCATCATTGAACCATCCAAGATGATCACAGTGGCTCCAGTCAGGCTGTCGCAGATCCCTCCCAGTAAGACTCTTGTAACTGAAAGAGACAAGAGGCGAGTTCTATGCTGGGGTCATTCTAAGCTTGCTGGACACGCCGGTCAAAAGAAGACGCTACAACTAATATCTCGACACTACTGGTGGTCCACCTTGCGCCAAGATGTTCTGGACTTCCTTGCAGCCTGTCCCTCCTGTGCTCATAATAAAACACCCAAGAAACTGCCAACCGGTCGCCTCTGCCTGCTCCCGATTCCGTCTGCTCCCTGGCAACACATTGTCATGCACTTTATCACGGATTTGCCAGCATCGTCCGGTTGTAGAGTAATCTGGGTTGTTGTTGACCGGTTCTCCAAAATGAGACATTTCACTCCGCTGTCCGGTCTTCCTTCCGCTCCTAAACTCACAGAGCTCTTCATTCAGCATGTCCTTCGGCTTCACGGACTTCCACTCCACATTGTCTCTGACAGAGGATTTCAGTTCATTTCCCGCTTCTGGCGGTCCCTCTGTAAGTTGTTGGATGTCACCCTGGACTTCTCCTCGGCCTATCACCCACAATCTAACGGCCAAGTGGAGAGAGTGAATCAAGTCCTCACAAACTAACTGCAACACTTTGTGGATGGTCACCACAGCAACTGAGCCAACCTGCTGCCATGGGCGGAGTTTTCCTATAACAATCATGTTGGTGAGTCCTCCTCTAACTCCCCATTTTTCATTGTTTTTGGACAGCATCCTAGGATCCCGACTCCACTGCCTCTTGCTTCCGGCAATCCTGGAGCTGAGTCCCTGGCCAAGGACTTCTCAAAGGTCTGGACAGAGACCAGGACCTCAATGGAGCAAGCATCGGTTAGATCCAAGAAGCATACGGATAAGAGATGTCTGGATCCTCCACCTGGAGAAAAGGTATGGCTGTTTTCCAGGCACATCCGTCTTAAGGTCCCTTTCTATAAGCAGGCTCCCCGTTTCATCGGTCCCTTTGAAGTGCTCCACCGGATCAACGATGTGGGCTATCGGTTGAAGTTGCCAGCCTCCTTATGGATCCATAACTCCTTCCATGTCTCCCTGTTGAAGCCAGTTGTTCTCAGTCGCTTCTTCCAGGATCCAGGTAATTTTCCTTCTCCTGTCAGTTCCGATGATGTCTATGAAGTGAATTTTTTGTGTGAAATTTGTATAAAGTGAAGGACATCCTGGCCATGAAGAGAAGAGGGGGCAGATCACTCTTTCTGGTTGACTGGAAGGGATATGTCCCTGAGGAGAGATCCTGGGAGCCTGAGGAGAACATTAAAGCCTCGGTTCTTCTTAGAAAGTTCCTGGCAGGTCAGAATAAGGGGGGCGTAAGGGGGAGAGTATTGTTATGGCCTCAGCCGCAGGCTCGGTCTTTGCTGCGCAGGGAGACCGGCGCCTATCTCGCAGCTCCACTGGTACTACTCACCCTGTCCTTGGCTCCAGACAATCAGCGGCTCCTTTCTCTGCTAAGAACCTGCATCCTCTTGGCAGGTCTCCTGGTAATGCTCTTAGGAGACGCGCCCTGCTTCCTGCACATACTTAAAATAGCAGGGCACCTGTATGCTATTAGGGCTGTTTGTGCTGTGATGTTCTGTGCATAAAAGACATCCTCCCTTTGAGGGAGGTGCCTGAACAACGTGTTCATTCTGTGGGGTCGCTGGCTTCCACTCAGGCCACACTCTGCTTTGCTCTGCATACTGAAGGCTGTTGCTATATTCTAATATATCTCTGTCTCCTCAGAATCCTCTGCTGGAAGTTCCCTCTCCTGGATCCTTCAGGACACTCCGGTTTCTACCCCAGACTGACCAAGGCTGTTCTCTGGGAATCATCAAGTTACCATTGCTGGCTATATCCGCCTTTCTAAGTTTACACGGATCTTCCAGGATTCTCGCCACCTCCTCTGTACGGTCTGTATGGGTCGTCCCTCTGCTATATGTAGAGAGATGGTGCGCACTCAGGTCTTAGAAAAAGTAGGTGCTGGTGAATTGGACCACTAGGGCCCTGAACATATAAAAAGAAATGATTCACTGCACTCGACAAGTTGATAGTATGCAAAAACTCGTATATTTATTCAAAGTGTCCAATCCAACAACAAAAGTGTGCCCAAGCAAGATTAGGAAATGTACAATCAGAATACCCAACATTTCGATCCTCCTGGATCTTACTCATGGGGTACACTAAAATAAAAACATATATACAATACATAGTGAATAATCCAAGATATATACAGAATATAAACATCGATTGTGGATAGACAATCACCAATGTATAAACATTGAAGCGGATATATACATATAAGAAAAGAAAAATAAAATACAAAAACGAACAGAAAACTATGCAAAGTTACCGGCTGGAATGTTACTAGTCAGCTATAGCATATTGTTTTGATTTATTAAGACAAGTACAACGTTCGAAATTGATTCCGGGAGATTAAGAGACCAGAGACACCATAGATTTACCTTAATAGAATAAATGGCGGACCTAGGGCATTTGGAAAGGATATGCGTCCCCTTAAGGTAACTGTAGGTGGAAATATATACAAAAGTGTAAGCTACTCAATGGTTGTAGAGTATGAGTAAAATGACAGATTCATCAGAGAATGTATAATGTACCTGAGAGGTATAGGTATCGTACAAGATAGCTTTAACGGATACTGCTCAGCAATTGTGAAAATGCCATAAATTGATTTCAATTGAGTAGTGCCATAGATTGGTTCCCGTTGAGTAATGCAAAAGGGGGATATCTCAGTATATGGTTAGTAGAAATAACTCAAAGGTGTATATCAAGGTGTGTAATATACCTTAAGGTAGGTAGGTTTTAGCTTGAGGCTTCAGTGGCCGTCATTAAGTGGTTTCCACCTGTAGGATGAGTGGCACATAATGAAAATAATCATGCCGGCGCTAAAGCACAATATAGAGTGTTTAAATATGGCGTGGATTACCTGAGGTAGATAGGTTTTAGCTTGAGGCTGCAGTGGCCGTCAATTAATGTTTTCCACCTGTAAGGTGAGTGGCACATAATGAGAATAATAGTGCCAGCGCTAGAATGCAGTATAGTGTATATTTATGTGGCGTGAGTTACCTGAGGGATCCTGGGAGGAGGGAATGAGCAGTAAAGGTGGTGCTCCTGCGCTCTACCTTGGAGTAGATGGGAGGCTGTCATGGACCGTGATATAGTGGGTTTTAAATACTGCGCTGTGTACCGTCGGACCGGAAGTGCATCATCCGGCCCGGAAGTGGCACAGCGCAGTGAACGGAGAGACACCACGCATGTGTGTTGGTTGCCAGGACTAGAGAGGACAGCACTTGCGCGGTAAAGGAGATGGCTGCGATGATGATGCAGTGTATGGGGATAACTGCGCTTGCGCGGTAAGAGAGAGTTATGATGCTAGAGAAGCGTCATAATGGGAATGATTACAATGCAGGACAGAGTATGGAGGAATAAGGAACGTAGAAATAGGGATGGGCAGGCACTATAGTGGATTAAGTAGAATATAGTAACATGGTAAACGTCGGTCGTAATAGAGAGTGGATTATATAGAAAAAATAGAAAAATTAAGAAAAAAGGGAAAGAAAAAAATGATAAAAATAATAATAGAAATAAAATTAAAATAAAAATATAAAGTTAAAAATGGAAGAAAAATGCAAATGAAGCAAAAAATAAAAAATACGAAATGAAAAATAAATAAATGAAAAATAAAAAATGAAAAATATTACCTCTGGTCCGGGTATCGCGGCATTAAGGTCACCTGGTGCTGCGACGGGGGGAGCCCCTGTATAGGGGTACACCTTGCCCTGTGCTCCACTACGTGGTTCTGTGTCGTGGTCCAGAGGGTTCTTCCCTCAGGCACCTTTTGCATTTGTTTGCTTCCTTGAATAAACATCATTGCTTTTTTGAAGCTCATTCTCCTGTCTCTTGTGTATCGGTTATACAGCTACCACTGCACCATCAGTGGTCTAGTGAGTCCACTATACATCTTCACGCCCTGTGGGTGTAACAGCAGTATTTTAATCCATGACAGTGTAGTGTATTACTAATGGTAATGTTTGAGACTGTGGTCCCTTCTCTTTTCAGTTCATTGACCAGGTCCTCTCATGTAGTTCCGGGCTGCCTCCTAAACTTTCCCAGAATCCTTCTTAGCACATGAGGTGAGATCTTGCATGGAACCCCAGACCGAGGAAGATTTACAGTCATCTTATTCTCCCAGTTTCTAATAATTGTGCCTTCTTACCAAGCTGCCTTCCTATTGTCCTCTAGCCCATTCCCAGCCTTGTACAGGTCTATAATTTTGTCCCTGCTGTCCTTACACAGCATTTTGGTCTTGGCCATCATGGAGAACTTGGAGTGTGATTGAGTGTGTAAATGTGGCGCCCCTGAGGGTTCAGTCGCCACAGAGGTACTGCTCCTCCTCCTGAGGTGTGGTGCCCCACCATCCAGGTAAGGTAGAGACTCCTGACCACACTCCAACACCTGCATCCCACACAACATAGTAGTGTAGCAAAGCACCCTTTGGTGGCTCCCTGCTTGGAACACGAAGCGTGCTGGGAGGTGGGTGGAGTTAGTTGGTACCAAAAGAGCGGGAGGAGTTTAGGATTTAGTCAGTCTGACAGAGTCAGAGGAAGAGTGAAGATCCCCTGAGTGGGATGGATGAAGGAAGTGATGCAGCCGACCTCAGTGACCTGGGTCCGCTGGCACAAGAAAGAGACATTGATGGAAAGCCTAACTCTCTCCATAAGAAAGAAGGATTAGTACGGAACATAAGGAGAGAAGGACTAAGGATTAGGGTTAGAGCAGAACCCTTTTCAAGTTCACAATGCAAGGCCGGGGTCCAGTCCCCAAGGTTGTTTGGATACTAATGGTCCTGCGACAGACACCGGAGGAATAGAAGTTGTCACCACTTTATTCCCACACAAGACTTGGGGGCACAACAGCAACGATAGTCAGCCGAGACTTGGTAGCAAGGAGTCCCCAAAGCAGGCTACAGCTGTCTGCCGTACAAGTAGAGTTCATAGGAACATCTGACAGGAGGAACTCCAGTGTAACTCAGTACGGAGAGTACTTCACTATAGGCGCAAAAGGGAGACGTTCAGAAAAGGCACTTATGTTGGCGGAGTGTTGGAACGGAGTACTTCATCTTGCCTGGTGGTTGGCTGAGCCCCTGACCTGGAGGACACGGCACTGAGGCGGGCACCTGTATGCATCACAGACTGTGAGTAAAGCTTTGGAACTACATGCCCTGGTGTCCTCCACTTATTCCTGCGCCAACACACTCAGCACTGCTACATCGCTGTGCCTGACACCGCACCATCAACGTCTCCTCCCTATCTCTTCACCTACACTGCCCTGGGACTACTGCCCTACCTGTGGAGGGCCACAACACCATTGCTGCACCACACCATCTGTCCCAGAGGATCTGTCTGCAGCGTCGGATTAACATCTTCATTGCCGAACACCACAGGTGGCGTCACGAATCATTCACTAATAAACTTTAAGCATCATCCGCACACTCAACATTTTCCCCCTTTTACAATGGACGCCCAGGGCAACGGACCGGGTCATAGCTACCGTGACAACTCCCATTGAAATCCACCGGGCCCGACTCCGAGTACCCCGCCGCCATGGGTGAGGGCGATCCATTTTTGGCGTCACGAACAGGATGACGAAGCCCGGTGCCACCGGGTTCTGTGTGCTAAAGACTTATTGGACTTAATTGCTGAGAATGTGCAAAATAACCAAAATTATAGACTGTAAAATGGACTCTCAAAATGGCCGCCGGCGCGGTGAAGAAGGGCATGACAACATGGGTGGTCCTAAGAAAAGACTGCGAACTGTCCTGGGCCTCCCCTGCCTAAACTTCTATGCTACAGCAACATGGCCCACCCCCAGAGGGATTCGTATACTGGCTTGGTATGGAGGAGTAGGGAGAAGATGCCGCCCCCAGAAGGAGCGAAGCCCTGTGGCGGGAAAGAAGCCCGGGAAGAAGGAGGAAGAAGGCGAGAATGCCATATTGAGAGAAGGAAGGAGACCGAAGAGCGTGAGGAGGTTGAGCTGAACTTCCCCGGCGCAATGGCTGAAGGCTCCGACCCTGCTTCCATGATGGACCGCCGGCAGCTGGAGGGCGAGATTGCCCAGCTGACACACCACCTGCAGCTGAGACAGGAGGCTCTCTGGACTCTGTACTGGCAGCATGCTCAGGAGGGGCCTAAACCATCGATACCTCCATCACCGGTACCCTCACCCTTGGTACCCACCGCCGCTGCTACATCACCGGTACCTATGCCCGCGGTACCTGCACCACCGGTACCCACCGAGGATGCCCTGATCCTCCCTCCGGCAGCACCTGCGGAACCTGAGGCTGCTGCGATGCCATCGGCAGCGCCTGTCACCATCTCCCGGCTGCAACTGCCGCTGAGCGCCGCCTTCCGGAGGAGTTACCGGAGGGCCCGGGAGCTGAGCAGGAAGATGCTGGACTCCTGCCTGGACCTAGCGCGGCTGCGCAGGTCCCACTGGAGGCCCCTGTGGACCCAGAGATGCCATTTGCTCCACCACCGTCTCCCACCTCTGACCAGGCACCTCAAGTCACCACTGCTGCCACCGGCTGCTGCCCGATGCCTGAACTGGAGCCGACACAACACCGCCAGGAGGCTCAAGGTATGACCACCGCCCCTGCAACCGGGTTGCTCCCTGTGTTTCCATTCACCGCGTGCAATGGGCCGGTACTCCGCATGGGACAAATGGAAGAGCTGTGTTCTCAATTCAAAAGCACTAAGCTGACTGCGATGGGGAAGTGGAAGAAGTCCCTGCTGAAAAGAGTAAGGCTGGAGCAAGCGTGTCCCATTCGACATCTTCTGATCTCCGCAAAGGAGTATGAACAGCTGATGGATGTTACTATGCATCATGGGACCCCTAATAAAGAGACACGCCAGTAACTAACTAGTTGTTACCCAGGAGGGTATTTCCACCGTTATGCCTTCTTTTTTGTTATCATGTTTTTCTTTGGTTTTACAAGTTTTTGCCTAGTTGCGTTGGCAGCATATTTTTTATTGAACTGCAGAGATCATGGACAATGAATGATCCACGAACAGTGTTGTAAATAGTTGCACCTCTTCTTGGTTTTACATAGATCTTTTATGGTATAAGAACTACCACATCATGGAGCGTAGCTCCAACCCAAGGACACTGCAAGAAATCCCGGCTGGGAGCGGTGCCCAGCACATGCAAGAATTATTGATGTCTTAATGTGAAGCATTGTTTGATGTGTATTATAGAAGTGTTGACAGATTTTATAGAAAGTTTACTGATAGTGGTATTTAGGTATTTGATTAGGAATGGATATTTTATACAAGTTGATAATGTTGAATAAAGATTTGAATGCAGGTGATGAACCAGGCATCCGCGGTTGTCACCTATGCCCATCGGAGACAGTAAAAGAAAATGTGGAAGATAAAGAAAAGAAAAATGTGTAGATGATAATAACTGGTAGTGAGTTTACTTCCATTAGGTAATTATAGATAGTCTGTTAAGCTGTTTTGCAATGTTCAAGAGTGAGTGCCTCCCACATTGGGAAGTTTAGATAATAATTGTTTATCAGCATTCAAAAATGTTGTATGTTCCTTTGTTTGTCTAACTTTGTTTCACTTGCAGCCCGCGGAAGTGCTGTGTTTAACGGGAGGGGGTATGTGGTGCCCCTGAGGGTTCAGTTGCCAGAGAGGTACTGCACCTCCTCCTGAGGTGTGGTGCCCCACCATCCAGGTAAGGTAGAGACTCCTGACCATACTCCAACACCTGCATCCCACACAAAATAGTAGTGTAGCAAAGCACCCTTTGGTGGCTCCCTGCTTGGAACACGAAGCATGCTGGGAGGCGAGTGGAGTTAGTTGGCACCATAAGAGCGGGAAGAGTTTAGGATTTAGTCAGTCTGACAGAGTCAGAGGAAGAGTGAAGATCCCCTGAGTGGGATGGATGAAGGAAGTGATGCAGCCGACCTCAGTGACCTGGGTCCGCTGGCACAGGAAAGAGACATTGATGGAAAGCCTAACTCTCTCCATAAGAAAGAAGAATTAGTACGGAACGTAAGGAGAGGAGGACTAAGGATTAGGGTTAGAGTAGAACCCGTCTCAAGTTCACAGCGCAAGGCCGGGGTGTCCTCTACTTATTCCTGCGCCAACACACTCAGCACTGCTACATCGCTGTGCCTGACACCGCACCATCTACGTCTCCTCCCTATCTCTTCACCTACACTGCCCTGGGACTACTGCCCTACCTGTGGAGGGCCACAACACCATTGCTGCACCACACTGTAACAACTCTGCTGGCGTCACTGCATGGCCTCCCATCCCCCGCACATCAACTTACTCACTGCTCCGGGTCATGCTGTGAATTCTGTCTATTGCCAGCCCTGTGCTCTGTGCCTCTGCTCTTCTGTATGTTTCCTGGCTATGTGTGTATAGGGGGGGCAGCGCCAGAACTCTCTGGTTCTTATGCAGTCAGGGTGCACCTGTCTAATCTGTCCCTGACCAATCACCTAGAGCCCTTGACTATTTAGTTCCGCCACACCCACTGAAACATTGCCTGTGCAATGTCTAATCTCAGTTAGTATCTTGTTGCTGAAGAAGCCAGGCCCTGTTCTGTGTATCTCCTTCTCTGGAGGAATACTTCTTGTCTTGCTTTGTACCTTGTCTGCCTGCTAGGAGGCTGAATATCCTGGCCCTTGAGTCTTGGTCCCAGTACCTTGTCTATACTCTGTCCTACCTTCGTCTCCCTTTCTCCTTGTCTGTGGCTTCCTTCCCTGCTGTGTCTTTCCTTGTGTCCTCCCTGTCTGTACATCTGCTCCCTTGCAGCTCTGTCTGTGCATCTGCACCCTTGCAGCTCTGCTCCCTTGCAGCTCTGCCTGCTCTGCTCTCTTGCAGCTCTGCCTGCTCTGCTCTCTTGCAGCTCTGATATCCAAAAATATTTTATTATTAAAACAGATGTATATATGTCCGGGGTCGGACGTATACTGGGAACTTGGCATTAACAGTTACAAGGTATTTATAGCCTTTCTCTTTGGATATGTGTCCATTACAATTGTAGGCCTCATGGCACGGCTATTCTACTTGTGGGGTATCGATACATATAAAGAGGCACTAGTTTCAAATATACTTAAGTGCATTGTGGCATCATATACTCCAGTGTTTTCCATTTGATTTAGGTGTGCGCAATATGGCAGGGCTATTTAGCCGCTAGCACATTGGTGCTTATCAAGTTGTTTACAATATATAAATGTGTAACATGTAACTGTACGTTTATATATTTATACACATTTTTTCATGTTAGCACTAGCTTGCAATATAATACATGCCCATATTTTTGGGTACTGTTACCTGTTACACATTATTGGTGGTTACACCATTCGATTCAATTATGCTATGTTGTACACATGTTTTTAAATTATAGTATATTATTCTATTTGGGGACACTTTATTATAATTAATGCCATATTGTTTCCCGGTATTCCTCCATTCGGGTATTGGGATTACCACCCTTTCTTTTATATATATATGTGTACATATATACATCTGTTTTAATAATAAAATATTTTTGGATATCAGTTCGGTTTTTCGCAGTTTGTTTTGTTTAGTTTTCCGAATCATCCTATATTTGTCCATTTGATGTGCATAAATTGGTTTACTATAAGTAATATATTCAATCAGGATAAGCACTACTGTCTTGGAATTTCCCTTTTTTGTATCTCTTGCAGCTCTGCCTGCTTGGCTCCCTAGCCGCTCTGCCTGCTCAGCTCCCTAGCCGCTCTACCTGCTTGGCTCCCTAGCCACTCTGCCTGCTCGGCTCCCTAGCCGCTCTGCCTGCCCGGCTCCCTTGCAGCCCAGCCTACTCCGCACTCCTGTGGCTCCGCCTACTCCACACTCCTGCGGCTCCGCCTACTCCGCACTCCTGCGGCTCAGTTCCTAACCTGTTCCAACATATTCCACTCCTTCCTGCCTGTATCCATACCTGCACCTCCTGCACTGAGATCATTTTCTTTTCCCAACATTGTGTACACATAAAATGCCACCTGATGTCACTTGTGTTTATCTTCTCAGCAGCTGAGGCCATTAGAAAGGAATGTATGCTAGACAAGGAAGCAGTAAAGGGATTTGCCCAGATTAACCAGTGCATCACAGAGAATAATAAACTGAGTAAAAAGGAAAAGCAGATAGGCAGGTTAATGTGACAGTAAGCTCATTAATTGATACAGGGAATTTACATGCCCCTCTTTGTTTCAGTAAGTACCACTATTGCAGCTCTATTACATGTTAGGTAGGGCTGGTAAAATTCAGGCATTGGTATCAGTGTTTTGTTGGAGGTGTTACCACTTAACAATGTTGTATTTAAGGGTTTTTCCAGTTGTTACTAAATCTCTTCCTATAGAACAAAAGAAACATTCTTAAAAAGGCTAGCAAAGCATTGAAAAAAAATATTGCCTGTCATTCAAAAAGAATATTACATCTGCCCAAAGTTTGTGTGGGGCATTGCTGCTCAGCCCTACTTACTACAGTTGTGCTAGGCTGCAATATTGTTGCACCCCATGGGCTTGAGGTGGCACTGTTTTTGGAAGAGGTAAACTTACAGTATGGTGATGGCATGGGAGAGGGACTTTAAGCCAAAGTGTAAATGGTCAATTTGGTTATTCGGTTAATCACTGCCCACCGCTAAGCTCATTGTTTTGGTGGTGAGGGTGACCAGGACGGAGAAAGAATGTGGTGGGGGGACAGATTGGGGGGTGGTCCACTGCTTACCGCGACCAGACGACACAGACACGAAACGACGAGACGGGGGCAGATTTCAGTTACAACAGGTCCAAGTTTATTGGCAGTCCTCCTGACGACCGTAGCCATACACCGCAGCACCTTCACAGTTCTCCGTATTCAGGCCCGGGTATCTGCACCTTTCTTCTGTCATAGTGACGTTCCTCGTGGCTCTTTCACTGGGGCTGCCATAGGCCTATCTACCGCCAGCGCTTCACCATTCCGAGGTCGTCGTCAATTTGGTACCCCCGGGGCCTTGTCTGTTCTGCGGTTCGTCGTGTTGGGGCCACCCCCCTGAGTGTCTCTTCCTAGCAGTCCCCTGGTCGAGCTCTCCACTCTTGTCCATTCTCCTTACTGATTCTTCTCCTCCTGAGCTCCTCCCGGGTGTCACGTGGACCAGTCCTGTGTGACATGACCCGCAGGCCGGTAACTGAAACAACATGACACGGCACGTGAAACTGTCCTGTGTGACATGACCTGCAGGCCGGTAACTAAAACAACAAGACACGGGGGAAGGGGAAACAGTCACAATGGTGGGCCCTGTGATAGGGAACGGGGACGTGGAGACCTCCTGCACTCCCCTGAGTCAGTGTCCATCACACTCCTAATGTTCCCTTTACAGGCTCCTCACCTGTTGCCGAGCCGGAACCTGTCACCCTAGCACACCCTACACCTATCCCTTGCTAGGGAGCTGGGTGGTGCAGGCACTGGCCCCACTGCTGTACTAATACACACCAGGGAAAAATACAAATAGGGAAACACCACTTAGCTTTGCTCTGTTGCTCTTGCTCCCAGCAAGAGTCCACCACCAGAATGCAGCTTTCCTCCTGAATAGCTGCCACCAAGCTCTGTCAGAGGTGCAAGGAAATCCCCTCTGTGACTCCTTCCACACCAGGACTCTGACTGTGCTGCAAGGAACTCTCACCAGCTCCTTCCTCCACCAAGGATGGTTGGAAATGACCACTATCACCAAACGTGATTGCAACACCTGACACTCTTTTATAGCAGAGCCAGAGCAATCACACATGCTTTATAATCACATGCACTAAACTAAAGAAACCAGAGTGCAATGACCCTAACGGCCACCGGGGGCAAAACTAGAACTGAAACCACCACAGTGCAATGACCCTAATGGCCACCGGGGGCAAAACTATCTTTAAGCACCACAGCTTAAGGAAAAAAAAAAGGTTACTAGTGCATTTTATCTGTCATGATCCAGCATGGATTATGACACTGGGACTGACCTAGCCTGGAACCCTGTCCTGTCCTATTAATCCCCTTCCTCGGGAATTTCCCTCCTGGGTTCCTATCTCCCCGCCCCCCATGACTAAGCGGTTTCTAAAGCCCTAAGCTGCTGTCAAGTCCTGAACTACGCTCCCCCCTGCCATCTTGTGGTCAAATCTAGGTACTGCCCTCCTTTTCCATCTTCCCCAGCTGTTTCCCTTCTGTCATTACAAACATCTGTCTACAGTGCACAAACCGTCCCTTCTCCCTTCAGTCAAGTCCATCCGTCAAGTCACCTTCCCCACAAGTACATAGATGACACACAGAGGAAATATGAGAGACAATATGTTAAGTGCCAGTTTCAGTACCTGTGACCTTGCTTACCTGTTTAATTCAGGTTTTTTTTCTTGGATTTTGCTTCTGATCTTGACCTTGTTATAGTAAACTACATCTTCCTCTTCAATTGACTTTTTGGCCTCTGTTACGCCTACTGTATATCTTGGTTCTGACCCAAGGTTCTGTCCGACTACTTTCTGATTCTCTGAAGGTGGAACTAACAAAGTAATCACAGTTGCACATATTTTTCCTCTGACACTGCACCATCACTTATCAAATTTTGTATCTGGTATTGCCATACAACACTCCGTTAGAACCTACCGTAGCACTCTGAACTTTGTCATAGGAATTGATAGTAGGCACAGTAGTCTGACTGCCACCAATTAGATATTGATAGCAAAGTCCAGTGAGATTTGCTTTTTTTTAAGGTCTGCAGCCCATTATGTTTCCTATTATCAATAAAAAGGATCACAACAGGAAACATGGATTTGCTAATATTTGTCACGTCATCCTGTGTGTAACTTTTTACCAAACCACTCAACAAATAAGGACCCTAGCTTATCATATGATTAGCTTAAATGCATTATTTGGTCAATAGTGGCACTCACTTTTACCAAAATGTGATTTGCTGCCTCCACGAAAATATTCCCTTATAATAGCAACTGATATAATTCTTACCCTTCAGTTCCCACCAACAACGTATGCCCAGCAATTTCAATGAGGATATTTCTATGCACAGGCGGACATACCATTGATGCAATGTGTGCAGCCTCACAGGGGCCCGAGAGGTAAGGGGGCCCACTTACACCCTCAAAGCAGGTGGAATTGTGCATAATGATTAGCAATTTGACGGCAAAGGGCCCATATACTAATTTTGCACAGGCTTCCTCTTCTGTCAGTGTCTACCCCTGCTCCTATGGGCCAGCGCAATTTACTGATGCTAGTAATGGGGTGCACTGTCACTATTGTAATGGTTTACTAATGATTTCTCATGCTACTGATTTTCTAAACTATTTATATAAAATAATATTCCAAGCCAAAGTATCTATTTTGTAATCTTAAAAAGAGCGTGCCATACATGCCACAAATTCCTGTCGGAGCACATAGAAATATAAAACGCGGTATGAATTCAATAGAAAGCACAGGCTATTGAATCTGCACCTCGTGCACCTATCAGAGGAGGGGTGGAGTGATCAGTAGGGGCCTGAGGACCTGGACATCTGTCAATCTGCCTGCAATTAAAAAGGGAGAAAAATATAAAAAATAAATGTAAAACTGGTTTACTTTTCCTTTAAGAGTTTTCAATATTTGACTAGGTTCACATCACCTTAAGGAAAATGGATGGACAAAACACAGATTACAGTCTGCCATGAATTAAATGGCTTCTGTACGCGTCCTATACAGTATATATCAAATATATAAAAAAAAATGCACACAAATCTATATATATAAACGCCTTATCATGTCTGTCTGTAACCGAAATCGCGGGTAGCCAAATCAGTGACAGGCGCAGCTGTTTGTAACGGCAAGCTGCGCCTGCCATTGATTGGTCGGCCGCGACCAATTAGCGGCGGGCGCAGTCGGGCGCAGCGCTCTATGGGGCGGCAGGCCTTGATCTGTAAAAAAGAGAAATAAAATTAAAAAAATGTTATTCTCACCTTCCGACGGCCTCCGATCTTCTTTCCACGCACCCGGCCTCGCAGTCCCAGTAATGCCTTGCGCCTTAGACCGGAGATGACATCACTCTCGCGAGAGTGCGACGTCATCAGCGGTGTTTTGCGCAATGCATTACTGGGCCCGCGAGGCCGGCCGCGTGGAAAGAAGATCGGAGGCTGTCGGAAGGTGAGTATATAGCTATTTTTTTTTAACAGAGACCACGCATACCAGGAAAGGGGGGTGAGTGTGACCATACATACCAGCAAAGGGGGGGTGACGGGGACCATGCATACCAGCAATGGGGGGGTGAGGGGGACCATCAATACCAGCAATGGCGGGGTGAGGGGGACCATGCATACCAGCAATGGGGGGGGTGAGGGGGACCATGCATACCAGCAATGGGGGGGAGGGGGACCATGCATACCAGCAATGGGGGGGAGAGGGACCATACATATCAGCAAGGGGGGGAGGGGGACCATGCATACCAGCAATGGGGGGGTGAGGGGGACCATGCATACCAGCAATGGCGGGGTGAGGGGGACCATGCATACCAGCAATGGGGGGGTGAGGGGGACCATGCATACCAGCAATGGGGGGTAGGGGGACCATGCATACAAGCAATGGGGGTGAGGAGGACCATGCATACCAGCAAAGGGAGTGAGGGGGACCATGCATACCAGCAATGGGGGGAGAGGGACCATGCATATCAGCAAGGGGGAGGGGGACCATGCATACCAGCAATAGGGGGGAGGGGGACCATGCATACCAGCAATGGGGGGGAGGGGGACCATGTATATCAGGAAAGGGAGGTGAGGGGGACCATGCATACCAGCAACAGGGGTGAGGGGGACCATGCATACCAGCAATGGGGGGGAGGGGGACCATGCATACCAGCAATGGGAGGGAGGGGGACCATGAATACCAGCAATGGGAGGGAGGGAGGGGGACCATGCATACCAGGAAAAGAGGGTGAGGGTGACCATACATACCATCAAAGGGGGGTGAGGGGGACCATGCATACCACCAATGGGGGGGAGGGAGGGGGACCATGCATACCAGGAAAGGGGGGTGAGGCTGACCATACATACCAGCAAAAGGGGGGTGAGGGGGACCAAGCATATCAACAATGGGGGGGTGAGGGGGACCATGCATACCAGCAATGGGGGGGAGAGGGACCATGCATACCAGCAATAGGGGGGAGGGGGACCATGCATACCAGCAATGGGGGGAGGGGGACCATGCATACCAGGAAAGGGAGGTGAGGGGGACCATACATACCAGCAATAGGGGTGAGGGGGACCATGCATACCAGCAATGGGGGGGAGGGGGACCATGCATACCAGCAATGGGGGGGAGGGAGGGGGACCATGCATACCAGGAAAGGGGGGTGAGGGTGACCATACATACCATCAAAGGGGGGTGAGGGGGACCATGCATACCACCAATGGGGGGGAGGGAGGGGGACCTTGCATACCAGGAAAGGGGGGTGAGGGTGACCATACATACCAGCAAAAGGGGGGTGAGGGGGACCAAGCATATCAGCAATGGGGGGTGAGGGGGACCATGCATACCAGCAATGGGGGGAGGGGGACCATGCATACCAGTAATGAGGGGGAGAGGGACCATGCATATCAGCAAGGGGGAGGGGGACCATGCATACCAGCAATAGGGAGGAGGGGGACCATGCATACCAGCAATGGGGGGAGGGGGACCATGCATACCAGCAATGGTGGAGAGGGGGACCATGCATACCAGGAAAGGGGGGTGAGGGGGACCATACATACCAGCAAAGGGGGTGAGGGGGACCATGCATACCACCAATGGGGGGAAGGGAGGGGGACCATGCATACCAGCAATAGGGGGGAGGGGGACCATGCATACCAGGAAAGGGAGGTGAGGGGGACCATACATACCAGCAATAGGGGTGAGGGGGACCATGCATACCAGCAATGGGGGGAGGGGGACCGTGCAAACCAGCAATAGGGGCGAGGGAGGGGGACCATGCATACCAGGAAAGGGGGGTGAGGGTGACCATACATACCATCAAAGGGGGGTGAGGGGGACCATGCATACCACCAATGGGGGGGAGGGAGGGGGACCTTGCATACCAGGAAAGGGGGGTGAGGGTGACCATACATACCAGCAAAAGGGGGGTGAGGGGGACCAAGCATATCAGCAATGGGGGGTGAGGGGGACCATGCATACCAGCAATGGGGGGAGGGGGACCATGCATACCAGTAATGAGGGGGAGAGGGACCATGCATATCAGCAAGGGGGAGGGGGACCATGCATACCAGCAATAGGGAGGAGGGGGACCATGCATACCAGCAATGGGGGGAGGGGGACCATGCATACCAGCAATGGTGGAGAGGGGGACCATGCATACCAGGAAAGGGGGGTGAGGGGGACCATACATACCAGCAAAGGGGGTGAGGGGGACCATGCATACCACCAATGGGGGGAAGGGAGGGGGACCATGCATACCAGCAATAGGGGGGAGGGGGACCATGCATACCAGGAAAGGGAGGTGAGGGGGACCATACATACCAGCAATAGGGGTGAGGGGGACCATGCATACCAGCAATGGGGGGAGGGGGACCGTGCAAACCAGCAATAGGGGCGAGGGAGGGGGACCATGCATACCAGGAAAGGGGGGTGAGGGTGACCATACATACCATCAAAGGGGGGTGAGGGGGACCATGCATACCACCAAGGGGGGAGGGAGGGGACCTTGCATACCAGGAAAGGGGGGTGAGGGTGACCATACATACCAGCAAAAGGGGGGTGAGAGGGACCAAGCATATCAGCAATGGGGGGTGAGGGGGACCTTGCATACCAGCAATGGGGGGAGGGGGACCATGCATACCAGCAATGGGGAGGAGGGGGACCATGCATACCAGCAATGGGGGGAGGGGGACCATGCATACCAGCAATGGTGGAGAGGGGGACCATGCATGCCAGGAAGGGGGGGTGAGGGGGACCATACATACCAGCAAAGGGGGTGAGGGGGACCATGCATACAGCAATGGGGGGAGGGGGACCATACAGACCAGCAATGGGGGGGAGGGGGACCATGCATACCAGGAAAGGGGGGTGACGGGACCATGCATACCAGGAAAGGGGGGTGAGGGGGACCATGCATACCAGGAAAGGAGGGTGAGGGGACCATGCTTAACAAGAAAGAGGGGTGAGAGGACCATATATACCAGGATTGGAGGGTGAGAGGACCATGCATTCCAGGATTGGGGGGGTGAGGGGACCATGCATATCAGGATTGGGGGGTGAGGGGACCATGCATACCAGGATAGGGGGGGAGGGGTACCATGCATATCAGGATTGGGGGGTGAGAGGACCATGCATATAAGGATTGGGGGTGCATTATTATTAAAACTTCATAAATAAACTACGTACATATTCTAGAATACCCGATGTATTAGAATCGGGACACCATCTAGTATATAATATTT
This sequence comes from Dendrobates tinctorius, assembly GCF_039654945.1. Classification (NCBI taxonomy): domain Eukaryota; kingdom Metazoa; phylum Chordata; class Amphibia; order Anura; family Dendrobatidae; genus Dendrobates; species Dendrobates tinctorius. The sequence continues at coordinate 59,300,247 of NW_027361679.1, forward strand.
TGATATCTTACCTCTCGGCATCATATGCTACGGTAGCCAATTTATAATAGAAATGTTCCAATTCTGGAGGCATTGTGCTACATTTGTCAGAAGAAGTAATCCATCTATAGAAATGGCCTTTAATCTTACTTTTCTCCTCCCAGAAAAAATGGGCTGGGTGAGCCTACAGCACAAACAACCTGCACATTTATTCACCTGGACTTCCTTATACACGCAGGGTATTGTATTTTTTTTTTCACTTGGCGTACTGCTAGCTCAGAGGAAGGTCAACAGCTAGAGATACTTGGAATAAGGAAAGTGTGAACATGGCAGCTGCAGAACCTGCACCAAGAAGAATCTATCTGCAAAGGTCTAAGCTAACTTCACTGCCTTTATACTATGAGGGTTTTCTGTGGATCAAACGAGGTAGAAATAAGGTAGGAATATTCAGTTTGTCAATTCTCTGTTGATTTATACATATTAATAAAAGCATATACATGCTTAACCATTCCTGTCAGGCTCAGACTGGCCCATGGGGGAAAAGGGGAATCTCCGGTGGGCCTCTGTGCAGACACGGTCCCCCAACCCCACTATATGGGCAGTACTTAGTATAATTCACTTGATATACTCTGTATAAAAAAACAGCATGTCATCATTCATTTACCTTACTACCCAGTTTATTTTTATATATAGGTGTAGGTAAATTTTTTGAACGAGGTTAGTGAAATATTAGCATGCAGGTGAAAAGTGGGCCCCCAAAGTCAATGTTACTGGTGGGCCTTTGGCACCCCAGTACGACACTGATTCCTGTATAAACATTTTTCATTTTGTATGTTTATATAGACAGTCAGAAAGATAGACCGTTGTATATGATATTAAATTACCAAGGATAAAAGCTTTTTTTTCCAGGGTTTGGCATATCGCTAATATGCAGGTAAAAAAGTGAAGATGATGCAGAATGGAAGCCCCTTCATACTCAGGATTATGTGGTTACGACACTCGGCACCACACTAATCAGAAGGGTATGGCATATCTTAACAATGTGCCATCAGTTTTTGAGATGAGAAAACCATAAAACATTTTATGAATCTAAATGTTACGACAGACCATTTTGCGTGTCTGTTAAAGCAATCTTTACGAGCCTATAAGTAAATCACATAATGACTGTTGTATTACCGCCAGTGGACTTTAGCTCGGAAATAGGACTTTTCAAAAAGAATTTGGTATAAGCATGACATTCCCCTTTAAAGACATAAAAAACATACATTGACTTTTAACGCTAAAACATTAAAGTGCTAGGAAAGCTAAGAAATTCAGTGAGGAATTATTATCTTGAAGATTTTACTTACTACGTAAGCGTTAAACAAAGTCAGCATTGTACTTTACCCACAGACTCTGATGACGGCAGCTAAAGTGTAATCACTATAAGATATAAATTAATATTTACTGTATGTGAGCCAGCAGAGCCATAAAACTATGGATGCCGTCTTGGTGCAGTTAGATGAGGTTGATACCGTTTGCAGGGAATGAGGGTCTATGCATTGCATATAAACCAGTCTTGAGGAATATTTTAATTCAGTCATGGTGAAGAAAGGCTGTCCATTGATAGAAGGACAATGCACCATTCCGCTCATTAGATCTTATACGCGCAACTGCTTTGAAGAATAGGGTAATGTTTTTAGTGGCTCGTGTTAATGGCAACGTTTAATCTGTAAGTCATCTTTTGCCACTGTAGCATCGCACCATGATATAAGTGAATGTGATAGGGTTGCAACCATCAAGTTGTGTCAACCTCAACACGTAAGTTACAAAAGGCACAAATCATATGGGATTTTTGGGGGACTTCCTTGTCACTGTAACTTCCCGGTCACAATGTGATCATATTTACTTACATACAGTATTATGGTGCTATATTTTAGTCTTTGCCTGTTCAGTGTGAGATGCTGCAAAAGTTGCTCAGTAGTCACAGCCTTAATGATATCTTTACAGTAAGCTGTGTAGTTAGGGACATACATAGAAATCATGGGGGTCATACAACAGGAAATCATTTTGGGCTTCCCCCTCCAAAAAAAAGTATATACTGTGCGAAGAAGTCAGGGCACATAAACATAGTCACAGAAAAGTATACCTCTAAACTTATAACCACAGGGAGAGGGGCATATATTGCGGCATGTAATGTTTTCACCCACTAACATACCCCTTTTATAGTCCCCATACAGTATGATTCCCATTAAAATGTTCCCCCACACAGAGAATAATACCCCACAGGTTTAGCAAATCCTGCTTTGAGCAGGGGGTTGGACCAGATGGCCCAGGAGGTCCCTTCCAACTCTACGATTCTATGATTCTATGATTCTAGTTAGTTGACCCACACAATCACAGTACCCCTCATATGACACCAAAGAATGCCCCCATAGTATGATGCCACCACACTGACCCCACCCCCCCAGCATGATGGTCACCATAGCCCCTCTACACAGTATAATTTTCCTCACAGCCCCATACACACAGTATGATAGTCCCACAGCTCCTTAAGCAGAGTGATGGCTCACCTCGCTCTCCACATTGTTTGATGATCTCGCAGCTCCCAAAAAGTATGATGGTCCTACAAACCCACCTACACTCACAGTATGATGGCCCTCATAATCCCACATAGCTGGTACTCATAGATCCCAACATAGTCCGAGGACCTAGCAGTACCCTCTACGGTGACTTGCACATAAAAAATACTCACCTCCCCCTCGCTATTCAGTGCGCTGCGCTGCTCTTTGCAGCATGTGGATGCATATACCGTTGAAATCAAGATTTTAAGAGTAAAGGGGGTAGTACCACTGGGCTCTGGACATCCCCACAGCTATGGACTGTTGGACTGTACTCCCTTGTGTATATCACCAGCCGTAAAAGCACCTTCCTGGCTTTTAGGGGTTTGAAATTCATATTCATACTCTTCATAATGTTTTGAATTACTAATAGTCCTTAATTATAAATTATTTGGTGGGCCTCAACAGTATGGACATGGATATGCAACATTATGGTGCTCATTGTCTTGGCATATTCAAATGATCACATCATTGTGAATCGTCTCTTAGTCATTGAATTCAGATTTATCGTCCAATCTAACAAATACAAGTTTATTGTATCCAGCACCTAAACCTCCATACTGTCTTTACAAAAATGTGTGAAAGAATGGGTTACTCTGAAGCAATCGCTGAATACTGGCCTGGAACAATGCCACCATTGTAACAAGTCAGCTTGGGAAATTGCTTAATTCCAAAATGTTTTAGGACCAAACGTGAGTAGTATTATAGAAAAGTGGAAGTATTTAGGAATCATAGCAACTCAATCATAATGTGGCAGACAGTCTTCCTGACCTGGAACCCATGAATATCTTACAACTCATAATTAGTGTATCATAAAACAGAATAACCTTGTCACATTGAAAGCACTGATACATAAATAGCAAATTAAGTCAATCTGTCTCTAGAATTCACAATACAAGCTGTATTATTAGATAGATATCTTAGACCAGATGAGACAGATGTACATAATATGGAAATCCATGTCAGAATGGCTATATAATCCTGATATTAGCTTTAGCATTTTCTGAGTCCAGCAGCAGAATTTAATATTCATGTGTCCAAATGTATTCAATCTTCATACACTCCGCCTCACTGACAGCTGAGCGTTGTGAGATCTCAGCAACAGTAGGAACCCTGAGGAACTGTCAATGAAGCCAAGTGGGAGGATATGGAGTCCAACTGTTATAAAGATTATAAAACCATTCTTCATCAGGTCTAAGGGCCCCGTCCCACACAGCGACTCACCAGCGATCCCGACAACGATATCAACTTGTCAGGATCACTGGTGAGTCGCTACATGATCGCTGGTGAGCTGTCAAACAGACAGCTTCACCAGCGATCAGCACCAGCGATGCCGAGCGCGCGGCGTCGCTGTGTACTTTAGTTACCAGCGCGCTGATGCAGGGAGCTGGTAACTAAGCTACACATCGGGTTTCTAAGGGGCGTGCATCATTTAGAAACCCGATGTGTATCTTGGTTACCAGCTCCCTGCATCAGCGCGCTGGTAACTAAGGTACACATCGGGTTTCTAAGGGGCGTGCATCATTTAGAAACCCGATGTGTATCTTGGTTACCAGCTCCCTGCATCAGCGCGCTGGTAACTAAGGTGCACATCGGGTTTCTAAGCACCGCCCGGTGCTTAGAAACCCTGCGTTTACCTTAGTTACCAGCGCGCTGATCGCTGGTCTCCCGCCTGTCACACTCAGCGATGCGTGTTGGCCAGCGGGAGACCTGCGATCAAAAAAATGTCCTGGCTAATCCAGGATGATCAGCGATAACAGGCAGGGGGGCCGGTGGCTGGTCAGTGTCACACACAGCGATCTCGCTGGTGAGTTCGCTGTTGCGTCACAAAACTTGTGACTCAGCAGCGATCTCGCTAGTGAGATCGCTATGTGTGACAGGGGCTTAAGATGCATGTATAGTAGTAATGTGTACAGTTTCTATTGTGAAATCCGGTAACCACTTTAGAGGTTAAAGGGGTTTTCCAGGTTCGCATCATACTTAGGGTCACATAGCGGCTTGGTCTCGCACTGGAGGATCCTGACAGCTATATGCTCTGAGGATTCACAAGTCTGAAGTCACATACAGTGACTACAGACTTTTGTTCCAACCCTGGACAGTGCCTTTAAACTTCTGAGTGCATACAAAAAAAATTCAAATTTTAGCCAGACATAAAGTGGTTTTCCCATGAACAAAGTATATTCTTTCTTTCAGCTGTGATCCCAAGCTGTAAATTAGAGAGACTACTTACACTTGTTTGTTCTGATTTTATTAACAAGCGGAATTAATGTAATAAAAACTGATCTGTTTAATGACTGATGCAAACAAAATTAGACAGACTCCACTTATGATGTCCATCTGAGTTCTGTTTTGTGTTCTTTTTTAGAACGGAACACAAAACATATCATGCATCCATGTCAGTATGTGGTATGTGACCACTTTGGCCAGTAATTGCCTGCTGTGGTCACATGTCCCTATGGCCAGAGAAGATATTATTTGATGCTGAAGTCATTTGACCGGAGAATCTTTTAAAGAACTGATCAATTTATCCATTGACAGAACATAGAAAGATGTGCCTATCTTCAAAAGTAATAGGAATATGAAGGGAAAGACTGGGGCTAAAATTTACCCCCGACATTTAAAAGCACATGAGCCCATGCCAGCTCTGTCCCCTTCACTCAGATTTTGATCTCTATTACTTCGATTACTCTGTCTGAAAGAAGTCAAGAATTATTATTATATTTCCAATATTGCTGCTATATAAGATTTATTAATAATAATAATAGTAATATTGCAATATAACTGTAACAACCCTGCTGGCGTCACTGCATGGCCTCCCATCCCTCGCACATCAACTTACTCACTGCTCCAGGTCATGCTGTGAATTCTGTCTATTGCCAGCCCTGTGCTCTGTGCCTCTGCTCTCCTGTATGTTTCCTGGCTATGTGTGTATAGGGGGGCGGCGCCAGAACTCTCTGGTTCTTATGCAGTCAGGGTGCACCTGTCTAATCTGTCCCTGACCAATCACCTAGAGCCCTTGACTATTTAGCTCCACCACACCCACTGAAACATTGCCTGTGCAATGTCTATACTCAGTTAGTAACTTGCTGCTGAGGAAGCCAGGCCCTGTTCTGTGTATCTCCTTCTCTGGAGGAATACTTCTTGTCTTGCTTTGTACCTTGTCTGCCTGCCAGGAGGCTGAATATCCTGGCCCTTGAGTCTTGGTTCCAGTACCTTGTCTGTACTCTGTCCTACCTTAGTCTCCCTTTCTTCTTGTCTGTGGCTTCCTTCCCTGCTGTGTCTTTCCTTGTGTCCTCTCTGTCTGTACATCTGCCTGCTCGGCTCCCTAGCCACTCTGCCTGCACGGCTCCCTAGCCGCTCTGCCTGCACAGCTCCCTAGCCGCTCTGCCTGCACGGCTCCCTAGCTGCTCTGCCTGCACGGCTCCCTAGCTGCTCTGCCTGCACGACTCCCTAGCCGCTCTGCCTGCACGGCTCCCTTGCAGCCCAGCCTACTCCGCACTCCTGCGGCTCTGCCTACTCCGCACTCCTGCGGCTCCGCCTACTCCGCACTCCTGCTGCTCCGTTCCTAACCTGTTACACTCCTTCCTGCCTGTATCCATACCTGCACCTCCTGTGTGAACAGGTCCCAACCTGTTCCTTCATACACCACACATGCTTGCCCTGTGTCTCCAAGCCGTGCCTGCTTGCCCTGTGTCTCCAAGCCGTGCCTGCATGCCCTGTGTCTCCAAGCCGTGCCTGCTTGCCCTGTGTCTCCAAGCCGTGCCTGCTTGCCCTGTGTCTCCAAGCCGTGCCTGCTTGCCCTGTGTCTCCAAGCCGTGCCTGCTTGCCCTGTGTCTCCGCCTGCCTGTTAGTCACACCTGTCCAAGTGACTTGTCCCCGAGTGGGATCAGCAGCCACAGCCAGACATCACCCTGGAGTGGCACCCGACAGCTACCTGCCGCACAAGCCTGACCTCACCATCAGAGGCTCCAGTGAAGACCGAGGTAGCTGTCGCAGTCACGCCCCTTCCAGGGTAGTCTGGTTTGTGGCACAGTGGGGCCACAACCCCCCGGCTCGCGCCATTCAGCCAAGGCACGAGCGTGACAATAACAGACAAATCAGCAAATACAGTTTAGATAATACCACCATACTGATTATTAAAGAGGCACTCCCAGCTATATTTTTTATTAAATGTGTAAATATGCATGTAGTGTAGTGTTAGTTTATTAATAATTAATATACTTAGAAAAATACATATAAAACCAGGTATATAAACATGTACATTACATAAAGAGACAAGGTAATATGAAGGATTTATGCTAAGAACATACAACACTGCCCTTCACCTCTCCAAACAAACCTATTTCAATACCCTCATCACCTCACTGTCCACTAAACCTAAACGTGTCTTTGACACTTTTCATTCCCTACTCAACCCAAGAGTGCAGGCCCCAACCACGGAACTTCGAGCTGATCATCTTCTTCAAAGAAAAAATTGACCAGATCCGACAGGAAATTATCTCCCAATCACATCATAACATGCATTTTCCTTCCTCCCCCACTGCATCTAGCTCACTCTCTGATTTTGAACCAGTTACAGAAGAAGAAGTAAGCATACTCCTTGCATCTTCTCACCCAACCACTTGCCACCAGAGACCCAATTCCATCACATCTCCTCCAGTCCCTTTCCCCTGCTGTCACCGCCCACCTGACAAAAATATTTAACCTCTCTCTCTCTTCTGGTATCTTTCCCTCCTCATTTAAGCATGCCATCATACATCCACTATTTAAAAAACCACCCCTCGACCAAAACTGTGCTGCTAACTATAGATCTGTCTCTAATCTTCCCTTCATCTCTAAACTCCTGGAACGCCTGGTCCACTCCCGTCTTATACGCTATCTCTCTGATAACTCTCTCCTCGACCCTCTACAATCTGGTTTCCGCTCTTTACACTCTACTGAAACTGCCCTCACTAACGTCTCTAATGATCTACTAACAGCTAAATCTAAGGGTCGTTATTCCATGCTAATTATCTTGGATCTCTCTGCAGCATTCGACACTGTGGATCACCAGCTCCTCCTCACTATGCTCCGCTCCATTGGCATCAAGGATACCGTTCTCTCCTGGTTTTCCTCCTATCTCTCTGACCTCTCCTTTACTGTATCTTTTGCTAGTTCCTCCTCCCCACATCTTCCACTTAATGTTGGGGTTCCTCAAGGATCGGTTCTAGACCCCCTCCTATTCTCTTTGTACACTGCCCCTATTGGTCAAACAATCAATATATTTGGTTTCCAGTACCATCTCTATGCTGATGACACCCAATTATACGCTTCTTCTCCTGACATCACGCCTGCCTTTTTAGAAGACACCAGCGATTGTCTAAACGCTGTGTCTAACATCATGTCCTCACTATATCTGAAACTGTCAAAGACTGAACTCCTTGTGGTTCCCCTCTAGCAATGTACCTATGCTCGACATTGCCATTTCTGTGTGTGGTTCCACTATTACGCCCCAGCAACATGCCTGCTGTCTTGGGGTTATACTTGACTCTGAGCTTTCATTCGCCCCCCCACATCCGATCACTGGCTCGCTCTTGTTATCTGCACCTCAAAAATATTTCTAGAATTCGACCTTTTCTTACTTTTGACTCCACAAAAACTCTTACTGTTTCTCTTATTCATTCTCGTCTGGACTATTGTAACTCTCTTCTTATCGGTCTCCCTCTTACCAAACTCCCCCCCTCCAATCTGTCTTGAATGCTTCAGCCAGGATCTTATTCCTCGCCAATCGTTACATGGATGCCTCTACCTTGTGCCAGTCATTACACTGGCTACCCATCCACTCCAGAATCCAGTACAAAGTTATTACCCTCACCCACAAAGCACTCCATGGCTCAGCACCACCCTACGGCTCCTCCCTTGTCTCAGTCTACCACCCTACCCGTGCCCTCCGTTCTGCTGATGACCTGAGGTTAGCATCCTCAATAATCAGAACCTCCAAATCCCATCTCCAAGACTATACACATGCTGCGCCAATTCTTTGGAATGCACTTCCCAGGTCAATTTGATTAGTCCCCAATCCCGACAATTGTAAGTGTGCCCTAAAAATGCATTTATTCAGACTGGCCTACCACCTCAACACATTAACCTAACTATCCCTGTGTGGCACAGTCAAAAGTTTTACCATAACCAGGTTCCCCACATCATGTTCCCACATGCTTTATGCATCTATTAGCCCTCTGTGTTAGGCGTCGGGTTCCTGCAACTGCACAGCAGGAATCCAGAGCCTTGCATTCAGTGGTCTCTCATTCCCCATCGACCGCATAGGAGCCTGCTCAGCAGCCCCGTCGTTCCCGACGCTCTGCTCAGACTAGTTCTGTGGGTCTGGCTGTTGCTGCCACCTCTGGGCCAGCAATAGCAATGCAGGCTGCTCAGCAGCAAGCCACTCCAGAGGCTAAGTCCTTCCATCGCTCAACTGAGCATGCTCACGAGACGATCTCCCATTGGAGATCAGGAGTCACATGCACAGGTCCTTCTCCAGATCTGATTGGTCCATCTCAGGGATCTGGAAGCTTCTGGAAGGTCCCGGCTATAAAAGGTTCGCATGGCAGCTCAGCTATCCGCTAGCATAGACTCTAGTTGCTACCTGTGTGAATCATGACGGATGCATGGACTTGCAAATGACCCACTAAGATTCCCCTCCCTCTGTTATCACGTGTGTGGATAGGGAACTAGTGATAGAGTCAGCGCCAATCAGTGGCAAGCTACAGGCGACAGTACATATCAACCACTGTACTAGCGTCCGACAGTGTGCCTGCTACTAGGCATTGTCGTACAGCGGCATTGTCTGTCCTGGGCTGCAGTCAGCAGTACTTATTGGCGTCAGCAGTTGCGACGCCGCATGCACGGTAGGTCTAGAAGGATGCTGACCCTGTGTCATGGGCCCGAGTCCTGTGACCATATACCGTGCGTGCATTCTGCTGAGTCCTGTGATGTCAACAGGCTCGGTCTTTGTATTTAACGCCTAGGCGTCTCTGTGAAGCAACAGAGACCGCCCAACGCACACCGGGTGACGTTCAGCCCGCGTGCGTTATACCGCCATATTGTGCGTCTGCCATTACATAGCAGCAGTGTAACACCTCTGCACGATGGACCCCGGGCAGCGAACGCACTTTTTATTTTTATTATTTAGTGCGTTTCGCCATCCCTAACACTGTGTCTGTACTGTTACACACTTAACATTATGGCTGGTCCGAACAATGAAGGCAACTGTTACCACCCACCTTTCGTGTCTACCTTTTTTCCTCATAGATTGTAAGCTTGCAAGCAGGGCCCTCATTCCTCTTGGTATCTGTTATGAGCTATGTGATTATTGTTGTGCTGTAATGTCTATCATCTGTACAAGGCCCCTCTGAAATGTAAAGTGCTGCGGAATATGTCGGCACTATAGAAATAAAATTATTATTATTTGTGCTCTGCCTAGCCTACGTTTCAGCACTTTCTGCTTTTTCTGGTGGGAGCAAAAGCATGTAATCCCACTTTTCAGGGCTTCAGATGAAAGCCGCAACAGAGCCTCTGACATGGGACCCCACTGCAATGTGAACCTGGCCTTACTTTTTGTTGCAGAACTTGCATAGCTTAACTAGAAATCTGATTCTTCCACTTGACTAACCACATTCTCCAGAGGAGATTTTGTTTTACGAGATACTTCAGTTTCCTAGCATTGTTTAATAGTGTAAAACTGAGAATATCACAGCATGCCTTTTTAAAAAAACAAAGAGCTCATATAACACAGCTCGAACACTTAACTATGATTTTAGGAGTAAATCATGTCTAAGTAGGAACTGCCTAGCAATCTACATATAACCACTGCTGTAACTAGGTTTGGTTTTTATGCCAAACCATTTTTTATTTCACCTTTAAATTGTGGCGTTTGAAGAACCCTAACTTTTAATTTTCTTCTGGTGACGTAGTCGTATGAGGGTTTGTTTTTCTGCAGGATGAGTTGTATTTGTCGGTGGCATTATCTTGGAGTAAATATCTTAGAATCATAGAATGTTAGAGTTGGAATGGATCTCCGGGGTTGTCATGTCTAACCCCCTGCTCAATGCAGAATTCAATAAACCATCTCAGACAGATGTCTGTCCAGCCTCTGTTTGAAGACTTCCATTGACGGAGAACTCACCACCTCTTGTGGCAGCCTGTTTCACTCATTGATCACCCTCACTGTCAAAAAGTTTTTTCTAATATCTAATCTGTGTCTTCTCCCTATCAGTTTCATTCCATTGCTTCTTGTGTTTCCATGAGCAAATGAGAATAAGGATGATCCCTCTACACTGTGACATCCCTTCAGATATTTGTAGACGGCTATTAAGTCTCCTCTTCGCCTTCTTTTTTGCAAGCTAAACATTCCTAGATCCTTTATCCATTCCTCATAGGACATGCTTTGCAGTCCTCTCATCATTTTGGTGGCACTTCTTTGAACTTGCTCCAATTTTTCAATATCTGGACATAGTATTCCAGATGAGGTGTGACCAAGGCGGAGCAGAGGGGGATAATTACTTCACACGATCTAGACTCTATGCTTCTCTTAATACATCCTAGAACTGTGTTTTTTGCTGCTGCACCACACTGTTGACTCATGTGCAGTCTGTGATCTATTAGTATACCCAAATCTTTAAATCACAGACTGCACATGAGTAAATAATTTATCAAGCCTTTACTAACTTTTCATAGGGATGAATATAAACAAAACAGCAATTCTACCAGTTTTTTTTCTATTTTTTTTTTATTTTAGGCTGTTTGTCATGTTCCAGATATAAAGTTTTACCTTTATTTAGGTCAACATGATTGAGACAAAACCAGATTTTTTTCTAAACTCATTTTATCGACAAGTGCGTAACCATGACATAAAAAAAGCAACGTAGGTTGCTATGAACACAATATAAATAATTGGTTTTAACAGTAAAGAAAAAAAGGTGTGTGCTTCAAAAAACAACATACATAATTGGCAACCAGATCAGTACAATTACTCAGGGATACATCACATATAGTGTTACTACAAGTAAATAAAAAAGTCAGGCTAAAAAGTGAGAAAGGAGACTGGCATTATCCCCTCGAGATATGAGATGCTAAAGCGTCCCTCATTTGCAATGAAAGTTGTGTGACAGGATTTCCATACTTGCACAAATAAAACACCTGTATAAGAATTAGTCATGTTTACGAAAATTACAATATGACAAAAAAATGTCTAAAAATATGCATGGGTCTCTGAAACAATGCACACGGCATTTCAATGTGTATATACAGAAAGTGTTTCTCAGAAGGATCACTGAAAAGGTAAAGGTACCCCTAGTATATAGTGGTATAGATGGGGATTTTGAAAAGGGTCTGTTAAAGACTTAAATGCAATAGATTGTCATGGTGCACATAGATAATGATTGTGAACTACTAACGGACAAATCTACAAGGGAAGGCTGAAGGTTTAGACTATAATGAGAGGTACTATATGTCAGATACTTGATAGAAACATGTCAGAAGCATGATAGAAAAAGAAGACCTTAAAATAAGCCACAGGGTACATACAAACTGACCTCTAACAGAAGACAAGTGAGTGTGACATGAAAATGCTCTTACCAGATTGCATATCGTGCACTGCATGTATCAGTGCTGTGGGAAATAGGGATTCAATGCCCATAGAATCTTCACTGGTCTTCCTGGTAAAGTGGTGCATTAATTACAGCAGGTGTCAGGACTCTTATCCATCAGCTCTAGTGCACAAGGTGGCATCTGTTCCCTCTGAGCTATTCAGCTCGCTGGACAGTTCCTTGCTAAACCAGATACTAGTACCTGTGTTGCTCCTGATTGTCTCCACCTTGACTTCCTGATTGCTTGCACCTCGAGTTCCTGATTGGCTCAACCCTGTGATCTCCTGATTGAACACCCAACTTAAACCTGGCACTGCACTTCCTTCCTTGCGAGATTATTGTGCTCTCAGCCTTTAGTCTAGCTTATCTTCAAGATTCTACTGTTGCACCGTTTACCAACCTCTGGCTATTTCCTGACTACAATACCTGCTTATCTTCCCAACTTTACTGCTGCACCATGTATCGACATGTGGCTGTTTCCTGACAACGCTGCCTGCTGGTGCTGCTCCTAGTGGTTACAAAATCACTACTCCCACTTAGGTCATCCATAGCAGCAGGAGTCTATGATTCGCTTTCTGGTTTCATGTATTGAAGGCTGGGGGTGTTCCCAGCTCATGTTTATGAGTGGACAGAGACTAGTGACACACGGTGACATCATTTCCTGCGGGCTGGACCAGAAGTGATGTGTGGTGGAATGCACAGTGGAACACACAGTGGAATACAAGGAAGTTTGATAATGTGGGAGGTACTGCAGGCTGTCAGTGCTGAACTGGGCTTCATCTTCAAAAGGTGCTGCCAATAAGAGACACTGGTAGTAATGGCCACAATTAGAGACACCACACAAGGAGAAAAGAGACAATAAGCAGAGGGGAGGTATGTAATAGAAATAAGAGGAAAGGGAGGAAACAGTAATATAAGGTACACAGGGAAAGGATAAAAAGATATTAAATGTTAGTGAAAATAAAGAAATGGGATAGAATGATGGACAACAAATAATATACCCTGTAAGGTGGAGCACTAACATATCTGAAATAGAAAACATGGAATTAATGGAATGACTACAGGTGCTTCTCACAAAATTAGACAACATCAAAAAATTAATTTATTTCAGTTCTTCAATACAAAAAGTGAAACTCATATATTATATAGTAATAATATTATATATTATTACTAACAGAGTGATCTATTTCAAGTGATTATTTCTGTTAATGCTGATGATTATGGCTTACAGCCAATGAAAACCCAAAAGTCATTATCTCAGTAAATTAGAATAATTAACAAAAAACACCTGCAAAGGCTTCCTAAGCGTTTAAAAAGGTCCCTTAGGACTTAGGGGGCAGGAGACTCGGATTTGAAGCTCCAATCAAGCGGTAAAGTAAAATAAACCGCTGGAGTGGTGCTTTAAACACTGTTCCAAGCATCAGCCACAAAGTTTTTCAAGATACTGCTCAGTCAAAATCAGCAAAATAACTTACCGGAAAATGGCCAAAGTCAAAATGAAGATACAGTACATGACGATGCAAACTTTTATCTTTCTTGACTATAAAGCCAAAGTTAATATGTGGAATGTGGAAATTCTTTCAATGTTTTGTAGAATACGTTAAATGATACATACGCCAAATACAGTGCATAGCCAAAAATGTAGAACATAACATTCATATGTGTTTTGTTGAATACTAGTGATGAGCAAATGTGCTTGGATAAGGTGTTATCCGAGACCACTCGAGTGCTAACCAAGTGATTTTGGTGTGCTCGAAAAATATGTCTGAGTTCCCACGGCTGCATGTCTGTTAGCCAGTCCCTGTTAGCCTATTTGTTAGCTAATCCCTGCATGTGTTGTGGCTGTCGAACAGCCTCGAGATATGCAGGTGCAGGGACTCAAACATATTATTCGAGCACGCCGAATTGCTATAGGGCCGTGATATGGCCGACTGTGGGTCCTTATTTCCTATAGTGTCACTTATCCGTCCTGACGTCCCTTGACGTCTCTGATGAGGCTGCTTTGGTGTCGCAGCCCCTGGGCCCAGCTGCTGAAGATCTGTCATAGTCTTCGGGCACCCCAGCGCCCAGGTGGAGTTGGGGCACAACAGGCCCTGAGAGAGTCCTTTGATGAGGTAACCCCCTGTAGAAACAGCGGTGTTCCGCTCGTAAGCGAGTTCAATGAGACTCCAGTCCCCAAGCAGGGTTGTGTTGCAGATCCCAGGAGTAGCGGTTGGCAGGCCACTTGCACGGCCTGGGCCTAGGCAAAGAGTTTCTCTGTATGCGAGGAGTAGGCCCCAACTGCCGACTGCAGCGGGGTGACGTCAACTGTGGGCGATGATGAACAGCCGTGGGCTGAAGCGGGGCGGTAGCGGGCAGGCCGCAGTTGCGGGCTCGAGTGAAGCGGCAGCAGCTGCGAGAGGCGGCGGACAGGCCACAACAGGCTGGAGCACAGCGGTAACAGCTGAGGATGACCGTGGGCAGGTAGTGACCCCGGATTGGAGTGAAGCGGCAGTATCTTGTTGGTAAGTTTAGCGCTTACTCTCTGCAGGCCTCTGTAAGTCTCCCCTCCGCCACTGGTCTCCTCTCTGGTCTCCGTCTGTCACCCTGGCTCTCTCAAACTCCCACAGTCTCTTGCTTCGTGTCTGCCGTTCTGCCAACTGACTCCCCTGCGCGCTCCCTGTCCCTTTTATACTCGCCCCTCCCCTTGCTGTCCTGTCACTCCCAACAGTCCACTCTCCTCCTCCGTTCCCCGGGTGCATTTCCCTTAGGAACCTAGATGGCGGTCCCTTTGGTTCCTGCCTGGACATTCTGCGGGGGCCCTCCTCCCTACACCTGCAGCAAAATTTTTTACAGAGTGCTGCAGGCACAGTCCGAATCAGCATTTTTGGCATAGCTGCCCTGCATTGCCATCCAACCATGTATAAACTACACTAACAGGTTGCATAGCATTGCAGCACAAAGAAATCCATTCATTTTGCCTTTGGATTTTTCATTTATAGTGTGTCCGGTAAATTACTATTTCCTGAATGTTCCTCCTTGATTAAATGTGTAAATGTATTCCCTTTGTTTTAATTCATATACATTCCCTATCCAGATCTATGTAATGTCCTGTAGAGAGCACTAATAATGGCTTACTTTGATATGCTTGGCTAACTTATGAACAAGGAACTCATGTTTAAAAGTTAAGCTAGGTAAAAACCCCACGATGTGACATGACTTAAATTCTTCCCACTTACCTAGCTATTAAACAGTAATCTAATTTTTCCTTTTTTTTCCTTTTGGTAAAGGCAAAATATTGTTTTTTAGGCAACATTCATATTGCAATATGTACTATAGACCAGCTCTAGACAAATCTAAGGGTATGTGCACACGTTGCGGATTCTGCTGCGGATCCGCAGCGGATTTGGCCCTGCGGATCCGCAGCAGATCTGCAAGTGACATACAGTACCATTATAGGAATCTGCAGGTGTCAAAATGCAAGGGAAATCCGCCCAAAATCTTCAGAAAATCTGCAGTAAATCTGCACTATATCCGCAGGTAAAACGCAGGTCATTTTACCTGCGGATTTAGCAAAATCCGCGCAGAAAATTCCACAGCAGAATCCGCAACGTGTGCAGATACTCTAAACATTCAGATATCATTATACTTAACTAATATTCCCTGAATTATAATAATAGAAGGCATGGGAGCTCTTTAGGATGTATAATAAATTGTGTGTCAATAAAATATCATTCAGAGTCTTTCAGATCAACATTGTGGATCCTGTAGCATCTGGGCTTCAACGTTATAGAGTAACACCTTCTGCCCCTTTTGACCAAGTGAAAGTAATGTAGCGTTCTAAATATATGTATTACTTTTTGATAACTAGATGCTGTAACTTTGTGGCCACATTTTAGCTAATTGTTATAAAGGTATCCTATCATTCAAAGAGTAACTTTAATTTCAATTTCATAAATCAATGCACCATACGAAACTAAGTAAGGTTTCTTTATGCTTCACTACTGAACTTTTGCACACTAAAAATAATATTTTACAAAAAATAATTTGTTTTTGGATCGCCATATTCTGAAAGATTTAACGTTTTTATTTTTTCTACCAACAGAGCCACATGTGGTATTGTTTTTGGCGGGACAAGTTGATGTTTTCACTTATTAGTTTGTTTTTTTTTTACAGTGTACTTTTTAATTGTGTTTAGTCTATTTTTTTGTGCCAGCATTATGAAAAGGCTAAATTTTTGTTGTGGTTTTTATTTAATTACTAGCTGAAGAGCCCGGCGCTGCCCGAGCATAGTAACTAACTACGGTTAGTTATAACAAATTATAATGATTATATCTATATATATAAAGCTGAGTGTATAGCCCCACCCACTCTGCATTGCCACATTCACTATAATATCCCACATCATCCCGTCAGCCAGAGCCACCGGACAATTACCACTAATATCCCACATCATCCCGTCACAGCTGCTGGGCTACTACCCCTAATATCCAGCATCATCCCGTCAGCCAGAGCCACCGGACAACTGCTACTAATATCCCACATCATCCCGTCACAGCCGCCGGACTGCTACCCATAGTATCCCACATCATCCCGTCCGCCAGAACCACAGGACTACTAACACTAATATCCCACATCATCCCATCAGCCAGAACCACCAGACTACTACCCCTAATATCCCACATCATCCCGTCAGCCAGAGCCACCGGACAATTACACCTAATATCCCACATCATCCCGTCAGCCAGAGCCACTGGACTACTCCCCCTAATATCCCACATCATTTAATCAGCCAGAGCCACCGGACTTCTACCCCTAATATCCCACATCATTCCGTCAGTCTGGGGTCAGAACCAGAGCGCTGAGTGGAACGGTCCTAACTTCCATACCAGGGATCCCTTTAAGAGATGCCTGGGGTCAGTACCAAAGTGCAGAGTGGATTTTCCCTCACTTCAATATCGGGGGATCCCTTTAAGAGAGTCCTGGGGTCAGTACCAAAGCGCAGAGTGGATTTGCCCTCACTTCCATACCGGAGATCCCTTTAAGATGGGCCTTGGGTCAGAACCAGAGCGCTGAGTGGATTTGCCCCAACTTCCATACCGGGGATCCCTTTAAGAGAGCCTGGGATCAGAACCAGAGCGCTGAGTAGATTTGCCCTTACTTGCATACCAATGATCCCTTTAATAGAACTCTGGGGTCAGAATCAGAACGCTGAGGGATTTTCCCTATCTTCCATACAGGAGATCCCTTTAAGAGAGCCTGGGGTCAGTACCAGAGCATTTGAAGGCAATTGCCCTGACTTCCATACCAGGGATCCCTTTAAGAGAGGCCTGGGGTCAGAACCCAAGCTCTGGATGGATTTGCCCTGACTTCCATACCGGAGATCCCTTTAAGAAGGGCCTCCCCTTTTCCAGAGTTCTGTTCCTTTAAATTTCATACACTGGCCGGATCCAGTGCATCAGTTTTTTGCAAATTTGCAACGAATCCGTTTTTTCACACTTTGACGGTTTGGTATGGAGGATGTGTGATGGGTATATAGGCACGGGAGGGGGGATTCATTTCTGTCATGTGCTCGCTGCTCCTTTCTGGGGGGCAGACAATGGCTGGGAGCTTATGTTCTCAGGGATGCTGGATTTCTCCCACCATGTCAGTGTCTGCTGAGGTGTTGTCAAGTGGGAAAACTTGCTCATAGCAACCAATCACCGCTCAGCTTCTTTTAACCAGCTCTGGTGAAATGAGAGATGCTTAGTGATTGGTTGCAAGTAAAACTGTTGCTCATAGCAACCAATCACAGCTCAGCTTCTTTTGAACAGATGCTTTATATATATAGATTTTGGTGTCCACCATGCAAGGCAAATTATGTGACATTTAATGCTTGGGTTGTACCAGATATGGCACTACCGGTTATGTGTACCTTTTTGTTTATATTTTTTATATGTAAGCTGCATTTTTTAATTATCTAAACAGTTTACCAGAATTTTTGGGGTTTTTTATGTGTTCTTTTTGCATTTTTACAAGTTTTTTGAATTTTACTTTACTTAGTTCCATTATTATACTTTGACTATGACAGGGTTTGCAGTGAAAGTGTTCACCCCTTTGGCTTTTTACCTATTTTGTTACATTACGTATAACCTGTGGTTAAATATTTTTGTAATTCGATTTGTGAGTGATGCAACAGTACTAAATAGTGTAAGTTGGTGAAGTAGGAAAAATATAGGCATAAATGAAATGTATGAGATCAAATGACTAAAAATTAGCATGTGCATATATACTCATTCCCTGTTGCTATGAAGCCCCTAAACATTTCAGGTATAAGCAATTATCTTCATAAGTCACATACTTAGTGAAAAGAAGTCCACCTGTGTGCAATCTAAGTTTCACATGGTCTGTCAGTTTGTACCCAGCCCTCAGAGGCTACAACACCATTAAGCAAGAGGCACCACAAATCAAACAACACCATGAAGACCAAGGAGATCTCCAAACAAGTCAGGGACAAAGTTGTTGAGAAGGACAAGTGAGGGTTGGGATATATAAGAAAAATCTCAGTCTCTGATGATCGCCCGGAGCACGATCAAAACCATTATTATGAAATGGTAAGAGCATAGTATCACAATAAACCTGCCTAGAGAGGTCTGCCCACAAAGACTCTCAGCCTGGGCAAGGATGGCATTAATCAGAGAGGCGGCACAGAGACCAAAGGAAACTCTGAAGGAGATGCTGAGTTCCCAACCAGAGACTGGAGTATCTGTCCATATGATGACAATAGGCATAACATTCCATAAAAGTGGCCTTTATGGAAGAGTGGGGAGAAAAAAAGCCTTTACTTACACACAAAAATTGTAAGGCTAATTTTGAGTTTGCCAAACGACATGTGAGAGACTTCCCAAATGTATGGAGGAAGGTGCTATGGTCAGATGACACCAAAATTTAACTTTTTGCCAGTCAAGATGAATGCTATGTCTGGCACAAAACTAACACAGTTCTTCACCCCAAGAACACTATCCCCACAGTGAAATATTGTGTTGGCTGTATCATGATGTGCAGATGTTTTCCGGTAGCAGGGACAGGGAAGATGGTCCTAGTCGAAGCGAAGATGGACGGAACGAAATTCAGGAATATTCTTGAGCAAAATCTTTTGTCTGTCAGTGATTTGAGACTGGGATGGAGGTTCACCTTCCAACAAGACAATGACCCAAAGCATATTGCTAAATGAACACTTGAGTAGTTTAAGGGGAAACATGTAGATGTTTTCAGTGGCCTAGTCAAAGCCCAGACCTTAATCCAATTGAGAACCTGTGGTCAGACTTGAAGATTGCTGTTCAACAGAGGAAGCCATCTAACTTGAAGGAGCTGGAGCAGTTTTGCATGAGGAATGTGCAAAAATCCCAGTGACAAGATGTGGAAAGCTTATAGAGACTTTTTGAAGTTTTCAGTTATTTTGTCTAATTTGGGTTAAAATCAAATATGATCAAAATAGAAAGGTGTCGGCTCTAATATACAGCTGACAGCCTTTGCTTTTTCTCCAATCGGAAGCGCTATTAACTTCCTCAGCACTGTAAAAAGACAGTACTGATGAAATCTGCAGAAACTGATCAGATTGATAAAAAATTTTGTGGGGAAACTTGAATTTTATTTATTGAAATCTCTGGTTTTTGCATGGATCTGTATCCAGTGGTGCTATTCAATGTTCAGCAGTCTTCCTTGTAAAACTGTACATACCAAAATTGCTTTCAAGTCCTGCCGCTGGACTCATATGCATACAAATGCCAGGGATTTTAGTGAACACAATACTGTATATTACTAAGCTATACTGATTATTTTCCAACAAACCTATTTATCCTGCTCATATTCTCTGTGTATGGGGCTCCTTCCCTGTTCCTAACACTAGGGTGCGCCCTAGCTCACCCTAGTCCCCGGGATACTTCTGAAGGTGAAGATGCCGGGGCCTCCACCCTTGTCTTATCTCCTGAATCAGCCCTCCGTCTGTTCACTTCCCCCACCCAGGGAAGAGGGGAGCTGCCGTGCACTGCAGTACACCAACCCGATGAACAAGGCAACATGAACAAGGGTAAAAAAAATACCAGGCATACAAATATTCAATCACATATAACTGAGGAATGCAACTGGGAGAGGAGGATGAGGAAAAACACAAAATAAGAGGAGGTAAGGGAATTATCACACTTACAAACACACGCAACAGTCACAAATAACTCCTCCAAACTCCTCATATAAGCACTTAAAAAAACACACTATTCCTCCATGCCATGCAGCATAAGCTAGCTCTGATGATGTGTTTCAATCAGAACCCAAATTATATAGGGTATAGGAGTGCCTAACCGAGCTCAGCTGAGAGCTCAGGCTCCCAGAGCTCCCAACATGGCCGATTAACCCCTGTTCTGTCAAAAGAAATCAACATCATTTAAAAGAAGGTGAAGTGCTTCTTTTCAGCACATGAGAAAGAGCAATCAGATGCTGTGGTCTTCTGGCTCCTCTCTGTTGCGGTAGCCCAGTGACAGTTGCAGTGTAGGTGTCATAATAAACAGGGAATAGTTACATGGATGATCATGGGTCATCGGCACAGTTGGCAGAACAGTGTAGAAGACAAACAATGGACATTCAGGCATATGGTATGGCTAATTTAATTTAATAGGTGAATGTAAGTGGGCAGTGATCCATGCCTGATTTATTTTGGCAAATGTAAGGTTTTCCATGCTTTTGGTGGAAAACCTAGTCCACTCGAGGGTGAGAAAGTCACCAGCCATGCTGAATATCCTCTCTGACATTACACCAGAGACTGAACATTGTTAGCGAGAGTAGTCTGGAGCTGGAAACTCCAGGAGTGGACCCTCTGGACCGTGGCACCGAGGGGCCCCGGGCGAGCTGCCAGGTGGAACCGACCCCTATACAGGGACCGTTAGGAGCAGGCCCAGGGGTATGAGTACCACGGTAGCCGGTACCGAGAGGGGCGGCTCAGGATGGACCGGAGTAGGACTGTGGGACAGAAGTATAGATGACGGAACAGGAACACTGGAGGCAGGACTGGAGTAGGACGGCAGGACTGGAGTAGGATGGATCAGGAACACTGGAGGCAGGACTGGAGTAGGACGGCAGGACTGGAGCAGGATGGAACAGGACCACTGGAGGCAGGCCTGGAGCAGGACGGCAGAACTGGAGTAGGATGGAACAGGAACACTGGAGACAGGACTGGAGTAGGACGGCAGGACTGGAGCAGGATGGAACAGGACCACTGGAGGCAGGACTGGAGTAGGACGGCAGGACTGGAGTAGGATGGAACAGGAACACTGGAGACAGGACTGGAGTAGGATGCTGCGGAGAGCAGGCAGGAACGGAACTGCAGGAGCTGAGAGCACACGATGCAGCCAGGCCAGTGTGCTTGGAAACACAACGATCAGGCCCCTCCCACAGGGGGAAGCGGCCTGATATGCTCCTGTCTGGTCAGCCATTGGTCAGGGAGGTGCTTCCAGGTCAGGGCATAGCCAGAGCACAAGAAGCTGGAGGGAGGCGTGGCCGCAGCCTATGGCGCATGCGCATTGCATGCAGGGACGCCGCCGACCGCGCACCTGCCAGAGGCGACCTCCATGGAAGTCGGGCGGCGGGGGGCTGCGGCGTGGGAGCGATGGCCGGGTGAGTACGCAGGGACGGTGTAACAGTACCCCCTCCCCTAAGCCGCCCTCCCCGGACATTAGCAAGAAATCTCTTGAGGATACGGGGAGCATTGATATTCTCCTGAGGCTCCCAGGATCTCTCCTCAGGACCAAAGCCCTTCCAGTCAACAAGGAAAAAAGTCCTACCTCTAACCTTCTTCATGGCGATAATGTCCTCCACTTCAAAGACATCATCGGCACCCACCGGCTGAGGACCAGAAGCAGGCAAGGAATGGAAGCGATTCAGCACCACAGGTTTCAGGAGAGAGACATGGAAGGTGTTCGGGACCCGGAGCGAAGCAGGCAACCTCAATTTGTAGGCGACTTCATTGATACGTCCAAGAATTTCAAACGGACCGATGTAGCGTGGCCCCAACTTGTAAGAAGGCAGTTTCAACCGGATTAATTTGGATGAGAGCCAGACCTTGTCCCCAACACGATAGGGTGGAGGATCCAATCTCTTCTTGTCTGCAAAGTTCTTCATCCGATCAGCGGATTTCTTGAGTGACGTGTTGGTCTCGGCCCAGATCTTGGAAAACTCGGAGGACAAAGCGTTGGCCGCGGGTACCTCGGAGGCAGGAGTTATCGGAAGAGGAACACCAGGATGTCTGCCGAACACAATGAAAAACGGAGACTTGGCCGAGGACTCACCGGCATGGTTGTTGTAAGCGAACTCTGCCCAGGGAAGTAAGTCAACCCAATCGCTCTGGTGTGCATTGGAGAAATGACGTAGGTACCCAGTCAACGTCTGGTTGGTGCGCTCCACCTGCCCATTGGACTGTGGATGGTAGGCTGAGGAGAAGTCAAGGGAAATGTTCATGAGCTTACAAAGCGATCGCCAGAACTTGGAGGTAAACTGAACCCCTCGGTCCGACACTATGCGTTGAGGTAGTCCATGGAGTCTGAAGATTTGGTGGACAAAGACTTTTGCCAGCTCCGGAGCCGAGGGAAGACCGGGCAGAGTGACGAAGTGGGCCATCTTGGAAAAACGATCCACCACCACCAAGATGACTGTGCAGCCAGAAGAACAGGGGAGGTCGGTGATGAAATCCATGGCAATGTTTTCCCAAGGGACCGCAGGAACGGGCAACGGCAGCAACAAGCCGGACAGAGGTCTTCGTGGCACTTTGTTTTTTGCACAGGATGGACAAGAGGCCACAAAATCGAGTACATCTTGTCGAATTGTGGGCCACCAATAGTGACGCGAGATAAGATCCAGGGTCTTCTTGATCCCGGCATGGCCAGCCAGTTTGGAGGAGTGCCCCCATAGGAGGACTTTTCGCTTGAGGTTCTCAGGCACAAGCGTCTTGCCAGGAGGAGGAGCAAGCCAGTTCATTGGAGCCACTGTGATGACCCTAGTGGGGTCAATGATATGCGAGGGTTCCTTCGTGGTTTCGTGTGGCTGAAAGACCCTGGACAGGGCGTCGGCTTTGGTATTTTTGTTGCCAGGACGGAAACGGAGCTCAAAGTCAAATCGGGCGAAAAACAAGGACCATCTGGCCTGACGAGGGTTAAGTCTCTGGGCAGACTGGAGATAGGCCAGATTCTTGTGATCCGAGAAGATGACAAAGGGATGGACAGCTCCTTCCAGGAGGTGACGCCACTCCTCCAAAGCCAACTTGATGGCCAGGAGTTCCCGGTTGCCGATTGAGTAGTTACACTCGGATGGAGAAAAGGCCTTTGAGAAAAAGCCACAAGGGTGCAGACGACCGGAGGCGGATCTCTGGGACAATACTGCCCCGGCACCTGTCGAGGAAGCGTCCACCTCGAGTACAAAACATTGGTTGCTCTCGGGGCGATGCAGAACCGGAGTTGTGGAGAAGGCCCGTTTTAGGGTCAGAAAGGCCTCTTCAGCCTCCGGAGGCCAATCCTTGGGAGTAGCCCCTTTACGGGTGAGAGCAGAAATAGGTCTTGTGATGGCGGAAAAGTGAGAGATGAATTGCCGGTAATAATTGGCGAATCCGAGAAATCGTTGAATTGCCCTTACTCCAACGGGGCGAGGCCACTTGAGAATGGCAGACAGCTTCTCGGGATCCATCCTTAGTCCAGCGTCGGAGATAATGTATCCCAGAAACGGCAGGGAGGTCTGTTCGAAGAGACATTTCTCAATCTTCGCATACAGGCGGTTCTCCCAAAGACGCTGTAACACCAAGCGGACACTCTTTCTGTGGGACAAGATATCCGGCGAGAAGACGAGGATGTCGTCCAAGTATACGACCACACAGGAGTACAAGAGGTCCCGGAAGATCTCATTGACGAACTCTTGAAACACCGCAGGAGCATTGCAGAGGCCAAAGGGCATGACCAGGTACTCGTAATGGCCGTCTCGAGTGTTGAAAGCCGTCTTCCACTCGTCTCCAGCCCGGATGCGGACCAGATTATAGGCTCCTCTGAGGTCCAGCTTGGAGAAGACCCGGGCTCCTCTAAGACGATCAAACAGCTCCGGAATGAGTGGAAGGGGGTACCTGTTCTTAATGGTAATTTCATTCAGACCCCTATAGTCAAATCACGGCCGTAGAGCTCCGTCCTTTTTTTTGACGAAGAAAAACCCGGCTCCCGCGGGTGACGAGGATTTCCGTATAAAACCCTTGGCGAGGTTCTCTCGAACGTATTCGGACATAGCTGTGGTCTCAGCGGGAGACAGGGGGTAGATTCTGCCCCTTGGGGGAGTTGAACCAGGAACAAGTTCAATTGGGCAGTCAAAAGGCCGGTGTGGAGGAAGGACCACCGCTTCCTTCTTATCAAAGACATCGGCGTAGGAACTGTAGGCTGGAGGAAGACCCAGAAGGTCTGGGAGCGGCCGAGGAGCGGCCACCAGGTGGACAGGAATCAGACAGCGAGCTTGGCACTGGTGCCCCCAGCGGAGTGTCTCCCCAGAAGACCAATCAAGGACAGGCTGATGAGTCCTTAACCATGGGAGACCGAGTAGAATGGCATGGGAGAGCTTAGGCAAAACGTAAAAGGCTATCTTCTCTCGATGTAAAGCACCAACTTGCAACTCCACTTCCTCAGTGACCAAGGTGACGGTCACCTGTAGCGGTTTGCCATCCACCGCGGCAATCTGGAGAGGGTTAGATAGGGCAACCACGGGAATTTGATATTTGTCCACCTCTTCTGGCCGAATGAAGTTACCTGCTGAACCCGAATCCACGTAGGCCACCTCGGACCCATGTCTCTCCCCTGAAACCAGAAGCACAGAAATAGTAAGAGGTTGAGAGGGACCATCGTCGCCTAGGGAGGCCTCTCTTACCTGACCTAGGCGGAGGAGTTTCCCTGTCTCTTAGGACAGGTGCGGATATAGTGCGATGAAGCTCCGCAATAGAGGCACAGACCTTGTGCCCGCCTCTCTTGCTGACGTAACTCAGTCAAGTTGAGACGGTCAATCTGCATGGGCTTGACTGACTGAGGACTGGCAGAACGGATGCAAAAGGGGACTGGCCTGGTGAATCTCCTCTCTCTCGCTGACTCCCGAGCGCGCTCCTGGAAGCGTAGGTCAATGCGGGTAGCCAGCGAAATAAGGTCCTCTAAGGAGTTCGGGGTCTCTCGACCTGCGAGTTCATCTTTTATTCTGCCTGAAAGACCGCGCCAGAACGCCCCTACCAAAGCCGTGTTATTCCAGCCAAGCTCGGAGGAGATAGTGCGAAAGCGAATAGCGTACTGACCGACCGTGAGAGAACCCTGATGTAGATTAAAGAGTGATTCAGTGAGGACAGCTAACCGACCCGGCTCATCGAAGACCCTGCGAAAAGTATCCAAGAAAACCGGAAGACTCGAGACAACGGGATCGTCAGGTTCCCAGAGGGGATTCAACCAGGACAGGTCCTCTCCCTCCAGATGGGACATAATGAAGACTACTTTGGCCCGGTCAGGGGGATATTGCTGCGGCAACCATTCAAAGTGGAGACTACACTGATTTAAGAACCCCCTGCAGCGCTTAGGATCCCCAGTGAAGCGAGGCGGTTTGGCGAGGCGGGGTGTTGGGAGAGCTGTAGGAGCGGGGGGAGGAGTCAGAGCTGCGGCGGCAGAACATAGGGCCGACAGGCGGCTATCAAAGGAGGCCATGTGAGACAAAATATGGGCTTGGGTATCTTGTTGCTGGACCAGCTCCTGTTGAAGACTGGTCAGTAACGTGGCTGTTCCAGGATCGGTCACCTGCAGGGCCGACAAATGGGTGTCCATGGACTTCATGATGGACATAATGCGTCCCTGATTTTCCCGCAGGAAGAGTAACTCTTTCTGGGTGGCAGCTGTGGTACCGACGGGATCCATGGCCTGATCGTACTGTTAGCGTGGATAGTCTGGAGCCGGAAACTCCAGGAGTGGACCCTCTGGACCGTGGCACCGAGGGGCCCCGGGCGAGCTGCCAGGTGGAACCGACCCCTATACAGGAACCGTTAGGAGCAGGCCCAGGGGTTCGAGTACCACGGTAGCCGGTACCGAGAGGGGCGGCTCAGGATGGACCGGAGTAGGACTGTGGGACAGAAGTATAGATGACGGAACAGGAACACTGGAGGTAGGACTGGAGTAGGACGGCAGGACTGGAGTAGGATGGAACAGGAACACTGGAGGCAGGACTGGAGTAGGACGGCAGGACTGGAGCAGGATGGAACAGGACCACTGGAGGCAGGACTGGAGCAGGACGGCAGAACTGGAGTAGGATGGAACAGGAACACTGGAGACAGGACTGGAGTAGGACGGCAGGACTGGAGCAGGATGGAACAGGACCACTGGAGGCAGGACTGGAGTAGGACGGCAGGACTGGAGTAGGATGGAACAGGAACACTGGAGACAGGACTGGAGTAGGATGCTGCGGAGAGCAGGCAGGAACGGAACTGCAGGAGCTGAGAGCACACGATGCAGCCAGGCCAGTGTGCTTGGAAACACAACGATCAGGCCCCTCCCACAGGGGGAAGCGGCCTGATATGCTCCTGTCTGGTCAGCCATTGGTCAGGGAGGTGCTTCCAGGTCAGGGCATGAGTATAACACTAAGAGGGTGTAAGAGGAGATAGATAGCCACCGCTTGGTGATGTAGACAGACGTAGCTAACATTTGTAGAGGCTTCACTATCCATCACGGTTACAGCTGTGCATCGCTGTCTTTTTTTAAAAAAAAGTGCATTTTGAAGGTCAAAGACAAGTCAAGAGAGCAACCTACATTCTTCAACACATGACAGCACAGATCGGGCACCTCTCTATTCCAAAAATAATGGTGGCTGGCTGTCTTCCAGTGAGGCTGAGCAATCACCATTATTTCTTGAAAGACAGCCAACGCCACAAAGTGGCATGACAGCGACTGCACCACTAGCAATTTTATTTTTGAAAACCAGCAGCTGACTAGGAGCATACGTTTGTCTCTTCATCATACAGTCGGATGGACATTTGCTGATGGGATCAATGAGGAGGAAGGAGCATACTTAAAGAACGATAGGCAGTAGTATTGAATGACGATTATGATGATGATAACACCAACCAAGTATTATCTCTGATTGGTGGGTGATGAGAAGGTGATGTCGCTTCATGTGCTGATAGAGATCCATATTTGCTAATCTATACGAGCCGGGAAATCCATGGCTTATTTTCCTCTAACAGAGCCTGTCATAGAATTCTCTAGCCGCAACATGACAAAGAGCTCCCACACACGAGATGCCCACATGTACAACTCGCCACTTCTTTGAGACGTGACCTTTCAGGCGCTGTTGAGCCTTCTCCTCCAACAGCATGTGCAGCATCACCTGCTTGACAGCTGACCACAGAAAAAGCAGATTTTGTCCCAGATTATCTTTTCTTGCAAGCCGCCTGCACTGTGTATTGTGAAAACTAAGAGACTCTTCCTCTGATAACATCATCTCCTCAGCACCCCTGTGTGACTCTCAGGTCTTTTTCACCTCAAAATGCTGTTATTAAAATGCTGTTAGTCCAGTTTGTCATAGATCAATCAATTTACTATCAAACTGACTATGCAGATACAGCTCCTCCCTATCACTTGAATTTTTGGCTTATTATTCACAGACTGAACCTACCACTCCCATGTTCAATGTTCTTCAGCACCATAGTAGTACACCACAATCATAGGCCTTTTTCTATTCCTATGTGAATAAGCTGTGCACTCTGATCTCATATACTTAGACTGTAAAATTCTAAAATTGCATTGCTTAGCCAGCTTTCATCTTTTTAAGAGACTGTGATAGTCTCTACTTATTGACTTCTCTATACCATAGGATGTAACCATGTGACGCCCATGTGAAGGCATTATGGGGAAGGCCGCACCTGATGTTATTAGCCCGCTATCTGAGTCTTCAGTAGTGTATGAAATGAAGCCAGGCATTTTTTTAAGATCCTAGCAAGTGACAACGTGTTAGAATTTACTGGTACTTGCAAATTTGAGAAAATTCAACTCCGAGACAATCTCCTCTGCATAACAAAGCTTTATCTCTAGTTATCAGGTGATCGACCAAAGAATGATCAATGAAACACTTTTTGATTGCCCTAGATTATGTCTGTAACACAGCTGCCAAGGGTGCAGGTGATCTAATGAGGACACAGCAGATGGGACACTGGAGTATGTTATATTGACTACAAGGTGTGTTGTGTCTTGATGGAACTTGCTGATACCCAACATTCAATCAATTAAAACAGATTTTACTTCTATCCGTAGAGGCAGTTCTTTGAAACTCATTAGAACTACAATTCTACTCTCTGCAAAGTCTCTGTCTGGGGGAAGAGCGGAGCAGTTGGGTAAGGAATTCAAGCGAGGGATGACTCATGCAGGGAAAAAGTGGCTTAGAGACATAGAGCTTAGAAAAATTAATCTATTCTCTTTTTAATCACGTGATGTCATAGTCCTAATCAAAAATAGAAGAATTAGCTGGGTAGAAAGGCAAAATAAGCAATTGTAAGTACACAATGCTATATAATATGAGGACTGCAATATATTAAGAGGATAAAATCTTTGATGGGAATAGTAACATAGTAACATAGCTATTAAGGTTGAAGGGAGACTTTAAGTCCATCTAGTTCAACCCATATCTTGTCCTAACCTGCCCTAACATGTTGATCCAGAGGAAGGCAAAAAAAAAACATGTGGCAAACAGTAAGCTTAACATTGGGGAAAAAAATTCCATCCCGGCTCCACATACGGCAATCAGACTAGCTCCCTGGATCAACGCAATATTAAGGAAACTAGTGTATATACCCTCTAATATTATACTTTTCAAGAAAGGCATCCAGTCCCTTCTTAAATTTTAGTAGGGAATCACTCATTACAACATCATATGGCAGAGAGTTCCATAGTCTCACTGCTCTTAAAGTAAAGAATCCGCGTCTGTGAGTATACTTAAACCTTCTTTCCTCCAGACGTAGAGGATGCCCCCTTGTCCCCGTCACAGGTCTAAGAGTAAACAGATCATTAGAAAGGTCTTTGTACTGTCCCCGCATATATTTGTACATTGTAATAAGATCACCCCTAAGCCTTCGATTCTCCAAACTAAATAACCCCAAGTGTAATTACATGTCTTGGTATTGCAGACCCCCTAGTTCCCTAATAACCTTGGTCGCTCTTCTCTGCACCAGTTCAGCTATGTCTTTCTTATACACCGGAGACCAGAACTGTACACAGTATTCTAAGTGTGGTCGCACTAGTGACTTATATAGAAGTAAAATGATGTTCTCCTCATGAGCATCTATGCCTCTTTTAATGCATCCCATTATTTTATTTGCCTTTGCAGCAGCTGCCTGACACTGGCCACTAAATGTGAGTTTGTTGACCACCCATACACTCAGGTCCTTTTCAGTCACAGTTTTGCCTAGTGTTTTACAATTAAGCACATAATTATACATCTTATTCGTTCTACCCAAGTGCATGACCTTACATTTATCTCCATTAAAGCTCATTTGCCATTTATCAGCCCAAGCTTCTAGTTTACATAAATCCTCCTGTAATATAAAATTGTCCTCCTCTGTATAGATTACCCTGCAGAGTTTAGTGTCATCTGCAAATATTGAAATTCTACTCTATATGGCCCCTACAAGGTCATTAATAAATATGTTAAAAAGAAGCGGGCCCAAAACTGACCCCTGTGGTACCCCACTGCTAACCGTGACCCAGTCCGAGTGTGCTCCATTAATAACCACCCTTTGTTTCCTATCCCTGAGCCAGCTCTTAACCCACCTACACATATTTTCCCCTATCCCCATTGTTCTCATTTTATGTATCAACCTTTTGTGTGGCACCGTATCAAAAGCTTTTGAAAAGTCCATGTACACCACGTCCACTGCATTCCCTTGGTCCAGTCCGGAACTTACCTCTTCATAAAAGTTTATCAGATTAGTCTGACAGGAACGGTCCCTTGTAAACCCATGTTGATATTGGGTCATGAGGTTATTCTTCTCCAGATACTCCAGTATAGTATCTCTTAGAAAACCCTCCAGGATTTTACCCACAGTTGAATGCTTCTTTAATAAATTTTAATGCCCTTACAATTGTCAGGTTGTTACACTTCAGAACTCAGGAGTAAAATTTATGGCATTTCTCTCTTAGGCCTCAATCTCAATCGCTAACTGGAGACTCGGCTCTGCACCTACCTGGTCTCATGATCAGCTACCTGGTCTCCACTCCTGCTGATCCCAAGTATACCTACCTGATCCCAAATATTTCTCTAAAGCCACTGTAGTTAGGGTTACAGCACTTTGCTAAAAACTCTGGTTTTGTCTCTGACTTCCCCCAGGGAAGCTGACATCAACAAGGGGGTTTTGTTACAGGCTTACACCCAAATTCTTCAGCATGCCGAAATACTAACCCTTATATAGAAACAGGTATTATTATACACTCTATGACGCTGAACTCCATTTTACAGCGTCATGTCACATCAAACTTCCTGATTGAGTGACAGTAGCCTTCAGCAACATAGCATCAAGTTCAATTGTCCCAGGAGACTACCAGGACTGCCACTTAAAGGGTAGATGCAACTTTTGCCCCACTTTTGTAAAATACTATTATTCCACACTCTGTATAGGACTTCCATTCTTCATCTGGAAATTCCACTGCCTTATACAGTTTCACCTATGTGGATGAGATTTTCGAAATCTTATAGACACAATGCAGAGATGGTACATGGTAATTGGTGTAAACTTAGACTAGATAGTTTAAAGATGCACCAGTTTGATCAAACCACATGAATCAATATGATATATCTGACACATGTAAGACTGTTTAGTCTAAATTTGCACTAAGAATTATATAGTGGAGATGTTCATGGTCGAGTGAATGACTGCAAGGTACCCAAGTGCTGTGTCTGCAAAGCAAACTCAAATAATCACAACCCCACCCTTGTGCTTGGCAGCTTGGCAGTTGGTATGAGTTGTTTCTGCTGTATTTGGTTTTCAAATGTGGCATTGGAAAGTATGGCCAATCACCTTTAAAAGGGCATTATTCCAGAAATCTTATGGTTTGTTCAGATGCAACTTTGCACAATTTAACCGTGCTGCCATAAAAAATGTAGGGAAGTGGACTGACCTATGAACCTGTCTGAAGAGGAACAGTAAATGGAAAATGTGCAGTAAATATTCTTGACGTAAATCTGTGTATACATGTGGAGAGACAGCTCGAAATAGTGAGAGATGGTGAAGTACTGAGCTTTGGCCACTAGGGGGAGACAAAAGGAAGCAGGGAAAGGACTTAGCAGCAGCTATATGCTAAAGAAACAGCAAAGTCATGGTGGGCGGAGTTATGGGGGCTCGAGAGGACAATTCCCAGGCAGGGGAATAAAAAGGGAGAGAGAGGTCCAGAAGGAAGCTAGTCCAGGAGGAGGAGTTCAGCGGAGGGAGAGACTGAAGGAGGAAGAGACTGAAGGAATAAGAGCTCCGGAAGGAGGGACAGTCAGGGTATGGCCCTGACAGGATAGCCGCAGGACAGAGGAAGCCCCGGGGTACCAGATGGACGGACTCGGACAGGCGAAGCGCTGTGGTGGTAGGCCTAGGGCAGCCACAGCGATAGAACAGCGAGGAACGTCACTTTAGGAGAGAATAAGGTGAAAGGTACCCAGGCCTGTATGTACGGAAGTTGTCGTGTTGCTGTGGTCATCGGGAGGACGGCCAATAAAGAGGACCTGTTGAACGTACATGGGTTTCTGTCTCCAGTCTGTTCGCGGCGAAAAAGTCACCACCCTCAGTCGGCGCTCGTACTACAAAAACACAAGGTTTTCTTTTGGCAACCCTTCCCCACAAATATACATATTCAGTCTTTTATATTATGGTTTTTATAAACCTGACCTTGTGTCATGCTAAATGCTACCTGTGAAGTCTGAGCTGTAGCTGTAAGGTTTTTTGCAATTTCTCTGATCATTGCTCATTGTGAATTTGCTGTGACCTCCACTTCAGAGAAGATTTTCAATTTTCTTAATTGCCACTTATAAATAATCTTTCTATAGAACAGTGGACTCCAATTTGTTTGGAAATGTTCTAATAACCTTTCCAGGATTGAGGGGAAGCAACAGTTACTTCTTTAAGATCATTGGCAATGTCATTTTTCTTTGACATTGTATTAACATAAGTCTGAATGCTTTATAAGCAGGCCCAGGGATTGGGCATCTGCCAAGGCAGGCAGATGCCCGGTGGGCCAGCAGGTCTCCACCACAACGTGGGCTGCCAGCCCTTTAAATTTTGAGTGAAGGCCCTGTGCATGCGGACTGTGTAGTTGCACAAGCTGACAATGGCTGAGGCGGCCCTCGTTCGTGTGTGCGCGCGGCTACTACCCTCGTCAGAACAGGCAAGCAGTAGACCGTGTGCACACACAGGTCCAAGTAGAAATTCGAAAAGGCCGCCGCGGCGTGGTGTCCATAGGGCGCCTCTATCTGTGTCTGACGATGGCCTGCCTGTACCTGCGTCAGACAACACTGCTCTCACTACTTCCTTCAGGGTCCTCTCCTCTTCACCGCCCACACTGGCAGGACCAACCTCATCTTTCCATCTTTCCCCCCATCTCAGGGACCTGGGTGAGTCCAAAGATGAAAACTTTATTTTTTAATGTAAATACAGCAGTTGCACCTATATAATGTACAGACTGCTGTGTATACAATATATGTGATACTGCTGTATATAATCACAGTATTGCTTATATATTGTATATGCAGCAGTCTATATACATTATATAGGCAATACTGCTACTGATGTATACTCGTTAATAGGTGATACTACTGTGTATATATGTGTGTATGTATATACAGTATATACACACAGACACACACACCGCAGTGTCATCTATACAACGTATATACACATCAGTAGCAGTATTGCCTACATAATGTATATAGACTACTGTACATACATTATATCAGTGATACTGGTTGCTACTGCTGTATATAATCACAGTATCACCTAGATATATATATTGCTGTATATACATTATATATCTATAAAAATGAGTGTATGTGCGTATGTATGTAAGTGTGTATGTGTGTGCATCAAACCACGCCCACTACACATAGCAACACCCACTCACCACGCAAAGCCCCATATAATATATATATAGTAAGGTATCGCTTGTCATTCAGGTAGGGTATACTCGCTAGGCAGCCGATAAATCAGGTCTGGCACAGGTTTCTCAATATATACTCAGTCCATTCGGTTTATTATGCAGCATAAACCATCAAACAGCAACAGAAAGTTCATATCAACAGCATAGCATCCATGATAGAGCTCCCCTCTGTTAATCCTGTGATCACACAGGTTGTGCAATGTCCAGCAATCAGGCTCTCTAGCCTCACAGTTATATCCCCCTTTTCGGGTTACCTCATGGCTGCTTCTCCATGCAGACATTCATTCCCTCTCCCTCGGAACTCTCAGCCATTATACACAGCCTCTCCACGTGCTGTCAGGAAGGCAGCCACATCAGCCCAGACGAGACCTTCCATACGGACCAACCGGGTCCAAGCATTCACTCATGTGACCTACCCTGGCCACCTTATATGGTCTGTAGCCACGACCACCGGATCACATGGCTATGACCTCATCACAGGTCCTTCAAGCATTCATACACATATACTTTACCATGGCGTTCTAGACACCCACCCCTAGGTGGGTTTGTAGATGATTGATCCCACCTGTCTCATCAATCACCTGAAGGCTTCTCCCTAATGCATTGGAACAAAAGATCAGCTCTGCTGATCAGCACATAATCAAGCCTTCATCCCAAGGCCATCCACCTTGTGGATACATAAAGATCCTTTAGCACCCTATTACTGTTACCACTCTGGACATGGCTATCCGTCCGTCCTGGAACACCCACACAGCGCCCCCTAGCGGACACAGTGGTCACTACACCACATAATATATATATATATATATATATATATATATATATATACAGTGGGGAAAAAAGTGTTTAGTCAGTCACCAATTGTGCAAGTTCTCCCACTTAAAAAAGATGAGAGAGGCCTGTAATTGACATCATAGGTAATAAAAAGGGAGAGAAGCCAGCGCTGCCTATGGTCAGGTCGCAATACATAAAGTGCATATGCACATATTAATTTCTAACTGTACTTTAAAAATGAGACATTTAGCAAATATTTGATCAATTCTTTGAGCCATCCCGCCACGCCAATGCATTTTCATATGGGGCAGTCCTACTCTATGTTTTTTATATTCACTATGCCATTACGAACTCCTAAATGAATAAAAAGCAAGACTATATAAAATTCAAAATGTACCTGAAGTGTTTCTGAATCACTCCCAGAAAGGGCGAGCGCAGATAATGGCTGACCAGGTCCAGACATGGACATATCAGGTCTAACCTCCACACTGCCAAACCAGCAACCACAGATGAAGGGTGAAACAGGCCCAGATATAGGTGCACAATCAAATAGAGGCTGGGTAGGGCTGCTGTATGTGTGTACAGCAGCCTAGATCAATCACAAAAAAGACAGAAAGAATGGCGTGCATAACCCAGCACGCACAGCAAACTGTGGTGGTCAGCCACACCCAATATCAAATAAAAATGGGGGAGAAGCCAGCGCTGCCTAGGGTTTGAACGCAATACATAAAGTTCATATGCACATATTCATTTCTAACTGTACATTAAAAATGAGACATTTAGCAAATAATTGATCAATTCTATGAGCCACCCCACCATGCCAAGGCAATCTCATATACGGCCTCCTAAATGAATTTAAAGCAAGACTGTATAAAATGCAAAATGTACCTGAAGCGTTTCTGAATCACTCCCATGGCGCCAGTCTACAGTCTTGCTTTTAATTCATTTAGGAGGCCATAATGGCACAGTGAATATAAAATGTCTCATTTTTAAAGTACAGTTAGAAATTAATATGTGCATATGCACTTTATGTATTGCGTTCTGACCATAGGCAGCGCTGGCTTCTCCCCCTTTTTTATTTGATATTAGTTGTGGCTGACCACCACAGTTTGCCGTGTGCGCTGGGTTATGCATGCCATGCTTTCTGTCTTTTTTGTGATTGATTGATCTAGACTGCTGTACACACATGCAGCAGCCCTACCCTGCCCTAGGCTCTATTTGATTGTGCACCTGTGTCTGTGCCTGTTTCACCCTTCATCTGTGGTTGCTGGTTTGGCAGTGTGGAGGTTAGACCTGATATGTCCATGTCCGGAAATGGTCACCCTTTATCTGCGCTCGCCCTTTCTGGCGCCATGGCAGTGATTTAGAAACGCTTCAGGTACATTTTGCATTTTATACAGTCTTGCTTTTAATTCATTTAGGAGGCCGTAATGGCACAGCGAATATAAAAAACATAGAGTAGGACTGCCCCATATGAGAATGCATTGGCATGGTGGGGTGGCTCAAAGAATTGATCAATTATTTGCTAAATGTCTCATTTTTAAAGTACAGTTAGAAATTAATATGTGCATATACACTTTATGTATTGCGTTCAGACCATAGGCAGTGCTGGCTTCTCCCCCTTTTTTATATGACATCATGGGTAGACCACAACTATGAGAGTCAAAATGAGAAAACAAATCCAGAAAATCACCTTGTCTGATTTAGCAAGATTTATTTTGCAAATTATGGTGGAAAATATGTATATGGTCATTAACAAAACTTCATCTCAATATTTTGTTATATATCCTTTTTTGGCAATGACAGAGGTCAAACATTTTCTGTAAGTCTTCACAAGGTTGGCACACACTGTTGGTGGTATGTTGACCCATTCCTCCATGCAGATCTCCTCTAGAGCAGTGATGTTTGGGTCTGTGCCTGGGCAACACGGACTTTCAAGCGGAGCGGATAGAAAGTGTGTTGATTTCTGGTGAACGCAGTAACCAATTTTTGTTTTGCCCATTTTGCAAATTCAGCGCGCCGATCTCGGTCACCAACCATTCCCATTTTATTTTGGTGTATCCATATTGCCCACACTGTGTGTGTGTATATATATATATATATATATATATATATATATATATATATATATATATATATATATACATATATAACCCCAATTAATTGTGAAAAAAGTGGCAGACTCGTTATTGGCCCATGTGGCAAAGTTTCAGATCCATAACAGAACATTT
This sequence comes from Dendrobates tinctorius, assembly GCF_039654945.1. Classification (NCBI taxonomy): domain Eukaryota; kingdom Metazoa; phylum Chordata; class Amphibia; order Anura; family Dendrobatidae; genus Dendrobates; species Dendrobates tinctorius. The sequence continues at coordinate 59,336,630 of NW_027361679.1, forward strand.
CTCTGATATTGAAGTGAAATGTTGCCACATGGGTTAATAAGGAGTATGAAAAAATCGGTTCCATTTTCATCCAGAAAAGTGGTACGATTTTCTTCTCACTTGCTTTCCTTGTCCTGTCGTTTTTTCTCAGCAGTTCTTGCAGTCCAATACATGGTGAGTCAGACCATTGAGGAGATGGAGAAATTTATTTCTCCGTATCCTCCGCACCTGTGCTGCAAATTTCTGTTGCAAGAGCATCAGAGCACTGACACTCGGCTCACGCTCGCAGAGCATCATTAGCATATCACATCCGATGACATATACTAGTGTAATTCCACCCGAATTCTGCGTACCTGTATTAAGCCCTCTTGCACACGCTCATTATTTGGTCTGAATTTTAATCAGCATTTGTAAGCCAAACCTGGAGTGGGACAATCAGAGGAAAAGTATGATAGAAACAGATCACAGCTTCTGTATTTATCACCCACTTCTGGTTTTGGCTTATAAAGACTGATGTGAAATACTGACCAAATACTGAACATGTGAGTGGTGTGTTGTGAGTTCATTTTCCCCTTCACCGTCGATGTCTGATGAACTCCCTCTACTGGTGAGGGAAGGTAGTGAGGCTGATTACCAAACACCTGATCTGGTAGATGATGACTGGGTAACAGGAACTTCTGACTGGATATAAGGCAGCCGATGCCCTTCTGAGTCGCTGGTGATTTCTCTGCTGGATTCTTGGAGACCAGTCTGATTCCTGCTTCCCAAAGATAAGTTTTTGCTCTGCTATTGAACTTATTAGTTTTGTTTTGTTTACCTTGTTTTTTGGAGTTCAGCCATCCCCGGTCGGGGGTGTGCTGAGTTCCATTTTTGTCTCTGATCAGTTTGTCTCTTTGCTCTGTCTTCAGAATTTACCTGAGTGCTGATATAGTCATTTTGAAGTCCTAGCGACTTCAGGGCCTGTTTTTCCTATCAGACGGTTGGGACATTTTTTGGTAGGGTTTTTTACGGATTGCAGACAGCAGCTTTTCTATCCTGGGCCCATCATTTGCTCAACCTATCTTTCTATCTGTGTTAGTGTTTTCATCTTGCTTCACCGTTATTATATGTTGGGGGCTGCCTATTGCTTTGGGGTCTGCTCTGGGGCAGTTTAGATTTCCCCTTTCTTTCTTTAGGCCTATTTAGTTCTCCGGCTGTGATCGAGGGGTCTAGGGCATCATAGGAGCCCCCCACGGCTACTGTTAGTTGTTGTGGATAGGATCAGGGGTCTGCAATCCGATAGCTACCAACCTCTCCGGTTTTCTGGACTTAGCGTGTATTTTTGTTTTTTCCTCCTTCGGTGACTCATTCATAATAGTGGTGCCTTATTCTGTATATATATACTGCACAGTACCACTCCTCCTGTCCTGTATATATACACTGCACAGCCCCACTCCTCCTGTCCTGTATATGTACACTGCACAGAACCAGTTCTCCTGTCCTGTATATGTACACTGCACAGTACCACTTCTCCTGTCCTGTATATGTACACTGCACAGTACCACTCCTCCTGTCTTGTATATATACACTGCACAGTACCACTTCTCCTGTCCTGTATGTATACACTGCAAGGTTCCTAGGGGTAATGTTTCCGGGGGACAGAATTAGGAGACAGACCGCAGGGACCTCTAGAAAGGTTGGGGGAGGAGCTAATATAAAAGGGGCTGGGGACACCAGCAGCAGTCATTCGATGATGGAGCAGGAGAGAAGAGGCACAGGAGCTAGAGGGTGCCAGGGAGCCAGAGTAAAGACCTTTCGCCAGATACCAGAGAGCAGAGCAGCGACAGGAGAGACGGAGGGGAGACTCACCTTGGGCAGAAGGAGGATGGCACCGAGCCATCCAGCAGAGGAACACCGACCGTCCGCACGCATTCCGAGCAGCCGCCACCGCTCCACTGCAGCCCGCGGTGGCGGTCTGTCCGCTGCCGCCCGCGGTCATCACCGCTCCACTCCAGTCCTTGGTTGCGGCCTGTCCGCTTCTGCCCATGCCTCCACCCTCCATTCCAGCCCGCGGTTGCGGCCAGTCCGCTGCCGCCAGTGGCAGTCGCCACCTCGCTCCAGCCCGCGGCTGCGGCCTGTCCATGGCCGCCCGCGGTCCCCATAACACAGCTCTGGGCTGCGACTGCTGAGTGCCTGCAGCCACCCGGGGCCGCCGCCGCCCGTTCCCATCTTGGGGCTGCGGCCTCCATTCTCCAGCCCCCGGGTGACTCCGCACTGCCTCCGCCGGGGGGCGCTACACCGCAGAACTCTCCAGGGGCCTGCTGTGTCCCATCTTGCCTGGGCCTAGGAGCGCCCCAAGTCTTCGCCAAATCCTCTTCGGCTGGGCCCAGCAGCTGAAGCACCGAAGTATCGCCGACCAGTACTCTGCCAGACGTTAGATAGGATAAGTGACACGTTGTAATTAAGGACGTGTAGTCGGCCATACCGCGGCCCTATAGTGACCGGTCTTTGCCGAGTTAGTAAAGTTTGCATTACCAGTGTATTCTTGTGTTGATCCCTGCAAGGACAATTATTGTTAGCTTGTTTGGTTGCTCAAGATAGCCCCTATAGGCATCTATATATATATATATATATATATATATATACACTCACTGGCCACTTTATTAGGTACACCTGTCCAACTGTGTGTTAAGACTTAATTTCTAATCAGCCAATCACATGGCGGCAACTCAGTGCATTTAGGCATGTAGACATGGTCAAGACAATCTCCTGCAGTTCAAACCGAGCATCAGTATGGGGAAGAAAGGTGATTTGAGTGCCTTTGAACGTGGCATGATTGTTGGTGCCAGAAGGGCTGGTCTGAGAATTTCAGAAACTGCTGATCTACTGGGATTTTCACGCACAACCATCTCTAGGGTTTACAGAGAATGGTCCGAAAAAGAAAAAAAATCCAGTGAGCGGCAGTTCTGTGGCCGGAAATGCCATGTTGATGCCAGAGGTCAGAGGAGAATGGGCAGACTGGTTCGAGCTGATAGAAAGGCAACAGTGACTCAAATTGCCACCCGTTACAACCAAGGTAGGCAGAAGAGCATCTCTGAACGCACAGTGCGTCGAACTTTGAGGCAGATGGGCTACAGCAGCAGAAGACCACACTGGGTACCACTCCTCTCAGCTAAGAACAGGAAACTGAGGCTACAATTTGCACAAGCTCATCGAAATTGGACAGTAGAAGATTGGAAAAACGTTGCCTGGTCTGATGAGTCTCGATTTCTGCTGCGACATTCGGATGGTAGGGTCAGAATTTGGCGTAAACAACATGAAAGCATGGATCCTTCCTGCCTTGTATCAACGGTTCAGGCTGGTGGTGGTGGTGTCATGGTGTGGGGAATTTTTTCTGGGCACTCTTTGGGCCCCTTGGTACCAATTGAGCATCGTTGCAATGCCACAGCCTACCTGAGTATTGTTGCTGACCATGTCCATCCCTTTATGACCACAATGTACCCAACATCTGATGGCTACTTTCAGCAGGATAATGCGCCATGTCATAAAGCTCGAATCATCTCAGATTGGTTTTTTGAACATGACAATGAGTTTACTGTACTCAAATGGCCTCCTCAGTCACCAGATCTCAATCCAATAGAGCATCTTTGGGATGTGGTGGAACGGGAGATTCGCATCAGGGATGTGCAGCCGACAAATCTGCGCCAACTGTGTGATGCCATCATGTCAATATGGTCCAAAATCTCTGAGGAATGCTTCCAGCACCTTGTTGAATCTATGCCACGAAGAATTGAGGCAGTTCTGAAGGCAAAAGGGGGTCCAACCCCTTACTAGCATGGTGTACCTAATAAAGTGGCCAGTGAGTGTATATATATGTTACACTTGAAAGTTCAAACCACCTCGCGTCTCGTCACTGCATCCGGCGTACCTGCGAGTACTACAGTACCACTTCTCCTGTCCTGTATATATACACTGCACAGTACCACTCTTCCTGTTCTGTATATATACACTGCACAGTACCACTCCTCCTGTCCTGTATATATACTGCACAGTACCACTCCTTCTGTCCTGTATATATACACTGCACAGTACCACTTCTCCTGTCCTGTATGTATACACTGCACAGTACCACGTCTCCTGTCCTGTATATGTACACTGCACAGTACCACTCTTCCTGTTCTGTATATATACACTGCACAGTATCACTTCTCCTGTTCTGTATATATATACACTGCACAGTACCACTTCTCCTGTCCTGTATATACACTTCACAGTTCCACTTCTCCTGTCCTGTAAATATACACTGTACAGAAACACTTCTCCTGTCCTGTATATATACATTGCACGGGAGTTGGAAGTTTCGCCCCCAGCAGTTCGCCCCCAGCATTTCGCCCCCAGCAGTTCGCCCCCAGCAGTTCGCCCCCCTGTACACTTCGCCCCCGAACATTTCGCCCCCAGCATTTCGCCCCCAGGTTGTTTCACCCCCGCACATTTCGCCCCCGCACATTTCGCCCCCAGCAGTTCGCCCCCGGATGTTTCGCCCCCGGATGTTTCGCCCCCAGCAGTTCGCCCCCGGATGTTTCACCCCCGGATGTTTCGCTCCCGGATGTTTCGCCCCCAGCAGTTCGCCCCCGGATGTTTCACCCCCGGATGTTTCGCCCCCGGATGTTTCGCCCCCAGCAGTTCGCCCCCGGATGTTTCGCCCCCAGCAGTTCGCCCCCAGCAGTTCGCCCCCGGATGTTTCGCCCCCAGCAGTTCGCCTCCAGCAGTTCACCCCCGGATGTTTCGCCCCCAGCAGTTCGCCCCCAGCAGTTCGTACCCGGATTTTTCGCCCCCAGCAGTTCGCCCCCGGATGTTTCGCCCCCAGCAGTTCGCCCCCGGATGTTTCGTCCCCAGCAGTTCGCCCCCGGATGTTTCGCCCCCAGGAGTTCGCCCCCGGATGTTTCGCCCCCAGCAGTTCGCCCCCGGATGTTTCGCCCCCAGCAGTTCGCCCCCGGATGTTTCGCCCCCAGCAGTTCGCCCCCAGCAGTTCACCCCCGGATGTTTCGCCCCCAGCAGTTCGCCCCCGGATGTTTCGCCCCCAGCAGTTCACCTCCAGCAGTTCACCCCCGGATGTTTCGCCCCCAGCAGTTCGCCCCCAGCAGTTCGTACCCGGATGTTTCGCCCCCAGCAGTTCGCCCCCGGATGTTTCGCCCCCAGCAGTTCGCCCCCGGATGTTTCGCCCCCGGATGATTCACCCCCAGCAGTTCGCCCCCGGATGTTTCGCCCCCAGCAGTTCGCCCCCGGATGTTTCGCCCCCAGCAGTTCGCCCCCGGATGTTTCGCCCCCAGCAGTTCGCCCCCGGATGTTTCGCCCCCAGCAGTTCGCCCCCGGATGTTTCGCCCCCAGCAGTTCGCCCCCAGCAGTTCGCCCCCGGATGTTTCACCCCCAGCAGTTCGCCCCCGGATGTTTCACCCCCGGATGTTTCGCCCCCTACTTTTTGCCCCCAGATGTTTCGGCCCCAAATTAGGCAGGGAATTTTGGCCTTGTGTTTTAGCCCTAAGACCGCTTTCACAGTAGCCACTTTCCCAAGTGCTAAGCACTGGAAAATCGCTAAGAAGATTGCCAATTTTGAATATACTACATGGTGGCCCGATTCTAATGTATCGGGTATTCTAGAAGGCACAGCCACGTGGTATGTTGCACAGGTTATGTAGTATATTGGACAGTCCACGTAGTACATTGTACAGGCCACGTAGTATATAGGACAGCCGACGTAGTAAATTGCACAGTCCACGTAGTAAATTGCACAGCGCACATAGTAAATTACACAGCGCACATAGTATATTGGCCAGCCAACGTAGTATATTGCACTGGTCACGTAGTATATTGCACTGTCCACGTAGTCTAGGAATGTGGGCACTATATTCGTGTTTAAAAAAAAATAATAAAGATATACTCACCTCAGCCACGGGCCCTGAAGTCCTCGCGCCTCTCTGCAGTGCTGGCGGTGGCTTCCAGTCTGAGCGTAGGACCTGCAATGATGTCGCGGTCACATGACCGTGACATCATCGCAGGTCCTGGACGGTGTGCATTGGAGAGAGGCGTGGAGGACAGCGCGACGTTGGAGGGGGTGAGAATAACTTTTTTTTTTTATCATTATTATTTTTAACATTATATCTTTTCACTATTGATGCTGCATAGGCACCATCAATAGCGAAAAGTTGGTCACACAGGGTTAATAGCAGCGTTAACGGAGTGCGGTACACCGCGATCCGTTAACGCTGGCATTAACCCTGTGTGAGCGGTCAGCGGTGAGTGCAGGGCAGTGAAGCAGCGGCCATTTTTATGGCAGACTGTGACCGTCGCTGATTGGTCGTGGGCGTTTTGCCACGACCAATCAGCGACTTGGATTTACATGACAGACAGACGCCGCGACCAATGAATATACGAATAAAACGTTACAGACAGAAAGACAAACGTGACCCTTAGACAATTATATAGTAGATAAGTCAATGGCTAGAAAAGCGAGGTGTTGTTTCTGCCAGCTCTTTTTATTTTATTACAGGAGCTATTTTTGAGCACTTAGCGTTCATCAATAGCCTGTATCTTATGGGTCATTACCGAGAGCGCTCACAAAAGCGCTCTGAAAAATGCCAGTAAAGCACGTGCTTTGGAGTTCTAAAACAGTGGCAGCATAAGGGTGCTTTCAAACTTCCGCTACATATGCACTACAGGCCGCCCGTTCGCTTCTGTAATGCCGCATTCCGCTAACCTGCAGCGGAACGAAAAGAAGAAAATGCTCTTCTTTTTGTTCTGACACTGATAGCGGAATGCGGCATTACGAAAGCGAACGGGCGTCTGCAGATCGCGGAACCCTGCCGTTCACTTCTATGGGCAATGCAAGCGGAATGCCAGCATTCAGCCAGCATTGCCCTGGGGTCAGCTGGATGTCAGATCCAGAGCGGATCGACCTCTGGCGGCCACAAACACAAGTGTGAAACCACCCTAAAATTACAGTGTGCAAGAGGCCTAAAATCTAAACAATTTTGAACTTTTACCTGACCCAGCACTGACCTGCTTTGTTGCAAGTTTTGTTGCAGATGTAACAAGTAGCATGGTCACATGTCCTGCAAGTTACATTAGACTAGCTTTTATTCCATCTGTATATCAGAATATAGCAGTGTCTGAAATCTCCACAAAGAGAGAAGTGTACTGCCACAAAAAATCAGTCAGCTTCCACAGCAATTCACTTTCTACAACTATGAATTCAGTTCTGTCCAAACGTGGAAGGAGCAAGTTGGTCCATGAGAATCACATTTACTTATTTTCCAAACGAACCGCTGGCGATGTTCATTCCATCTGGGTATGTGAAAAACGGTCGACTTGCAAGGGACGTGTTTGGACCAATGAAGAATCTGGCGAAGTTGTGAAAGTAGTCAATCTTCACAATCACGCAGCACAAGCTGCAAGACCTGAAGCAATCCGACTTGTTAATGAGGCTGTGACCAGGGCAAGGACAACACAGGAGACACCACAACAGATTCTCACAGACGTCGTTTCAGGAGCCCATTCTAATGTTGCAGCACTTCTCCCAAGGAAAGCATCACTGAAGAGGACAATACGATTAGCAAGGCAACTTGGCAATATCCCAAGGTTACCTCAAACCCTTGATCAACTTGTTATCCCCCTCGAGTTCCAGGAGATCAGTATTGATGGTGTCCAGCAGCAGTTCCTTCTGCATGACTCTGGTAAGCTACTTAACCATTTAACATTGTATTAAAACAATTCCATTATGCATAATTATTGCAAAGTTTATTTTGCACAAATGTGAAAAATGCTACACTATAAGGTGCTGATATAAAATACTATGTGATTTTTGCCTTCAAGGGAAACTTTGAGGGTAATATAATGTAGTGAGGCCTACTGATTCCAACTAGTGTTGGCCGATCACTGGAAAGATAGGATCAGATCGGGCTGATCATACCGAAAGATTGGAATTAATTCAGATCCAATCTCCAGAGCTAGATGTAGATATATATATATGCACACTGTACGCCCGAACAGTGTGTGTGTGTATATATATGCATATATGTGGGTGGGTGATGGTGATCTGGCACTTTTGGAACTTTGAAATGCAATAAAGGATTTGTATAGGACTTCAGGAGCGCGGAGGTCTTTCTTCATGGATGCATGTTAAGTACGGGCGGAAGCCAACCCCTGCTCTAGCAGCACACTGAGTCCTCAGCAACAATCTCAGTTGAGCCACTCTTCTTCCAGCTTTCTTGCATATATATAATGGCCCCAAGCTGCGCTGTTAAAAAATAAACAAACCCAGTTATTCAACTCTCTCTCCGGTGTCCAGCGCTGTCTCCGGCGGTGCAGGGAATTCCGAAATCCCAATGCTATGCATTCTGGGTTGTGCATCACCACCTCTGCACATGTGCCGGGCTGTTCTGTGATGTGATGTGGTGCTTTCCCAGGACCGTCTAGTGAGTGGTCCTGGGATCACTCTCCACTGTAGTTATAGTACGGCAGGCACAGAGGCGGCGATGCGCCGCCTGGATTTCGGGATTCCCTGCACTGCTGGGCTAGGAGCCGGAGCCAGTACTGGACACTGGAGAAAGAGGTGAGTAACTGGGTTTGTTTATTTTTTTAACAGCGCAGCCTGGAGCCATTTACTAAAGCTAAATATGCACACACGCTGTACACCTGTATAGTGTGTGTGTGTGTGTGTGTGTATATATATATATATATATATGCGCACACTGTTCGGGAGTGTATGCCCGGACAGTGTTTTCAGATTACGGAGGATTCCGATTTCTAATTCAGATCATCATCATGATCTGGCTACAAATCGGATCGTAATTTAAAATAATGATCAGCCTGAAAATCGTAATAAATTATGATCTTCAGTGATCGGACCGGCCAACACTAATTCCAAATATGCAGCATTGTACTGCCCATACCTGTCCTGGATGCTGCCCCGGAGTCTGTCTGCGGCATGCACGGACTGAACTGCCATCGCCGGCTGATTCCTCGGCTCTCGTAGTTCAGTCCTGCAGATCCGTGAACAGGTCGGGCTGAACTCCGGAGCTCAGGTGAGATACGCCATGATTTGCAGATGCGTTTTGCCTGCTGCTTCCAAGCACTTTTTAAGCACTTTGCAAGCGCTTTGGCAAAACGCTTCTGCAAATAGGGGACGTGGCCAAGCTCTGCTATGGGCGTGGCCATGCCCTGCTATGGCCTAAATCGAGCGTATTTGGCGTGGTTTGCAGGCATTTTTCGGGAGGTTTCCCTCTTGCCCATTCCCATTCCTTCCGGGATCCGCCGGAAAATAGCTTTGAAGCTATTTTCCGGTGGGGCGTTTTCCGGCCCTGGACGGAATCCGCCCGTAACCCGCACCATAGACATGAAAGGGCGGGTTTCAGGCAGGAAACACAGCACGGAATACTCCTGTAAATCCAGCTTGTTTGGATAAAGCCTGAGGCCTCGTGCCCACTGACAGAAGGGGATTGTGGAGCGGCATCTCCCCAGCAGCTGTAATTACGGTAGCAATTGGAGATCCCACAGGAATCTATTTGTGCCTGCAATTGTGGCCACTATTGTGGTACCCTAATTCTGTATCAAAATCTTCACTTAACTCTATGGATTTAGGTGCAGGTTTTAGTGCAGGATTTCAGCCCCTTGTCTGAATGGCTGGAATTTTGTTTGTATAATGGCAGCATACATTGACATGCTGCACTGCATGTTTTTTTTTTGTAAACAAAATTTTTTCATCAGCATGTGGATGGGATTTACACATTAATGCTGCATATGACCCCAGCCTAATGGACCATTCAGTTATGCCTTAGGCCAAAAGCACACTGGTGATTTTACTGGCGTTTTTTGCATCCTGCACAATCCTCTCAATGAGACAGCACAGGCAGCGCGGACGTCACGAAAGTCCGCGCTGCCCACCCGACGACTAGCGTGCCCATCCGCCTGAATGGAATGCCCCATTCAGGCGGGCGGACCGCCCAGTCGTTCATTCAGACGTCCAGCCGCACGCCGCGTCTGGATGCGGCTGTCAACTAGACGGCCCGTTCAGCATAGTGGCGATCGGCCGTGCTGAACGGCCGTCTAGTTGAAGGGTCTAAAGGTACCCTAAAAATGTGACCTATTTCAAGTTTGGAAGTAATTTTAATTTTAAACAAAAATATATAATTTTCCACTGGGACAATATATGTTGTAAAAAACTATTGGTTGGCCCCTTCACACTAGATTTTGCTTCAGTTTTTTTATTATGAAATCAGAAAATCTGGAGCAAAATGTGAGTATTTAATGTGAGATATGAACAGAGTCTTCTGAATAGGATATTTTTTTTGTGAATTTATCCCAAAACTCTGTCTGCTGCTTGTTACACTTTTTCTGTTATTTCCTCTACTAATACTTTCATTTTAAATTAGGAAATGGACACAGCCGTATGTTGATATTTGGAACAAGAGACAATCTCCATCTACTGGCACAAAGTAAAGAGTGGTTTGCTGATGGCATGTTTTTCACTACACCAGCCTTGTTTAAGCAACTTTACACAATCGATGTAGTCCACAGCGGCCTTGTCGTTCCTGTAGTGTACACCTTGCTGACAGACAAGAGCCGTTCTACATACCAGAGGTTGCTGCAAGAGCTGAAGAACTTGCAGCCTGGACTGCAGCCAGACAACCTGATGTTGGATTTTGAACTAGCTGCAATACAGGCATTTGAAAGTGAATTCCCCAACCTTGTGAAGACTGGTTGCTTTTTCCACCTATCACAGTCGGTTTGGCGTAAAGTTCAAAATGAAGGACTCAAGATGCAATACCAAGGTGACCATGAATTTGCCCGTTGGATACACATGATACCTGCCCTGGCCTTTCTACCACCACAGAATGTTGTGCAATCATTTGAAGAATTGGTGGAAGATCCTGACTTTCCACAAGAAGCAATACCTATTGCCAACTATTTTGAAGACAGCTATATCGGTCGAATGAATCGCAGAGGACGTCAAGCACCTTTGTTTCCAGTTCAATTCTGGAATGTGTATGAACGAACATTGAATGATCAACAGCGAACAAATAATGATGTCGAAGGATGGCACCGTAGCTTTCGAGAAACATGTGGTACTCTTTTCCAAAATATATACCGGTTCATTAACTGTCTGAAACATCAGCAAGAGCTCCATAGTTTTGAAATTATTCAGATAATAGCAGGAAATCCCATCGCTGCAAGAAACAAAAAGTATGCTGCAATTTCAGCACGTATCGTGCAAGATTTCGATAATGGAAGCTTGATGGATTATCTGAGAGGCATTGCCTACAGCTTTGATTTTTAGTTCATGGTCACATATTGTATGTTTTGAGAGCAGTGTTTTTAGCTGTAAAATAATTCAAGCATTATAACCTGCAATTTTTATTTTCTCTTTTTCTCTAATCCTTCCCCTCTATACCTTTTTATGTTTCTTGTTAAAACAGTTTTGATATATACAGTTAAAGCATAACTCTGCAAAAAACATGTTATGATATAGTACCTGTGCCCATGATATACATTTCCAAAGGAGACCTTCCAGCAGCTTCACTTCTGTGTGAAAAGTCTCATCCAAGTTAAAGCTCCATGTGCTGCAGGATTTCAGTGGTTGCTAAGGAGGTTGTTTCTCCTTAGTAGCAGTACTTGTGGATGGATTCTAGAGGGCGTGGCTGCACAGGAGCATGCAGCTAACAATATATTCCCTATGATGTATAAAGGGCTGCTGGTTTACAGCCCTCTGCAAAGCCCCCCCTATGTGTTCCGTCCTGTAACGGCTTTACACAGGCAGGGGGGAGCCCTCCTCTTGTCCAGGACAGATCACATGAGCGGAGGGTGAAGGGGAGCTTTGCAGAGGGCTGTGAACAAGCAGCCCTGAATGTATCATAGGGAGCCAGGATCCGTTCTGCTCCCAAGGGGGAACGACCTCCTTAGTAACCAATGAAATCCTACTATTTTCCTGTCTGTTTGTAAAATTACTCATCTAGAAAACAAAGTTTGAGAATAAAAAAAACTAATTTGATCAGAATTGTATATCTTAGACTCATATGGTGTATTATTAGTGATAAGCAAACCTGCCAATGTTCAGTTCAGGCAGGTTTTTCCCGGATGCGAAAGATCCAGGAGCAAATTGCTAAAGGCAAAACATCCAGGGATGAACTGCTGGGCGCGAACTGACAGGGGGCGAAACATCCGGGGGTGAAACATCCGGGGGCGAACTGCTGGGGGCGAAACATCCGGGGGCGAACTGCTGGGGGCGAAACATCCGGGGGTGAACATCCGGGGGTGAACTGCTTGGGGCGAAACATCCAGGGGCGAAACAGCCGGGGGCGAACTGCTGGGGGCGAAACATCCGGGGACGAACTGCTGGGGGCGAACTGCTGGGGGCAAAACATCCGGGGGTGAAACATCCGGGGGCGAACTGCTGGGGGCGAAACATCTGGGGGCGAACTGCTGGGGGCGAAACATCCGGGGGCGAACTGCTGGGGGCGAAATGTGCGGGGGCGAAATGTGCGGGGGCGAAACAACCTGGGGGCGAAATGCTGGGGGCGAAATGTTTGGGGGCGAAGTGTACCTGGGGGCGAACTGCTGGGGGCGAAATGCTGGGGGCGAACTGCTGTGGGCGAAACATCCGGGGGCGAACTGCTGGGGGCGAAACATCCAGGGGCGAAACATCCGGGGGCGAACTGCTGGGGGCGAAACATCCGGGGGCGAACTGCTGGGGGCGAAACATCCGGGGGCGAACTGTGGGGGCGAAACATCTGGGGGCGAAACATCCGGGGGCGAACTGCTGGGGGCGAAATGTGCGGGGGCGAAACAACCTGGGGGCGAAATTCTGGGGGCGAAATGTTCGGGGGCGAAGTGTACCTGGGGGCGAACTGCTGGGGGCGAACTGCTGGGGGCGAAATGCTGGGGGCGAACTGCTGGGGGTGAAACTTCCTAAAACCTTCCTTGGCAAACAGCTCGAGCTCAGTGAGGTTTGATGGAGATCGTTTGTGAACAGCAGTTTTCAGCTCTTTCCACAGATTCTCGATTGGATTCAGGTCTGGACTTTTACTTGGCCATTCTAACACCTGTATACGTTTATTTGTGGACCATTCCATTGTAGATTTTGCTTTATGTTTGGGATCATTGTCTTGGAAGTCAAATCTCTGTCCCAGCTTCAGGTATTTTGCAGACTACAACAGGTTTTCTTCAAGAGTGGTCCTGTATTTGGCTGTATCCATCTTCCCATCAATTTTAACCATCTTCCCTGTCCTTGCTGAAGAAAAGCAGGCCCAAACCATGATGCTGCCACCACCATGTTTGACAGTGGGGATAGTGTGTTCAGGTTGATGAGCTGTGTTGCCTTTACGCAAAACATATCGTTTGGCATTGTTGCCAAAAAGTTCGATTTTGGTTTCATCTGACCAGAGCACCTTCTTCCACATGTTTGGTGCATCTCCCAGGTGGCTTGTTGCAACCTTTAAACAACACTTTTTATGGATATCTTTGAGAATTGGCTTTCTTCTTGCCACTCTTCCATAAAGGCCAGATTTGTGCAGTGTTCGACTGATTGTTGTCCTATGGACAGACTGTCCCACGTCAGCTGTAGATCTCTGCAGTTCATCCAGAGTGATCATGGGCCTCTTGGCTGCATCTCTGATCAGTCTTCTCCTTGCTTGAGATGAAAGTTTAGAGGAACAGCCGGGTCTTGGTAGATTAGCAGTGGTATGATACTCCTTCCATTTCAGTATGATCGCTTGCACAGTGCTCCTTGGGATGTTTAAAGATTTGGAAATCATTTTGATCCAAATCCGGCTTTAAACTTCTCCACAACAGTATCACAGACCTGCCTATTGTGTTCCTTGGTCTTCATGATGCTCTCTGTGCTTCAAACAGAACCCTGAGACTATCACAGAGCAGGTGCATTTATACGGAGACTTGATTACACACAGGTGGATTATATTTATCATCATTAGTCATTTAGGACAACATTGGATCATTCAGAGATTCACAATGAACTTCTAGAGTGAGTTTGCTGCACTGAAAGTAAAGAGGCCGAGTAATATTGCACGCCCCACTTTTCAGTTTTTGAATTTCCAAAAAAAATTAAAATAACGAATACATTTCCTTCAACTTCACAATTGTGTTCCACTTGTTGTTGATTCTTCACCAAAAATTTACATTTGGTATCTTTATGTGTGAAGCATGATATGTGGGAAAAGGTTGAAAAGTTCCAGGGAGCTGAATACTTTCACAAGGCACTGTACACTGCACAGTACTACTTCTCCTGTCCTGTTCTCGGAAATGCAACATTGGGTTTATTATTTTCAGTATTCCTATGGGAAAATAAAAAGAAGATATTGGAAAACCCATTAAAATGGATTATCCCAAGTAATCCCTTATCCCACGAACCTTCCAATTGCTGGGGTCCAATCGCTGGGACCCCATGATCCTGAGAACTCGAGCTCTAAAGAGCGTCATGTAAATAGACCTGTGGTCGATCATGGGCACTGTGGCACCATTTACATTTGGCTCTCCAAATAACGCCTTTAAGAGGATTATTGAGGGGCATTACAAAGCATAGCAGAATTCACTGATCGGGGGTGGGGAATGTTATAGTATGTGGGCTGGTGGGGTTTGTGTGGCAGGGCTTGACAATAGTTTTTATTGTCTACATTCTAAGGATTTATTCAATAATTTTATTTATTTTTGGAGAGGGACAAAAACACATAATAAATAATTTTGTAAAGGAGAAAAAGCTGTTTTTCTTGGAAACTGGGTGGGACTCCATGGAGTTAAAATAACGAACCATTGGTAGGCAACCCTTTAAATGTAATATCTCATTTCACTTCTTAGATATTGAGGTTATCTATCTTTGTTTTATCTCATTTTTTAGTTTTCTTTAAACCTATGTTTGATTTTACTAGACAATTCTGTAGGTTGAGAGATCTTTGTAGGCCACCTTTGGAGGAATATGGAATTTGGAATCCATGAGCATAACTGAAATAATTAGATATTCCTCAAAGGTTCATCAGGCTATTTATATCTTTCTACCTTATTTTTTCTTTTATCATACGCAAACAATGATGCAAATGGCATAACAGTTTTCACAAATGTACCCTTAAACAAAAATATGGACATTATTTCCTATTCAATGATTCAAGTAGTACATTGAAAATACCGTTGTAAGGTTTGGTGAGGTCTGATTTTCTCACAACAGGCTTATCTTTTAATTTGGCTTAGTGACCAGGAAGTAAGATGTTTGCTTTGCATCTATTCTGTAAATGATTGTGCTCAGTTTTTTGATAACAAAATAATTGTACTTGTTCCTTCTGCTTTTAATATGTTGCTATTATCTAAAAGGGCCAGTTTCACATTTTTATGGGTGCTGCATTGTAAGAACATTGTATCATTACAGCATTATGGCTATATGCACTAGTTTAGGAGTGTGAAAAATGGAGTGGAGAAATCTACAAAAAAATCAGAAGTGGGAAACTGTTCTTTGTGACTAAAGCATTTCAGGCTGCACGTTTTATTGTCATACCGACAGCTTCCAGAGTTAGAAGATATTTGGGTTGCAATCCCAGGGCTGTGGGGTACTCGGTACCGGGCCGGTCTCTCAGAGGGGATAGTCACAGCAGCGGTGGCCCGGTCCGTGGCCCTGGGCACCCAAGTAAAAGGGAGATTGAATGATGTTTTGTAATGGAAATGAATAGTTCGTGACGCCACCTGTGGTGTTCAGCAAGGGAGGTGTTAAGCCGAGGCTGCATGCAGATCCTCTGGGACTGATGGTGTGGTGCAGCAATGATGTTATAGCCCTCCACAGGCAGGGCTGTAGTCCCAGGGCAGAGTAAGTGAGGTGCCACGTAGATGGTGCAGTGTCAGGCGCAAGGGATGTAGCAGTGCTGGGCAGGTTGGCGCAGGAATAAGTGGAGGACACCCAGGCATGTAGTTCCAAAGCTTTACTCACAGTCTGTTGTACAAACAGGTGCCTGCCTCCGTGCCGTGTCCTCCGGGTCAGGGACTCAGTCAATCTCCAGGCCAGATGGAATACTCCTTTCCAACACTCCGCAAACATGTGCCTTTCTGAACGCCTCCTCTTATAGCGCCTTTAAATGAAGTACTCCTAGCACTGAGTTACACAGGAGTTCCTCCTGTCCGATGTTCTTATGAACTCTACTTGTACGGCAGACAGCTGTAGCCTGCTTCGGGGACTTCTTGCTACTAAGTCCCGGCTCACTATCCAGTTGCTGTTGTGCCCCCAAGTCTTGTGTGGGAATAAAGTGGTCACTACTTCTATTCCTCCGGTGTCTGCTGCAGGACCATTAGTATCCATACAACCTCGGAGACCGGGCCCCAGCCTTGCGCTTGGAACTTCTAGGAAGGGTTCTCTTCTAACCCACGTCCTCTGTTTCCTTTTTCTCCTCACGTTCCGTACTAGTCTTTCTTTCTATGGAGAGTCAGGCTTTCAGACTATGTTGCTCTCCTTCTTCCTTTCCTGTGCCAGCAGACCCAGGTCACTTGGATCTGCTGCAGCACTTCCATCCATCTATCCCTCTCTCCAGGGATCTTCTTCTCTCCAACTCTCTAACCAACTGACCTCTAATCCTAAACTCTTCCCGCTCCTTGTAATGTAATCTAACTCCACCCACCTCCCAGCACGTTTCGTGTTCCAAGCAGGGAGCCACCAATGGGTGCTTTTCTATACTCCAAGCAGGGAGCCGCCGAAGGTGCTTTGCTACACTACTTTGTGGTGTGGGGTGCAGGTGTTGGAGTCTGGTCAGAAGTCTCCACCTTACCTGGAGGGTGGGATACCACACCTCAGGAGGAGGTGCAGTACCTCTGTGGCGACTGAGCCTCAGGGGCACCACATACCCCCCCGTTAAACACAGCACATCTGCGGGCTGCAAGGCAAACAAAGTTGACAATATAGGAACATACAAAATTTTTATATTGCATAATAAATATGTCTTATACTAAACTTCCCAATGTGGGAGGCACCGTTTCTTGAACGTTACAAACGAGTTAACTGTCTATCTATATTTAAAGTTATGCTACCTAATTCAAAGTGCTATAGGAATAGATTCACTATCACTCGAGCAACACATTTGCTAGTGACACTTTTCTTCTCCATTTATCTTTCACATTTTTATTTAACTCTCACATCTTTATTCAAACCCTGTAACACAGTCACTGTATTTCTTTCTCAATTAGACCCTATAAAATCTGTCATTAATACTTTCACTACACACTATCATTGTCTAGCTTCTTATTCAAAAAATATTAAGCATTATCAATAAGTGCAAAGAGTAGACACTGGTCCAGCCATTATGTCTTGAAATGTACTTATAATGAGGTAGTCCTTGTTCAAGGGGAGGTTCCTATGTAAAACCAAGAGAGAGCACCTAAAGAGGTGCAAACTATTTACATTTACAGTTCCGGATCACTCAGTGTCCATGATCTCCACAGTCCAAGTGCAAAGGATGCCAATGGAACTAGGCAACAACTGGATCAACAGATAACATAATCAAAAATAGAAAGATATTAGAAAAAAACTGAAAAAAACAGGCACAATGGTGCAAATACTCTCCTGGGCAACAAAGTTAGTTTACTGTACATGACTGGTGGTGATCCCCTCCTGGGGTTCTGGAAGCTGATTGCTTGGGCTGCTTCCAGGGGAGATGCTCTGGGTGTTTTGATGGGTTGAGAAATTGCTGATTCTCATCTGGCATGGCTGCTGCCTGAGGTACAGCAGGGGTGGTGATATCAACGGTGGCTAATGATGCCTCTGCCACCGGGAGTGCAGTAGAAGTAGCAGCTGGTACTAATGGATACGGTTCCTCCCGTGCGGGTGGTACTGCTGCTCTGGGGCGGGACCTGACATCTTGGGACGCCACGGCCTGTTGGCGTTGGTAGGCAGCCACATGGGAGCTTTGTGACCAAGGGATTTCGATATCCCCAAGCAGACTGGATTCCTCCCAGCCCCGTAGGTGTCGAATCGTGCACGCCTGCCCCAGCCGGACCCTTCTCAGTAGGGACCTCTTCCACCTCCCCATTTCTGACAGCCTGCTGCCCCTGGATGGCTCATCCAACATCCCCATTTCAAGCTCCCGCAGGCCAGCCTCCGACAATGTAAATTCAGGGGGTAACCCGTTAGGAGGGCCCAGATCTATACCTGGTGCCTCCCGGCGGCATTGTCTCGGGTCCGGTACAGGTATGATGGGGTTCCCGGTGGCATCGGCGATGATCATGGTGGCCCAGGCAAATACCGGAGGTGGCGATGGGACAACTAGCGGCTCCCGGTCTGCGGGGGTCTCCAGTGGGATCTGTGCATCCACGTCAGGTCCAGGCGGGAGCTCCTCTTCCTCCGCTTTGGCTCCCTTGGCAACATGGAGCGGCAGGGAGATGCCCACAGATGCTGCCGGGGTCATTGCAGCCGTCTCAGGTGCTACCAGGTCTTCCTGGGCGCACTGCAGGTTCAATGTCCATAACGCTTCCTGCCTCAGTCGCAGGCGGCACGTCAGCTGGGTTATCTCGTCCTCCAGCTGTTGGCAGTTCATCCCGGAGACGGGGTTGGTGCCTTCAGCCCTGGTGCCGGGGAGATCCAACTCAACCTCCGCACGCTCCACAGGCCTCGTCCCTTCTCCTTCCAAGATGGCATTCTGGCGTTCTTCTTCCTGCCTGAGCTCTTTTCCCGCCACTGGCCCTCACCCCTCCTTCTGAGGGCGGCGTCTTCTTCTAACTCCTCCATACCAAGCCAGTATACGAACCCCTCGGGGGGTGGGCCATGTCGTTGTTGCATAGAAGTTCAGACGGGGAGGCCCAGGACAGTCTGCAGTCTTTTCTTAGGACCACCCATGTTGTCACACCCTTCCTCATCGTGCCAGCGGCCATTTTTAGCGTTCATTTTACAGTCTATTAAATTGGGTCTTCTGCACATTTTCAAAAACTTTGAGTCTTAGGCACACAGAACCCGATGGCATCGAGTCTCGTCATGCTGTTCGTGATGCCAAGTTTTGGGTCGCCCTCCCAGGGCTATGGGGTACTCGGTACCGGGCCGGTCTCTCAGATGGGAAAGTCACATCAGCGGTGGCCCGATCCGTGGCCCTGGGCGCCCAAGTAAAAGGGAGATTGAATGATGTTTTGTAATGGAAATGAATAGTTTGTGACGCCACCTGTGGTGTTCAGCAAGGGAGGTGTTAAGCCGAGGCTGCATGCAGATCCTCTGGGACTGATGGTGTGGTGCAGCAATGATGTTATAGCCCTCCACAGGCAGGGCTGTAGTCCCAGGGCAGAGTAAGTGAGGTGCCACGTAGATGGTGCAGTGTCAGGCGCAAGGGATGTAGAAGTGCTGGGCAGGTTGGCGCAGGAATAAGTGGAGGACACCCAGGCATGTAGTTCCAAAGCTTTACTCACAGTCTGTTGTACAAACAGGTGCCTGCCTCCGTGCCGTGTCCTCCGGGTCAGGGACTCAGTCAACCTCCAGGCCAGATGGAATACTCCTTTCCAACACTCCGCAAACATGTGCCTTTCTGAACGCCTCCTCTTATAGCGCCTTTAAATGAAGTACTCCTAGCACTGAGTTACACGGGAGTTCCTCCTGTCCGATGTTCTTATGAACTCTACTTGTACGGCAGACAGCTGTAGCCTGCTTCGGGGACTTCTTGCTACTAAGTCCTTGCTCACTATCCAGTTGCTGTTGTGCCCCCAAGTCTTGTGTGGGAATAAAGTGGTCGTTACTTCTATTCCTCCGGTGTCTGCTGCAGGACCATTAGTATCCATACAACCTCGGGGACTGGGCCCCGGCCTTGCGCTTGGAACTTCTAGGAAGGGTTCTCTTCTAACCCACGTCCTCTGTTTCCTTTTTCTCCTCACATTCTGTACTAGTCTTTCTTTCTATGGAGAGTCAGGCTTTCAGTCTATGTTGCTCTCTTTCTTCCTTTCCCGTGCCAGCAGACCCAGGTCACTTGGATCTGCTGCAGCACTTCCATCCATCTATCCCTCTCTCCAGGGATCTTCTTCTCTCCAACTCTCTAACCAACTGACCTCTAATCCTAAACTCTTCCCGCTCCTTGTAATGTAATCTAACTCCACCCACCTCCCAGCACGTTTTGTGTTCCAAGCAGGGAGCCACCAATGGGTGCTTTGCTCTACTCCAAGCAGGGAGCCGCCGAAGGTGCTTTGCTACACTACTTTGTGGTGTGGGGTGCAGGTGTTGGAGTTTGGTCAGGAGTCTCCACCTTACCTGGATGGTGGGATACCACAGCTCAGGAGGAGGTGCATGCAGTACCTCTGTGGCGACTGAGCCTCAGGGGCGCCACATATTCAGCATTAGATAGGAGCAGTTTAATTAGGTGGAAATGTGGGGGGAAAACAGTAACAAAAGGGGGAGGACACATACATGTCACCTACATTGGAACATTGCTCATGATTATACAATTATTATAGAATAGTTTTTAATCGTGAATGCAAAGCCTGCTAAGTTAGTATTAGCTACAAAGAAAATAATGGGTTGGTAAGCAACCTAATGCTATGAGAGAAGACAATAAAATTGAACTATGCTACAACAAGGGTTGAAACCTTTCACCCTCATACTGTTAAATGTAAGTTGTGGGTGTATTGAATGGGCTAGCCCATGCTCTACCAAGCATGCACTAGTGGTCAATTCCAACATATGCTCAGAATGCAGTCCCTGCTCATTGTGTAATATTTCTTTAAAGCCTTGCTGGCTTTAGAAAGAAGTAATGCGCTAACAAGAGATCGCACTGTCCGTGCAAATTGAAAAGGAGAGAAGGCAGGGAGAAGAGAGACCAGCCAAGCCCTCAAAACAGACATCCCATTTCAGGGTGGCAACATCTCTTTCAGGCTAGCAGATTGGTCTCTGTTCTTGGATTCTTTTTGGATTCTGTTGTTTGGATTTTTTTCTTCAAAAAAAGTTAGCACATTTTTTAATTATCTTAAAGATACAAATAATACAGGATCTCAATGATGATGAAGTCAGGCTCTTGTGCACACTGAAAGTACAAAGTTTATATATAAATGTATAGAAGAAATTGAAATAATTAGAGTGAAGTTGTATGAGGATAATAAACTTAGCAATTATATAACATTTTTGTAAACGTTATTGGACATTGTACTTAAAAAAAACCTATTTCATGTTTAATGAAGATTTTTACTTGCATTTGTGGGGGGAGTTTGGTAGGGTACTCCACAGCTCTAAGTTTGCTAATATATTCATCAACATGATAGGACTAATTTTATATGAACATCAGTCCATATGAAAGTTCTAAAAAATGGCTATGCTTTGTAGATTATATACTCATAGCATGGTCAGGTACAGAAGAGATTTTAATGGAGTTTGTTGATTATTTAAATTCATGTCATGAATTTATGACATTTTCTCCAGAAAATAGTAACCAATCTCTTAACTATCTAGATTTTACATTAAATATACAGTACATCATGATAAATTTGAAACTACACTATATACTAAGAATACTGATCACAACACTGTGTCGCATTATGAGAATAGTCATGCCTTTAATGTATTCAATAGTTTAGTTTAGGGATAAATCAATATTTCCTTATCAGAAAGTAAAAACAATTAGAAATCGATTAATAAAAACAGATAGAAAAAGAAAAGATGTGAATAGTCAACTTAAATATACTACAGAACGAAAAGGCACGTATGCATGCTTAATTTGTCAAAGTTGCCATTCTAATAATAATATTAATCTTTATTTAAATAGTTCAAACATATTCCGCAGAGCTTTAGGCTATGTGCACACGCTGCGGTTTTTGCTGCGGTTCCGCTGCGGTTTTGGCCATGTGGAACCGCAGCAGTTCCGCAGACATGGTACAGTACCATGTAACCCTATGGGTTTTCAAAACCGCAGTGCTCGGTTTTTTCCTCGCGGTTTTGCTGCGTTTTTTTTTTCCGCAGCATGTCAATTGTTTCTGCGGATTCCGCTGCGGTTTCACACCTTTAACATAGTAGAGGTGTGAAACCGCAGGGCAAAGTTAGAGATAATACAATAATTAATGAATAATTAATGAAAAGATATCGGCAACCCTGCTCGTAACGGCTTACAGTCTACAATCTATTCGATTATTAAAGGAGAATTCACACGAGTCATTACATGGAAACAATATAACTATTAAAAGTTATTGTACATGTGATCCTAAAACTGTAGTTTACCAATTGAAATGTCCACACAGTATTTCTTATGTAGGTCAAACTAGTAGACCAATTAAATAGAAATTAAATCAGCATAGATCAGGTATTAGATTATTTAAACGAAATCTGTCAGCAGGTTTTTGCAAAGAGACCCTGAATTCAAAGATATATTAGTTAGAATACTGATTGCAGTCGTTCTGACACCAAATTTTTAGATTTAGCAATGAAGCAGAGTTGAGAAAGCTAACCATGCCCACACCAGGCTCTCTATGTACATAGTCTATAGATAGTGAGCTGCTTATCACAGGAGAGAATGTAGTAGGACTTGGGGTACCGTTACACTTAGCGATGCACCAGCGATCCCGACAATGATTTGGATCGCTGGTGCATCGCTAAGTGGTCGCTAGTGAGCTGCCACACAGGCAGATCTCACCAGCGACATAGCAGCCGTCAGGGGTCGCTACTTACCTGTCAGACAAGGCGATCCTGATGTCCTTCCGTCCGCGTCCACGCGTCGCTTGTCGGTGCCACAGGAAGCCTGCAGGAAGCGCCCGACAAGAGAAATGGTCCAGGACGTTCTCGCGCGATCAGCGATGATCAGCGGGGGGAGCCGGTTGGAGGTAAGTATCAGACACAGCGATATCGCTAGCAATATCGCTTCTGCGTCACAAAACCAGCGATGTTATAGCGATATTGCTAGCGGTATCGCTATGTGTAACGGGCCCTTTGGTCTCACACCTACTGTGTCCGAGCAATGATAAGGTCCTGGTGCTAAAGCTCCTGGTGCTAAAACAATCATTGCAAGAAAAGAACAGGATGGAGCTTGATAAGAGAGGCGTCGCTGAAATCTGTGTTTTTTCCCATAAAGTATGCTGTCTTCTGATTACACAACAAAGACCTGATGACAGATTCCCGTTAAGGAATACAGAAAGGTATACTGGATAAAGAAAAATATCGGAAAACTAGCGTAGAGAAAGAAAAATAGAATGCGAGCATCTTGCACTGACAAATAAAGGAAAAAGTGTATTTTGATGTGCTAGAAGTGATAAATGCAAAGGGAGTATTTTATTTTTTTTTTATTACGTATTAATTGTGACATTGTTATAGGTTAACATCTGTAATTACATTCACTTCTTAATACCTTGTATTGCCCCCTCTAACATCAATAGGAATATAGGGAATATAATCCTCAGTTATGCAAATTTGATCATTAAATGGAACAAATTAACTAAAAAAAGTGCAAAGTGCAAATATAAATAAATAAATGAGCCTATGTATATGATGGTGCATCTACTCTTAAAGCTCCATGATCAAATTGAGAAAATTAATTCAAATAAAAAATTAATCTAATTTTTGCAAATAAGTGCCAAGTGCAAGTAAATCTGGAGGAATAGTTTGTTGCCTACTATGGATTATTCAGAGTCTTGTGGATTAGTAAACAAACACGTACACCGCAAATTAAATGCATGAAATGAAATGACAAAGGTTACTTACATTAAGGATAATGCAGTGTAACAAAGAGCCCTAGCTACCACCCCGACAGCGCCGATTCGCCTACCTGTAGATATATAATTTCACAAGATATATATATATATATATATATATATATATATATTGCTCAAAAAAAATAAAGGGACCACTATTCCATTTGCAACAGGCTGTTCCCTTTATTTCCTTGAGCATTATCTAATATATAAAGCTCAATGTGTATGTGTGTATGTGTGTATGTATGTATGTACGTATGTAAGTATGTATGTATGTATGTCCGGGATTGGCATCTGCACCGTTGCAGCTACAGCCACAAAATTTGGCACAGTCACATGTCTGGACCCCGAGAGCGTCATAGGCTATGTTGTGAGGCAAAATATCCACCAAACAATTTTGCCCCTATCTACATAATGGGAAAAAAGTGTCTGTTTGTGTTTCAAGCCCCACCCCTCATTTTGATGTCATAATGGTTGCCATGGTGACGCTGATGTCATCATATGTTGCAAGCCCCGCCCCTCATTGTGATATAATGGTTGCCATGACGACGCTAATGTCAGAATTGTCATGATCTCAGTGCGGGTTTGACTCGCACACGTGGGGTTAATGTCTGGAACCAGTGCAGATGACTGGCATTTCTGGGGTTAAAGGTTGTGATCCCGGTGCAGGCTTACCTGCACACCAGGGGCTATGATTGTGGCCTCTCCCTGGTTCTGGGAGAGGCTTCTTATTGTCATGATCCAGTGTTGGATCTGGCGGTATTAAAAGCACAAAGTGAACTTTTTTTACTTTGGTTAAGTTCAAAGGTGTTTTGACTGTCCCCAGTGGTGGTTGTGGTATTGCACCTTAGGTTAGGTTGCACTTAATTATGGTTCAGGTGTGACACTCTATAAATGGGTCTCAGGGTGTTCACTCACTGCTGGTGATATTTCTTGCTGAGTTGTTGGAGAGCCTGGTGGAATGATGGAGCTGGATAGGAGTCCTGCGCAGTCAGCCAGAGAGAACGAGTGCCAGCTAATGGTGTCTGCAGGAAGGACTGGCATGCTCTGATGGAGTCGCAGTTTATGGTGTCGGCGGGAAGTGCGGGCATGGCTTAGAGGAGTGGCGACTAGGAAGAGAGTGGCACTCACCATGTGGGACTTGGCTGCTGAACTGGACTCAAGCATGCTCGACTTCGGGTCAGAAGCTGAACTCATCCTTGGGACTCTGGTTCTAAGCAGCTGCAACTGGTGGTGGACTCTGCTCCAAGGCTGCACTAAGGTGAAGGATCCTGTTATGGTGATGGATCCGGGTGGAGGAGAAGACGCACGCAGGTGGTGGGCTCTGTTGCTGGGAGCGCACGCAACAGAGCAAAGCTAAGTGGTGTTTCCCCTGTATTGTCTCTTTCCTCATGTGTGTTATTAGTGCAGTGGTGGGATTAGTCTCCGCACCGACCCATTCCCTAGTGAGGGTTTAGGGTCAGGGTGAGCAAGGGCGTTAAGGTACGCATGCGGCGACAGGTGCGGAGCCTGTTTAGGGAATGTAAGGAGTGCAGGGACACTGGCTCAGGGGAGCTTAGGAGGTCTCCACGTCCCCCATTCCCTATCGCAGGGCCCACCATTGTTAAAGTTTCCCAGGTTCCCCCTTTATTATTTGATTATTGTATGTATAACGTGTAATACCTAAATTCGCCAGGTGGAGGCGGCGTATCCACCTGCACGTTTTATTATTTAAATGCGCCCCACTGGAGGCGGTGTATCCAGGGTCACGTGTGTTATGGGTCCGCCTTGCGGAAACATCTGCTTCCTGACACACGTGATCATGACATTTATAGCCTCAGGACGCTCCCATCCCTGTCAGTTATACTCTTGCCCTTGGCATAGTGTGGTGACCCCTAAGTGTGTTTTTGCTGTGTTCTGGTTGCTTGATAATCTGTGTATGACTCGGTCTGTTCTCTGGATATTGCTTTGGATTCTGCTTGGTACCTTCTATGTCTGTTTGGTTTTGACTGCTGCTTGGCCCTGACTATCCGATCTGTCTCATCCTTGGTACGTTATGGCTATCTCTGTGTATGAACCCCATTTTGCCTGACTCTGAGTGATTCTGTATAGTGTCTTTCCATCTCACTAAGCAGGACGCTAAGCCCCGCCCCCTTGCAGTCACATGACCGTAGGTCCCGTGTCTGCTTGCTAAACTTCAGCATCCACAGGTCCTGTGCATCGGTACTTTCTGGCTGTACCTGACCCCGGTACCCCTACAGTGCGGGTGAGTCCCTGCTCAGCGGAGGCTGCACGCCGGCGCTGACAGGTTCCTGACACTCAGGACATGCGCACTGGCTCAGTGAGCAAGTACAGTGCGGTGTTCCTGACGATAATAGGTTGCAATGGCGAAGATGCTATAACAATGGTTGCCATTGTGACGATGATGTCATAATAGGTATATGGGCATGGGACTATGGGATGGAGGATATGTTTGACAGGTATATGGGCACGGGACTATGGGATGGCGAATATGTATGATGGGTATATGGGCATGGGACTATGGGATGGAGAATATGTATGATGGGTATATAGGCATGAGACTATGGGATGGAGGATGTGTGATGGGTATATGGGCACTCGACTATGGGATGGAGGATAATTATGATTTGCTATAACTAACCACAGTTAGTTACTATGCCCGGGCAGCGCCAGGCTCTTCAGCTAGTATATATATATATATATATATATAAAATAAACTTTCACACTCTATTGTCATTCATGTGGCATTAAAGGGTGATTTATAGCCTTGTTTAACCTAATAAATATTTTAAAAAAAACAACATGGGGTCCACCTTAATTTTGATAACCAGAAAAGGTAAAGAAGACAGCTGTGAGCTGATATTATCAGGCTGGGAAGGTCCATTGTTATTGGGCCATTCCCCACCTAAAAATACCAGTCCGCAGCAGCTTCCTCAGAAGTGGTGCTCCACATTAGGTATGCCAATTCTGGTGCTTTACCTCACTATTCCCAATTGCCCTGGTGTGGTGGCAAGCAGGATAATTGGGCTTGGGGTTTATGTCAGCTGTGATTTGTCAAAAATCACAAGTGCCATGAAGTCCTGGTGTTAGTAATGGAGAGGTATCTATCAGACACCCCCATTACTAACCCAGTAATAAAAAATAAAACACACAAAAATTTCCCAACACTTTCCCTGGTTCACCAATTTATTTAAAAAAAAAAAATGCAATTCCGCCACATACCTGAGAATCTGATGTAGTCCAGCAAATCTATCACAGGTCACAAATACCTGAAAAATAAAAAGAGAAAAAGAAAAACAAGATGTTTTCACACATATCCGACGTAGTCCAGCTTTTCCCGAATTTGGCCCCAGTAGCAATGCATAGGAGTAACTTTACTGCTATTCACAGTTGCCTGGAACTGATGTCAGCACTCATCAGAGTCCCCGGGTCCCACTGCACTCTGCAAAACTTGGTGGCTATGAACAGCAGTGACGTAACTATACCGCTCATCAGAGTATCAATGAGGGCAGTGTGACCCAGCGTCTGTGCTGAGCATTATAGTTACTGATGTCACTGCTGTTCAAAGCCACTGGGTCTCACGGAGCGCAGCATGAACCGTGAGTGGCTGCAGTTAAAAGTCTATGGAGACTCAGAACTAGTTTCCAAAGACTTTTATCTATGGATTTGGGCAACGTTGTGGGAAGTGCTGGACTACGTCGGACCTGCTTGGGACACTTACTTTCTAATAAATTGGTGAACGTGGGACCATGTCTTGTTTTTCCCCCTCTTTTTATGTTTTACAGGTATCCATTTGTGGACTACTTCAGATTTTGTTAACTACATCACATTCCCTGGAACGTGGCAGACTTGCATGGGGTTTTGTTTTTTTAATAAATTGGATAACCCGGGAAAGTGTAGGGGAGTGTTTATTCAAAGAAAATATTTTTGTGTGTGTTTACGATTGCTTACTGGGTTGGTAACGGGGGTGTCTGATAAACACCTCTCCATTACTAACACTATGTCCTCATGGCAGCTGTGATTTTTGACAAATCATAGCTGACATCAACCCCAAGCCCCTTAATCCCCAATTGCCAATGCACCAGGGCAATTGGGAAGAATAAAGGTGATGCACCAGAATTGGCACATCTAATGTGATTCACCACTTTTGGGGTGGATGAGGGCTGGCATTTTTTGGCTGGGAAGGGCACAATAACCAGGGACCTTCCCAGCCTGATAATATCACCTAACAGCTGTCTGCTTTACCTTTGCTGGTTATCAAAAATAGGGGGATGCCACTTTTTATTATTTATTAATTAGGTTAAACAAGGCTAAACACCCTTAGTGTCACAACAAAGGCACTAAAGGGTGCAAGTTTATTATATGTAGGGTGCTTTGGAATTTATATATCTGCAGGACATCTATCTGTTGCTACTCCTATATACAAGCTGCTTGGTGCTTCTTCTATTCTAGTTATCCATTTTATTTAACTAATATTGAACTATTTATTATCTATCTATTATACAGTAGGGAAGATAAGTATTTGAGACACTGAAAATTTTACAAGTTTTCCCACCTACAAGAATAGAGAGGTCTGTAATTTTATTGTAGGTACTCTTCAACTGTGTGACAGAATCTTAAAAAAAATCCAGAAAATCATATTGTATGATTTTCACATTGTATGATTTTAATGCATGAAATAAGTATTTGATACAATAGAAAAAATGAACTTAATATTTGGTATAGAAACCTTTGTCTGCAATTACAGAGGTCAGACATTTCCTGTAGTTCTTGACCAAGTTTGCGCACACTGGAGTAGGAATTTTGGCTCACTCCTCCAGATCTTACTGGTTTCGGGTTTGTCGCTGGGCAACATTGAGTTTCAGCTCAATCCAAAGATATTCCATTGGGTTCAGGTCTGGAGACTGGCTAGACCACTCCAGAACCTTGAAATGCTTCTTATGGAGCCACTCCATAGTTGCCCTGGCTTTGTATTCAGGGTCCTTGTCATGATGGAATGAGTGAAGGAGGATGTAGGCCAAAGTCTCGCTATACATTACCCCATCCCTTCTCCCTTCAATATGGTGCAGTTATCCTGTCTCCTTTGCAGAAAACAACCCCCAAAGTATGATGTTTCCCCCACCATGCTTCACGGTTGGGACAGTGTTCTTAGGACTGAACTCAGCCTTCTTCTTCCTCCAAACACGACTTATACCAAAAAGTTTTGTTTTGGTCTCATCAGACCACATGAATTTCTCCCATGCCTTCTCTGGATCATCCAGATGGTCATTAACGAGCTTCAAACAGGCCTGGATATGTGCTGGTGTGAAGATAGGGACATTGAGTGCCCTGCAGGATTTTAATTCATGAAGGCTAAAGGCCCCTTTACATTTAGCGATGCACCAGCGATCCCGACAACGATACGACCCGGTCAGGATCGCTGGTGCATCGCTAAAGGGTCGCTAGTGAGCTGCCACACAGGCAGATCTCACAGCGATGCAGCAGCGATACAGCGGTCATTACCTTTCAGACGTGGTGATCCTGACGTCCTCCCGTCCACGTCCACGCGTCGCTCGTCGGCGCCAGCAGGAAGCGCCCGACGAGAAATGGAGCTGCGCGATCTCGCGCGATCAACGATAGACAGCGGGGGAGCCAGTCAGAGGTAAGTATCACACATAGCGATATCGCTAGCAATATCGCTGCTGCGTTGTGATGCTTTAGCGATATTGCTAGCGATATCGCTATGTGTAAAACCCCCTTTAGTGTGTTACTAACAGTAATGTTTGAGACTGTGGTCATAGCTCTCTTCAGGTCATTGACTATGTTCTCCCGTGTAGTTCTAAGCTGATTACTGACCATTCTCAGAATTATCCTTACCCCATGAAGCAAGATATTGCATGGAGCCCCAGACCAAGGAAGATTGACAGTCATCTTGTGTTTCTTCTATTTTCTAATATTTGTGCCAGCAGTTATTGCCTTCTCACCAAGCTGCTTGCTTACTGTCCTGTGGCCCATCCCAGCCTTGTGCAGACCTACAATTTTGTCTCTGCTGTCAGCTCTTTGGTCTTGGCCATGGTGGAGAGGTTGTAGTTTGATTGATTGAATGTGTGGACAGGTGTCTATTATATAGGTAAAGCATTCAAATAGGTGCAATTAATACAGGTAATGACTGCAGAGTTGGAGGGATTCTTAGAGAAAAACTAGCAGCTCTGTAAGAGCCAGAATTCTTGCTGGTTGGTAGGTGATCAAATACTTATTTCATGCAATAAAATGCAATTTAATTATTTAAAAATCATACAATGTCATTTTCTGTTTTTTATTTTTAAATTCTGTCTCTCATAGTTGAATTGTACTAATGATAAAAATTACAGACCTCTCCATTCTTTGTAGGTGATAAAACTTGCAAAATCGGCAGTGTATCAAATACTTATTTTCCCAACTGTATATCTAATATCTATCTATCTATCTGTCTAGCTATCTATCTATTGATCGATCGATCTCTTTATGTAAGATTGATTCATTAGTTTGAAAACTAGCTCAAAATTACAAAGAGAATTATAATATGTAAAAGATGATGCTAAAACTGTATTGCATTGGAATACATGCGCATATCATATAGATGCTAGGCAAGAAAAATATTGCAGACTTGCATTGCACTCGCCTGACAATACGCATGACACTCACCTGACACTTGTCCAAAATTTCAAGATGAACATCGGAGCAATTTTCAATATGCAGATGTGAGCGAACTCTTACACTATTTATCTGTAGAGTAACCCTATATCTTCTGGTAAATAGCACTATCCAAGGGTGACAGGTTACCTTTAACACAAAATGCTGATTTGATTAAAAGGTCATTTTATGATGATAGCGTCTCATTTAGGCGAATGCATTGCAGGCATGACAGCTTGGAGATCCATTTTACTAAATTATGATTGTGTCTATTGAGCCAATCCTGAAGGACACCCCCCAACAGACTTTTACACACTGAAAGAAAAGAAAAGTTAATGATCTCCAAGCTATCATGCATGCCAAAGACACTGTGTTGGAGGAATCCATATTTAATGTTCCAGCGATGTTTGGATAGTGTGCCCTATGGATTGAAGCTTGCAAGAGACTCTATAACATGTAACCACATATTTGGTGTTGAAATGAAGAACAAGAATAAAACTTGTATGTGCAAAACGTACATATGAAAGAGTCCATGGGTCAGGTTCAGACAACTGTATGAAAAATCGATCGAATTTCATCCGTGTGTGAGCTGTGTGTCTATTTTATACATCCATGTGAATCAGTACTTATGTATGGAGGTTGAACTGACGGATGCCTGTAGTAAGAGGCAGAGAGGTAGTGCAGTGTAGATACAAAAGCGCTGAGATTAAGAGAAAAAGGTGCCGTGTTGTAGTTTGACCATTAGAGGGCAGTGGGGAGTGTAGGAATGTGACTGTGTAGCTGCCATTGGTCAAATTAACTGTCAGGTGATAGTGGGCGGAGCTACAAGGACTGGGAGTATAAGAGGTCAGGGAAGGTTCTGGAAAGTCCAGTCAGCCAGGGGAGCTCACTAGTAAGGAGGTTATGCTGTAGTGAGAGAGACGGTAGAAAGCCTCCAGAGAGGAACTGACAGTTGAGATGGTCACGGGGTGGCCCAGAGGACAGTAGCCGCAGACGGAGACGGGGGGTGCCAAACGGACGGTGTACTTGGAATGGTGAAGCGCTATGGTGGATTGGCCTAGGGCAGCCACAGTGAGAAGAGCCACAAAGGACGCCACGACAGTGAAGGTCCCCTGGTCTGTGAACAAAAGGACTGTGAAATTCCTGTGATGCATGGCGGTGGTCGTCAGAGAGGCGGCCAATAAAAACTGACCTGTTGAATATAACCCCTGTCTCAGTCTCGTGTCTATCGGCGGCAAGAAGTGGGTCACCCCCCATTCCTGTAGGATCGCTCCCTCACCCATCCTACACTTACACATCACCAGCTTAAAATGGACAGGATCAAATAGGTTAATAATTGCAATATATCTGTAAAAATCGGATGCAATATGGATGTTCTGTATGGGATCCAATTTTTGTTTTCCACAAGTATAGACTTGAATTAGCAAACACCATCTAAAATATGGAAACCGGTAATGCATGCTGTTATTTTTTTTTTTTACATGGAATCTCTGTCCATGTGAAAAAAACTGTCTGAACTGCCCTATTGAATAACATGGTCCTTACACTGTCCGATTTTAATCCAACAGTGCATGTCCATGTAATACGCTCATCTGAACAAACCCTAGGGCTAAGTTCTCATCTGAATGTGGAATTTTGTTTTCCTGTTGCAGAAACGGAAAACCAGAATTGATACGGTGGATGGATCATCGGCCAAATGATGAACACAAATGTTACGAACAGATCCTCTTAGCTACTATTGGGTCATTCAGTTTTACTTCATGTCATTTTACTGGGAAAAAAAATAACTGCTCCTTCCGATTAAAGTGAAAAAAATCTGTGACCGAGGCTCCAGCAAAGCCTTACTCGTACATCGTACATACAATGGAGAAGGTTTATTCTTACTGGATCGTGTACATACGGTGCAGCAGCTCTTCCCCAAGGGTAATGGGCATCAAACATTAAGAGCGTGAACATCTTGGAGGAAGAAATCCTTTAGATGATGCACTGGTGCAACTTTGAAACCCTACTCATCATTTCAAGCACAAGAATGGCCCAGCGACTTAATAAACAATAGGTTTATCCAAAACCCAATATATTTTTCTATTTGCTAAAAAAAAGGTGAAATTACATTGATCAATCTGCGCCTTTGTTTCCAGTATGTGTACTAATTTGTGCCAATATTTGTCACTCTCAAAATAATTTATTCTCTGCTAGGGAATATAGACTCTTGTATAAATTTTTATTATTCTATATAATTAGAAAGCTATTTTTGGTTTCTAGGAAGTCAAGTACTGGACTGAACTGCGAGGAACAAAACTATTTCTTTACACTGATAAAAAGCAAGAAAAGGTAAGTCATGTGTGTCTGTGGCTGCGCAAGAAGACCAGATGAGTGAAACAAATGCATTCTACTAATTTTATCAATAATATTAGATTTACTGACATGCATAACTGGGTAATTAAAAGGCTGCTATGGGTCATAACTTAACAATGTAGCTGGAAAAATATGTTCTTGTGGTGTCTCAACTTTTTATGTAGACCTACAACATCTTAGGCCAAGTATACTTTGTATTCAGCAATGGTTTGATGGCTTCCATCCAGGACATCCATCTGAATCCCTGGAAAACAGGATTCAGGTGTGCCCCATTTGAAGCCATTCTTTATAGGACAAAATTAAGTTGAACTGGACTTAATTTGTGTAGTTTTTTGTTGTCCATCTGTTTAAGTACGCAAAATGTGCAACTGTTGTCACTTTTTGTCATAATTGTGACAATTTTAAACTATTTTTATGGGACCAAAATATGCCTTCAATATACAACTGACACCCCATTGCAATGACCGCAATTAAAGATAATTCCCACTTTTCCAATCCCTCAAATGCAACATATGCAATAGAAATAATTAGATCAGGGCCACATGAGCTTGAGGTGTTCATCAAATGCCATGGGCACTGGTGTCTTGGGATTGGGTTAATGGGAAACACATTTTGCACACAATAGTGCCTACATATTTCAGACCACTTTACAGACATTGACATCACTGTCACCATTGGGGCTCACAAATTAAATTTCCTAACAGTATATCTTTGGAGTCCTCTGAGAAAACAGACACAAGAGAACATACAAACTTCTTGCAGATGTTGTCCTTGTTGGGATTAGATACCGGGACTTCAGTGCTACGTAGCCACCTTGCTGCCCCATAACATAACATTGGGACATATTGTATTTATCACAATATGCATTATACTTTTCTCAGAACAGTGACAGTTTGATATCAGAGAAAGTATTAAATAGATCAGACTCGAATGTTCTGCCCACAGCAAGCTTCTTTCAATGATCCTATGTAAGTAAAGATTCATGGAGAATCTACATTTTTACATCAGAAAATGGCATATCCAGAAGATTTGAGAGTCCTCAGTGGTTGATACCTTTTAATGGCTAACTGAAAAGATGGTAATAAATTGCAAGCTTTCGAGACTACTCAGATCTCTTCATCAGGCTAGACTAATACAAAATCTGAAGAGTTTTAATTTTTTAATAATTGTGCCTTCTCACCAAGCTGCTTGCCTATAGTTCTGTAGCCCATCCCAACCTTGCGCAAGTCTACAATTTTGTTCCTGTTGTCCTTATATAGCTCTTTGGTCTTGGCCATGGTGGAGAGGTTGGAGTGTGATCGATTGAGCGTGTGGGCAGGTGTCATTTATACAGGTAACAAGGTCAAACACGTGCAATTAATACAGGTAATGAGTGCAGAGTAGGAGGGCTTTTTAAAGAACTACTAATTGGTTTGTGAGAGTCAGAATTCTTGCTGGTTGGTAGGTGATCAAATACTTATTTCATACAATAAGGTGCAATTTACTTGTTTAAAAATTATACAATGTGATTTTCTGTTTTTTTTTGTTTTTTTTATATTTTTAAATTCTATCTCTCATAGTTGAAGTGAACCTACGATAAAAAATTACAGTCCTCTCCATTCTTTGTAGGTGAGAAAACTTGCAAAATCGGCAGTGTATCAAATACTTAGTTTCCCCACTGTATAAGCATGCTAAATCAGGTGACACACGTTTCACCATGAAAAATTGCAACACCAAGAAGAAAAAATTGCGGAATTATAGAAATCCCAGGATCGATAGACATGTGAATGATATGCAGATGATGACAAAATGGAAGCAAAATATTCAAATTTTTTTAATTTATTCAGTATCACGTACAATTGCCTTGGGCAGAAATTCACGCACTTAAGGGGGTTTTACACGATATCGCTATAACGTCACCGATTTTGTGATATCGCTATGTGTGATACTTACCTCCGACCGGCTCCCCCGCTGTCCATCGCTGATCGGGCGGCTCCATTTCTCGTCGTCAGCTTCCTGTTCGGGCTTCCTGCTGTGAAGACGAGCGACGCGTGGAGGCGGGCGGGAGGACGTCAGGATCGCTGTGTGTGAAAGGTGAGTATCGTGCGCTGCATCGCTGCTGCATCGCTGTGAGGTCTGCCTGTGTGACAGCTCACTAGCGATCATTTAGCGATGCACCAGCGATCCTGACCAGGTCAGATCGCTGGTCGGATTGCTGGTGCATCGCTAAATGTAAAAGGGCCTTTACACACCTTACGCATTGCCCACATGGTCTCCAGATGAACTGAGACTCACATGGAGCCTCTCTAGCAATGAGACCTCCCTCTTTTGTATGGACGTCAGAGATTGGTCTAAAGACCACGTGGGCAATGTCATGAGGGAATGTCACACCAGTCCAAACGCATGGGATTATGGTGTGGGTGGAATATTATACAGTAGCTTGATGCCTCTAGGTATATTAACAGCTTGTTGTTATATTAATTTGGTCATTGGACCAGTTACTACGGCCATTTCTCCAGTCTCCCAAGTATGTTTTCCAACAAACCAATGCCAGGCCGCATGTCGCAGATCATTGACATGTCTGTCGATCCTGTGATTTGCAGAATGCCTCTAGTTTTCCTTTTTAGTGTTGAGGGGGAAGCAACTGAAAAATTACAACGTCTACGTTTACATAACGCAAATAAACTTTTTTTTATTGATTTTATGGCATGTTTCAATTATACATTGTAAAACCCAAAAATGTGTTTTTTTTTATTCAAAGAAAACATTGATGCAAGTGATTTATAAAAATGGTTATTGTGCACACTTCTGCACTATAATCATTTCTTTGTGTAATTGGAGGTAGACTTCAAAGGGATTCTGTCACCAGAATTCATACTACAAACTGCCAACATCATGAAATAGATTCCCAGCCTAATATGATCTCTGTCTGGACTCATAAAATGCGCACTTTTATTTCATGATTATACAGCTATTCAAGTATGGATTTTCTGAGCAAGTACACCAGCTTCATCAGATCCATTTTATAAAGTATGAAGTTTATATTGCAAAATTTTATAAGTCATTCTGTAACCCCTTCACCACCTTGGGTTTTTCCGTTTTTGAGTGTCTGTTTTTTGTTCCCCTTCAGAGATTGACAGCAGCATTTAACATGTTAACAGCCATGGATGGATCGTGAATCCTCCCACGGCTGTTAGGGGCACATCACAGGTGATGAAATCAGCTGACATGTGCCAGAAAAGTTGCGGGATCATCACGAGAGCCCACAACAAACAGGGGGAGCCCACCTTAGATGCAGCTACAGTATATGTCTAAGATGTGAAAGGGGTTAATACAACAATGGACTAGTTTGTCAGTAGGACAAAGCCAGATGTGGGCTTCAAACTTTTCAGAGAATATCTACTCTATGTGCTTTTAAGTATTCTGATTTAAAGAGAAACCCTGCTCTGGAATGACATTTTATGGTGGAGTTTTGTCTGATAATGTGATGTTTATTATTTGTTCAATCAGAAACGTAAATGCAGAATTCTCCTCGCTCTCGTCATCAGAAACAGGTGTGAATGGGTGCTCAGATGAATTGCACAGTAAAGGCTTGTTCACTTAATAGACCTATTATGTCAGATATCAGCAAACTGTCACATTTTCTTTTACATTTCAACTAGGAAATGTGTTAAATGTTCTAGTAAAAGTTATTTTACAATTACTTTTTGTATTTTCCATAGCACAACATTTTTGGTGAACATGATAGCAAATCTACTATATAATTGTCTAATTCTGTCTCTCTGTTTGTAACGGAGATCCCACGTCTCTGATTGGTCGGCCGGACGCGACCAATCAGCGACAGGCGCAGTCCGGCCGTGAATTGGCGCAGAATTTGAACGACGCACGCCACCGCTACCGTCGGGAAATCTGCAGCGCTAGCCGCAGGTCATCTCCTGCCGCACGGATCTAATGCTGTAGATAAGCCCCCCGATGAAACCTGAAAGATAAGAAAAAATAGCTAGATTATACTCACCCCGGCGTTTGGTCCGGTCCAATGGGTGTCGCCGTCCCGTCCAGCGCCTCCCATCTTCATACGACGATGACGTCCTCCTCCTTGCTTCTCCCTCGGCTCCTGCGCATGCGTACTTTATCGGCCCTGTTGAGTACTGCAGTGTGCAGGCGCCGGACCTCTCTGACCTTTCCCGGCGCCTGCGCACTGCAGTACTTTACTATGCCCTCAACAGGGCAGATAAAGTACGTGTACACAGGAGCCGAGGGAGAAGCAAGGAGGAGGACATCATCATATGAAGATGGGAGTCGCCGGACCGGACTGCGACACCCACCGCCCCCGCCCCCCGGTGAGCATAATCTAACGTGTTTTTCTTATTTTTCAGGTTACATCAGGGGCTTATCTACAGCATTACAGAATGCTGTAGATAAGCCCCTGATGGCGGTGGCCCCAGCTTATGGGGAAAAATGGGGTGACAGATTCCCTTTAACCCCTTCGTGACAGCCAATACGTATATTTACTGACCTGAGATATAAGGCAATATCATCCCCATACAGGTGACAATCCAGCAGCTGTCGGCTGTCCACTATATCTGACAACTTGCTGTATCACAAATGATCGGTGTTGGCACCATCCATATCTGTTTAACCCCTTAGTTGCTGCTGTCAAAAGTGACTACATCAAATAAATGGTTAATAGATTGTGGGGGCTTGCACTTTAATCTAATTGACACACTGAGATCATGAATGTGTGGTCCTGATGTTTGCCATAGCATTGCGACATTTTTAAACCTCCTAAAAGGCTAACAAAATAAATTAGCGTTTTAAAAATGGTGCTGATGTAAAGCAGACATGTGGGAAATGTTATTTATTAATGTTTTTCTGTAGTATGACTATCTGGATTAAAGGGATAATCATTTAAAGTTTGAAAATTGCAATTTTACCTAAGACTCACTTGTAATATTAAAGAACTAGTCGGTAGTAAACCAAAATCAACAAGCTTCCATATATTTGCTACCATAACTTTGCTTTATAACCCAAGTAATTTCCTAATTGGCTCCCTCTTCCCCGTCTTCCAGCTCTAAAAAAAATCTTATGTACATTGCACTATAAAAAATGCCATATTTCCTTCAGTTTTTATGCATTATTGAATGCGTACTGGATGTCAGATTTTAGAGTTATTTTGCTTCATTTTTTTTCTTTAGCTTTATACTTTTATTTAGAAATGACTTTTTTGAACAGAATGAAATGACAGCACGTAATAAAACAAGTACAGTTGAGGAAAATGCCTAAAATAATTAACCATATTTGTTGAACTTTGCTCACTGTCAAAGTCCAATTGCATGTTGAAACCTCAGGTGTGCAACCTTAAAAGAAAAAAATAGAAAAGAGCATAAGCACCAAGAGAGGGGAGGGAAAAGAAGGAAAAGGGAAGAGAGAAAAAAGGGGACTATTACTATGGAACGTCAATCAGCAATATTAAAAAAGGCTCAAAAACAGAAAAAGAAAGGCACAAAACATCAAATATTGATGCCGATACAAGCCAATAGTTTTACATTAAAACATTGATAACTGTTTTGTAAGGGTTCCAAGGATTGTCTTTTATACATCAATTAGATTAGTAATTGAGCGCAGCTGCGCTAACACCTACCAAAGAGGTGCCAGCGTACGTACCCCGAAAGTGACTGGCACGGTATAAGATCTAAGATTTGTCTGACTCATTGCGCTTACGCAGGATAACCGCTATTCACATTGTCTATTTAACATAGGCATATTGATACAATCCTTTTTTTTTTCTCTCTCTGGAATGAGCTGTGAATAGCGGTTGTCCTGCGTAAGCGCAATGAGTCAGACAAATCTTAGATCTTATACCGTGCCAGTCACTTTCGGAGTACGTACGCTGGCACCTGCGTTCTGGATAGAATTCAGCCCTGACAGGGGTTATACAATGTAATCATTGGCCGCTAGCCGTCTATGTGTCCTACAGCCTCTTTCGTAGGTGTTAGCGCAGCTGCGCTCGATTACTAATCTAATTGATGTATAAAAGACACAACTAACAGTCAGTACCCCTGACGAAGCCACAACTGGTGGCGACACGCGTCGGGTCTCGGGACGCTCAGGCTCCACTTCACCTCTAATTCGTAATTTTTATATAAATAATTTAAAGCTGAGCTCAGTATTCTTTGCAGGCGGCTATTGTTAGCCTGTGCTATCTAATTTTAGCATGCCTGATTAATCGTGACAATTTGAGTTATTCTTAGGGAAGCATGCATACCCCTTTAGGATATTGCTAATATCATTGTATTAGGGGGCTACTCAAGCCGGATAGTGTTTTTGGGCTGGTTAAGCATGTTTTTTGCAGGCATATTATATTCTCTGCTACATGATTTAAATCATTTTCATCTGTATGCACAATACATGCTGTCTTAGTGCTGTTTAACTCATTTGTGACCACTTGCCATCATTTGTATTTATGGTATGTGCATTCATTTGTTCTTATGAACTAGTCTTTATGCAAAGCCTTTATATTGTGGTATGCTATCTATATACACATTTGGTTCTCTATTGAGTTATTTCATGTTGAATGTGGAGCCATGAGGGTTTGGCTCTATTTTGAGCCTAGATTTTCATGTCACACGTGTGACCAATTTTAATGTTTTTAACGATTGGGTGTTTTGGTTTGTGTGTCTAAATAAAGATTGTTATATTTTTTTCTAAATCCTATGTTGGGTGATCCCCAATGTGTGGCCTATATCTTCTCTCTTCTTTGTAAATATGCCCGGGAAGAATACATCTATTAATATTAGGAGAGTCCAGTCGGTGGTTCAGTACAGCTCCCTGGTGCCAGATAATATGTGGGCCTTGGCCTCGTTAGACGCAGCTAAGGCCTTTGACTCCCGTTTGGACACCATTGGTTTATATGCTGACGACATGGTGATATTCATGGATAACACAGAAGAAACAATACCACATGTGATTGCCACAATAGACAAATTTAGTAATTATTCGGGATTATATATAAACTGGGATAAATCCGCTTTAATGCCTCTCTTCCACAGTCCAATAGATCACCTTGAAATGTTATCTTCACTGTCTGTTGTAACTAATTTTAAATACCTGGGAATAAATATACCACAAAACAGTAAACTTGATTTACAACTCAATATTCTGCTTCTGTTGGAACTTGTAAAGCTCAAATTCGCTATTTGGAGCAAATTACCATTATCTGTCTCTGGACATATTAACTTAATTAAAATGATCCTACTCCCAAAGCTTAATTATTCCCTCCAACATAGTGCAGTATTGATTCCTAAATCCTTTTTCTCAGGTCTAAATTCATTGACCTCATCCTTTATATAGGGAAAGACCAGACCCAAACTCAAACTGTCCACCTTACCTAGGTCTAGACAGAGTGGGGGAGCGGTGCTCCCGGATTTCTTTTTATATTATTTGGCTGGGCAGAGCAGAGCCTTGAGTAAATGGATGCCCAATAATTATCTACCTAATTAGGAGAGCAATTTGGCCCATGCTGCAGGGACCTACTGCTTGTTGGACTTTTTAGAAATAGATAAACCTAATGTCCCTGGATTATTACCCCTGCTTCGTTTGGCTAGGTCGGCCTGGAGAAAATTTAAACAAGTGGTTCGTTTTGTTGGCATCATAGCTGAAATGCCATTATGGAATAATACTTATTTTCCAATGTTATTAAATCACCGATTTACTCAATTCTGGGTCTCACATAACGTCTCCTCGGTCAATGATCTATACGAATACCTTTGAACAAATATAAACCAAATATAGTATCCCGAGGTCCCAATTTTTTTGCTATCTACAGCTTAGATCAGCAATTCAATCAAACTTATGCAATATAAATTCGCGTTAATAGGGATTATTAAGTCACAAGGCCCCCAGGGTCTTATTTCTGCTTTATATACACATACTGTATGTTGTCCGTGGGTACCGATTCAGTTTCACTGACAATAGGAGGGAAATGGAAATCTCATCTCTGACATTCAAGATGAGGATTGGGAAGAGATTCTTGAATCTCCAACCATGGTGTCTCCGTCGGCTAATAACAGGATGACTCAACTATATATAGTACACCAGTCTTATCTGACTCCGTTGCAATTATTTAGAATGGGGTGGTCTCAATCTTCAGAAGGCCCAAGATGTCATACAATTGATGCGGATTTTATACATATGGTGTGGGGGTGCCCAATTATCCTATCCTTCTGGAAAGAGGTCACTTCGTTGTTGACCTCCCTTATATGCACTCCTGTTCCTCTTAACCTCTTAACCCGTTGGTGTGGCTGTTTGGTGTGCTAGAGGAAGAGATTTGGGGGCACCATGTTAAAATTGTTGGATTTGGGGAACCTCTGCCATTCTTCATTGCAGATCCTCTCCATTTTCATCAGGTTGGATGGTGAAAGTTGGTGGACATCCATTTTCAGGTCTCTCCAGAGATGCTCAATTGGGTTTAGGTCAGGACTCTGGCTGGGCCAGTCAAGAATGGTCACAGAGTTGTTCTGAAGCCACTCCTTAGTTATTTGAGCTGTGTGCTTAGGGTCATTGTCTTGTTGTAAGGTGAACCTTCGGCCAAGTCTGAGGTCTAGAGCACTCTGGATGAGGTTTCCAGAGTGCTTTCATCTGTACTTGGCCACATTCATGTTTCCTTCAATTGCAACCAGTCGTCCTATCCCTGCAGCTGAAAAACACCCCATAGCATGATGCTGCCACCACCATGTTTCACTGTTGGGATTGTATTGGGCAGGTGATGAGCAGTGCCTGGTTGTCACCCGTCTTGTGTGAAGCGACCCGCAGGCCGGTAACTAAAACAACAAGATGCGGCACGTGATACTGTCCTGTGTGACAAGGCCCGCAGGCCGGTAACTAAAACAACAAGACACGGCGAAAGGGGAAACAGTTACAACGGTGGGCCCTGCTATAGGGAAAGGGGACGTGGAGACCTCCTGCACCCCCTGAGTCAGTGTCCCTAACGCTCCTAACGTTCCCTATGCCGATCAGGAACCTGTCGCCCTAGCACACCCTACACCTATCCCTTGCTAGGGAGCTGGGTGGCGCAGGCACTGGCCCCACCGCTGTACTAATACACACTAAGAAAAACACAAACAGGGAAACACCACTTAGCTTTACTCTGTTGCACTTGCTCCTGGCAGCAGAGTCCACCACCAGAATGCAGCTCTAATAATGAAACGCTGCCACCAAGATCTGTCAGAGCTACAAGGAAATCCCCTATGACTCCTTCCACACCAGAGCTAAGACAGTGCTGCAAGGAACGCTCTAAAGCTCCTTCCTCCACCAAGGATGGTTGAAATGAACACTATCACCAACACTGATTGCAACACCTGTGACTCTTTTATTGCAGAGCAATCACACCTGCATTATAATCATGTGCAATTTACTAAAGAAACCAGAGTGCAATGACGCTCACCACCACCGGGGGCAAACTTAGAACAAACAACACCACAGTGCAATAATCCTAATGGCCACCGGGGGTAAAAAACAAACTTAAGCACAGCTTAAGAAAAAAAAGGTTACCTGTGCTTTTTATCAGTCCTGATCCAGCATGGATCATGACACTGGTTTTCTCCACACATACCGCTTAGAATTATCACCAAAAAGTTCTATCCTCGTCTCATCAGACCAGAGAATCTTATTTCTCATCGCCTGTGAGTCCTTCATGTGTTTCTTAGCAATCTCTATGCGGGCTTTCATGTCTGGTACTGAGCTTCCGTCAGGCCACTCTACCAAAAAAGCCTGACTGGTGGAGGGCTGCAATGATAGTTGACTTTGTGGAACTTTCTCCCATCTCCCTACTGTATCTGTGGTGCTCAGCCACAGTGATCTTGGGGTTCTTCTTTACCTCACTCGCAAAGGCTCTTCTCCCACGATTGTTCAGTTTGGCTGGGCGGCCAGGTCTAGGAAGACTTCTGGTGGTCCCAAACTTCTTCCATTTAAGGATTATGGAGGCCAATGTACTCTTAGGAACCTTGCGTACTGCAGAAATTCTTTTGTAACCTTGGTTAGATGTGTGCCTTGCCACAATTCTGTCTCTGAGCGCCTTGACTAGTTCCTTTGACCTCATGATTCTAATTTGGTCTGACATGCACTGTGAGCTGTGAGGTCTTATACAGACAAGTGTGTGCCTTTACAAATCAAGTCCTATCAGTTTAAACACAGCTGGACTCTAACAAAGGAGTAGAATCATCTTAAGGAGGATCACAAGGAAATGGACAGAATGTGACTTAAATATGTGTGTCTGAGCAAAGTGTCTGAATACTTTTGACCATGTGATATTTCAGTTTATCTTTTTTATTAAATTTGCAAAAATTTCTACATTTCTGTTTTTTTTTCAGTCAAGATGGGATGCAGTGTGTACATTAATGAGAAAAAAAAGTGAACTTTTTTGAATTTACCAAATGGCTACAATGAAACAAAGAGTGAAAAATTTAAAGGGGTCTGAATACTTTCCATACCCACTGTATAAGTGACAGGACACATTAATAACTGGTAGCACACATCACTAAGTGGTAGGACACATCAATAAGTGATAGGACACATTAGTTAGTAGTAGGACACATCAATAATTGACAAGACACATCAATAGGCGACAGGACACATCAATAACTGATAGGACACATCAATAACTGACAGGACACATCAATAAGTGACAGGACACATCAATAAGTGACAGGACATATCTAAGGGTTGGAAGGACACAGCAATAAGTGATAGGACACATCTATAAGTGGTAGTGCACAACAATAAGTGACAGGACACATCTATAAGGCTGGTTTCACACTTGCATTGGGCAGAGCTGCGGAGGGCTGCGTACTTCCTCTGTTAAGCCCCACCCACTCCCAAACATCTTCCAATCAGCTCCGCCTACGTCTGCCTGCGTCCTGCATTCCTACCTTTAATATTGGGTACGCAGGCTATGCAGATGTACTGTATGCGGATGCCTCCGCTTGCATCATTTTGCAACATGTTGCGTTCGACGCAGTTCAGCGCAGCGTCAAAATGACGCAACTGGAGGTATCCACGTACATCAGCATGGCCTGCGTAACCAATGTTAAAGATAGGTACACATGTGACAGGACAAGTGACAGGACACATCTATAAGTGATAGGACACATCAGTTAGTGACAGGACACATATATAAGTGATAGGACACATCAGTTAGTGGTAGGACACATCTGTAAGTGACAGGACACATCAAGAAGTGGTAGTGCACATTAATAAGTTGCAGTACCCATGTAAAAGTGGTAGGGCACATCAATAAGTGATAGGACACATCTACAGTGCCTTGCAAAAGT
The DNA here is from genome assembly GCF_039654945.1 of Dendrobates tinctorius. NCBI lineage: Eukaryota > Metazoa > Chordata > Amphibia > Anura > Dendrobatidae > Dendrobates > Dendrobates tinctorius. Next base: position 59,380,567 of record NW_027361679.1, read on the forward strand.
ATTCGGCCCCCTGGAACTTTTCAACCTTTTCCCACATATCATGCTTCAAACATAAAGATACCACATGTATCTTTCATTCAACTTCACAATTGTGTCCCACTTGTTGTTGATTCTTCACCAAAAATTTACATTTGGTATCTTTATGTTTGAAGCATGATATGTGGGAAAAGGTTGAAAAGTTCCAGGGGGCCGAATACTTTCGCAAGGCACTGTATAAATGACAGGACACATCTATAAGTTGCAGGATACATGAATAAGTGGTAGGACACATCAATAAGTGATATTGTGGTAATGGCAGGTACGCAGGATGCAGTGATGAGACGCGAGACGGATTAAACTTTAGGTAGTAACTTTTATAGATAGATGCCGGTAGGGCTATCCTAAGCAACGAAACAAGTTAACAGCAATTGTCCTCGCAGGGACCAGATACAAGAAAATACTAATTATGAGAACACGACTACTCCGACAAAGGCCGGTCACTATAGGGCCACGGTATGGCCGACTACGGGTCCTTAGTATTTATGGCCCAGCCGCCGAGGATCTGGTGTAGTCTTCGGGCGTTCCGACGCCCAGACAAAGCAGGGGCACAACAGACCCTAGAAGAGTTCTTTGGCGGAATGTCCCCCCAGCGGAGGCAGCGGGATACCGCCTGGGAGTGGGAGAGTGGAGGCCGCAGCCCCCGGACAGGGGCAAGCAGCAGGTGCTGAGTGGCGGTGCTGAGTGGCGGTTGGTAGGCCTCCGGCACAGGCGGCAGCTGCACTAGGGGACCCGCGGTGGGCGACGGCCCAGCCCCTACCACGGACTGGAAAGGGGGTGGCGGCTGCGGGCGGCAATGGACACGCCGCAGCCACAGACAGGAGTGGAACGGCAATGGCCGCGGATGGCTGCGGGCAGGTCGCAGCCGCGGGCTGGAGCGAGGCGGCGACGGCCGCGAGTGGCTGCGGGCAGGCCACAGCCACGAACGAGCGAGGCGGCTACGGCCGCGGGTGGCTGCGGGCAGGCCGCAGCCGCAGGCTGTAGCGAAGCGGCAATGGCCGCGGGCGGCTGAGAAGCGGCGATCTTCTGTCGGTTGGCTCGGCGCCGTCTCCCTGCGGTCCACCGAGAGTCTCCCTTCTGTCCCTGTCCTCAGGTTACTGCAGGAGGCTCTGGCTCCCTGGCCCCCCATGGTCTCCTGCTCCTTCTCTCCCGTTCTGCTGACTCACTCTGACTGGCGTCCTCCGCCCCTTTTATATAGGCTCCTCCCCCAACTATCCTGGAAGTCTCAGCGGTCCGTCCCCTAACTCTGCTCCCCGGAAACAGACCCCCTAGGAACCTAGATGACGGTCCCATTGGTTCCGACCCGGACACTCGGTGGGGGCCCCTCCTCCTACAATAGGACACATCTGTAAGTGGTAGAATACGTGAATTAGTGGTTGATTGGAAGAACTAGTTGAACATGTTGACAATCGCTGGAACTGGAACACATATGTAAATAGTAGAGAACATCAGCTGGAAAAAAACATGAATAATTGTGAGGAAACAGCAATAACTCTATGAACACATTGAAAACTAGTACAGTAGGACATATTACAAATTATGAAGTATATCGATAAGTTGTGAAGCACATCTATACCTGGTGGGACACATCATTAATGGTAAAGCATTTCAAATTGTTGTGCGCATGAGTAACTGGTAGATCACATTCATGGTGTTTAGAGCACATCAATATATTTCAAACAGATATGTTACTAGAATTTACTATGCAAGTTGTTTAAATAAGTAAATAGACCTCTTAGACATGATCAGTCTGGTAAATTTACTTTAAAAATCCATGTCAGTATTGTTCTATAATCATGAACATTTCATGAGTCCAGCTATAGAATCAAAAAGCTCATCAGCAGCTTTTACTGAGCAGTATGAGATTTCAGCAACAGGGAGGAGGGACACTGAGGAACTGTTAATCTGGGTTGGCAGATGATTAAGAAGGAGTGTACAACCATTCTTCAATAGATTATTACAATAAATTCACCATCTTTTTTCCAGTATAAGAGTTTTATTGAATACGGTTTCTATTTTTAAATCTTGTGGCAGATCAGCCCAGTGTAAGTCTATGGGAAAACTGAGCATTTTTGCCGCGACCCCTCCCGGGGTCCTTTTAGGGTCTAAAATGTCTGAAATTGATGGAAACAGTGCTCAAATGACATGGAAATATCATGGGAAATACCCCTGGAAGCATTGCTGACTCCCAGGTCACAGCTGTGAACAATGTTGTCAGAGACTTACGCCACCTTTAGAGACGTATAATAAAACATACAAAAACGAAACCAAAATGGATTTTCCTGGGAAATATGTTAAGGAACATCCTTTCCAGGGTAATGATTTGTATGTAAGGCAAAATAAATAACCCAAAACAAAAATGTTCCTCCACCACTTGGGCAATGTTCACACCTAGCGTTTTTGATGCGTTTTTCAACTTTACCGTTGCTTTCAACCAAGACAAATGTATTCACTGGGAAATGTCATTTTAACACCTTATTTGGCTATGTGGTGTGTGACACATCATCTGACACATCCTGTTTAATTTATGAAAGAGGGACTCTGAAAGTCACAAAGGCTATTTTTATAGGGCCAGCAGTCGAACCTCACTTTTCTTAGATAGCCATCAACTGGCTATGCTTTCTTGTTCCCATTATTAAACAGTGGGTCCTTTATACTGTTATTGGGTATGCAGTGAGTGGCAGGGCTGCCCAAAATTTAAACGCACCCCAACAACCCATTGAACAGACCATATGCATGACCACATGCAACCAAAGTTCCCAGTATTCATTTGGTCCTCTCATACTGTTTGCTTATGCATTGAATGCAAGGTCTGCCCTGCACCAAAGTTACACACACCCCAATAAGCCTTTGAACCCACATACTGGATGACCACATTATAACCAAGTTCACATTATTCATTTGGTACTCCCATACTGTTTGTCTTTGCATTGAATGCAAGGCCTGCCCTGCGCCAAAGTTACACGCACCCCAATAAGCCTTTGAACCCACGTACTGGATGGCCACATGAAAACCAAGTTCACATTATTCATTTGGTACTCCCATACAGTTTGCTTATACATTGAATGCAATGCCTGCCCTGCACCAAAGTTACACGCACCCCAATAAGCCTTTGAACCCGCGTACTGGATGACCACATTATAACCAAGTTCACATTATTCATTTGGTACTCCCATACTGTTTGTCTTTGCATTGAATGCAAGGCCTGCCATGCGCCAAAGTTACACGCACACCAATAAGCCTTTGAACCCACGTATTGGATGGCCACATGAAAACCAAGTTCACATTATTCATTTGGTACTCCCATACTGTCTGCTTATGCATTGAATGCAGGCCTGCCCTGCACTTAAGTTACACACTCCCCAATAAGCCTTTGAACACACGTACTGGATGGTCACATGAACCCAAAGTTCCCATTATTATGATTTTTTAAGTCACCTAAAGTTTGCCCATGAAGTGAATACAAGGCCTGCCCAAAATTTGCACACACTCCAATCCCCCAAGGAAGAAATGTCGAGGTTGGCCACAGAAAAATGTTTTTTTCCAGTTTAAAGGAGCGGGTCTCCTATACTTGTAATGTTCATACACTAAGTGTATGGGCTGACAAACATTTCCCCCTGGGGGGTACACATCAACCTACTGTGTAAATATTTTTTTTTATGGCCATCATAAACACCCTTGCAAAAAACTATAGTGGCTTTGGCATCACGGAACACATTCACCTTGGTGATCTAGTGGTGGTGTTGGAAGAGACGTGGAGGATGGCCTACTAAAAATCTTTTCCCAATTTAAAGGAGCTGGTCACTAAGTGTATGGGCTGACAAACATTTCCCCCTTGGGGGTACACATCAACATACTGTGTAAACATTTTTTTAAAGGACACCAAAAACACCCGTTTACACAATAAGTTGGCTGTTGCATCACGGACCATGGTCACCATGGTGATTTAGTAGAGGTGGATGATGAGGATTAGGAGGAGAATAACACCAAATAGCCAAAATCAGGAAGCGTATACCCATGTGTGGGTGTGACGATGTGCATGGGAATACACCTCCCAAAAAAGACACTGCATTGGAGGTTATGTTTCGTTTTTATCATTCGGTTGTGTAGAGAAGTGTGACCCAATCCAACCCTTGTTCATTTTTATAAGAGTCAGCCTGTCAGCATTTTCAGTTGTGCTTATCAGTTATAATTCCACCAGTGGCACTAAAAACACGCTCTGACAAAATGCCAGCGGCAGAGCAGGCAAGGACCTCCAAGGTGCCACGTGTTCAGCTTGGATACCCAATAATTAAAAGGCACAGAGGAATCACGGAGGACGTTGGTACGGTCAGCAAGGTACTCCCTCAGCATCTTCCCAAACTTTGCACTCCTTGTGAGAGTATCCCGCGCCTCTGGATCAGGGTGACGGGAGGGTCTGAGAAAGCTCTCCCAGAACTTTGCCAGTGTTCCCCTGCCTCTGCTGTGTTTGAGATGTGTCTCTCACCTGTACTCCTTGGTTGACCACCGAACTGTGACCTCTGCCGCATGCATTTTCAGATGAGATTTTTTTTAATAATTCCGCAACAATGGCCTTTTGGTACTGTAATATTTTAGTACACCTATCTGTCTCTGGAAGAAGAGATTGACAGCTTTCCTTGTAGCATGTGTCTAGAAGTGTCATCAACCAGTAACAAGTGTCACTGAAAATTTTGATAATGCGAGGGTCACGGGAAAAGCAGCGCAACATAAAGTGAGCCATGCGTGCCAGACTGCTAACAAGCAAGACTTCCGTGTCCTCACCAACAGGATGACTGACCATGCTGTCCTCCTCCTCCTTCCTGTCATCAGGCCATCCACGCTGAACAGAAGAAGCTCCTGTTCTTTCTCCTCCTCCTCTTCCTCATTGTCAACCAATTCATGATGGGATGACATGAGGATGGGCTGTGTGTAATCACCCTGCATGGTTCCTTGCTCCATCTCATCGTGCTCTGCCTGCAATGCATCCTCTTTCAATGTGAGCAGAGAGCTTTTCAGAATGCAGAGAAGCGGGATGGTGATGCTAATTATGGTGTCATTGCCTCTCACCATCTTGGTGGCGTGCTCAAAGTTTTGTAGGATGGTGCATATGTCTGACACCCATGTCCACTCCTGAGGTCTTATGTGTGGAGTCTGAACTGAATACCAATGGCCTTGTTGATGCTGGTAGTCAACAACTGTCCTCTTCTGCTCACAAATTCTTTCCAACACATGCAGTGTAGAGTTCCAACGCGTGGGGACATCACCCACCAGTCGTTGAGCAGGAAGCTGCAAACGCTGATGAAGCATCGCAAGGGCGGCTGAAGCTGTAGCTGACTTTCTAAAATGGGCACAGAGGCATCGTACTTTCACAAGCAGATCCGGCAGCTCCAGGTAGGTTTTGTGAAACCGCTGAACCACGAGGTTAAGCACATGGGCCAGGCATGGTACGTGTGTGAGCTCGCCTAGCCTCAGAGCCGCCACCAGATTCCGGCCATTGTCACACACAACCATGCCTGGCTGTAGGTTCAGCGGAGTCAGCCACAAATCTTCCTGCTCTTTCAGAGCTGTCCACAACTGTTCAGCATTGTGCGGTTTGTCACCTAAGCATAATAGTTTCAGCACAGCCTGTTGCCACTTGGCTGAGGCTGTGCTGCAATGCTTCCAGCTTGTGACTGATGTGACATCCCTCACTCCCTCAAGATGGCTGGACCATCATTGTAAATACACCATTCTAAATACACACCTGTACTTTGTATCTTCCCCACCTCATTGTAGATTGTAAGCTCTCACGAGCAGGGTCGTCTTATTTTGCTTTAATTATTATATTGTTAACGTTGTTACTTATGACTTATGTTTTGAAACTGTTAAACTGTAAAGCACTGCGGAATATGTTGGCGCTATATAAATAAAGATTATTATTATTATGTGCTCAGTTCGGAGATGGAGAGAGGAGATGCAGGAGCTGTAGACTGTGGGGGCAACCTTGATTGACGTAGGGTCCGCAAGCGTCGGGAGGATGTGTTCCATCCCAAGTTCCGACTGGGTAACCACTTCCACTATGTTAACCCAGTGTGCTGTCAGTAAGATGTACCATCCCTGCCCACAAGCAATTGTCCACGTGTCCGTGGTTAGGTGAACTTTCCAAGTAACAGCATTGTTGAGGGCATGGGTAATGTTGTGGGATACGTGTTTGCATAATGCCGGGACGGCACACTGGGAGAAATAGTGGCGGCTGGGGACCGAGTGCCTTGGGACAACCACCGCCATCAGGTTGCAGAAAGATTCCCTCTCCATGAGCCTAAAAGGCAACCTTTCGAGCGCTAGCAGATGAGAAATGTGTGAATTTAGTACTGTGGCCTGTGGGGCATTGGCTGCGTATTTCCGCTTGCGTTCCAATGACTGGGGTATAGACAACTGAAGACCGCAATGACAGGTGCAGGGCAGGAGACATCTTGGCATGCACCGTGGACAGGGGATTGCCTTGCACACACAACAGTGGAAGAAGCAGTTGTGTCACCCGCAGACACTGTTCCTGGATCCTGGGGTTTGGCCCACAAAGTCGGGTACTTTGCTGCCATGTGCCTGATCATGCTGGTGGTAGTCAGGCTGGTAGTTTTGCTACCCTTGCTAATGCGGGCATGGCAGGTGGTGCCAACGGCCTGTTTGGCATTATCGGCAGAGTTTTTAAAAAACAACCAGACTCAGGAAGACCTAACAGTACTGCCAACTTCTGTTGTGTTAGTGTTACAAGGAACAGTTGGCCGCCTTCTGTCTGCAGCCACCACACTGCTTCTTCCTGCCTGTTGGGGTGCTGTCCTCGCTCTGCAGGTCCTCCTGACAGGATGGGTCAGTTACAATATCATTCCACTTCCGCACCCTGGTCCTCCTCCTGACTTTCTGGCAATTGCGTCTCATCTTCGTCCACCTCTTGTGACACGTTCCCCCTGTTGCCTTCTTGTGACCGTGGCTGCTCAAATATTTGGGCATCGCTACATGCGATCTCATCTTGCACCGCTTCAAGTGGACCAGGCGAGAGGCCCGAATCTTTAAATGGAAAAGTGAACAGCTCTTTGGAGTGTCCAAGTGTAGGATCAGTTGTCTCCGGGCACTCGGCTTGGCGGGAGGAAGGAGGATCAGTGTGATGATCCAGACTCACAGCTACTCAGACTTGACAGTGTAGAAGACAGGGTGCTGGTGGTGGTGGTGGCAAAGTGACTGTAAGCATTATCCGCTATCCAACCAACAACCTTTTGACACTGCTTTGGGCTCAATTGTGGTGTTCTGTGGTCCCCTAGTATTTCAGACAGGAAGGTCCGGCGAGAAGATATGGGTGTTTGTTGTGGCACAATTTCAGCTTGCCTACGGCCTCAGCCTCTACCTGCACCATCAACATCACGTGCACTTCCCCGTCCCTTGCCACACGCCTTGCCCATTATAAATAATAATATTTCCATGTTTACTACAAATGGCTGAATTTGGAGCGAACTTATATGTGATCCGTGAGCGGGAAAATCACAGTTTAAAATATCTGGACTGTAGGCAACAATTTTTTTTTTAGCAAACTGGTGTTAAAAAGTAGGGTAAGACATAGCAAAAACAGTTGAATGGATGCCTGAAATGCCAAAATTTGTAGCCCACAGATAGATGAGGCATCTGACTGAGATACCACATTGTTCAATATGTGACCTGTATTTTTTTTTTATGCAAAATAGTGTATAGAACTAGTGTAACAGACATTCAAAACAGTTGAATGGAGGTCACAAATGCCACAATTTGTAGCCCACAGATAGATGAGACTTCTGACGAAGATACCACATTGTTCAATATGTGGCCTGTATTTTTTGGTTTTTAACGCAAAATAGTGTATAAAATTAGGGTAACAGACAGCAAAAAATGTTGAATGGAGGTCTCAAATGCCACAATTTGTAGGCCACAGATAGATGACAGGTCTGACGGAGATAACACACTGTTCAATATGTGGCCTTTATTTTTTTTAATGCAAAATAGTGGCTTGTATTTTTTGTTTGTTATCGCAAAATATATTTTTGTTTTTTTAACTAAATAGTGTATAGAACTAGGGTAACAGACCGCCAATACAGTTGATTGGAGGTCTCAAATGCCATAATTTGTAGCCCACAGATAGATGTGGTGTCTGACAGAGATACCACATTGTAAAATATCTGGCCTGTATTTTTTGATTTTTCCTGCAAAATAGTGTCTAAAACTAGGGTAACACACAGCAAAAGCAGTTAAATGGAGGCCTGAAATGCCACAATTTCTAACCCACAGATAGTTGAGGCGTCTGACGGAGATAGCCCACTTTCAAATATCTGGCCTGTATTTTTTTTCCCCAGTTAAATTGTGTCAATAAGTAGGCTATGACACAACAAAAAAAAATCTATGGAGGCCTGAAATGGCACAAATTTGAGTGCAATGATATATGATCTGTGTATCGGACAAAACCCGTGTAAAATATCTGCCCTGTAGTTAAATATTTTTTTGACAGCTAAATATTTTTTGGGCAGCAAAATGGGGTTAAAAAATTATATAAGACACTCCCAAAATTTTTTACAGTACCACAAAAATGGCAGAATTTTCTGCGCACTCAGACGTGATGGCTGGGACAGGCAAACCCATTTAAAATAGCTGGATTATCACACTGTACTTTGAAAAGGATCTGGTTGTATTCAGCAGTGTCAACAAGCAAATAGAGAAAAAAAGGGGGGCTATACATTGCTTTCGAATAATCAGGATTAAGATGCAAAAAAAAATATTCCTGGCCATTGATACCTGGTGCTATGTACATACGGTCAATATATGTAATAGGCAGAAGCAGACAGTAATGGAATGGACCCTCTTGATGTATGCAAAGAAGTATGCCACATACAATGCCTGCCTGCTACTGATATCTATATACCCACAGACACTCCCTGCGTACCTAGCACTGCAATATATATACCCCATAATTAGTCCTTAGAAGGAATGTTGATTAAGCTGGATTTGTGTATTCTATTATGGTATACCCACACTTATAAACCCCCAAATCTGATCCTATCTTGCCAGCAAGTCTCCCTACACTGTCTGATTCCGGAGGTGACTGTGATGAGCCAGGCGGCGGCAGGTCTCATATAGACCTATTGACGCTGTTCGGCCAGCCAATCACTGTAATACCACAACCAAGATGGCTGCGGCATTACAGTGCGTGGCAGGCAATCCCTGCATGTTGATTGGCGCTCTAAAGAGCGCCAAACTTGCAGGACGGGGACCCGAACTCCCGCCAAGCAAACACGGAAATGCTCGGCGCTCGCCGAGTACCGCGAGTACAGCGATGCTCAGGCGAGTAACAAGCATTACTGAGTATGCTCGCTCATCACTACTAATTACCTTTGGCTGTGGTCTACCCATACATGTAGCGGGTTCATATGTTTTGTTATTTCAACTATTGGTAAGATTAAGAGCTGTGGGTTTTATATATGTAACTTACCTAACTGTATTGCTTATCCTAAACAGTTTACTGACAGCATAGATCTGAAGCATTTGTCATCGGTGACTGACAAATATCCCAGCCAGACACAATGGACAGAAGTTATACTGCAGTTTCCGACTGAGGAAGTGTACATAAAGGTACGTTATGTAACAGCAGTGTTCTGTATTTGGCAAATAAATACAAGTATGTTTCCTGATTCATCTAAAGAATAAGCCTTCTATTGCTCCGTAGCGTCACAGTACAATGACATTATTCTTCTTTTATAAAGTCCTGTGTTATGTAACATTTATACTATAGTCATACCTACAGAATGTAACTAGCAGCAATAGCTGAGTCAACAAGATATTTATTTTTTTGCGAATAAACAGACCTTCCAGTGTTTCACAATGTAGAGAATGTAGATTATATGATCTTCTACATCATGCCCCAGTATAGAATTTGATGGCGATGCATATAAAACACCCAGGGCCGGCCCGAGAGATTACGGCGCCCTAGGCGAAACTATTTTGTTGCGCCCCTACCATTCTTGGTAGCAGATGAAAACTTGGGATATAAATTTAGGAGCAAAATAAACCACAACAACAATGATTAATTAACTCTCTCCTAACTCTTTAATTTTCTGAGAAGTTGTATAGGACAAATATATACAAAGTAATCAATAACACAAAACAAAAACGACCATAGGTAATTAAAATTTTTGTTTCCTTGCCTTTTTTTTTGAAAAGGATGACACTAAGTCACCGAGATTAATTTGTTTAGCAACTTCAGATTCTATCGAAATTGTTGCCAACCCAACCAACCTCTTTTGGGTCATATTTGCCCTTAAATATGTACACTTTTGTTTCCATCCCTAAAACTTTTTGCCTTTTGAAAAGATTTTTTATAATTTTTTCTATTTTTTCTCTGGCGCCCCCTTTGGGTCGGCGCCCTAGGCAGCCGCCTAGTTCGCCTATACGTTCGGGCCGGCCCTGAAAACACCTACAGTATATTAGGTGTTAGGGTAGGAATGGTCTCCGTGTGCTGTAATCCTATTCTGCCTCTTAAGCTTACCAATACTTTTACAGTAAGTAAGTAGAAAAGCATGGTCATCCTGCCCTTAACTTCCATGACGAGTTTATACTGCTTCAGATTCACATAAAAGACTATTATGTCGTAATATTATCATGATCTATAAGTTGTCATTCATTTCTTTTCTCATCAGCACTCTATGAGCACTATAGGTACTGGTACATATTTTTTGTCATGTTCCTTCATACATTGCGCCCACCTTTATCCAATGGATGGCCTGCCATATATGGAAAACCCACTTGTCTGTTTTAGCTGTATGTCTTAGACAGATGGAAGGACAGGAGCAGTGATGCAAAAATTAGAGATGAGCAATTCGATTGTCACTGCCCTGGTCTAACATCTAGTCCAAACCTATGTGGTCGCCAACCTTCACTTCCAGCTTCCCGTTCTTCATTTCTTCGCTCCCTGGCATCCTTGGCCTGGCATTTTTAGCGCCTTTTGAGCTTACTAGACCCCCTGACATCATGATTGAGATCTAGTCATTAGGTCTCGCAAGATGAAATGACATGCATTGTGCCTTAATGTCATGGGTCACAGGGCCTAGTATGTGCCAGGGTGCCCAGAATGTGAGGCAAGGCCAGGAATTCAACAGCATCAGAGAGGACACCAGACCAGGCCTGCATAAATAGAATTGCTCATCTATAACAAAGGCCCATCCTGATTTTCTGTAATCCAGTGGATAATACAATGGCAGCAGTATAGCAATAGAAAATGCTGGCAATGTAATTATGGGTCGCCCTCCCAGGGCTGTGGGGTACTTGGTACCGGGCCGGTGTCAGTGGGATGTGTCACAGCAGCGGTGTCCCGGTCCATGGCCCTGTGCGCCCAAATCACTGGTGGTTTGTAGTTAATGGAATGGAATAGTTCGTGACGCCACCTGTGGTGCTCGGCAAGGGAGATGTTAAGCCGACGCTGCAGACAGATCCCCTGGGACTGATGGTAGGGTGCAGCAAAGATGTAATAGCTCCCCACAGGTGAAGCTATAGTCCCAGGGCAGTGTAGAGGTGGATGGCACAGGGATGTAGCAGTGCCGTAAGGGTAGGAAGAAGACAAGACACAGCGGGGTGCAATTTCTGTACCTTTACTTGATAACTGCAGTCCAGGGTCCTGATTACAGATGGTAATGGAGCAGGCTAGCCAGGAAGCAACTCAGGGATTCTCTCTCAGCAGACGGGCTGTGCAGTCTCCTTCCTAACGCTGGTTTGAATGAAGCACTCCAGTACTAAGTTACTCTGAAGTTCCTCCTGTCAGATGTTCCCAAGAACCTTACTTGCACAGCAGACAGCTGTAGCCTCTCTCGGGGACTCTTCTCTTTCTCTCAGTCCTGGTTCTCTAACCAAGCTGCTGTTGTGCCTCAAGTCTTAGATGGGAGTAGGGCATTTACAGCCTCCTACTCCTCTGGTATCTGCTGTAGGACCGTTAGTATCCGTACAGCCGTGGAGATCAGGCTCCAGTTCATGCGCTCTCAAGCTGAGGGAGCTCGCCTTCCGCAGCTCAACCTCCAGCTTCTCTCTAAACATCTGCACACTTCACCCTCCGCAGACTAACTGACCACTCCTTCCTCTTGGCCCTCAGAGGGCACGCCTCCCCTTAATCCTGGTTCAGAGTTCCCCCTGCTGGCCTGGAGTGGAACTGTGCTGCATGTATGGATTGACTGCAAGAGAGACCCATCATTGCCTCCAAGCCTGACATTACCCTCCCCTGGAGAAAGGCAAAGCCACTGTGGCGACCATACTCCTGGGGGCGCCACATTCCCCCCTAGTGCAAGTCAGCACTCCTGGGCTGAACAAAAACATGAAAAATATAAACAGTGACACAATAATAATTGTACAAGATTTGTAAAAAGGAAAAATGTACAAAAACCAAGTGCTTCAAAAATGGTCCTATGATGGCAAGTCCAAGCATCAGTGTACATGGTCCATTCCTGGGCAAATGGTGAAATATTTACAAGGAAAGTTTTTGACCACACACAAGTCCTGTGGTTCAGTGTCCATAAAACAAAACTGGAAAGTTCCAAAGGAAACTCTTACAGGTTACCTGTAGGCACAAAAACTTGAAAAACAGTTACATATATACATACACAATCTCAACATTTACATCTATTTTGCTATATGCGATATCTAAGGGGTGGTATACCTTGTGTGGTGCGGGTAGACCACCTGCATAAGACTGGTGTAGTGGGCAATGTACTAGATACACTACTGGGGTTTCTATGTAACACAGGGATACTAGATTGTCTGTGAACTCTTAGACCCTCCAGGGGCACAACAGGTTCGCCACTGGCAGGACGAGGGTTCTCTGGCTCCACTGCTGGTGTGGCATCTGCTTCCTGATTCTCTTGAGTCACATCTTCCTGTGCTACCAATTGGGGAAACAGCAACACTGGCACCACTATAGCATCATTCACTTTAGTCCAATTTGCAGGGAATTCCCCAAGCACTGTGCTGACCTTCTCTTCTTCCACCATGGGCTGGATGTTATCTGGTTCTTCTTTTCTTTCTTTTAACTGGTCAGGGCATAACTTCAAATGATCTCTCGATACCGCTGCTGAGGTCTCTCCTCCATCTTTACTAACAAGGCATACCTTAGTATTATCAAAATTTGAGGGCAGAATGGTATAAGGTTCAGCTTCCCACTGATCATCCAATTTGTGCAATCTTCTCTCTCTTTTCAAGACTTGTTCTCCCGGCGACAAAGGAACGGCAGGTGCATTCTGATTGTAAAGCTTCTCCTGCTTTTGTCTTGCCTGGGCCAAACTCTTCTCCACACATTCTTGAACTCTTCTGTACTGTTGCTGCTTCTCCGTGTCCCAATCAGCATCTGGTGACGCTACTTCAGGTGTCAGGACTCCCATGTCTAAGTCAATAGGCAGCTTACCAGGTCTTGCTCTCATTAAATAGGCTGGGGTACAGTTGGTAGAGTTCACTGGAATATGGTTGTAGAGGTCTACCAGATTGGGCAGCTTCTCTGGCCACAGATTCCTCTCCTCCAAGGGCAAAGTCTTCAGGAAGTCCATCACTACCTGGTTCATATTCTCGCACATGCCATTGGTCTGTGGGTGATACGGCGTTGTCCGGATCTTCTTACAACCATACAGGTTACAGAATTCTTGGAACACTTCTGCCTCGAAAGCTGGACCTTGATCCGTAAGCACTCTTTCAGGATACCCATGTGGTCTACAGAAGTGCTGTTGGAATGCTCTGGCTGCTGTACTGGCTGTCTGATATTTGACAAGCACAACTACCAGGAATCTTGAGTAGTGGTCCACATTGGTAAGTGCATAGATGTAGCCTGACCGGCATGGAACCAGCTTCACATGGTCCAGGGCTACCAACTCAAGGGGCTGTTTGGTGATGATTGGCTGTAGCGGAGCTCTCTGGCTGTCTCGATCCTTTCTGCGCAGGTTACATTGTTCACACTCCCGGCACCACCTCTCAATGGCTTTCCTCATACCAGCCCAGTAGAACCTCTCTCGGAGCAATACTTCCAACTTCTTCCATCCGAAGTGTCCAGCTCCATTGTGGTATGCTTCCAGGACCATTGATGCCTCTCTCTTTGGGACTATCACCTGCCAAACCAGCTCAAGAGTGCGGGCATTGAGACTCCTCCGACACAGCTTCCCTTCATAAATGAACAGCCGGCCTCTCTCCTTCCACAACTGCTGAGTTTCTTCAAGAGCATCCAACTCTGGACGTGAGTCAGCTCGTGTCAGCAGCTCCTTCACCAGGCGGACTGCAGGGTCACTATCTTGCTTTTCTGCCCATTCATGATGGGAAAATGGGTTCAGCGTGACCTCCTTCAAGTCAGACCGTCGGTTCCTCACTCCTTGAGCACGTTGGGCCGCAAGTGGCCGGTGGAAGGGAGGTAGCTCTATCTCTTCAAGAGCCTCAGGGTCGTCTCCTGCATCTGGTAGGTTAGGCATTCTGGACAGCGCATCAGCATTGGCATTCTTGTGCCCTGCCCGGTACTTGTTGGTAAACTCATAGTTCGATAGCCGAGCCATCCATCGCTGCTCCAGTGCACCTAGTTTTGCAGTGTCCAAATGCGTCAACGGATTGTTGTCCGTAAAGATAGTGAACTTGGCGGAGGCTAGGTAATGTTTGAACCTTTCGGTGACAGCCCAGACTATGGCAAGGAACTCCAGCTTGAAAGAACTGTAGTTATCAGGGTTCCTTTTAGTGGGGCGCAGCTTCCTGCTGGCGTAGGAGATCACTCTTTCTTTCCCATTCTGTACCAGCGACAGTACTGCTCCTAGACCCACGTTGCTAGCATCTGTGTACAGCACAAAGGGTTTGTCATAATCTGGGTAAGCCAGGACCTCGTCACCTGTGAGAGCCATCTTCAGCCAAGTGAGGGATCTCTCCAACTCTTCAGTCCATTCAAAGGTGGAATTTTTCTGCTTGGTCTTCTTGGACTGCCCCACCAGAAGGTTTTGCATAGGGGTGGCTATTTCAGTAAAGCCCTTGATGAATCTTCGGTAGTAGCCTACAGCCCAAGGAATTGGCGTACTTCATGAAGGTTGCTGGGCTTCGGCCAGTCCCAGATGACTGTGACCTTATCAGGATCTGGTGTCACACCTTCTGCACTGACCACATGACCAAGGTACTGCACCTTGGGCTTCAGGAGGTGGCTTGGAGGGCTTCACCTTCAGGCCAAAATTGGACAAAGCTTCAAACACTTCAGCCAGGTGCTCCAGATGATCTTCATAGGTTTTGGAGAAAACAATGACATCATCCAGGTACAACAGGACCGTCTCAAAGTTCATGTGTCCCAGGCAGCCCTCCATCAGCCGTTGAAATGTTCCTGGAGCAGTGCAGAGCCCAAATGGCAAATAATTGAACTCACAGAGACCCATTGGAGTGGTAAATGCTGTTTTCTCCTTGTCTGCCTCTGCCACGGGAACCTGCCAATACCCACTGGTGAGATCCAAGGTGGAAAAGTAATTAGCAGTTTTAAGTGCAGCTAATGATTCCTCAATTCTGGGTAATGGGTAGGCATCTTTATGTGTAATACTGTTAATTTTCCTGTAATCAACACACATTCTCATGGTACCATCCTTTTTCTTTACAAACACTATCGGAGCTGCCCAGGGGCTACAACTGTCTCTGATGACCCCTGCCTCCTTCATCTCCCTCAACATACTCTTAGAACACTGGTATTGTGTTGGGGGTATAGGTCTGTACCTCTCTTTTATGGGTGGATGGTCTCCCGTGGGGATATGATGTTGAACTCCTTTTGCCTGCCCAAAATCTAGTGGGTGTTTGCTGAATACCCGATCATACTCTTGTGTCACTCTGTAAACCCCATTTTTCTGGTATGAAGGTGTAGAGTCAGTTCCCATCTGCAGTTGCTGACACCACTCATCTGGCTGCTTTACAGAGCCATTGTCCCCCACCTGATCGGATGAGACCAAGGGTTCTGCTGCCTGCAAAGAGTTGTTATTAACGGTGAGCAGCTTAGCAACTGTGGCGTTCCGAGGTATTGTGGCTTCCTCTTCCCCAAAATTCAAAAGGCGTACAGGTACTCTCCCCTTTCGTACGTCAACCACCCCTCTAGCTGTCAGGACAGTGGGCCTGCACTCGGAGTATACTGGTTCTACCAACACCTGGTAATCTCTTCCTCTAAGACCTATAGCTGCCCGACACCAAACCAACATTTCACATCTGGGGGGTATTGCAATGGGAAAAGCATCACTCACTCTGACGCTGCCAGTCTCTCCGCCAGAGAGTTCTACCTGTTGCCTTTGCATCAGGGCTCGGATCTACTTCTGCAGGACTCGCTGTTCTCCGGAACCAGCAGTCTCAGCCACCTGTTGCAACAAGACAATAACCTTGGACAGGCAGTTTTCAATTACATTTGTTCCAAGAGTCATCATGGGATTGCATTCACGTCGGTCAATATCAACAACTATTAGACCTTGAGACTTTAGCTCTACCCACCCCACTTTAACAGTAATTTCTTTGCATCCTATCTGCGGTAAAGACTGACCATTACTAGCAACTACTGCTAGTTCATCAGTGGGGCCACGGGTAAGTTCTGAATCAGCCCAATATCTCTTGTTGTACAGAATGTACGGCTTAGTGGTCACCTGGGAGCCAGTGTCCAGCAAAGCGTTCATGGGGATGCTGTCAATCACCACAGGAAGGATCCGTCTCCCTCCCACATACTTGGCTCTCCAGTTCCTTGGGCCTGGGGATCCTACTCCTGGGGGTTGGCCCTCTGCCCCAGGGGTTGCTCGTTTAAAGGACAATATCTTGCAAGATGACCGGCCTTGTAGCAGCGACGACAGATGGGACGTCCGTCCTGGTCATAGCGATCGTTGTTCCTCCCTCGAAGTGGCGGGGCTCTCCTCCTCCGGAGCCATGGGAGATCCTCTGGACTGGAAGCAAGCTGGATCTTTTCTTTGGAGGACACTTGTAGGGACTACACGGTTTTAGTAAGTGCAGCCATTCCTTTGGTCAACTCCTGGACCTGAAGACGCAGCTCCTCAGTTAGATCTTTATCCAGAGTCTGTGCATCAGACTCCACAGGGATGGAAGGAAAAGATGTTGCTTCCTGATGGTAGGTGATCGGTGGGCACCTAGGGGGCGCTGGACGGCTGTCAGTGGACTCCTGCAGTACCCGAATAGCCCTGTCCTTAAAATTAGCAAAGTCCAGATCAGGGTTTTGCAGGGTTATAATACGCAACTGTCCTCTGTGGGTACTGGAGAGGAGTCATTCAATGAACTGCTCCTTTAACAGTTTATCTTCCTCCTTCACACTGTCAGGATCAACTTGCTTAACGGCTCGCAGCGCCTCCTGCAGGTTGAGAGCATAATCCCTGATACTGTCCTGCGCCTTCTGTTTACAGCCAAAGAACCTCTGTCATGCCCGCCGCCGATGCTCACCTGCAGGGTCCTGTGCGCACCTCCCGGCGTGCACCCGCTCCCCGGCGCGTCCCCGCTCCTGACCTACGGCCTCCCCGACGTCGGTCCTACACTCCTGCGGCCGGCACTCTGATTACACGATGTGACGTGCTGGCTCCGCCCCCAACATGGCGGCGCCCATCCTCTATTTCTGCCCGGCGTCTTCCCAGGTAAGACGCCTGTGTATCGTTCTGATCCGCTGTCCCTTTGGTCAGCGCTCTCTGCTCTCCCAGGCCCTGTACCTTCTCCTTGTGGCTCCTTGTCTGTGTCTTGTTGTCTTGCCTCTGTGTTCGCTATCCCTGCGTTCCTGATCTCACCTCTCCCTCTCTCTTGCAGCCTCCAGCATTCGCCAGCTCGGAACCCTCCACGTCCGTGTCTCTCTCTGGCTCCTTACTCGTTGTCCTCTTTACCGCTGCTCCGCTGACTCTTCACCCTAGTACCCCCTGGTGTTCACCCAGTCACCCCTTTGGCTCCGGCTGTCACGGTTCCATCCCTTGTGGGTCTGCGCCAAACACTCCCTGTATAGGGGGTGGCCCCACCTGGTCAGCTCGCCCGCAGGGGCTCTGGAGCCGTGACCCAGAGGGTCCACTCCGGGTTATTGTCTTTATCTGCCATCTAAAGCACAAACTGTAACAGATACACAGGCCATGGACCCCGCTGGAGTCACAGCTACTCAGAAGGAGTTAATTTTTTTTATGAGAGAACCAAACGCGCATAATGTCCTTTATGAAATCAATGGACGCGCGCCTCTCCGCCCTCCAAACCTCTGATCCTGGTAATGCGGCTCAGCTGGCCGGCTTGCAGCAAGAGTTAGCGCAGCAGCGGGACGCACTTAATCACATCCTCAGCTACATGGCCTCGGTTGATGGCCGCTTACTCTCGCTCCAGGAGGCCGCGGCCGCTCCTCCCCCAGTTGCTAGTCCCCACCCCCTACCGCGGTTGGCCAAACCACCCCGCTAAAACGGTGGCGCTAAACTGTGCCGAGGGTTCCTGAACCAATGTCGCCTCCTCTTCGAATTGCAGCCTCAGGTATACCCCACGGACCAGTCTAAAGTGGCCTTCATAATCTCCCCTCTTGAGGGGGACGCTTTGGCATGGGTAAACCCCCTCTGGGAGCGTGATGACCCCCTAGTTGCCCACTTGTCAGATTTTTTGGACACGTTTCGTCGTGTATTCGACGAGTCAGGCCGTCTCGCTTCCACTACTGAGTCTTTATTCAGCTTATGCCAAGGATCCCTAACCGTGGGACAATATGCCATTCAATTTCGGACTCTGTCGTCCGATTTGGGCTGGAACAATGAGGCATTGGTGGGAGCATTTTGGAGGGGGCTTTCGGGTAGTATAAAGGACGAGCTAGCAGGCTGCGACACTCCCATGACTCTTGAGGATATAATCTCTTTGGCGACCCGAATCGATCTGCGGTTCCAAGAACAGGCCCGTGAGAGACGACTCGCGCGCCCGCTGCCATCTCCTCGCAGACCTCTCAGCCCTCGTTCTAGGGCTTTTTCCTCTGCGTCAGTACCCGAGCCTATGCAGGTGGATCGCTCGAAGCTCTCCGAACAGCGTCGCAAGGAGAGAAGTTCTCACGGTCTATGTTTTTATTGCGGCAGTGGGTCTCATTTGCTCCGAACCTGTCCGGAACGTCCGGAAAACTTCTCCGCCTAGGTCAGGTAAGAGAGGCCTCCCTAGGTGTGCATGATTCCTCTCAACCCCTTTCTCTGTCTGTCCTATTACATGTGGGTGACAAGCGAGTTTCCTTGGCAGCCTACGTGGATTCGGGCGCCGCTGGGAATTTTATTAGGCTCGATATAGTCTCCAAATTTTCGGTCCCTGTAAAGCCCCTTGAGAGCCCCCAGGTCCTTGCATCTGTAGACGGTAATTCCTTGCGAGAGTCCGTTAAGCTAGTTAAGCATGAGATCGAGCTCCAGGTTGGCGCCTTGCACAAGGAGAGAATCTCGTTTTTTGTTTTAGCCGGCATCTCCCATCCTGTTCTCCTAGGTCTTCCCTGGTTGCAACTTCATGAGCCCACCCTGGATTGGCGAAACGGCAATGTTTTGTGCTGGGGGGAGTCTTGTCGGTCTCGGTGTCTGCAGCCGGTGCATCCTGTGGGTGTTCCCCGTCTCCTCCCTGGTCCCTCTAGTTTGCCGCCCGCATATAGGGCCTACGCGGATGTCTTCGACAAGAGAGAAGCTAAGGTTCTTCCACCCCACCGACCTTATGACTGCCCTATCGAGCTCATTCCTGGTGCCACTCCTCCCCGTGGGAGAATTTTTCCTCTCTCTTTAGCCGAAACGCAAGCTATGTCAGAGTACATTCAAGAGAACTTAGCCAAAGGCTTCATCCGGAAATCATCCTCGCCTGCGGGAGCAGGTTTCTTTTTTGTGAAGAAGAAGGACGGGTCTCTTCGTCCGTGTATTGATTATCGGGGCCTTAACCGCATCACGGTGAAGAACAAGTACCAGCTTCCATTAATTCCTGAACTCTTCGATCGCTTGAGAGGAGCACGAGTCTTCACCAAGCTAGACCTGCGAAGAGCCTACAATCTTGTTCGTATACGGTCCAGGGATGAATGGAAGACCGCATTCAACACACGGGACAGGCATTACGAGTACTTAGTAATGCCATTTGGACTCTGCAACACCCCTGCAGTATTCCAAGAACTCGTTAATGACATCTTTCGAGATCTCCTCTATGTCTGTGTAGTGGTCTATTTGGATGACATCTTGATCTTCTCCCCCGACTTGTCTACTCACCGCCGAGATGTCCGTCAAGTTCTACATCGTCTCAGGGAGAATTTCCTATTTGCCAAATTGGAGAAATGCCTCTTTGAGCAGGCCTCCCTGCCGTTCCTTGGCTACATCGTTTCTAGTACTGGCTTGGAGATGGATCCTGAAAAGGTCTCTGCCATTCTCAAATTGCCGCGTCCCCAAGGAGTGAAGGCAATCCAGCATGTTTTGGGCTTCGCCAATTTCTACAGGCAATTTATCCCGCATTTTTCCTCCCTGGCCAAGCCTATCTCGGCTCTCACTTGCAAAGGGGTTAATCCCCACACTTGGCCGTTGGAGGCCGAGGTCGCCTTTAAGAATTTAAAACAGGAATTCGCTAAGTCTCCGGTACTCCACCGTCCAGATGCCAATAGGCCATTCCTCCTGGAGGTTGATGCTTCGTCTGTGGGAGCGGGAGCTGTCCTTCTGCAAAAAACCTCCTCGGGACGCATGGTCACATGTGGGTTCTTCTCCAAGGCTTTCTCCGCCCCAGAAAGAAATTACTCCATCGGAGACAGAGAACTACTGGCCATTAAACTCGCTCTTGAGGAGTGACGCCATCTTCTTGAAGGAGCTGTCCATCCGTTCATCATATTCACGGATCATAAGAATTTGGCTTATGTTCAGACTGCCCAAAGACTCAACCCACGTCAAGCTTGATGGTCTCTGTTCTTTGGGCGCTTTGATTTTCAGCTCCACTTCCGGCCAGGGAATAAGAACGTCAAGGCTGACGCCCTGTCTCGTTCCTTTTCGCCTGTGGACAATGAGGATGGTCCAGCGCACATCATCAATCCGGCTAAGATTATCACTGTGGCTCCCCTAAGCGTACTTTCTCCACCACCTGGTAAGACCTTCGTTCAAGACGGGGACAAGGCTAGGGTCCTACGTTGGGGGCACTCATCTAAATTTTCTGGACACGCTGGAGTGAGAAAGACTCTCTATCTCGTCTCTCGTCACTATTGGTGGCCATCGCTTCGCCAAGATGTCTTGGACTTCATCGCTTCCTGTCCTTCGTGTAACAAGAACAAGGTCCCTCGATGCCGGCCCTGTGGGCTCCTGCATCCATTACCCATACCTACGACTCCATGGACCCACATAGCTATGGACTTCATCACCGATCTGCCACGGTCCTCAAGATGTACGGTTATCTTAGTGGTCGTGGATCGGTTTTCTAAGAAGGCTCACTTTGTTCTATTGTCTGGTCTGCCTTCTGCCCCTGAGTTGGCGAAGATTTTCTTGCTCCACGTCTTCCGTCTCCATGGCTTTCCCCAGCACATCGTCTCAGACAGAGGAGTCCAATTTACCTCTCGATTTTGGCGAGCTCTCTGCAGCTTGATGAAGATAACTCTGGATTTTTCCTCAGCCTATCACCCCCAGTCTAATGGACAAGTAGAACGGGTCAATCAGGTCCTAACTTCCTACCTCCGGCATTTTTCCAACGCTCACCAAGATGACTGGGTTTCTCTTCTTCCGTGGGCTGAATTCGCGTACAATAATCATCCCAGTGAAGCTTCTGCCAAGTCTCCCTTTTTTGTGGTTTTTGGACATCATCCGGGCATTCCCCTTCCCGTGTCCCCCACCTCGGGAGTACCGGCGGCGGACTCTGTGTCGGTAGATTTCTCCCAGATTTGAAGGGACACCAGGGAGGCCCTTGAGAGAGCCAGTCACAAAATGAAGGATTATGCCGATAAGAGACATTTAGACGCTCCTCCGTACTCCCCCGGGGAGAGGGTCTGGCTATCCACACGGTATATCAGACTAAAGGTCCCTTCTTATAAGTTGGGTCCACGTTTCATTGGTCCTTTTGAAATCCTAAAGCGTGTCAATGACGTGGCCTACAAATTAAAATTGCCTGCCTCGCTAAGAATTCCTAATGTTTTTCATGTATCCCTCCTCAAACCAGCGGTATTTAATCACTTCCACTCAACTGCTTCGCAAAATTTCCAACCCAGCAGTTCTGATAATACCTTTGAGGTTAAAGAGATACTTGCCACAAAAACGGTTAGAGGTCGAACTTTGTTTTTGGTCGATTGGAAAGGTTTCGGTCCTGAGGAGAGGTCCTGGGAACCTCGAGAAAACATTAATGCACCTCTGATCATGAAGCGATTTTTTGACAACCTTAGGAGCGGAGGGAGTAGAGGGGGGGTACTGTCACGCCTGCCGCCGATGCTCACCTGCAGGGTACTGTGCACACTTCCCGGCACGCACCCGCTCCCCGGCGCGTCCCCGCTCCTGACCTCCGGCCTCCCCCGACGTCGGTCCTACACTCCTGCGGCCGGCACTCTGATTACACCATGTGACGCGCTGGCTCCGCCCCCAACATGGCAGCGCCCATCCTCTATTTCTGCCCGGCGTCTTCCCAGGTAAGATGCCTGTGTATCGTTCTGATCCGCTGTCCCTTTGGTCAGCGCTCTCTACGCTCCCAGGCCCTGTACCTTCTCCTTGTGACTCCTTGTCTGTGTCTTGTTGTCTTGCCTCTGTGTTCGCTATCCCTGCGTTCCTGATCTCACCTCTCCCTCTCTCTTGCAGCCTCCAGCATTCGCAAGCTCAGAACCCTCCACGTCCGTGTCTCTCTCTGGCTCCTTAATCGTTGTCCTCTTTACCGCTGCTCCGCTGACTCTTCACCCTAGTACCCCCTGGTGTTCACCCAGTCACCCCTTTGGCTCCGGCTGTCATGGTTCCATCCCTTGTGGGTCTGCCCCAAACACTCTCTGTATAGGGGGTGGCCCAACCTGGTCAGCTCGCCCCCAGGGGCTCTGGAGCCGTGACCCAGAGGGTCCACTCCGGGTTATTGTCTTTATCTGCCATCTAAAGCACAAACCGTAACAACCTCATCTTGATTTCAGCTGCAGTTCGTGTGTCAAAGGTGCTCCTCAGCTTGGCCAGGATCTTTGCAACAGTCTCTTTATCAGTGTCCTGCCAGGCTTTCACCTCTCTCTGTGCTGCACCCGTTAGCTGTCCAATCAGGATATTCACTTTCTGGCTTTCAGACAGAGGGTATACTTTAAACAAACTGCACAGTCTCCCTTTAAATTCACTCAGGGTATGCGACTCACCCGAGTACTGCGGTAGCCAGGCCGCTCCCGGTATGTAGGGCATAGATAGCGGCATTATGGAGACCGCTGCGGCGGGCACTCCTCCTGGCGGTGCTGCGGGGTTGGCAACGGCGCCTGCCGCTGCATCGCCGCTTGTTGCGGACATCCTCTCCCCCCCTAGTTAACGTTAGCCAGGGCCGGGGAGTTATGGGAGCTCACCGGCGGCCGCTTCACAGGCCCGACGCTCCGGGCTGTAGGCCTCAGCTCCTCCTCTTCTCGCGCGCTGTCCTCTCTTCCCGCGCGGCACTTCGCTTCTTCGCGCTCTGCGGCAGGCTCCGCCCACAAAGGCCTGCCTCTTTCTTCCCGCGCATGCCAAGCAGCGCGGTAATGGCGGCTATTGGCGCCAATTATACATACAGTCTTTCTGCACAAACACAGTCTATGGCACACAGGACCCGGGGGGTACCGGGCTCCGTAATCCTGTTCGTGATGCCAAATTGGGTCGCCCTCCCAGGGCTGTCGAGTACTCGGTACCGGGCCGGTGTCAGTGGGATGTGTCACAGCAGCGGTGACCCGGTCCGTGGCCCTGGGCGCCCAAATCACTGATGGCTTGTAGTTAATGGAATGGAATAGTTCGTGATGCCACCTGTGGTGCTCGGCAAGGGAGATGTTAGGCTGAGTGCAGACGGACTTTTTAGCCCTGCGGATTTTTCCGCGCAGAATGGAAGAAATCCGCAGGTCAAATTACCTGCATTTTTCCTGCGGATTTCTTCCATTTTTCCTGCGGTTTTTGTGCGGTTTTCCACTGCGGTTTTCCCCCTGTGGATTTGGTGACAAGGGAGATGGAAAACCGCACAAAAGAAGTAACATGCTGCGGATTTTGTACCGGAGGAAAACCGCACGGAAAAATCTGCAGCGTCTGCACAGCGGTTTTTTTTTTCATTGATTTTAAGGCTACTGTACATCACAATGCGGATATGCAACGTTTCTGCGCGGTAAAATCCGCTGCAGATACGCTGCAAATCTGCATCGTGTGCACACAGCCTTAAGCCGATGCTGCAGACAGATCCGCTGGGACTGATGGTAGGGTGCAGCAAAGATGTAATAGCTCCCCACAGGTGAAGCTATAGTCCCAGGGCAGTGTAGAGGTGATTGGCACAGGGATGTAGCAGTGCCGTAAGGGTAGGAAGCAGACAAGACACAGCGGGGTGCAATTTCTGTACCTTTACTTGATAACTGCAGTCCAGGGTCCTGATTACAGATGGTAACGGAGCAGGCTAGCCTGGAAGCAACTCAGGGATTCTCTCTCAGCAGACGGGCTGTGCAGTCTCCTTCCTAACGCTGGTTTGAATGAAGCACTCCAGTACTAAGTTACTCTGAAGTTCCTCCTGTCAGATGTTCCCAAGAACCTTACTTGTACGGCAGACAGCTGTAGCCTCTCTCGGGGACTCTTCTCTTTCTCTCAGTCCTGGCTCTATCCAAGCTGCTGTTGTGCCTCAAGTCTTAGATGGGAGTAGGGCATTTTCAGCCTCCTACTCCTCTGGTATCTGCTGTAGAACCGTTAGTATCCGTACAGCCATGGAGACCAGGCTCCAGTTCATGCGCTCTCAAGCTGAAGGAGCTCGCCTTCCGCAGCTCAACCTCCAGCTTCTCTCTACACGTCTGCACACTTCACCCTCCGCAGACTAACTGACCACTCCTTCGTCTTAGCCCTCAGAGGGCACCCCTCCCCTTAATCCTGGTTCAGAGTTCCCCCTGCTGGCCTGGAGTGGAACTGTGTTGCATGTATGGATTGACTGCGAGAGAGACCCATCATTGCCTCCAAGCCTGGCATTACCCTCCCCTGGAGGAAGGCAAAGCCATTGTGGCGACCATACTCCTCCAGCAATGCAAATCAAGAACAGGCACTCACCACTAGAAAATCCAGTGTTAACTGTTATCTACCACATGAAAATCCAGTGTTAACTGTTATCTACCACTATGAAGCATTTACCAGCGATGAGTAATACTTTCTTCTTTTGCCTTGCTGGAGAGCATTACATTGCAATGCAAAAGTAGAAAACAGACATTGACCACTGGCATGTCCAATGTTATCTGTTATTCGTCATATATGAAGCATTTGCCATCCGTGAGTGCTGCTTTCTTCTTTTGCCTTGCTGGAGAGGATTATACAATGACCAGCCACACACAGGTAATGATTTTTCAGGGTAAAACAACATAGGTTTCAAATAAAGTGCGTTCTTCATTGTTTATTAAGCACATTATCTATAAAATACATTTTCTAAAAGTACAGAAAGCCTTTAAATAAAAATGTGATTTTTCATCTTCTGAAATAGTTTCAATGCGATCCGATATTGGCCAAATCCAAAGAAATAAAATTTAAACGTCCACACATTTGACCAACGTATAATATGTTTTGATTGATATTGCAGACTGAAACAGCGGAGGTTGCTGAAGAGTGGAAAGGCTTTATTCTGACTGTGTCTCAGGTATTCAAAAACTAAAATATTACTAGGGGAACATACAGTATACAGATCAAAATCAAATTACACTGTTTCTGCAACTTGAGAGCTAAGCTTACAGCGCTGTTTGCTTTAGAATTTATTTATGATTTTTTTGTTATGCTTGTTGTATAACACCCAAATATTCCACCACGTTTTACAGACATCATCTTCACTGCCCCCACTGGGGCACACAATCTAAATGAAATATTAGTATGTCTTTGGAGTGTGGAAGGAAACCAGAGTACCCGGAGTTAACTGCTACTGCTTGCTAATGTTTCCATAATTCCAAGTCAATTTTATGGTAGTTACACTGTCAGCATAGCATAGCTGTGCTCATCTGTTTCCATAACTGTGTTTCTAGTGGTCAGGACCAGGAACCAGTTATTCTCATCTCAGCCATGAAAGGTAGAAGTGGAAATGGCCATTTAAGGGACCATAGCAAGACTTTCAATGATAACCTATTGCTATGCACAGGAGTATGTAAAAGTTTGGGCACCCCTGGTCAAAATTACTGTTGTTGTGAACAGTTAAGTAAGTTTAAGATGAAATGATCTCTTAAAGGCCTAAAGTTAAAGATCACACAATTCCTTGGTATTTTAGGAAAAAAAAATAGTGTAATTTTGGCTTCATCACAATCATCATTAGGAAAGGCCAGGTAATGCAAATTTGCAAACCTTATAAAAAAAACAGCCTCCTCTAACCTTGTGCTAAAAAACAGCAGCCATGTGTTCTTCTAATCAATTGCCTAGAACTCGGAAAATTAAAATGGTGGAGACCCACAAAGCAGGAGAAGTTTCTAAGAAGACAGAAAAAAGTTGCCCTTCTCTCAGTTCAAAATATAATTGAAATGGCAGTTAACAGGAACAGTGGAGGTCAACGTAAGGTCTAGAAGACCAAGCAAAATTTCAGTGACAGCTGCTCATAGGATTGCTAGAGAGGCAAATCAGAACCCCCGCTTCACTGCAAAAGACCTTAAGAAAGAGTTAGCAGCTTCTGGAGTTGTGGTATATTTTTCTTCCATTCAGAGACACTTGCACAAATATGGCCTTCATGGAAGAGTCATCATAGAAAACCTCTCCTGCGTTCTCACCATAAAATTCAGTGTCAGAAGTATACAAAAGAATGTCTAAATAAGCCTGATGCATTTTGGAAACTAGTCCTGTGTACCGATAATGTTAAAATAGAACTTTATTTCCACAATGATCAAATGTACAGTTGTGCTCAAAAGTTTATTTACCACAGCAGAATTTTTGCTTTCTTTGCCTTTTTTCAAAAAATATGAATGATGACACCAAAACTTTTTCTACTCTCATGGTTAGTGGTTGGGTGAAGCCATTTATTGTCAAACTGCTGTGTTTTCTCTTTTTAAATCATAATGACAACCCAAAACATCAAAATGATCCTGATCAAAAGTTCACAACACCCTGGTGATTTTGGCCTCATAACATGTACAGAAGTTGACACAAATGGGTTTGAATGGCTACTAAAGGTAATATCCTCACCTGTGACCTGCTTGCTTGTAATCAGTGTGTGTGCATAAAAGCTGAGTGAGTTTCTGGGATCCAGACAGACTCTTGCATCTTTCATCCAGCCACTGATGTTTCTGGATTGTGAGTCATGGGGAAAGCAAAAGAATTGTCAATGGATCTACGGGAAAAGATAGTTGAACTATATAAAACAAGAAAGAGATACAAAAAGTTATCCAAGGAATTGATAATGCCAGCCAGCAGCATTCAAACTGTGATTAACAAATGGAAAATCAGGGGTCTGTAAAAACAAAACCAAGGTAAAGTAGACCAACAAAAATTTTGTCCACAACTGCCAGGAAAATTGTTCAGGATGCAAAGAAAAATCCACAAATAACATAAGCTGAAATACTGGACTCTGAAAATTAGCTTTGTAGCTGTTTCAAGATGCACAATAAGGAGGCACTTGAAGAAAAATGGACTGCATGGACAAGTCGCCAGAAGAAAGCCATTACTGCACAAATGACACAAAGTATCTAGCCTACAATACACAAAACAGCACAAAGACAAGCCTTAAAATTTCTGCAACAAGGTAATTTGGAGTGATGAGACCAAAATTGAACTTTTTGTCCACAACCATAGAAGTTACATTTGGAGAGAGGTCAACAAGGCCTATGATGAAAGGAACACCATTCTTACTGTAAAGCACGGAGGTGGATCCCTGATGTTTTGGGAATAAGTGAGCTACAAAGGCACAGGAAACTTGGTCAAAGTTGAAGGACAGATGAATGCAGCATGTTATCAGCAAATACTGAAGACAAAATATTTCTCCCGCACTGCTCCTCTCCATAGTATCCCCCATGTTGCTCCTCTTCATATCTCTCACACTGCACCTTTCCATAATATCCCCTCACTGTCCCTCTCTATAATATCCACCACACTGCCCTTCTCCATAACATCCCCCTCCCTGTCCCGTTCCATAATATCCCCCACAATGCCCCTTTTCATAATGTCCCCCACATTGACCCTATCCATAATATCCCCCCACATTGTCCATCTGCATAATGTACCCCCACATTGCCCCTCTCCGTAATATCTCCCCCACAAACTGCCCCTCTCCAAAATAGCCCTACATTTGAAAATATAATGAAGGAACAGACAACTCCTAGGTCCCTGTGGGACTCATGCGGGACTGTGGTAAAGTAATGATTACCTTACATAGTTGGACATGGGGTAATTGATCCTCACTCAAGCGTATTTGTTTATCACTTGTACATCATATGCCCAATATTATGTTGGGATACAGATATATTTGGTAGTGGATTCAAATGTTTGACATGTTTTAAAAAAACATTTTTTAGCACTGTATTTTATAAAGTACTATTTGAAAACGCCATTCTTTCCTACAAGCTCCAAAATGCAAGTGATTTCAAAATTTGGGACTGGTATTATTCATGGTATTTTATATGTGTTTTGCCTGGGATGAACTATTTATTGTTTGCTTCTAGCTGTCAGTTCCAACTTCTTTGACTTTGTTACCTGGTCAAATAATTCAACTTAAAGAGGTCTTAGAAAAGGAATCCTCAAGGAGAGCATCGGGATCTTTTGATGACGTCATTACTTCACCTTGCACACTTTCCCCAACTTTTCCATCTACCTATGAAGATGTAGAGAATGTTAATAAAATGCCTATGTAAGTGTATAATAAAATACTGTAATTAATACTTCTACTAATAATATTATTTAATGTACTGATTGTAAAGTTGGTTTTAAATAATCGGAATCTGCTTGGTTCAGGTTCCGATTACATTATTGTCATACAAGTGCAAATTTCACCTTCAACTAAGGGGGCATTAACACAGAAATTATTTACTGGGGGTGTTTTCTTATTCCCTTGTATGATCTTATCCACTCGTAAGAAGGCAGGGTCATACAGGACAAAACAAAGCAAATGCTCAGACGTTTTCACCCTGACTACTCCTCCCTCCTGTCGCTTCCTGTCATTACAGCTCTGGGAGGTAGGAGGGCTGCAGTGCCAGCAGTGAACATCATAATAGGAGCAGTCGTTTCCACATAAAACGGTCTAGATCTATCCTTGGTAGATCTACTTCCATGATGATGCTCACTGCTCACACGTTGATCCAGATGTGGAGGAAAAAAGTCTTGATCAACCCCCCCTGCCTCTTTTTACTGCCCTAACAGTTTAAATAAAAAATATTGTGAAAGGTCCTGCGTAAATCTAGGGCTTCAGGGCATCTTTTGGTCACATGATAGTTGAGGTAGAATATTGGGTTACATTAACCTATACCCAAATTTTATATTTCCTTATAGGGAAAAAATGTTCCTGGTCATTCTTCACTATGTTAGAATTTGTTATTGTTTTTCTAACTCTTTGAAGGTGCTTTTATGCCGTAACTCGACAACAAGCTACCGAGATGCTCATGAAGGATCAAAATGACGGCAATTTAATTCTCAGACCTGGTGCAGACTGCAAGAACTTTGCTGTAACTATCCGTGAGCCTACGGAAAATAGGTACATTTATAAAACATGGTAACAGTTCCAGTTATGCTATACTTACCAAATAGTGAGTAATGCTTAAACGTGTATTCACAACCCGCAACTGATATACTACACAGCACAAGGGCACAGAGCTGATAACTCCAGTTAATATTTCCACACTTCTGTGCTCTGTAATATTTAGGCTGCACACTCTGTCTGGCAGAACCTGTGGACTGTGACACCCGATGACATCATCACAGGTTGCCGCCTGC
Organism: Dendrobates tinctorius; assembly: GCF_039654945.1. Classification (NCBI taxonomy): domain Eukaryota; kingdom Metazoa; phylum Chordata; class Amphibia; order Anura; family Dendrobatidae; genus Dendrobates; species Dendrobates tinctorius. The sequence continues at coordinate 59,410,605 of NW_027361679.1, forward strand.
TTACTGTATGATTGGTCAGCATCATACAGGAGGAGCATAATACACAAGTAACAACTGTCTGATAGCACCCACTTGGACTTAACTAAGATTAACTCGTTAGGTGCGAAATACCGAATTTGATTCCCAATATGTCCACAAAAGAGCGGTGACACAAAATAAAACAAACGTTTTATTCTGCTCTTCAGCCACTATTGCCACTATTACATTTTGTGTCCAGTTCAACATGAAAAATATGGTGAAAGGTCCTCTTGAAGTATTGGACATCCTTTATATCATTTTTACTATTTTATTTTGGTGCAGGCATTGTTGCTTTTTCCACTGTTTATTATAGTTATTATTTGATTTCTGGTCCACGAATATTTCTCATTGAGTTTTCTTCCTTCACATGTTACTAAGGAGTTTGAGTTTAGGGGCTGTGCCGCTAGTCACTAGCATTAATCTGACTGAGGGCAACAGGTTTTCATATACTTTCTTTTTAGATCTCCATAACTGTAGATCGGTATGACCCTGTGTATTCTTCTATGATCAATAAACCTCTTTTAAGTGTTTTTTTAGTTTCTGTAGATGATGTGAAGCTAAGAGTTTGTGTGTTTTTAACAAGGAGTGAGGAGAAAGTGCTGCCAGACACCTCTGGTTGCTGTTTTGCTCCCCTGAAAGCAAAAGGAGTTGGCTTGGAAATTTTAACTGCCCGATCCATCTCTTCCTTCACATCATAGGTCTGTGAAGAATCGAGAAGAGTCCATGCACATGAGATAATCTGCCTCAGAGCCGCTTTTAGACAACGTGGGTTCCTTGGCAAAAGTGTAAAATGGGGCCCCAAATACTAACATACTACACCATCACACAGAAACATTTTGGTTGCATTTACATAAACTGAGTTCAGGCCATTAAATGAATGTGATTGACAATATGCAAGTTGTTTGGCACTTGTTTACTTACATCTTTAACCCCTTAACCCCCAGAGGTATTTTCATTTTTGCGTTTTCGTTTTTCGCTTCCCTTCTTCCCAGAGCCATAACTTCTTTTTATTTTTCTGTCAATATGGCCATGTGAGGGCTTGTTTTTTGAGGGACGAGCTGTACTTTTGAATGACACCATTTGTTTTTGCTTTCTTGGCCTTTTTTTCAGAGAATATGAATGATAACACCAACACATTTTCTCCACTCATGGTTAGTAGTTGGGTGAAGCCATTTATTGTCAAACTACTGTGTTTTCTCTATTTAAATCATAATGACAACCTAAATCATCCAAATGACCCAATAAATGGCTTCTCCAAACCACTAACCATGAGTGGAGGAAAAGTTTTGATGTTATCATTGATATTCTCTGAAAAAAGGCCAAGAAAGCAATAGTTCCGCCGGGGTATGTAAACTTTTGAGCACAACTATACATACATAGAGAACATATAGATTTATTTATGCACACAGCACATACATACATAGATGTGCACATGCAGAGCACATACATACAGAGACATACATACATAGCACATTCATATAGACTCACGAATTACGGCACATGCATACTCGGCACATGCATACACTCTATACAGTCTCATCTGCTTCAGTTAATCTAGACTATCGCATGGTACAGCACCAGGGGAGACATCATGGTCTCATAGCCATGAAGTCACCAAATGTCCTGAAGCACTTTCAACATCGGACACTATACTGATGAAGCAGGAACTGCTATTTTTTATTTAGTTTCTGCTGTAAATGCCGGGGCCATTTAAGGAGGAGGGGGCCCTGAGCAATTGCCCAGTTTTGTTGTAACAAGGTGGTACGGGGTGGTAGTCGTGGGAGAGTTTACTAAGTCACAGTCAGTGATCACCCTGGAACCTTCCACATGAAAAGACAGGTGAAGTGCCAGTCCTGCGGTACAGTCAGTTACCTTCAGCTCATGTTCACTTTTGTTGCAGGGGACGAGGTCTCAGAACACACAACAAGCCAAAGTTCTGTTCCAGCAGTAAAATTTTACTGAACACGGTGCAAACAAGACAATATTTCCTGCTCTGTCCCTGCGACTTCAGAAGGCTGTACAAGACCAGCTCCTATCCTGGTCCCGAACCCCGTATTTCTCCTGGGGTCGATCCCGCTGAGCCAGTGTCCGTCCACATTGCCCCTCAAGCTAGGGCAGCCTTGATCCCCCCGACTGGGGACTCCTCTGTCCTCACTATGGTGCATGTCCTGCCCTGGGCAAGCCAGTACCCAGCTCTGCTCTAGGAGCAGGAAGTCCTTTCTCTCTGTTCTGAGATTTTGCACCCTCCCTCTTTTAACTCCTTCCAAACAGTTTAACTAATTCTATCCCTAAGCTAAATACAATATATATAAGTACATGCACATTTAGGAGACAACATATGACAATGACATTACTTCATGACATAACAATATAAACATCAGTGAACCATCAGGGTGCCACATGTGACACGTGCTTGGTGTATAGGAGAGAGGAGGCACGTGAGGGTCCCCGTTACCACCTTACATTATCAGCCCCCAACAATTCTGGCCTTGGTCCTATCCTGCTGAAATCAGCTGACTTTTATCTATTGTGTATGGGGGCCTTAGCCTACCTCCCAACTTTGAACAATTCAAAAAAGGACATATACTACAAAGTGCAGCAAATTTTATTTTATGCTAAGCAAATACCCTAACCTTGCCCAGTTCTGTATTTGTGCTCACACAGAAATATTGCTCCTAGGTAAGCCCATTATTACTCACAAACAGTGTGGTACTCCTTTTGTGGCCCCCACAGTACCCCTCATACACTATAATTCTCCCATAGAGTCAACCACACATAGTATGAAGCCCCCATAGTACTTTACCACATACAGTATGATGCACCCTCACAGTACTTTCCCCCACACACAGTATGATTCCACCACAGTGCCCAACACACACAGTATGATGCCCCCACAGACCCCCCCCACTATATGATGACACCTACTGTACACAGTATGATTCCTTCATAGTGTATTTCCACTCATATTGTAAGATGCAACCCCACAGTACTTTCTTTCACACACAGTATGTTGTCACCACAGTGCCTGTCACAGTATGATGCCTCCACAGATCCATACACATATACACATACCTTGCCTTTTTTGTCCGGCTCTTTATCTCCGCTGCTAGTCATGTAGCTAAAGGTTCTGGCAGGGCCTACTGTTATGAATGAGTCACCGTAGGAGGCAAAAACAGAAATACTAGCTAAGTCCAGAAAACCAGAGAAGTTGGCAGCTATCGAATTGCAGACCCCTGAACCTATCAACAACAACTAGCAGTAGCCGTGGGGGGTTCCTACGGTGCCCTAGACCCCTCGATCACAGCCGGAGAACTAAATAGCCTAAAGACAGGGAAATCTAAACTGCCCCAGAGCAGACCCCAAAGCAATAGGCAGCCCCCAACATATAATGACGGTGAAGCAAGATGAAAAAACAGTAACACAGATAGAAAGATAGGCTGAGCAAATGATGGGGCCCAAGCTAACTAAATAGGACAGGATAGAAAAGCTGCTGTCTGCAAAACCCTATCAAAACATGAGCCAACAGACTGATAGGGAAAAGAGCCCTGAAGACGCTAGGCTTCAAAAAGACTATATCAGTACTCAGGTATTTTCTGAAGACAGAGCAAAAAGGCAAAAAGGTATTCAGCTCACCCCAGCAGGGAATGGCAGAAATCCAGAAAAACAAGGCAAAACAAAACCAAAACACAAATGCAAAAAGTAGAGCAGAAAACTTAGCTTTTGAGCAGCAGGAATCAGACTGGTCTCCTAGAATCCCTCAGAGAAATCACCAGCAAGGCAGAAGGGCATTGGCTGCCTTATATCCAGTCAGCAATTCCCGTCACCCAGTCATCATCTACCTGCTCAGGTGCTTGGTAATCAGCCTCACTACCTTGCTTCACCAGAAGAGGGAGTTCATCAGACCTCAATGGTGAAGGGGAAAATGAACTCACAACAGTACCTCCCCCTTGAGGAGGGGTCACCAAACCCTCATCCACGCCACCAGGGCGATCAGGGTGAGCACGATGAAAGGCACGCACCAATCTTTTGGCATGAATATCAGAGTCAGGAATTATCATCCTGACCATAACCCTTCCACTTAACCAAATACTGGAGTCTCTGTCTAGCCAGACGGGAATCCAGTATCTTCTCTACCTCATATTCCATGTTACCTTCAACCAATACAGGGTCCGAAGGTGCCACCCCAGGAACTACTGGTTCAACAAACCTCTTCAACAAGGACTTATGAAACACATTATGGATTTTAAATGTGACAGGAAGAGCCAACCGAAAAGAGACCGGATTAATAATCTCCAAAATCTTGTAAGGTCCAATAAATCTAGGCTTAAACTTAGGAGAAGCCACCTTCATAGCGAGATTTTTTGATGATAACCAAACCATATCACCCACCTTAAACAGGGGACCAATGGTCCTATGTCGGTTGGAAAACCGCTGGGCCTTTTCCTGGGAGAGAGATAACTTATCCACCACTTGGTCCCAGATCTGGTGCATTCTCTCCACCACAGTGTCAGCAGGCAGAAGGCTCCACCTGCCCTGAAGAAAATCGAGGATGAAGCCCAAAGTTACAAAAAAAAGGTGACATCAAAGTGGCAGAACTAGCTCTATTATTTAAAGCAAATTCGGCCAAGGGCAAAAATGAAACCCAATCATCTTGATCAGCGGAAATAAAACATCTCAAATACGACTCCAAGGTCTGGTTTGTTCTCTCCGTCTGCCCATTGGTCTGAGGGTGAAAAGCAGAGGAGAAGGACAACTGAATTCCCAACTTGGGACAGAAAGTCCTCCAAAATCTAGACACAAACTGAACTCCTCTGTCAGATACAATGTTCTCAGGAATCCCGTGTAAGCGAACCACAGGGGCACCAACTCAGAGGAAGATGGCAACTTAGCGAGTGGTACAAGATGAACCATCTTAGAGAACCTATCACAAATCACCCAAATAGCAGTCATTCTCTGAGAGACCGGCATATCAGAGATGAAATCCATTGAAATATGGGTCCATGGCCTCCTGGGGACCGGCAAGGGCATCAACAACCCACTAGAGCGAGAACAAGGTTTAGACCGGGAGCAAGTCCCACAGGACTGCACAAAATTCCTGACATCACGAGACAAGGCGGGCCACCAAAAAGACCGACTCACCAGATCTCTAGTACCAAAAATACCTGGATGACCAGCCAATGCAGAGCAATGAACTTCAGACATCACTCTCTTCTTCCACTGGTCAGGAACATACAACTTTCCACTGGGACAACGCTCACGTCTCAAATCGGGCGAAATGGCAGAAAGAACTACCCCTTCACCCAAGATGGTAGCAGGCTTGGTCACCACAGGAGAATCAGCAAAGAAGCTCCTAGAGAGAGTGTCAGCCTTGACATTCTTAGTGCCAGGAAGAAAAGAGACCACAAAATCAAAACGTGTAAAAAACAAGGCCCACCTAGCCAGTCTAGGGTTCAAGCGTTTGGCCGACTCCAGGTAAATCAAATTCTTGTGGTCAGTGAGGACCACGACTTGATGTTTAGCTCCCTCCAACCAATGTCTCCACTCCTCAAATGCCCATTTCATGGCTAACAGTTCCCGATTCCCCACATCATAGTTACGTTCAGATGGGGAGAACTTTCGGGAAAAGAATACACAGGGATTCATTTTAGATGTTACAGGATCCTTTTGGGACAAAACAGCTCCTGCACCAATCTCAGAAGCATCCACCTCTACCTGGAACGGGAGTGAGGCATCAGGTTGCCGCAAAACCGGGGCAGAAGTGAATCTTCGCTTCAGCTCCTGAACGGCAGAAACAGCCTCCAGAGACCAATTCAACACATCAGCACCCTTCTTAGTCAGATCAGTCAATGGCTTGGCAATACTAGAAAATTTTGCTATAAATTTCCGATAAAAATTAGCAAAACCCAAAAACTTCTGGAGGGCCTTCAAAGAAGTGGGCTGAACCCAATCATAAATGGCCTGTACCTTGGTCGGGTCCATTTCAATAGTTGACAGAGACAAAATAAATCCCAAAAATGAAATCCTCTGTACCCCAAAAAGGCATTTTGATCCTTTGACATACAGGGAATTCTCCCTCAAGATCCGGAACACAGTCCGAACATGTTCCACATGAGAATCCCAATCCTTGGAGAAGATCAAAATATCATCCAGATAGATAATCAAAAATGTATCCACAAAGTCTCGGAAAATGTCGTTCATGAAGCACTGGAAGACAGAAGGGGCATTAGTGAGCCCAAAAGGCATCACCGGGTACTCAAAATGTCCCTCCGGAGTATTAAACGCCATCTTCCATTCATCCCCATGCTTAATGCGGATAAGATTATACGCCCCCCTGAGGTCAAGCTTGGTAAACCAGCAAGCACCTTTAACTCTGGAGAATAGATCCGAAATCAGAGGTAACAGATACTGATATTTAATAGTAATTTTGTTGAGGGCACGATAATCAATACAAGGCCTTAATGGACCATCCTTTTTGGCCACGAAAAAAAAACGGCACCTAAGGGTGAAGAGGATGGTCTAATATGACCCTTCTCCAACGCCTCCTTAATATAGGACCGCATAGCCTCGTGCTTGGGTACAGATAAATTGAAGAGCCGACCCTTGGGAAATCTACACCCCGGGCTCAGTTCAATTGCACAGTCATAACTCCTATGAGGAGGCAAAGACGCAGACTCATTCTCACTAAATACATCATAAAAGTCCGCCAAATAGTCAGGAACATCATGCGACTGAGGAGAGGTGGAAAAAACCGGAGCCTCACTAAGGGCACACCGACAACCCCAACTCACCACAGACACAGATTTCCAATCCAAAACTGGATAATGAATTTGCAACCAGGGAAACCCCAGAACAATGGTATCATGCAAATTATGCAACACCAAAAATCTGCAATTTTCTTGATGGTCTGGGGCGACGCGCATTACCACCTGGGTCCAAAAATGAGGTTTATTTTTCGCCAAAGGAGTAGCATCAATCCCCCTCAAAGGGATAGGCGTCCACAGAGGTGTCATAGGAAATCCACATTGTTTAGCAAAATCCAAGTCCATTAGGTTCAGGGCTGCTCCCAAATCCACAAAAGCCTTGGCAGAAAATGTGGACAGGGAGCAGATCAGAGTAATTGCCAGAAGAAACTTAGGTTGAACACCACCCACAGAAAACGTGTGTGCAAAACGTTTTTCTCGTTTAGGACAGACAGAAAAAATATGCGAGGCATCTCCACAAAAAAAACACAGCTTATTACGCCTTCTGAACTCCTGACGTTGCTCCCTCGACAAAACTCTAACACATTGCATAGGTTCAAACACTTGTTCAACAGGTGGCAACACCTCTCGTGCAGTCCTGCGCCGATCAACCTGAATGGCTAATGACATAGAATCGTCAAGACCAGAGGGAACAGGAAATCCCACCATAGTATCTTTTACGGCTTCTGACAAACCCTTCCGAAAGAGAGCTGCCAAGGCATTATCATTCCAGGTAGTAAGGACCGCCCACTTTCGGAATTTTTGACAGTACAATTCTGCAGAATCTCGACCCTGGCTCAATGCCAACAGGGTCTTTTCAGCCTGATCAATAGCATTAGGTTCGTCATACAACAACCCCAAGGCTTGAAAAAATGCGTTCACATTAGTCAGAATAGGATCATCTGGTTTCAAAGAAAACGCCCAATCCTGGGGATCGCCATGCAGCAAAGAGATGACCATTTTAACCTGCTGCGCGGAGCTCCCTGATGAGTTAGGCTTCAAGGCAAAAAATAATTTACAATTATTTTTGAAATTCAAAAATTTAGACCTATCCCCAAAAAACAATCAGGAGTAGGGATCTTTGGTTCAGCAGCATGTGAATGAGCAAGGTAGGCGGAAATTCCCCGCACATCCGCAGCGAGCTGCTCCACACGATCAGACAATTGCTTTATCTCCATTGAGAGAAAAAAAATCCCCCTACGGCCTCAGAGATATAGAGGAAAAAATATACACACTTTTTTTTTTTTTACAATTCTTTCCTGCTATTGAGTACCCTAGGATCTGCGGTATGGCTGGTGATTCTGTTATGAATGAGTCACCGTAGGAGGCAAAAACAGAAATACTAGCTAAGTCCAGAAAACCAGAGAAGTTGGCAGCTATCAGATTGCAGACCCCTGAACCTATCAACAACAACTAGCAGTAGCCGTGGGGGGTTCCTACGGTGCCCTAGACCCCTCGATCACAGCCGGAGAATTAAATAGCCTAAAGACAGAAAGGGAAATCTAAACTGCCCCAGAGCAGACCCCAAAGCAATAGGCAGCCCCCAACATATAATGACGGTGAAGTAAGGTGAAAAAACAGTAACACAGATAGAAAGATAGGCTGAGCAAATGATGGGGCCCAAGCTAACTAAATAGGACAGGATAGAAAAGCTACTGTCTGCAATCCGCCAAAACCCTATCAAAACATGAGCCAACAGACTGATAGGGAAAAGAGCCCTGAAGACGCTAGGCTTCAAAAAGACTATATCAGTACTCAGGTATTTTCTGAAGACAGAGCAAAAAGGCAAAAAGGCATTCAGCTCACCCCAGCAGGGAATGGCAGAAATCCAGAAAAACAAGGCAAAACAAAGCCAAAACACAAATGCAAAAGCAGAGCAGAAAACTTAGCTTTTGAGGAGCAGGAATCAGACTGGTCTCCTAGAATCCCTCAGAGAAATCAACAGCAAGGCAGAAGGGCGTTGGCTGCCTTATATCCAGTCAGCAATTCCCGTCACCCAGTCATCATCATCCTGCTCAGGTGCTTGGTAATCAGCCTCACTACCTTCCTTCACCAGAAGAGGGAGTTCATCAGACCTCAATGGTGAAGGGGAAAATGAACTCACAACAGCCTACAGTCTCTAGATAGACTGAAAGGTGGAGGAGGGAACTGCTAACTCCCTACTTCATCATTATATTCAACTTTATGTGTGACACAAATATAGCTGAAATCGGGACATGTCACTGATTTTCTAGGACAGCAGGACAGGTCTTTAACCCCTTAATGACCAATGACGGGATCTATCCATCATTGGACGCCTCCCCCTGTTTGATGCAGGCTTATCGCTGGAGCCCGCACCTTTTCCGGTACATGACACCTTATCTGTTCAGCTGACATGTGCCGCTAACAGCTGAGGGACGAATTGCGATCCTCATGCAGCTGTTAACCCGTTAAATGCCGCTGTCAAACGCTGACAGCGGCACTTAATATGCATTTCTAGCAATTGCGCCGGAAATCTGCCCATCGGTGACCCCCGTCATGTGATCGCAGGTCACCAGTGGGTTAGCATGACAACCAGAGGTCTCCTGAAGACCTCTATGGTTGTCACTGCAGGATTGCTATGAGCGCCACCCAGTGGTCGGCGCTCACAGCAAGTGAGGTATTCTGCAACATGCAGGCGATCTGATCATCGTCTGTATGTATCAGAGCCGATAGGGTTATGTCAGCTTCTAGTATCCCATGGAGACTATTGAAGCATGCCAAAAGTGCAAAAAAAAGTGTTTTTAAAAATATAACAAAATATAAAAGATCAAATCACCCCCATTTCACCCCATTCAAAATAAAACAATAAAAAAATCAAACATACACATATTTGGTATCGCCACGTTCAGAATTGCCCGATCTATCAATAAAATAAAGGATAAACCTGATCGCTAAACAGCGTAGCGAGAAAAAAAAGTCAAAATGCCAGAATTATGTTTTTTGGTCGCCACCACATTGCATTAAAATGCAATAACAGGTGATCAAAAGATCTCATCTACACCAAAATGGTATCATTAAAAACATCAACTTGGCGTGCAAAAAATAAACCCTCACCTGATCCGAGATCATGGAAAATTGAGACGCTATGGGTATCGGAAAATGGCATAATTTTTTTTTTTTTTTTTAACAAAGTTTAGAATTTTTTTTCACCACTTAAGCCCCCGTCTCACATAGCGAGATCGCTGAAGCGTCACCGATTTTGTGACGCAACAGCGACCTCACCAGCGATCTCGCTACATGTGACACGCAGCGGCGACCGGCCCCCCCGCTGGATATCGCTGATCGTGCTCGAATGTCCTGGGCCATTTTTTCATCGTTGGCGTCCAGCTGGCCAGCGCGCATCGCTGTGTTTGACCTGACAAAGAAAAAGAGGATTTGAACTCTAGTGCCACCTATTGGAAGCTGCAATCCTAAAAGTCCCTTAACAAGACTTGCCATATGACTTAAAGTAATAGCCAAACTAGAATCTCAGTTTGCAGGCACATGCTTCTGGGTGTTGCCACTCATTAGTGCAAAGACCATTGTAGTGAAAATAATTTGCATATAAAAAATATACATAACTCTGTCGATTTTAAGTGCTTGTAGTTTCATTTTTTTATCTTGTCTTTTTTTTCTTCTTACTTTTGTAGCACCAGGCCTCAGGTTAAACATTACAAAGTACTGAAAACAGACCATGGCTTCACCATCGAATTAGACAGGCCTGTAAGTTTATATATTTTAAGATTGCTAATTTATCTCTTGTGTAACACAGCACATTTATTACATTTTTCAAATACCCAATGAGTACAAAAATAGCCATTTATTTTATGTTCATTATTTATATTGATATTAATCTTATTTTTGTTATAAACATTATAAGTATAAGCATATATAGCTATATATTATGTGTTGCTATAATAAAAAAATACTACCATTGAAATAAATGAAACACAGCCCAGTAAGTGACACATCGCTGTAATCAGCATCACTTCTACTACATCACTTCTACTACTAGAAAAGAGCGACTAGAATGGTGACCGGTCTGCAAACCGTGTCTTATGAGGAAAGGTTGCAGGATTTGGGAATGTTTAGTTTGCAAAAGAGAAGACTGAGAGGAGACTTAATAGCTGTCTACAAATATCTAAAGGACTGTCACATTGTAGAAGGATCAACTTTATTCTCATTTGCACAAGGAAAGACTAGAAGCAATGGGATGAAACTGAATGGGAGGAGACACAGATTAGATATTAGAAAAAATTTTTTGACAGTTAGAGTGATCAATGAGTGGAACAAGCTGCCACGAGAAGTGGTGAGTTCTCCTTCAATGGAAGTCTTCAAACAGAGGCTGGACAGACATCTGTCTGGGATAATTTAGTGAATCCTGCTTTGAGCAGGGGGTTGGACCAGATGGCCCAGGAGGTCCTTCCAACTCTACGATTCTATGATTCTATGATTCTATACATTATGCTGCTTTCAGATTACATTGCAAAAATCTGATGACAGATTCCCTTTAATTGATGATAAACTATGGAGACAGAAATATTCCTTTAAGACGAAGAACATCAGTAAGTTTTCTCCATGGCATACCAAAACCAAATTGATAAAAAGCAATTCAAAATATGTTAATGTTAACACTGGTTATTTTTCCGTCTTTTTTTGTGTGGAAAATGCTGGAAAAAGTGCTGACAAAATGCTCATATTAGGTAAAGAAGATGTGCTGTTCATACATTCAGGCTTTTGAACTTCTTTTAAATGCTTCATGTTTCCAAAGGCACCAAGCATATAAAAGAAGCGACATGTCCATTCTTCTGGCGTCTTCTGCTAAGAAAATGCTCAATGCTTTACAATGCAAGGAAGGCTAAAAAGATGACCAGAAGACAACCCAGCATTTTTTTTTGTGTGTAATGTCAGAGTTCTTGCTTAAAAACAAAATGTTGGCATTTCTTGAAAAAAGACTGAAAAAAATAACATTGTAGGCCGAAAAAAACAATGAAGACGTACACAGAAAAAAACACCAGAAACCATTAAAAAAAAGCTTCAGTTTTATAAAACACCAGAGAGAAGGAGCGATTCCTGAACCTTCTTCATGTTGACGTTTTTGACCCCCTGATAAAGGCGCAGGATAAATATACATTAAGGATAATGTGAAATGAAGAAGCCAAATATCGCAATGATCACTAGCCACAGTGTTTTTATGATTGTTTAACAAGCAATCCCTTGGTTTCATGGTTGAAAAGATGTATCACTCCCCAAATCAAGAAAAAGTTGAATGAGCAATTTTGAAATCCCAGCTGCTAGTGGTTGCATTGTGGACACACCGGCCCTTGCCTTGCTGCTCTGTGGGGCCAACCCTCGGGCTATGGCAGAAGCACCCTGATCAAGGTGCAGCCACAAACTGTGCCAACAGGCACATCAGCGCGGTTTTCAAATGGCTGTGGTTAAAGGCACTTTCATTGTTAATAATCACATGGTTAACTGCCATTTTTCTATATTACCGCACCTTCACCTGTAGTAGTGTCACGGTTTTCACACACAATGTGGGCACATCTCAGCCATGATGAGAACATAATCTAAAGTTCTGGTATTAGCTATGTAGGAAGTCAATTCATTTACTGACTCCCTAAATCATAGGCCATAGTTTATTATTTGTTTTTCTTTTCAAGAAAAAAAAATATCTGTGAAATAGTTTTTTTTTTTTGCATGTGTAGGTACTGCATTTACATCCTGCATACAATAATCCAGATATTCTAGAAATAGAAAAGCTCTTAGAAAATAATACATTGAAAACAGCATAGAATAGACAGCCCTCATTAAAGCGAATCTGCCAGCAGGTTTTTGCTACGTAATTTGACAGCAACATGAGGTAGTGATAGAGACCTTGATTCCAGCGATTTATCACTAAGTTTACTGAGTGTAGCAGTTGTGATAGAGTCTCAGTTTTCTCTGCTGCACATCTAGCAGAGCTCAGAATGTTGAGCTGTGTATAACCCTGCCCACACCACTGATTAGCAGCTTTCTGTGTACATTGTATATTGACAGAAAGCTGCTTATCAGTGGTGGAGGCGTGGTTGGACTAGGAGGCACGTGGGCAGCTTGTCCTCTAATGATCATCTGATAAAGCACAGTGACACATCACTGCAATCAGGCTCTCTTTCCCTACATCACGCTGCTCTCAGATTACAGAGCAAAAACCTGCTGACAGATTCCGTTATTACAGGAATGTGACAAGTAACAGACTGTCAAATATGCTTTATTAATAAACAGTCAAAGATATTAATCTGCGAGTGTTGTCAACTAAAAATCAAATGCAAAATTCTATATATTATGTATCATTACTTGCCCTAAATGTTCTTGTGATTTTATGCATTTGCCACTTATCTTTCCCAGAATATTAGTGGCAAAAATATATTTGTATGTGTTGCCCCATTTTACTATGTGTGTGCCTCATGTTTTTTTCTTGCTCTTTTCTTTGTCTTCTTTTTATTCATTGCTATTTGTATAATATGCTCTTTTATTTCTGTTATACTTAGGTTGTACTGAGCAGCCTTGATGAAGTTGTTAATCACTTTATTAATGAAACCAGAGGAAAACTCAGACCATTTATTTCCAGTATATATGACACGCAAATTGGTATGAAGCATTATTTTAGATTTTTAAATCCATGGTGCATTCTGATTTTAATGCATACGTAACAAACTCACAGTAAAATACAGCCTAGAATGGGAAAACATACTACTGTATATATATGTTGTGGTGTCAAAGATCTATCATAAGTGGCCAAACAACTGGTACAACTGACCTGGAACACATGAAAGGTCAATGGAGTCGTCCAACAATTCCGAAAGTTTGCCTCTTATCAAATCTGACTTGAGGACTGTAGAAATGGAGCAGCACGGTCAAAGGTGAAAAACTTCTGTATGCTTTGGTAGACCAAACCTTCATCTTGTATTCAAGTACCAAAAAATAAGTAGAAGCAACACATTAAGAATTCATCGATTCAGGTTATCTATAAAATGTTCTATCAACGTTTCGAGTCCCAAAGCTTAAAATTATTCGAATGAAGATATGAACTGTTCAGGTTCCTGGAATGCTGCTCCTTCTTCTCTCTTGCCTATCCCATCTTACTAGTATTCTGGGTAGGATGAAAACTGAATACAGTTAGCTAGCTAATCTTAGAATAATAAAAATGTGATATGATGGGGTCATACCTATCTTGAGCATAGTTTCTGCTTACCTCCTCCAGGAGGTATGCCTTAAAAGGGAAGTTAAGACAATGAATGCTGACTGTCCGGTTGTGCTGGCTGTCTCCATTCAGGTCTATTGTTTTCACTTAGGAATAAACTATTTAAAAAAATTGGTCAGCTAATATCTATTAAAGCTCCCCATACACATTAAAGTAATGTTGGTCCAATGTCAGACTGCTGGTCTCATTGTCTTCATGAGATAAGCAGCCGCTGGAGACGTCTAGCAACAACTTTATTATCACAGAGGTGCTCATCCAAATGACCGTTTCTGTGTATGGGAGAGATGGCCAAGATGGCTATCAACGGAATGATCGACCTAAGGTTCGTGTGACTGACAGCCATCTAATGTATATGGCACCTTGACCCAACTTGTGTATTAACATGCATACTCGGCTGAATGCACATTCTTTCAATAGAGCTGTTACAGGTGTGTCTACCAGACACATCTTGTGCCATTAATCTCTACACGAAACAATAGGTTTGAGGAAATAAAATTCAACCTGTTCGGATAAGGCTTCTATCAAGACCAGATGCTAGGAAATCTACCTACAACTCTTAGACGTTAGACAAGTATCCAACAGTTTTTTGGTATAATCCAAGAACGTTTAATTCTCTGAATCTGAGATAGACATAGCACGTTAAAGGTAGTCTGTCACCCCAAAATGCATTTTAAATGGGCTATACAGTGTTGCAGGGGACGTATAAAAACTATACTGGCACTGCACCTGTTCCTGGTACAGTGCCTGAGAAAATAATGTTTAATTCATATGCAAATGAGAAGGTTTTGGTACACCCTTGTCATGGCCAACAGTTTGGTGTACTCTTACTCCTCCTTATTTGCATATTGGAGCCCTTCCTCAGCTTCTGATTGACAGTGTTCGCTTCCCAAGGCAAGCACTATCTGAATGCTGCAAGTGTGTGTGCGCTTGTGCACAAACACAGTAGCCGGACGTTTTCTCCTTCCTGTGTACTTTTTTTTTCTTTCCCCGCTATGGCAAATGAGGAGGAGTAACATTGCACCAAACCCTTGGCTACGTCTAGGGTGCACTGAATCCTCTTCATTTGCATATGAATAAAAAGTTATTTTCTCAGACACTGTACCAGTAATAAGTACCATCCTTGTATCTTGCATGCTTGTTAGAGGGGCTAAGTCCTTTAAAATACTGTATAGCCATTTAAAATTTTAGGTGTGACAGACTCCCTTTAAAGTGACTGTCCAGCTCAGAAACTAAATATAAGTCGGTGTTTACAGGAGCTGCTTATTTGCTAATTCTTTATATCATTTCCATATTTGTTAGTTGGGCTCCACTGGGCAGAGCTGTGATCTGTGACTACACATTAGCTGCAGTGTCTACAGAATGTTAGGCTACGTTCACACTATGAATATTTGGTCAGTATTTTACATCCGTATTTGTAAGCCAAAACCAGGAGTGGGTGATAAATACAGAAGTGGTGACCGGTTTCTATTATACTTTTCCTCTGATTGTTCCACTCCTGGTTTTGTCTTACAAATACTGTTGTAAAATACTGACCAAATACTGACCGTGTGAACGTAACCTTAGCTGAAACATACCCGTCTCATCATGTATTCAGGTTGCTGCTCTTTTCCTCCCCCTGCTGTCCTTTCTCTGATTAACTGCTATATAGAAATTTTAATCTTTTTGTAATCACAGCAGGAAATCAATGAATGAAGTGCTAATTTCTTCTAAGCAAGAGTAGCATGATTATAAAATACAGATTACTAATGCAAAAGTAAGAAAAATAATATTATTAGGAAACCTTGTAACTATTAAAGGTTAGTTGATTAGTTGCTATTTGTTTGTTTGCACCCACTTCTTGACCTGTATCCCTTTCTTAACATGTGATGTACATATACAGTTGTGGCCAAAAGTATTGACACCCCTGCAATTCTGTCAGATAATACTCAGTTTCTTCCTGAAAATGATTGCAAACACAAATTCTTTGGTATTACTATTTTCATTTAATTTGTCTTAAATGAAAAAACACAAAAAGAATTGTCCTAAAGCCAAATTGGATATAATTCCACACCAAACATAAAAAAGAGGGTGGACAAAAGTATTGGCACTGTTCGAAAAATCATGTGATGCTTCTCTAATTTGTGTAATTAACAGCACCTGTAACTTACCTGTGGCACCTAACAGGTGTTGGCAATAACTAAATCACACTTGCAGCCAGTTGACATGGATTAAACTTGACTCAACCTCTGTCCTGTGTCCTTGTGTGTACCACATTGAGCATGGAGAAAAGAAAGAAGACCAAAGAACTGTCTGAGGACTTGAGAAACCAAATTGTGAGGAAGCATGAGCAATCTCAAGGCTACAAGTCCATCTCCAAAGACCTGAATGTTCCTGTGTCTACCGTGTGCAGTGTCATCAAGAAGTTTAAAGCCCATGGCACTGTGGCTAACCTCCCTAGATGTGGACGGAAAAGAAAAATTGACAAGAGATTTCAACGCAAGATTGTGCGGATGTTGGATAAAGAACCTCGACTAACATCCAAACAAGTTCAAGCTGCCCTGCAGTCCAAGGGTACTACAGTGTCAACCCGTACTATCCGTCGGTGTCTGAATGAAAAGGGACTGTATGGTAGGAGACCCAGGAAGACCCCACTTCTTACCCCAAGACATAAAAAAGCCAGGCTGGAGTTTGCCAAAACTTACCTGAAAAAGCCAAAAATATTTTGCAAGAATGTTCCCTAGTCAGATGAGACAAAAGTTTTTTGGGCAAAGGCATCAACATAGAGTTTACAGGAGAAAAAAAAGAGGCATTCAAAGAAAAGAACACGGTCCCTACAGTCAAACATGGCGGAGGTTCCCTGATGTTTTGGGGTTGCTTTGCTGCCTCTGGCACTGGACTGCTTGACCATGTGCATGGCATTATGAAGTCTGAAGACTACCAACAAATATTGCATCATAATGTAGGGCCCAGTGTGAGAAAGCTGGGTCTCCGTCAAAACACACTTCAAAAATCACTAGAAAATGGATGAGAGAAAGCACTGAAGACTTCTAAGGTGGCCAGCAATGAGTCCAGACCTGAATCCCATAGAACACCTGTTGAGAGATCTAAAAATGGCAGTTTGGAGAAGGCACCCTTCAAATATCAGGGACCTGGAGCAGTTTGCCATAGAAGAATGGTCTGAAATTCCAGCAGAGCATTGTAAGAAACTCATTGATGGTTACCGGAAGTGGTTGGTCGCAGTTATTTTGGCTAAAGGTTGTGCAACCAAGTATTAGGCTGAGGGTGCCAATACTTTTGTCTGGACTATTTTTGGAGTTTTGTGTGAAATGATCAATGTTTTGCTTTTTGCTTCATTCTCTTTTGTGTTTTTTAATTTAAGACAAATTAAATGAAGATAATAATACCAAAGAATTTGTGTTTGCAATCATTTTCAGGAAGAAACTGAGTATTATCTGACAGAATTGCAGGGGTGTCAATACTTTTGGCCACAACTGTATACTGTATGACATGTTTGCTAAGGTGTAAAGAGCAAACTCTAGAACTGTGAGTGCGCCGTTAACATAATGTGCTGACTGTGTCATTCTAGCTAGCTCTGATCGCTCCTGTTTAATCATCACGTCTTACATCCTGGATAGTGGGTGTTGTGTGAGCCATTTGTCCACTATAATGCCAGTTATCATGGTTGATAGGGGCCTACCCAAGACCCCCATTGTTACCACCTTTATACTATTTTGAAGCCCAGCAATACTAAAATATTGCAGTATATAGTGCAAGCAATGAACTGATCATTGTTTCAAATCCCCTAGGCCAAAAGGGGGCTAGAAAATATGTGGGGAAAAAATAGTTAAAATGAAAAAAATAAAGTTTTAACTTTTTCCTATACCAAAAATAAAAACACATTTTTGGTAACTGCATCCATAAGGGACCTAGCTATCTAAATATAAAATTTAACCAGTGCCAGAAATGCCATTTTTTGGGCCAATTAACCTTCCCAAAAATGTAAACAAAAATAGTCAAAAAGTCAGAGGTAGCAAAAAAAAATGCTGAAGTCTGACTTGCAAAAACCAAGCCTTAATAAGGGTTCATCCAAAATAAAAGTGTTTAGTCTTAGAAAATGTGAAAACATTTTGTGCAAACTAATGAATTTTTAAAATCGATAAAATATAACAAAACCTATGTTTTATGTCATCCGTGATCATAGTGATCAGGGTATCATGTTGTCAATTGATATTACTGTACGTTTAACACCATAAAAAATGTTAGGAACGGCGGAATGCACTAAATAAAAATAATAAAGTGCGTTTGCCGCTCGGGGTCCACCGTGCAGTAGGTGTTACAACCGCTCCTGAGTAATGGCAGATGAGCAATATGGCGATATAATGCGCACGGGTTCAACTTCACCCGAAATGTGCAGAGTGGGCTTTGTTCACACACAGAGGCGCCACAACAAAAACATACAAAAGGCTGAGCCTGTTAGAGTCACAGGCCTCAGGTAAATGCACATGAACTAAGACAGACTAAGACCTGACTCCTAACATTACCCCCCTCATAGGGTCCCCTCCTCTCTGAGCTTTCCAATCCACCACCCTGTGCCCATCAGAGGCATAGGCCTCAGACTCGTCCGAAGGCAAGTCTGATGTCCTGGTAGGTGACACGGAAAACCGGGACACGCGGAAGGTATCAGAGGCGGCAAGATCGCCAGGCTTAAGAAGGGACACGTGGGAGACAACGAGAGCGGCAAAACCGCCTGGAGCATAAGTTGGGACGCCGCGGTGTGTCGGCGAACGTCTCCACTCTCTGTTTAAGGAAGCTTACCCGAGCACACGAAGCACATGCCTGAATATATTTCTTAATGTCCCGAGCCCTCTGCGGCCACCAATATGACCCTGCCAGGAGTTTTGTGGTCTGCATGTAGCCACAGTGACCACCCGCCTTGAACGCGTGTGCCCACACGAGGACCTTCAGCCGAAGGCGAGGGGGGACAAAGGTCCTGCCCGGCGGCACAGATTTGGCCATTGCGGGGCCCCGTTATCCTGGTGAACAGAGTGCTGACAGTGGCAGCCGCAAGTGGAACTTAGTGTCGGACGCGCATCGAGACTGGCGCGAGACACCACCATGGGCTCTGGGAGTGAACACTCTGGCTCGAGTGATTCCAGAGGTTCAAAGAGGTTGGGAGCCAGAGTAACCTTCCGTCTGGATTGAGCACGCTCCAGCCCGCGCTCCGAAAAACGGAGATCAATACGGGAGGCAATGGCAATCAGCTCCTCCAGACTTGCAGGAACCTCTCTGGTAGAAAGAGCATCCTTAACATGCTCAGCTAAACCTCTCCAAAACACAGGGATGAGGGCTTTGTCAGACCACTCCAGCTCGGAAGCCAGTGTCCGAAAACGAACGGCATACTGACTAACCGAGAGGGATCCCTGAGTCAAAGCCAGTAGCTGTAGACAGGTGTCGTGCATGACCCGTGGTCCCAGGAAGACCTGCTTAATAGCTGTTAAAAACTGAGCAGCGGTCTGAACCTCTGGGTCACCACGCTCCCATAGTGGCGTAGCCCACTCTAACGCCTTGCCCGACAGAAGGGAAACAATAAACCCCACCTTAGCCCGCTCCGTAGGGAATCGCGCAGCCAGTAACTCCAGTTGGATAGAGCACTGGCTGACGAAACCCCTACAGGAGGCGCCATTGCCAGAAAATTTATCGGGCAACAGGAGGCGGGTAACTGTCGGCGCGTGGGATGACGTGGACATACAAGAAACCACCTCTGCGATCGCCTGTACAGCAGCCTCCAAAGACTTCGCCGCTGTGATAACACTCTCACAAGAGTAGCCAACTGGCCCTCTAGCTGGCGAATGCACTGAAGGAGTTGCTGCTGATCTGTCATCACTAGCCAGACCCTGGTGCTAGTATAATGTTAGGAACGGCGGAACGCACTAAATAAAAATAATAATAAAGTGCGTTCGCCGCTCGGGGTCCACCGTGCAGTAGGTGTTACAACCGCTGCTGAGTAATGGCAGACGAGCAATATGGCGATATAATGCGCACGGGTTCAACTTCACCCGAAGTGCGCAGAGCGGGCTCCATTCACACCCAGAGGCGCCGCAACAAAAACATACAAAAGGCTGAGCCTGTTAGAGTCACAAGCCTCAGGTAAATGCACACACAGTATAAGGTCACAGGAGCAGGAACTAAGACATAGGGGCTGCGACCGTCTAGACCTACCATGTGTGCGGCGTCGCTACTGCGAACGCCAAGAAGGGCTGCAACTGCAGCGCGGCGCAGGACACTGCTGATGGACGACACAGCTACAAAGCAGGCACTATGTCGGACGCTAGCGCAGAGGTGCGGTGTGCACAGTGGCCTAAGACTTGCCACAGACTGGCGCAGACTACTGAACAAATTCCCTAACCACATGCGTAATATCAGAGGGAAGGGGTTTCATAATAAGTCAGTCACCAGAATCATACATTCGTCACCATTCACACATAGTCGTATAGTCTATACTAGCGCATGGCGGAACGGTCATGCGCGCTTTTTATAGCAGCCGGGACCTTCCGGAAACTTCCAGATCTCCGAGATGGACCAATGAGATCTGGAGCAGGACCTGAGCACATGACTCCTGATCTCCAATGGGAAACCGTCTCATGAGCATGCTCAGTAGGAGGACAGAGGGACTTAGCCCCAGGAGAGATTTGCTGCAATGCAATATCCTCTGCAGTGGATAAAGAGCAAGAGACCGCAGAATGTAAGGACCTGGATTCCTGCAGAGCAGACGCAGGAACCTGACTCCTAACAAAAAATGAAAGAACTCCACCCCTTCCTAAAAGCTGGAATTTGATTTTTTTCACCATTTCAGCACACTTTCATTTTATTTGCTGGTTTTCAGTACGTTATATAATAAAGTGAAGTCATTCAAAACTATAACTCATTCTGCAAAAAGCAAGCCCTCATAAGGCAATGTCAATGTAAAAATAAAAAAGCTAATGCTCTTGGAAGAGGAGAGGACAAAAAAGTGCAAAACATTTAAATTCCCTGTGATGGTAAGGCGCAGGCCCGGACTGGCCATCTGGCAATTCTGGCAAATGCCAGAAGGGCCTCTCTGGTCGTGGGCTGCCTTGTCTGCTATGTTGCTAACAGAATCGTTGTTCTCAAGACATCCATACTGTTAAGAGTTGTGATGGAGCACAAAGTCGCTGACTCCGTCACTTATCCCGGCAGGCCACGGGTATAATTAGAAATATTGGTCTTGTAGGAAATCTTCTTTTCCTCCATCCAGGGTAATATTAGTAATATATCTCATCTGGTTCTTGGGGACGGGGACAACATGGGCCTGTGTGATTTCAAATGCAAGGGCTGAATGTCAGCCCCAGTCCGTACCTGGTAAGGCGTTAATCAGGCAATACTGGTTGAAATTGAATACTGGGAAACATGGAGTCAAAATATTCTGTCTGTAAAAGGTACAAAGATTTTATTTTTTCATCATACATACATATTTAGAGACTAAAGGAGTTATTCTTAACATATAGATCCCTGTGTGACTCAGGACTCGCAACCCTAATGTGCATTTTGCGTGGGCCTAGGAAACCCACGCGAAACGCGCATTGAGTCATACAGGGATGTGGGTAAGAATAACTCCTGAATTGAATAGTCTCTAAATATGTCCCTTAAGGGATTGCTTTAATATATAAACTCACAGAAATGAGAATTTGATTATAATTATTAATAGTTCGGACACTTGTCCTATTCTGAAAAGCAGGAGAAAGAAAGAGCCAAAAGGTGTCCTGATAGTTATGAATAAAAAACTGTTTTTATTAATGTATAGCTAATAGCAACAACATGCGTATAAATACAAATACAAAAAGGCCAGTGATAAATACAGAGAAAAACTATCCCCGAGTGCCCAGCAACCTCTTACAATGATATGATTCATGACACATGATTGTCAAGGTCATGGCAAGCCGAAGAGTGAATAAATAGGCAATGAATATAGTAACAGCCATAGTGGCACAGATTCCACACAGAGCCTTAAAGTCAAGCCATGAGAATAGGGGAAAAGCTCAATGGGGTATATAAAAAATATCCAGGCTTACCAGGAGGAGGAGGCAGGGACAAACAGAGGCGTCTCTTTTGCTGCCCACTCCGCCTCCTTGCTCTGACGCGTCAGGTTGGGGGCGGGCTGGGTGTCATTTAACGCTGAACCATGCTGACGTCACACGGGTCTTGCCAGCGGAAGCGCCATTACCTGACCACTGTGATCAGCACAACAGGCGTGCTATAAATAGATCTTTTGAAGAGCATTCAGACACACACAATCCCTTGAGATAAAGCCTTACCGCAAAACGCGCATCAGGGGTGCCTCAGCCATCCAGGTACAATATCTGCCTAGCAGCAGCGGCTCTTAACTCTTTCCTCTCCCTTTATCCTCCTTGGCTCACCCTATACTGTGTGTAAGCAGCTCTTGGGCTTGTATGACTGCAATATACCATTTTCCTTAGCCTGTTTGCTTACTATATTATACTTAGGATCCAGTATTTGTATTTATTAGGGATTGAGGACTTACCTTATTGCTGTATGCCATTATGTATGTAGGCAAATAAAAATATAAATTTATTTTTTTGACACATTTTATTTATCTTTTGATTAGTGTATATATTGTTGCCACTTTATGATTATGGCTTCTGCGGGCCCTATATGTAAAGAACTTTCGATATAGTCTTTTTTCATCTACATATTTTGGGAATTATTGTCCCTGGAAGCTTTTTTTTTAAAAGCTCCACATATGGACTATTGGATTACTATTTATGCATATATTTCCTCATGAAGTTCATTGTACCTGGCTTATAGGCCATTGTTTTTTGACGTTAACTGCTCCTAGAAATATTGCATTGCACTTCAATGCTTTTTAATTGATTTATCATAAAACTTTATTGTTTTTTTGGACCGGCGTGGACCAGAGCGTTGGCTCTTGACGGGCAACATCTGGTCTCTTGAGCTTTACTTGCGTGGGTCACAGATCCTGGTCCCATCTAGCTTGGGCTAAAGTCAGAGTCCTCCTTTGTGGAATCCGGGCCTTGTCAGGCAATGGCTGATGCATTGCTGTTGTAGGCTTTCTGCTGAGGCCTGTTACGCTGTCTTCATCCCTGGATTGTGTCTTCTCCACTTTCTTTTGTGGCTCCAAATCTGCCTGCAGTTTGGCGTGTAGGGCTTTTATATGCAGGAACTCCATCCTGTGGGTCACCTGATCAGGTCCAGCACATAAACTTGCTCCTCCTGAAAATATTCCAGTACCATTTGGTTCCCCTTGATTTTGCCTGGCCTGCAGATGGCAGTCTCTTCTCATTAATGGCATATTATCCTGCAAGGGCTCTTCGGGGATTTCACTGTTTCTTATTACAGAGTAGTAGACCAGAATAGTTGAAATCCAGTTTTATTTGCCAACGCGTTTCAAAGTAAACATACTTGTGACAATTGTGGTTTGTCTTGATGATGAAGTATGTTTACTTCGAAATGCGCTGACAAAACTGCAATTCAACTACTACTCCTTTCTGGACCAATGACAGTGCAGATTTGTGTACACTTGTTTCCAGCCTCACAAACTAAGATACTCTGCTCTCAGATTGGGTGGCAAAAAGCTTTTGACAGATTCCATTTAAAATTGAAAAGTCTCACAACAAAAGTCCATGCATAGGCTTTGTCTTATAATTTTGTCTTCTATTTTCATAAAAGAAAGCAAAAACTGCACCAAACCTTCATTAAACTAGTCCTAAATCATCATGGAGATGAAAATGAGTGAAACCTTTTCCAGTTTAATTAGTTAAAGATCGGTGTTTTGAATGATTTGCTGCTGGTCTCAAATTAAAGAGAGGTCAAAAGTACTAAAAAAATAAAATTCTGAAACTAAGGGTAAGTTCACATGTGGCGTTATTGATGCTTTTTTTTTTTTTTTTTTGCATGAAAATTACAGACTATAGCCAGAAAACTGGAGCTATGCTGTGTTTTTATGTGTAGATTTATGCTTTTTTTTACTAAACCATTTTCGACTAAGTGGGAAAAAACTGCAGTAAAAAATTGTAAACTAATTTATATCCTGTGTTTTTTTTTTTATGAATTACGGGTCCAAAAATCACAAGAAAAAAAGTGTAAATGAGATTTTAAAATTCTGTTGCTACTGTAAAATACTGCATTTTTTCTACACAAAGAAAACGAAAAAAAAAAACCACTACATTTGAACCAGGCCTAAGTGTAAATTTTTAGATAATTCAAGACAAAATGCACTAAAAGAGCTATACCTTAATGCATGACGATGATTCATCTGCACAGAGAAACTCTAACCTTAAATATTTAGTGAGCGGGGCAGTATGGCTGGCTTAAAGTGAAACTGTTATTTTAATTTTTAGTTTATAAATCAGTAGTGCACATTCAAATAAGTACATATTAAATAAACTTAGTAATACATCTTTATCGAAGAAATCTGCTTCTTTCTATTCCTAGATTTATTTTTCATTCTGAAAATTCTCAATTCAGGGTTAAATCTGTCTTCACTGAATTCAGATTATTAAATTACTGAGATAGGAGATGACAGTTGGTGCTGATGAGATTCTATGTGGTGGGGAGGGAGGAGCTCTGCCTCTAGCTCCTCCCTCCCACCTAGAATCTACAACAGTCATCTCCTATCTTAGTTATATAATAATCCGTATTCACTAAAAACAGATTTAACCATCAAATGAGAATTTTCAGAATGAAAAATAAATCTATGAAGACAAAGAAGCAGATCTCTAATAAGATATTAATTTTTACACCTTTTAACCTTAAATTTGTGATGAATTACAGCAGTATCCCATGACATGCAACCGCCATTCTAAGCAAATTTCCAAATTTTAATTTTTGTTTTATGTAGATCTGTTATAACGAACCGTAACTGCCCCGGTCAAGAAATCTTAGGAAGAACAGAGTTTCTCTGCTATTTGCTAGATGTCATAGACATTTGAGCAAACTATTTGTGGTTTGCCCAAAAGCCACATAAAATAAATCGTTGAAATCTAGTTTTGTAATTTTGTTTCAGATTACACTGTAAAAGAGACAAATGATGACACGAGGAGGAAATCTCAGTCCAAAATACAACTGTTAATTAATCAGCTTTCCCAAGAAAGGCCTATATCTGTGCAACGTGGAAGTGAAAATGCATACGTCAATGGTGATTATTTCTGTTTTTAACAAGTAGCTTCAAAAGTAGAAAAATATATAAGGTGTGTCCCCACAAAGAACATCCCAAAAAATGTCACTACAATAGGGGTGATGAGTCCCCATTTGCCTGTTCCTCCTCTATGAGTTTTAATGCAATGCAGCACGTGTACTGCCACTCCATTCATGATAGAGACACCAAAGATTGTTGGTGTCCATAAGTCAAGCAACAGTGAGAAGGTAATCAATCATGCCTGTGTGGACATGATGACAGCTTCTGTGGCCAGACTGTTCCGGATTGAGCTACATCATTAACATATGCCAAGCAACCGGCATAAACATGGACATGGTATGAACTGTGGAAAGTGCTATACACTGTAATGGTGGCCATTTGAGAGGCTTGGGGGGCCGGACACATTTCCTTTGATATTTTTTTCATTTTAGCTTCAGAGCATCTTTTTTTCCAATTAAAACTGCAATCAACGGCAATAAAGACCAAGAGAGGAGTAACTTTGGATTTACATCACACTTTACTGCCAATTCATAAGTTCCCCAGATGGAGGCACTTAGTTTATTGAGGCAAACTTTGGACTCCATTTGACCTTCTTTTCAATGGTTACGTTGGAAATAGCAAAAGACAAACAGCATTTTTAGTATTATACGAGTTGATTGTGTGTATATTAGGGTGGATTCATGGTTCCATGCATCCACCAAAGTGTGGATCCAAGAAATGGTAATTGGAAGCAGTACTCTAAAGAATGTTACGATAGGCTGTACTGATCTCTAAAATGCAACATTTCACCTATACTTCAACCTTCTCCAAACCCAACATGTACCGATTCATTGCACACACATACACACACACATATATAGTATACTAGCTGAAGAACCCAGAGCTGCCCGGGCATAGTAACTAACTAAGGTTAGTTATAACAAATTATAATGATTATTTCTATATATATATATAAAGCTGAGTGTAGAGCCCCGCCCATTCCGCATAGCCACATTCACTATAATATCCCACATCATCCCGTCAGCCAGAGCTACCGGACTACTACCCATAATATCCCACATTGTCCCATCAGCCAGAGCGACCGGACTACTACCATTAATATCCCACATCATCCTGTCAGCCAGAGCTACCGGACTACTACTCTTAATATCCCACATCATCCCATCAGCCAGAGCCACTGGACTATTACTCCTAATATCCTACATCACCTCATCAGCCAGAGCTACCAGACGACAACTCCTAATATCCCATATCATCCCATCAGCCCTAGCCACCGGACTATTACCACTAATATCCCACATCATCCAGTCAGCCAGAGCTACCGGACTACTACCCATAATATCCCACAACATTCCGTCAGCCAGAGCCACTGGACTACTACCCCTAATATCCCACATCATCCCATCAGCCAGAGCCACTGGACTACTACTCCTAATATCCCACATCATCCCATCAGCCTGGAGTCAGAACCAGAGCGCTGAGTGGAACGGTCCTAAATTCCATACTGGGGATCCCTTTAAGAGAGGCCTGGTGTCAGAATCAGAGCGTGAGTGGATTTGCCCTGACTTCCATACCAATGATCCCTTTAATAGAAGCTTGGGGTGAGAATCAGAGCGCTGAGGGATTTACCCTAACTTCCATACCGGAGATCCCTTTAAGAGAGGCCTGGGGTCAGTACCAAAGCGCAGTGTGGATTTTCCCTAATTTCCGTACCGAGGATCCCTTTAAGAGGGGACTTGGGTCAGAACCAGAGCGATGAGTGGCTTTGTCCTAACTTCCATACCGGGGATCACTTTTAAGAGAGCCTGGGATCAGAACCAGAGGGCGGAGTTGCATTTAGCGATGCACCAGAGATCCTGACCAGGTCGTATCGTTGTCGGGATCGTTGGTGCATTGCTAAATGTAACGGGACCCTTAGAGTTCATGTGTGAATGACTGTTGACTCTTATCGTCATTGAATTAGTGTTCAATGGCTGCTATTTTTTGACTGGCTGCTGATTAGCTATTGTATCTGTCCTAGTATTGCAGTCGTAGTATTGTTCTACTATCTTTGGGAAACAAAGGCACAATGTTTGAATGTTTGTTAATATGTTGCTGACCAATTGGTGCTCTGTAATATGAAGGACAATCTATCCTTCCACCTTCCCCTAAGCCTGTGGTGGAATGACTGAGAAATTGTGACTGATAAAAAGGAGGATTTGCCTGTGTTCAGGAAGTCTACATTACAGAAGTCATGGCTCCAACTGAAGAAATACAGAGCTGCTTCACTGACCATCACTGAACCCTCAAAGACTTTTAGAGAATCCAAGTTGGGACAATCAAGTCACCTGGCCTCATACATCAATGGACTGTCAGCTTCCTAAGCTTGTCATTACCTCCTCACTGTGGGAGCCCACCAAAAGCAGGGAGCCATTGGTGGAGGTACTCGGCTCTGGAAGCAGCTGCAACCCTGGTGAGTCAGCGGAAGGGTGAGACTCTGTATTTTGCATCATCTTGGGTATTTGCTGCGACCGTACTATATGCTATTGTGTGTTGGTGTTTCAATAAATTATTGCCATACTCTTTTACCTTCACCCTGTGTTGTCTGAGTAGTGTTCTGCTTATGGGGAGAGAGTGCTGGCATTCAGTGGTATGAGCACTGGTACATGCAGTCTTTCTAAAGTCAGCCGGGCCAGCCGGCGAGAGTACCCACTAACCCTGCATCTCCACACTCTGTATCATCACTCTGCTGTGAAATACAGAAGCAAACTTACCATACTTTTACTGCAGTTTTGCAATTTTCATTGCCTAAATGTTTCTTTATGATGGTTTTCAGTGTATTTTATGTACATGTGCTGTATACACACTCTTTGATTATATCCTCTCTGTCTTTTGGCTATGATGTCACTATTGGTCATATACTGTATATGGTGCGTGTGCGTTTCAGTATTTGTTTCATTTGATGAAGGCTCTAATATAGCTGAAACTTATAGCTTGAATCTCAATAGAGTCTGTTGGAAAGTTCGTTGCTGCTTACGCTACTTTTTCTTGAATCTTCTTTTCAATGATGTCCGTCTTTTCACATGAATATGATAGAGCAGTACAACTGTATTATAAGTTATAGACATCCTTTTGAGTGTCATCATAAATCTGAACATATAACGATGGTACAGAACAGAAAAGAAACGCAAACTCATGGACCGTTTATGTAAAAGAGCACTTTTGGTAGTTATAGATCCAGCTTAGTTGCTAACTAGTTGGGGTAATTTAGGTCAAAATGCCATTCAGGCCACATAATATTCTTGATATTGGATGAAGTGTCCATTGTACATGTCTTCTAAACAGGTACATGTTTAGATTACAAATGCAGTTGTTATTTTGTCTCCTGCCTATGACCCAGTGTACATTCAATCTCTGCCGGTCCGAGTCTTTGCATAGTGCATGCGCAATGAACTTAGTCAACGATCTAGTATTACTGGCAACACTATTGGCCAATCAGGAGTGACTGCACCAATAAAGAGCCTTGTTCAGCTGCCAATCAGGATTCATTCCCTAAACCTATCTAACCATGCCAACTATTGTATGTGGTGGAAGTGCTTCTGTGCTTTTTGAATCACTATATTGTATTTAAAATTGGTTTCTTTGTGACCATTCTCCTGATTATCTCTTAGATACCCCCTATCTAGTTTGACCCTTGGACTGCATGATTACTCTTTGCTACCATATTATGTCTGACCTCCTTGACTATTATCTGTCTATGCGTTACTACAGTTTTTGATCCAACTCTGTCATACTTATTGCTTCCATGGTTCTTACTCCAACTTGTTTAGTTTTTCTCTCTGCTCACTCCACTGGTCAGAAGCTACGCTGCAGAAGCAACCTGGAGCTCTCTGGAGTGAAGGCCAGATCCTCATATAGCAGTTAAGTGGTGAAAGACCGGGAGCTCCTTGCTCAGTGCTAAACATGGTGGTCATTGCCAATTCTGGCCAAACAAGCATACAAATTGATGCAATTATTGTAGCAGTGGGCCCAGTTTTCAGAGATTGCAGCACTAATATTTAAATGGTCACTGTATATTCAGACAACTTTATCTCCTGTCTGCATCAAAAAAAAATTGCAAGCGGATCTTTGTCCACCTGCTCCTGCTCTCCTGTCAGTGAAACTTCACAATGCCTTAACAGCCAAGCTTTCAGTTTGGACAAGCATGCCAATGGGCAATGGCAGGGGCAATGCACACATGATGAATGGAATTGTGGAGAGGAATCTATAGCTCTGCCAAAAAGCTGAAGAGGAGGAACAGAAACACTCAAAATGTGTGGATGTCAGGTCGCTGACCATTATAATGTGGCCATGTTAGACATCAAAAAGCCATTTTAACTTGTGGCAGATGTGAGCACCAAGATTATGCTTTTTTTTTTTTACAGGTTTTCTGTCAAAGATCAGATACGCTTTAAGTTTAGTTAGTAGACACTTCACTATTCTGTATGGTGAGCCCGGAGAATCTTGGAACCATGTCAATTAGATACTTTGTTCACTTTTTTTCCTACTATTTCCATGATTCATCACATTTCTGCAACATCGAACACTTTGCACGAGTTTTCTCTTGTATGTATAGTAGATGTTAAATAGTTCAATTTAAGAACAGTATTCTTTACTACCAGTAATGATTTCTTTTCATTCATTTTCACTTTTGTCATCAGTATTTCCAAAATAATGGCACAGACTACCAAGAAGCATGTCCATCTGGTAAGTACATCTGAAGGCATGTGATCTAGATTATAATTCATGCAAATTTACACCAAATCCCTAGTAGAGTTACTGGAAAAAGAAATCAGTGTGTCATCTGTGTTTACCATCACTTTGTAATCCGTGTGTACATGTTTACCATAAGTGTGTCATCCGTGTGTACATGTTTACCATCAGTGTCATCCGTGTTTACCAGTGTGTAATCTGTGTCCATGTTTACCATAAGTGTGTCATCCATATGTTCGTGTTTACCATCAGCATGTCATCCGTATGTGTTTACCATCAGTGTGTCATCCGTGTTTCAGTGTGTAATCCATGTATGTGTTTACCATAAATGTCATCTGTGTGTACATGTTTACCATCAGTGTGTCATCCTTGTTTACCATAAGCGTGTCATCCGTATGTCCGTGTTTACCATAAGCGTGTCATCCGTATGTCCGTGTTTACCATAAGCGTGTCATCCGTATGTCCGTGTTTACCATCAGCGTGTCATTCGTATGTCCGTGTTTACCATCAGCGTGTCATTCGTATGTCCGTGTTTACCATCAGCGTGTCATTCGTATGTCCGTGTTTACCATCAGTGTGTCATTCGTATGTCCGTGTTTACCATCAGTGTGTCATTCGTATGTCCGTGTTTACCATAAGTGTGTCATTCGTATGTCCGTGTTTACCATAAGTGTGTCATCCGTATGTCCGTGTTTACCATCAGTGTGTCATCCGTATGTCTGTGTTTACCATAAGTGTGTCATCCGTATGTCCGTCTTTACCATAAGTGTGTCATTCGTATGTCCGTGTTTACCATCAGTGTGTCATTCGTATGTCCGTGTTTACCATAAGTTTGTCATTCGTATGTCCGTGTTTACCATCAGTGTGTCATTCGTATGTCCGTGTTTACCATAAGTGTGTCATTCGTATGTCCGTGTTTACCATCAGTGTGTCATTCGTATGTCCGTGTTTACCATCAGTGTGTCATTCGTATGTCCGTGTTTACCATAAGTGTGTCATCCGTATGTCCGTCTTTACCATAAGTGTGTCATTCGTATGTCCGTGTTTACCATCAGTGTGTCATTCGTATGTCCGTGTTTACCATAAGTTTGTCATTCGTATGTCCGTGTTTACCATCAGTGTGTCATTCGTATGTCTGTGTTTACCATAAGTGTGTCATCCGTATGTCCGTCTTTACCATCAGTGTGTCATTCGTATGTCCGTGTTTACCATAAGTTTGTCATTCGTATGTCCGTGTTTACCATAAGTGTGTCATCCGTATGTCCGTCTTTACCATCAGTGTGTCATTCGTATGTCCGTGTTTACCATAAGTGTGTCATTCGTATGTCTGTGTTTACCATAAGTGTGTCATTCGTATGTCCGTGTTTACCATAAGTGTGTCATCCGTATGTCCGTCTTTACCATCAGTGTGTCATCCGTATGTCCGTCTTTACCATCAGTGTGTCATCCGTATGTCCGTCTTTACCATCAGTGTGTCATCCGTATGTCCGTCTTTATCATCAGTGTGACATCTGTGTTTCCAAGTTTACAATCAGTATAGTCATCAGTTTTTTTCCAGTATGGATAAACAAATTCCATAGCTTCTCCTATACTTTGCAACCTTAAACACAGACCTCACACAGATGGTACATGAATGCCATGCGTGTGCTCTATGTGTTTTTCACAGACCCATAGACTTGTCGTCTGTGCTGCTGTAAAAAAAAAAAACAGACCTGTAAGCAGTCCCATAGGTTATAATGGGTACATGTGGGATCCATAAAAAAAAACAACAGATGACACATGTACTAGACACACAGACTTGTGACGGAGGCCTGTGACTGGCAATTACCGATTTGTGACTATTTGCATCTGCAAATCACATGCTTGTGGTCATAAGACCACCCACTCATGCTGGGATTAGAGTGGAATCGTGACAGTGTGCTCATGTTCTTTGAATAACCAACAAGTAAAGTAGCACTCTGTAGCACCATAGCATGAAAGCATGAAATATATAAAATATGAATTGCATTACTGCTCTAGAAAATAGGAATAATTGAGAACACATGGTGCACAGATTGGCCAATTCATGTGGACCTAGAAGCTGTGATCGGGATGTTTGTACTACAGGAATTATACAATGATAGAAAAGCGGACATGCCATCACATCAGACATTATTTATTTGGTATGGTATCAGCATTTCCCTGTGTTGCTACTTTAGACTTTTTTTTTCTTCTTCACCGTCTCTTCCATCTGCCCTCTTGTATTCTTTGTACAGTCACGTAGTAAAAATGCATATAAATTCTGTTTAAATAAAAGGTCTAAACCTTCAGGGATATATTTTGCTTAAAAAAAAAAAAATCACTATGTAAACCCGATGTTCATGCAGGTGAAAAGGGGGTTATACCAGATAAATGACATTCCACTATCAAGGTAAACTAGCTGAGAAGAGGTTTTGTAAGCTGCTTGCAATGGCAATGAAGGGTGTGGTGTTCAAGCAAATTCATGCCAAGAGTACAACAAAACGGGCTCTCACATAACATTTTGTTTTCTGTTTGTGTTGGCATGTCTGCCGGCTACTTAATTTTAACCTTGGTTTATGAATGTAGAATAGCGCTTATGTTGTTAGCTAACTATAATAATAAAAGTCAAATAATACTATGATAAAATATAATTTAGTAAATCTCATGTGACCTTTAGAATGGAAGATTGGTCAGTAAATTAAAGCCATGTGCTTAGGTCACGTCACGCTGAAAAAAAACTACAGATTGATCTTTGAGACATATTCTTGGACTAAGTTAAGGCTCTGCCAGTAATTTTCTGTCTGGACTTGATGAGGAGGTGTGGGGGTGTCAGACGATCCTGATGCATGAAGAGGTGCTTCCCTCCTTATTAATGGGGAGGCTCTGAAGAATGATGTCCTCCTCCGCGTGCCACGCCACAAATCTTACTCCAGTCCCTTAATTAGACAAGTTGTGACCTCACATTCCTGCCTCACCCCTGTTCCGCCCCAGAGCCACCCATTTAGAATATGTCAAAACGAGCAAATTTTCACATTTTCAAAGCAAATTTTGATACAATTCTGTCTAAATTTCTTTGATGAATCGGGATGATTTCGGGGTATTTTCCAGAAATTGTTAAATAAAAAGCGTTAGGATACTCTACAATATATCATCTGTCTTCTAATGTTACCACCAAAGATTTGTTGTTGAGAGCATTGCACTGGTGACTAGAAAATTGATTCCTTATGTACAACTGGGGATTCTACAGGTGCTTCTCACAAAATTAGAATATCATCAAAACGTTAGTTTATTTCAGTTCGTCAATACAAAAAGTGAAACTCATATTATATAGAGTCATTACACACAGAGTGATCTATTTCACGTGTTTATTTCTGTTAATGATTATGGCTTACAGCCAATTAAAACCCAAAAGTCATTCTCTCAGTAAATTAGAATACTTTATAACACCAGCTTGAAAAATTATTTTAAAATCTGAAATGTTGGCCTACTGAAATGTATGTTCAGTAAATGCACTCAATACTTGGTCGGGGCTCTTTTTTGCATCAATTGCTGCATCAATGCAGCGTGGCATGGAGGCGATCAGCCTGTGTCACTGCTGAGGGGTTATGGAAGCCCAGGTTGCTTTGATAGCAGCATTCAGCTCATCTGCATTCTCTATGGGGTTAAGGTCAGACGAGTTTGCTGGCCAATCAAGCACAGTGATACTGTTGTTTGTAAACCAGATATTGGTAATTTTGGCAGTGTGGACAGGTGTCAAGTCCTCCTGGAGAATGACATTTCATCTCCTAAAACCATTACTTTTTCAAACAAATACAGACAAATAGACTATAAATAGTATTGAATTAAGACTTGCAACTTGAAATTTCCTTAACTTTTATTTATCTGTCTAATTAATGTGTACAACAGAGGTAGTGCATTGATCTAAACAGAGAAAGCCCCATAATATTGATCTAAACAGTAAACTGAACAGCATTCTAGTCATTCCTTTTATAACCTTTCAGATGGTATACTTCAACAATGGTTATATATATTTTTCATATATCTTGTGTATATAGGTATTGATCTTTT
Source organism: Dendrobates tinctorius (assembly GCF_039654945.1). Lineage (NCBI taxonomy): Eukaryota > Metazoa > Chordata > Amphibia > Anura > Dendrobatidae > Dendrobates > Dendrobates tinctorius. The sequence continues at coordinate 59,444,575 of NW_027361679.1, forward strand.
TCACAAGAAACCCTCCAGTACCAGTACATGCATATCTTTGGCACTGTGCCCCTTCTTTATTCATTGTCAGTTGTTCGACTTCCCTAACCATGAGAAACAGCAAACACTATAGTACAACTTACCATTAGGACTGTTAGGAACGGCGGAACGCACTAAATAAAATAATAATAAAGTGCGTTCGCCGCTCGGGGTCCACCGTGCAGTAGGTGGTATACCTGCTGCTAAGTGGTGGAAAACAAGCAATATGGCGGTATGATGCACACTGGTTAAACTTCACCCAGAGTGCGCAGAGCGGGCTCTGTTCACACATAGAGGTGCCGCAACAAAAAACATGCAAAACGCTGAACCTGTTAGTGACACAGGCTTCAGGTAGATGCACACATGGTATCTCGTCACAGGAGCAGGACCCAAGACAGAGGAGCTGCGTCCCTCTAGATCTACCGTGTGTGCGGCGTCGCTTCTGCGGATGCCAAGGAGGGCTGCAACTGCAGCGCGGCGTAGGACACTGCAGCTCGACGACAAACCAGAAAGCAAGCGCGATGTCGGACACTAGCGTAGCGGTGCGGTGAGCACAGTGGCCTAAGGCTTGCCACTGACTGGCGCTGACTACTAATCTAATTCCCTATCCACAAGCGTAATATCAGAGGGAAGGGGTTTTATAAAGAGTCAGTCACCAGAGTCATACATCCGTCACCATTCACACATAGCAATTATAGTCTATACTAGCGCATGGCGGAACGGCCATGCACGCTTTTTAAAGCCGTGTGGGACCTTCCAGATCTCCGAGATGGACCAATGAGATCTGGAACAGGACCTGGGCACATGACTCCCGATCTCCAATGGGAGATCGTCTCGTGAGCATGCCCAGTAGGAGCACAGAGGGACTTAGTCTCTGGAGCGGTCTGCTGCAAAGCAATCTCCTCTGCAGTAGAAAGACAGCAGGAGACCGCAGAATGTGAGGCTCTGGCTTCCTGCAGAGCAGACACAGAAACCTGGCGCCTAACATAGGACAAGTTCACACCACTGTATTTTTGGCCCAAGAAAAAAATGACATCACATGGACCAATATTATTCAACTAGGCTGTCCAGATGACTTTTTTTTTCACAGAATGACTATGCATGAAAAAAAATATCACATCATATTTCCTTATCTTGGATAAGCCTTTTCTAGTCTATAGTTGCGCCAAAAAAATGGATCCCATACAGATTAACCATATATTTTTCTTATTTTTACGGATACATTGCAGTGCTTTAAAGGGAATCTGTCAGCAGGATTTCATCCCCCCCCCCCCCAACTATGTATCTCCTTCTTTCAAAGACAAATCCAGCAATACCTTTACATGTCCAGTACATTCCTCAGTTACTGAAAAATCAGTATTTAAATTGAAATGCAAATGAGACTAAAGGACTATGGTAGATATGAAGCCCCTGTCACTCCAGCTCTATTCTCTGCTCAGCACCACCTTCTCCTGCTTGAATGACATCTCCTTTGCCAGTAGCCACTCAGCACAGAGGCTGCAGGTCAAGCAGGAGGAGGCGGCACTGGGCAGCAAATAGAGCTGGAGTGACAGATGCTTCAGATCAACAAATAGCTCCTCAGCCTCATATCCATATCAATTCAAACACCGATTTCCCAGTAACGGAGAATCGGACTGGCCATGTAATGGTACTGCTGGATTAGTCTTTGAAAGAGTACATTTAAACAGCTTTGGGGTGAAATTCTGCTGAAAGATTCTCTTAAACATAGGAAATTGTATTTGGTCTTGTAAATCTTAATTACTGCTGATGTATACAAACAGATTGCACACAGATGAAATTAGATGAAATCATCATTTTTTTTCTAAATTAAAATTGGACAGTTTTTTTAACAGCACGTGCGCACCTAGCCTAAAGGGAAAACTTGTTGGAATATGTTTGGTGCAACAACTCTGTTCCTGTCTCTGAATGTTTAGTTGCTAGATTTGTATGCAGTTTATGAAGTTAGAACAAAACAAAAAAACCTCCCAGAGGCTCACACAGGAAGAGCATGTTTTTCCTGTGTTTGTGTATGAAATAAGCAGCCTGCTGCACAGATAGAGACACACAAATGATTTATTCCTGATCTATTAAGCGTATCATATATTGTTCCTGTTTGTTCCTTAATAAAGAAGCTCTGTTGTCACACCTTTGGAGAGTATCATGAATAATCTGCTGCCAACAGGATATATGGGCCCAGAGTGACACAGAACCCCAGAGTAACACAGTAACAGAAGCCCAAAGCAAAAGCAGCACAGAGCAACAGAAAAGATGTCCACTAGCAGAAATCCTGTCAAGTTCTCAGTGCCAAGCCTCACTAACCAGAACTACCAGTCCTGGAAATTCAAGGTGAAGATGCTGCTCATAAGAGAAGGTACGTGGAAATATACTCAGGAACAAGTGCCTCATCCATTACCAGATGATCAGCTAGAGAAGGATCAGAACGCACAAAGCACGATCTCCCTCAGTGTAGATGATAATCAGATGCAAGTGTGCAACTGCAAAGGAGATGTGGGATGAGTTACAGAAAGTGCATGAAAGAGCATCCAATCTCAGCAATATGCTTTATCTCATGATAAAGCTGTATCAGTCTAAGCTAAGTGATGGACAAAATATGCAGGACTATATAAGAAACATCCTAGAGATTGTGGAGTATCTCAGGGGTATTGGAGAAGAAATTAAAGATTTTCATGTTACTGCACTTCTATTAAGTGGTCTTCCAGAGAGTTATGACACACTCATGACTGCACTAGATGCACGGCCAGATGATCACTAGAGTATGTTAAAGGCAAACTTTTGGATAAATTCAAGAGAAAAACGCATCATGTAAGCAGCAGTAATGAATCCAGAGCAGAAGCAGCATTAAAGCATTAAAGACACAAATTGCTCTTATATTTAGGGAAATCCAAAGAGAAACTTGTGAATGTTTTGTCTGTAAAAAGCCTGGCCACCTTAAAGCAGACTGCAGAATTTGGAAAGCAAGAATGAGTCAGCTTAAAAAGCAGAACAGTCATTAAACGGTTAAAACAGCTGTAAAGGAAGATTCTGCATGTGTTGAAGCTGCATTTAATGTCAGTACAGGCCCAACTGCAAAGTATATATGATGTATAGATTCTATTGCAAGCAGTCATATGACAAATGACAAGGTTTTCTTCACTGACCTTAATGAAAGCAAGTCAGAAAAGGTCATCTTAGCTAATGGTCACTATATGATTTCAGAAGGAGTAGGAGATGCTACCACCACTGTCCAGCTTCCTCAGCACAAAGCAGAAAGATCCCAATAAAGGATGTTCTCTATGTTCCCAGCCTTGGAAGCAATCTTCTGTCAGTAAAGAAGCTCACGCAGAAGGGGAATGTAGTTACTTTTAAAGATAATAGTTGCATCATCTCAAAGAAGGGTCACACTGTTGCAGAAGGAAAAATCCAAGATGAACTTTATCAGCTAAAATGCAAAGAAAGAGTACAGTGCTAGACAAATCTACATAAGAACTGTATCCATGTATGGCACAGATGTCTAGGCCACAGAGACCCAGAAATTGTAAGGAAGTTAGCTCAACTTGCAAATGGTATTGAAATCAACCAGTGTAGTCAAATTATGAAGTGCCCTAGCTGTCTTAAAGGAAAAATGTCCAGAAAAATCCTTTCCTAAAATAAGCACCACTAGATCTGCACAGCCACTGGATCTGATACATACAGATGTATGTGGTCCAATGAGTGTTCAAACTCCTAGCAAGAAGAGATATTTTCTCACATTTATTGATGACTACTCTAGATATACAGCCGCCTACCTGCTTCACAGTAAGTTCCACAGAAACTTGAAGAATATCTTGCTGTAGTTTAACAAATTTGGAAGAATGCCAAAAGCCCTGCGTGCAGATAATGGAACCGAATATACAAGTGGTAAGGTGCAAACCATTTTGAAAAAGGATGGAATCGTGTTCCAGACTACCATTCCATACAACCCAGAACAAAATGGCATTGCAGAGAGAAAGAACCGTATTCTCTGTGAAAATGGAAGAAGTATGTTGTTTGATGCAAATCTACATACAGTGTATTGGGGAGCAGCCATCATGACAGCTTGCTATCTTCAAAACAGAGTGCCAGGTAAAGCCACAAATAAACCACCATATGAGCTATGGAACTACAAGAAGCCTAACCTGAAGCACCTCAGGATATTTGGAAGCAAAACGTTTATGTATGTTCCCAAAGAAAAACGTTTCAAGTGGGAATCACATGCAAAGCAAGGAGTACTGGTGGGCTATAGAGAAACTCAAAAGGGATACAGAATCCTGCACCCAGAGACCAGCACGGTAACAATCAGCAAAGATGTAGTGAATGATGAAAACTATCGCTCAAATTCCATGAAGTTATACCAGTTATTCAACCTTAGAAGCAAGAACAAAAATCTCATTCACCAAACCCAGATGCCAAAAAGGAAAACACTGAAGTGTGGATAACCTCTGGAGCCACCAAGGAAGACACAGAAGAACCAAGTCAACCTCCAGTCAGGACATCAGAAAGGCCAAATAAAGGTATCCCAGCTATATGCCTTTCTTATATGGGTAGAACACTTCCTGAACCAGAGCCACAGTCATGACAAGAGATGCAAAAACTGCCTGTCCACAAGAAGCAGAAGTGGATAAATGCTGCTGATGAAGAGATGGAGTCCCTTCACCAACTCCAGACATGGCAGCTTACTGAGCTTCCACAAGGAAAAAAGAGCTATCGGATGTAAGTGGGTCTTCAAAAACAAGTATGACTCAGAAGGTAAAGTTCATGGGTTTAAGGCAAAATTGGTTGCAAAAGGGTACTAGCAAAATTATGGTGAAGATTATGATGCTACATTTTCTCCAGATGTGAAGCAATCCACATTCAGAACTTTACTTTCCGTAGCTGCAACTGATCACAGTGAAACATTTTGACATCAAAACAGCCTTGATTCATGATGACATTGAAGAATAGTTATAGATGAGCCAACCCGAGGGATATATTAAAAGGGTGAAGAGCACCTTGTTTGTAAATTGCAAAAATCTGTCTATGGGCTTAAGCAGTGATCAAGAGCTTGTAACTCGAAAATTAACAAAGTTTTGATTGATGAAGGATATAAAATATCTCAAGCTGATCCATGTTTGTAGATGAAGAATGTAGCGGAGTGGATGTATGTTATCCTATATGTAGACGATGTAATCATGTTTCATCAAGATCAAAGAGAAATTGCAAAGCTAGGTGAAATTCTCAACCAGCACTTTGAGACTAAGGACCTTGAAAATGTGGCATATTATTTGGGAATCCAAATCTAGAGAGGAAGATGGGCGTTTTCTTCTCAACCAAAGTTTTAAAATTTCTGCAATCCGAAACCAGTTTGGAATGTCAGAAGCAAAAGGTGCATCAACACCAATGGATCCAACCTACTTAGAATTGGAAGATCTGCTACCCAGCAATGAGAGTTACAGACAAGCAGTGGGGGTGCTTCTGTACATAGCAACCACAACTGGTCCGGATATCACAGCCACAGTTGGATTTTTCTGCTGACATGTAAGCAAGCCACGCCAAAGAGACTGATATTAAGAGAATTCTTCAATATCTTAAAGAAACCCAACGGCTAAATCTTAAGATAACTGCATCAAGAGATCTCACTCTGAGGTTATGTGGATACAGATTGGGCTGGAGATTCAAGTGATCGGAAATCAACAAGTGCTTATTTGCTCAAGTTAGGAGAAAATTCAATTTCTTGGTCCAGCAGAAAACAAGTGTCAGTCGCATTATCTTCTACAGAAGCAGAATATATGTCTGCTTCTTATACAAATCAAGAAGTAATTTAGTTGAAACAACTTTTGGAAGATTTTGGTAAGCCATTAGCTCAACTAACAGTTATCTCTGAGGACAACCAAGGATGCATTAAACTTGTCAGCAGTAAGAAGATTAGTGCAAGGACTTAAGGTACTGTCACACTTTGCGATGCACCAGCGATCCCGACCAGCGATATGACGCGGTCAGGATCGCTGGTGCATCGCTAAGTGGGCGCTAGTGAGCTGCCACACAGGCAGATCTCACCAGCGACATCACAGGGGTCGGGAGTCGTTACTTACCTGTCACACTAGGCGATCCTGCGTCCTCCCGCCCGGCTCCACGCTCGTCTCTCCACAGGAAGCGCCGCAGGAAGCTGACGACGAGAAACAGCCCAGCCTGTTCTCGCGCGATCAGCGATAATCAGCGGGGGAGCGGGTTGTAGGTATCAGACATAGCAATATCGCTAGCAATATCGCTATAACGTCACAAGTTATAGTGATATTGCTAGCGATATCTCTTAGTGTGACAGTACCTTAAGCACATTGATGTAAAACATCACCACTTACGTGACTTAGTGGAATGTGGTGTACTGGAGTTAGTTTATTGCAAGACTAACAAGATGATAGCTGAGGGTATAACAAAGCCATTATCAAGAGCCAAGTTTATGGACTTCAGAACTGCAATGGGACTAACACGATAAGTAATTGTTGAGTGGGGGTGTTGGAATATGTTTGATGCAACAACTCCATTCCTGTCTCTGAGTTAGTTGATAAATTTGTATGCTGTTTATGAATTTAGTAAAAAAAAAATCTCCCAGAGGCTCACACAGGGAGAACATGTGACTGTATTTCCTGTTTACCTGTGTCTGTGTATGAGATAAGCAGCCTGCTGTAAATGCTGCACAGATAGAGACACACAAATGATTTATTCCTGATTTATTAAGCTTATCATATATTGTTCCCGTTTGTTCCTGAATAAAAAAGCTCTGTTGTCACACACTTGGAGAGTATCCTGAATAATCCGCTGCCAACAAAACCCTTTTTGATAATGAAGCAAGTTTCTTTGTAGTAAAACCATAATTTTAGGGGGTTTCTATCTTACTGTATTCTCGTATATAAGCCGAGATTTCCAGCCCATTTTTGGGGCTGAAAGTCCCCCTCTCAGCTTATACGCGAGTCACATAGCCAGGAAGTAGGTGGGGGTGTCAGATCATACTGACCCCCCTGACGCATCTCTGCAGCCCCCCTGCTTGTCCCACGGTCTCCTTTCCTTCCTACAGCGGTCACATGGTACCGCTCATTAAACTCATGAATATGTGCATATTTATGACTTTAATGAGCGGTACCACATGGCTGCTGAAGAAAGGAAGGGAGACAGTGGGAGAATGGGGCTGCAGAGACGTGCCAGGGGGAGGTAAGTATATGCTATATTCACCTGTCCCGGTTCCAATGCTGCTCACCTCTGTCTGCCTGCCGGGTCCCTTTGTCAGTGACGTTCAGGCAGCAGGGGGCGCAATGACGTAGTCAGTGCACGCACTCTGCTGCCTGACGTCACTGACAGAGGGACCTGATGGGCAGACAGCGGCGAGCAGCGTTGGAACCGGGACAGGTGAATATCTCAGGTGCCGGATTCTGAGCCAGCTGCAACACCTGTCCCCCATAGTGCGCCGGTGTCTCCGCCTGCTCAGCACACCGGCACCTGGCCCCCCAGTGACGGAGAGGTGAGAATGTCATTTTTTTTTAATACCTGCAGCAGCAATATATGGGGGCATAATCTATGGGGCATCTTAAGGGGGCAGCATAAGGGGGCATATTCAATGAAGCATCTTATGGGGGCAGCATATGAGGGCATATTCAATGGAGCATCTTATGGGGGAAGCATATGGGGGCATATTCAATGGAGCATCTTATGGGGGCAGCATATGGGGGCATATTCTATGGAGCATCTTATGGGACAGCATATGGGGGATATTCTATGGAGCATCTTATGGGGCAGCATGTGGGGCATAATCTATGGAGCATCTTATGGGGCAGCATATGGGGCACAATCTATGGAACATCTTATGGGGCCATAACCTTTATGGAGCAGCATATGGGGCATATTATTCTATGGAGCATCTTATGGGGCCATTATTAACCTTTGTGCAGCATTATATAGGTGTATTTTGTATGGAGCATCTTATGGGGCCATCATCAACTGTATGGAGTATTATATGGGGCTCCTGATTCAATATGGCTATTCAAAAACATTTAACCTACTGATGTCTCAATTAATTTTACTTTTATTGACATCTATTTTTAGTTTTGAAATTTACTAGTAGCTGCTGCACTTTCCACCCTAGGCTTATACGCGAGTCAATAAGTTTTCCCATTTTTTTGTGGCAAAATTAAGGGGGTCAGCTTATACACGAGTATATACTGTAAATAGTCTTAGGAATAATAGAAAGCTACTATTAAAATAACAAAAATGAGCCTTGCTTAACTCTGGATGGGTTTGCGTTGCTGATGCGATGATATTAGGTCTGTAGCATGTCACTGCCCCATACAATCACTGGGTTAACTTGTCATGCCGATGTAGTCATAGACTGCATGAGATCGCTTAGCCCAGTGATTGGCTGCAGTGGTTATCTGCTACAGTCATCAGCATCGCACCAATATTATTAAGGTCCAATCATGGTCAGACAAGCATATAAAAAATCGTCCGAAATTGATTAAGAAAACTCGTCCGATTTCCATTCATATTGCAATGTGTATCCGTATTTTACGTCCCTTGACATTCTCTTGGCATCCTTTTTTATAGATTGAGAGTTTAAATTGTACATAATCAAAAGAATTTCCTAGGTTAAGAGTGGATGATCTGTATGCGATTTGTTTCTTTTAATGTTTGCAATTTTTTTCATGCTGATATTCGATGTGTGGAAAAATGGTTTCCTCTGAACAGCCCTATTGGATAACATGGATCAGTGTGCTGTCCATGTTTTACTTGGACAGCACACATACACATGTCTGAATGGGCCCGACGGCTCATTTTGCTATTTTTGTTTTAATGAGGTTAAGCTTAAAATGACCATGACACAATTGTTAATTAAAATCCAAGACTGTTGAATTTTTGGTTGGAGGTCACATGTCCCACAGAACTTTAAAACTATAGATTTCAGTGCAAGTTATGGGAGACGCACATGAATCCTGGCTGCAATTTGGCTATTTTTGGCATGTTGTACAGTGCTACCGGTGTTATTGAGTAGCTCTGGAAAAACACAGTTTCCCTATATCTGTTTGAAGTGGTCACCACATAATTAAAACTGTCTGTTTGTATTTCAGAACATGTTACTGTGAAACAAGATTTTGGATGAAACCATGTTGAACGAAATTAAAGAACCATTTACCGTATATATACAGAAGGGAAGAAAACTACGATATGTCAACTAGTACTTTTATTGAGTGTACCAAACATAAGCTGATCTCAAAACAAAAAAAGGGCAACCAATAACTGTATAGCTGCTTCTTTATTTACACATGTATATCCGGGTGACCACTTGTGCCAGCCTTTTTGTTTTGGGGGGCCATAACATAATCATGGTCTTATGTTCTAGCAGAACATTTAAGTTTTGTAATGCTTCTCCACTAAGTCCGTCAGAACTTGAGAGTATGACGTGCAATTATCATCTGACAGTGACAGAATATTCTGTACTATGGAGAAAAGTGCCACTTCACTCAGACAGAATTGCACATGGCTCTAGAATGTTGTTTGTTTAAAAAAAGGAAAAAAAAACGTGTATGTATAAAATAACTGATTCAGCTATAAAATTCTTGTTGCAAAAATGACAGTCATAACATAATAAAAGTCATAGCTATTAATAAAACATCTTGTTTAGTAAAAAGCATGGCTCAGTGTTTTTAACTTCTCATTTTGGGCAACCATCTTTAGTAACCTATATAAATTTTAGCCAGATCTTGGAAAAAAAAATGGATAATTCTCACGAGAACTTGATAGGTCAATCCATTTTACAGATTGCCAACTGACTATGATGAGTTAATGTATTACTTTACCCCTTAACACCGGGAGTTTTTATAGGTTTTCGTTTTTCGCTCCCCTCCTTCCCAGAGCCATAACTTTTTTATTTTTCCGTCAATATGGCCATGTGAGGGCTTATTTTTTGTGGGACGAGTAGTACTTTTGAACGTCACCATTGGTTTTTCCATGTCATGTACTAGAAAATGGGAAAAAAACTTCCAAGTGCGGTGAAATTGCAAAAAAGTTCAATCCCACACTTGTTTTTTGTTTGTTTTTTTGCCAGGATCACTAAATGCTAAAACTGACCTGCCATTATGATTATTCAGGTCATTACAAGTTGATAGACACCAAACATGTTTAGATTCTTTTTTTATCTAAGTGCTGAAAAAAAATGTCAAACTTTGCTTAAAAAAAAGTGCCATTTTGCGATACCCGTAACGTCTCCATTTTTCGTGATCTCGGGTTGGTTGAGATCTTAGTTTTTGCGTGCCGGGCTGAAGTTTTTAATTATACCATTTTGGTGCAGATACGTTCTTTTGATCGCCCGTTATTGCATTTTAACGCAATCTTTCGGCGACCAAAAAAACATAATTCTGGCGTGTTTACTTTTTTCTCACTACGCCGTTCAGTGATCAGGTTAATCTTTTTTTATTGATAGATTGGGCTATTCTAAACGTGGCAATACAGAATATGTATCTTTGATTTTATTTTTATTGTTTTATTTTGAATGGGGTGAAAGGGGGTGATTTGAACTTTATAGTTTTATTTTTTATATTTTAAAACACATTTTTTTTTAACTTTTGGAGTGCTTCAATAGTCTCCATGGGAGACTAGAAGCTGCCATAACCCGATCAGGCCTGCTACATAGAGGGGATGGTCAGATCGCCTCTACAGTTGTGGCCAAAAGTATTGACACCCCTGCAATTCTGTCAGATAATACTCAGTTTCTTCCTGAAAATGATTGCAAACACAAATTCTTTGGTATTATTATCTTCATTTAATTTGTCTTAAATGAAAAAGCACAAAAAGAATTGTCCTAAAGCCAAATTGGATATAATTTCACACCAAACATAAAAAAGAGGGTGGACAAAAGTATTGGCACTGTTCGAAAAATCATGTGATGCTTCTCTAATTTGTGTAATTATCAGCACCTGTAACTTACCTGTGGCACCTAACAGGTGTTGGCAATAACTAAATCACACTTGCAGCCAGTTGACATGGATTAAAGTTGACTCAACCTCTGTCCTGTGTCCTTGTGTGTACCACATTGAGCATGGAGAAAAGAAAAGACCAAAGAACTGTCTGAGGACTTGAGAAACCAAATTGTGAGGAAGCATGAGCAATCTCAAGGCTACAAGTCCATCTCCAAAGACCTGAATGTTCCTGTGTCTACCGTGCGCAGTGTCATCAAGAAGTTTAAAGCCCATGGCACTGTGGCTAACCTCCCTAGATGTGGACGGAAAAGAAAAATTGACAAGATATTTCAACGCAAGATTGTGCGGATGTTGGATAAAGAACCTCGACTAACATCCAAACAAGTTCAAGCTGCCCTGCAGTCCGAGGGTACAACAGTGTCAACCCGTACTATCCATCGGCGTCTGAATGAAAAGGGACTGTATGGTAGGAGACCCAGGAAGACCCCACTTCTTACCCCAAGACATAAAAAAGCCAGGCTGGAGTTCGCCAAAACTTACCTGAAAAAGCCTAAAACGTTTTGGAAGAATGTTCTCTGGTCAGATGAGACAAAAGTAGAGCTTTTTGGGTAAAGGCATCAACATAGAGTTTACAGGAGAAAAAAAGAGGCATTCAAAGAAAAGAACACGGTCACTACAGTCAAACATGGCAGAGGTTCCCTGATGTTTTGGGGTTGCTTTGCTGCCTCTGGCACTGGACTGCTTGACCGTGTGCATGGCATTATGAAGTCTGAAGACTACCAACAAATTTTGCAGCATAATGTAGGGCCCAGTGTGAGAAAGCTGGATCTCCCTCAGAGGTCATGGGTCTTCCAGCAGGACAATGACCCAAAACACACTTCAAAAAGCACTAGAAAATGGTTTGAGAGAAAGCACTGGAGACTTCTAAGGTGGCCAGCAATGAGTCCAGACCTGAATCCCATAGAACACCTGTGGAGAGATCTAAAAATGGCAGTTTGGAGAAGGCACCCTTCAAATATCAGGGACCTGGAGCAATTTGCCAAAGAAGAATGGTCTAAATTCCAGCAGAGCATTGTAAGAAACTCACTGATGGTTACCGGAAGTGGTTGGTCGCAGTTAATTTGGCTAAAGGTTGTGCAACCAAGTATTAGGCTGAGGGTACCAATACTTTTGTCTGCCCAATTTTTGGAGTTTTGTGTGAAATGATCAATGTTTTGCTTTTTGTTTCATTCTCTTTTGTGTTTTTTCATTTAAGACAAATTAAATGAAGATAATAATACCAAAGAATTTGTGTTTGCAATCATTTTCAGGAAGAAACTGAGTATTATCTGACAGAATTGCAGGGGTGTCAATACTTTTGGCCACAACTTTATGTAGTAAAATTGCTGACTTGCTATGAGCGCCGACCACTGGGTGGCGATCACAGCAATCCGGCACTGACAACCACGAGTCCCCAGGTTGTCATGTCAACACACAGATGACCCACGACCATGTGATGCAGGTCACTGGTGTGTGTATTTCCGGTGTGATTGCTAGTTAATAACTTCGGGTGGATCGCGATTCCACTCGTGGCTATTGCGGGCACATGTTAGCTGTTCAAAACAGCTGACATGTCCCGGGAAAGATGTGGGCTCACCGCCGAACCCCACATCAAAGGGAGGGAGTCAGACATCGGTGTAAATATATGCCCAATGTCAGAAAGGGGTTGTCTATGTTAACCATTGATGACCTATCATTAGGGTAGGTGATCAGTATGAGATAAGTGGGGTTCTAGTCCAGTCACCTCCCCCCCGAGCAGCGGCTCCTGAATTAAGCGTTGGACAGGTGAAACTGCTATTTATCTCTTCCACTGCGGTGGTGCTGCAGGGAAATGGAGAAGTTTATCCAAGCCTACAACCTGCAGTAACCACAGAACCACCACACCACTACATGACCAGCTCTACCCTCACCTACTGTATCCTCACCAATCCCTTGTAGATTGTGAGCCCTCGTAGGCAGGGTCCTCTCTCCTCCTGTACCAGTCGTGACTTGTATTGTTAAGATTACAGTACTTGTTTTTTGTTATGTATACCCCTCCTCACATGTAAAGCGACATGGAATAAATGGTGCTATAGTAATAAATTAATAATAGTAAAGATAACCAGGTTACCATCAGAACACAGCTTGTGCAGTCTACAAAAAAACCCAATGCCCAAAGGAGACAGACATTCTCATTCAGGAGAGTGGGACCATTTTTTTCTGACTTGTAATCCGTGTGCTGTCTGTATACAATCTGTGTCTTTACTTAGCAGCCATTAGTCTTTTACAGAACTATTTACAGTTTCCTATGCTACAAAATTGTACTGTATTTGTCAAAATTGGATGACATACCGATGGACCATAAGGCATCCGATTTTTTTTCCTCGCACCCATCCGATTTCAGAGTAAAATCACAGCATGTTGCAATTTTTTATTCACGTCAAATATAGATGAAAAAGAAAATGCAGATCTGATTGAATAAAATTCTGTCATGCGAAAGCATGTGTCACGATCCCACCAGGGGGGTTGATCAGTGGATGGCACGACACACACACACACACACACACACACACACACACACACACACACAACAGGATGGAAATGGGGACAGGAAGACCCTACTGATAGGGAAATGAGGGCTGAAAACCTCCTGCTCAAACCTGATCCTGAGATGTCAGGAACCTTGTCCCTCACTGTCACCTAGCACTGCCCTTGCTAGTGCGCTGGTCGGCAAGGGAGCCAGCGTCACCACAGCAGATGGAACAACACAGGGGACAGTGACAAACACGAAACAGATGAGGTAAAAACACATAAGTTAGCTTTACGACTTTCTCTGCTGCAAAGCACTGCACAGCAGAAGAAAGGCACCAGGATCACGAACACACAAAACCAGCCGAGGCACCACTGAAACCAGAGAGCTACTTACTCCAGGCTTGGTCAATATAGATTGCTCTATCACCGACAGTCAGCTGATGCATCAGGTGACTATTTAAAGGATGGTGGGAGTGGTCACCATCCACATCAGCTGACCTAGCAACTCTGCCGTTGCAGCAAGGGAAACACTGACATTAACCCCTGCTGGCCTGAAAGCAAAAAAAAAACTACATTTAAAACATAGTTGAACCAGAGCTGCCACGAATCCAAAAAAGGATTGTGACAGTACCCCCCCCCTTTCAATGATGGACCTCTGGGCCCTTAACACAGGACTTCACCAGAACGTACGTAGGGTGAGGAAGCCTCGATCCACAAAGATTCACCTCAGCAGTCACCTGATCCTCAGGTTTACGGCAAATGCAGCCCAATAGAGATGGTAATAATGTAGGCTCCAGAGGTGCAACAAAACTTCAGAGCACCAATCTGTGGAATATGTTGTGTACGTGCATTACTGGGGGTAACTCCAGCTGGAAAATCCCCGGGCTGAGAATGGCTGACACCCGATATGGCCCAATCACCCTAGAACTCCAGATACCAGTTGCATACTTCCACCTGTTTTTGGTGGACACCCACATGTACTCATTCACACACAGGTCCAAACCTGAACATTTATTTCCATGCAGGCTTTTGCCAAAGGATGGTGAACTCTTTGAGGAACCAACAACAGAGGCGTCCCCTTGTGTCACCAAACTGACACCCTCACCTGATCCCTCCTCCTGACAGGACCCTCAACAAAGGGTTTACTTGGAGTGAGGGTTGAATCCTGCCCCTACTCCCTGGTAGCACCTTAGCTGCCTCCACCTGAGAAGAAGACATGAGTTCGAGAAGGACAGCAGAGACAGTAGCTTCCAGGAAGCAGTCCTTATAAGACTGGTCCCAGCTGTCTACTTACCTGGACCGCCAATTTATGACCAGGTTGTGTTTCTTCAACCAAGCAAAGCTTAAGACGATGGGAGTTGGCATACACTCCAAGACATAGCACGATATAGACTCGTCATGAAGAGTCCCTATACGCAGGTTAATATTATCTATGACTTGGGTCACCCTCCCCTGGCTGAGAGGAACAGAGTCAATTACCTGAACGCTAATGGGTCTCGCAAGCGTCCTACCCCTCAGTCCATGGGTCTGGACAAAGCAAGAATCCACCAAATTGACTCCAGCTCCACTATCCACAAAACCTGGTATAGTTTCAGTAACCCTGCCAACCACCACTTCAGCAGGAATGGTACACTAAGACACCCTGAGACTATCACAGAGCAGGTGCATTTATACGGAGACTTGATTACACACAGGTGGATTATATTTATCATCATTAGTCATTTAGGACAACATTGGATCATTCAGAGATCCACAATGAACTTCTGGAGTGAGTTTGCTGCACTGAAAGTAAAGGGGCCGAATAATATTGCACGCCCCACTTCTCAATTTTTGACTTTCCACAAAAATGTAAAATAACCAATAAATTTCATTTAGCTTCACAATTGTGTCCCACTTGTTGTTGATTCCTCACCAAAAATTTACATTTGGTATCTTTATGTTTAAAGCATGATATGTGGGAAAAGGTTGAAAAGTTCCAGGGGGCCAAATACTTTCACAAGGTACTGTATATGAGAGGGCAGTACAAAGATCTTTCTAATAATCTTTTTACACTTTGGCATGCAATGGGAATAAGAGAGAATTCTTTACATCTAGAGGAAGGACATTTTTATCATTATCACAGATTCTTTACTGTGAGACTATGGAACTCTCTCCAGCATGATGTTGAAATGGTTGATTCACTACTCAAATTCAAGAGGAGCCTGGATGCCTTTCTTGAAATATGTATTACAGATTAATTGTACAAGATTCTGTGATGGGACATTGATCCAGGGAACTAGTCTAATTGCCATATGTGGAGTTGGGAAGGAATTTTTCATTTAACATGGAGGTATTAGTGTCTGCCCCATGGGGTTTTTGCTTTTTTCTGGATCCACATGTAAAGCACATGTTGGTGTTGATGATTGAACCTGATGGGATTAAGTCTATCGTCAACCTAAAAAATTATGCAACTACTATAATTGTACTTTAGTAATCATAGAAACATCTGACTGTTCAATTTTTGATCGAACATCTGGGTGCTCGGGTACACTTGTTATTCGATCAAGTATCACGCTGGTGATCAAGCACCATGCTTGAGTTCCCAGCCTACTTGTTTTGTGCCTGTTAGACAGCCAATAAACATGCAAAGATTGCCAGTCATACATGGTAATGTTGTAGCCATGTTGGCTACTGGCATTACTGTGACTGGCCGGTCGCATCAGGATTGCTAGCATTCTGGAAGCAGTGTATTTTCGCTGAGTTCAAAATGCTGTGTTGTACAGTACAAGCACAGTGGGTGGCTCTAATAGAAATCTCATGCCTACTGTGCTTTTTTAAACTGCGTAAACTCGACTGCAGTGCAGGTTTCCCAGCAGCAACATGTCAATTTCTCTTGTGGGAACAATCAGTCTTCTGGGTGGAATTTCCCCATAGATTTGCATTAGATGTGCTAAATCCGCAGTTAAAAATAAATCACATTTTGTAAGTGCGTTTATGCAGGTGTTTTAAGCCCAGTTTTTATAAAAAACTAATTTTTATAAAAAGACATGAGGTCAGTCAAGGTAAAGCAGACAGCTGTGGGCATATAATATTAGGTTTGGAAGGTCCATGGTTATTGGGCCCTTTCCAGCCTAAAAATACAAGACTGTGGCCGTCCCTGAATTGGCGCATCACAAGATGTGCCAATTCTGGAGTTTGCCCGGCTCTTCCCGATTGCCCTGGTGCAATGGCAATCTGGGTAATAGTAGTTGGGGTTGATGACAGCAGTCATTTGTCAAAAATCACAGCTAGCATAAAGCACTGGGGTTAGTAATGGAGAGGAGTCCATCAGACACCACTATCACTAACTCAGTAATGTCCAATTTGGCTTTTTTTTGTGTTGTTCCAATATACACAAGGTAACAAACGTATATAACAAAAGATGTGTAATTGCAATAATTTCTCTAGAAATACCATATTTTTCATACTATAATACACACTTTTTTCCTCCAAAAATGTGGAGGAAAATGGGGTGTGTATCTTATAATATGGATGTACCGGCTATGGCTGTGGTGGGGAAGCGGCAGTGACGGAGCAGCGGATCTCAGGAGGCAGGAGTCGGCGGCTGTGGCTAACTCCTGTGCACGCTGCTAAATTCCTCGCCCATTTCTATGTAATAGCATCCTGGTATGCATGGCCCAATCCTTATCCTAATGTGATTGGCCCACATCCCTGTCTTGGTATGCATGACCCCACTGACAAATAACCCTTATAAAATTTTACCTTTAATAAGAAATATTTTAAAAAAATATATACCCAAGGCAAAGGTGAAAAGAGCAAAGTACGTATTTAATATATATACAGGTGCTCCTCACAAAATTAGAATATCATCAAAAAGTTAATTTAAGTTCTTCAATACAAAAAGTGAATCTCATAAATTACACAGAGTCATTACAAACAGAGTGATCTATTTCAAATGTTTATTTCTGTTAATGTTGATGATTATGGCTTACAGCCAATGAAAACCCAAAAGTCATTATCTCAGTAAATTAGAATACTTTATAACACCAGCTTGAAAAATGATTTTAAAATTCGAAATGTTGGCCTACTGAAATGTATGTTCAGTATATGCACACAATACTTGGTCGGGGCTCCATTTGCACCAATTACTGCATCAATGCAGCGTGGCATGGAGGCGATCAGCCTGTGGCACTGCTGAGGTGTTACGGAAGCCCAGGTTACTTTGATTGCAGCCTTCAGCTCATCTGCATTGTTGGGTCTGGTGGCTCATATTTTCCTCTTCACAATACCCCATAGATCCTCTATGGGGTTCAGGTCAGGTGAGTTTGCTGGCCAATCAAGCACAGTGATACTGTTTTTAAACCAGATATTGGTACTTTTGGCAGTGTTGACAAGTGCCAAGTCCTGCTGGAGAATGAAATGTCGATCTCCAAAAACCTTGTCGGCAGAGGGAAGCATGAAGTGCTCTAACATTTCCTGGTAGACGGCTGCGCTGACTTTGGTCTTGATAAAACACAGTGGACCTACACCAGCAGATGACATGGCTCCCCAAACCATCACTTATTGTGGAAACTACACACTAGACCTCAAGCAGCTTGGATTATGAACTCTCCACTCTTCCTCCAGACTCTGGGACCTTGATTTCCAAATGAAATGCAACATTTACTTTCATCTTCAAACAACACCTTGGACCACTGAGCAACAGTCCAATTCTTTTTCACTTTGGCCCAGGTAAGACGCTTCTGGCATTGTCTATTGGTCATGAGTGGCTTGACACAAGAAATGCGACACTTGTAGCCCATGTCCTGAAAAAGTCTGTGTGTGTGTATATATATATATACACTCACTGGCCACTTTATTAGGTACACCATGCTAGTAAGGGGTTGGACCCCCTTTTGCCTTCAAAACTGCCTCAATTCTTCGTGGCAGAGATTCAACAAGGTGCTGGAAGCATTCCTCAGAGATTTTGGACCATATTGACATGAAGGCATCACACAGTTGGCGCAGGTTTGTCGGCTGCACATCCCTGATGCGAATCTCCTGTTCCACCACATCCCAAAGATGCTCTATTGGATTGAGATCTGGTGACTGAGGAGGCCATTTGAGTACAGTAAACTCATTGTCATGTTCAAGAAACCAATCTGAGATGATTCGAGCTTTATGACATGGCGCATTATCCTGCTGAAAGTAGCCATCAGATGTTGGGTACATTGTGGTCATAAAGGGATGGACATGGTCAGCAACAATACTCAGGTAGGCTGTGGCGTTGCAACGATGCTCAATTGGTACCAAGGGGCCCAAAGAGTGCCCAGAAAAAATTCCCCACACCATGACACCACCACCACCAGCCTGAACCGTTGATACAAGGCAGGATGGATCCATGCTTTCATGTTGTTTACGCCAAATTCTGACCCTACCATCCGAATGTCGCAGCAGAAATCGAGACTCATCAGACCAGGCAACGTTTTTCCAATCTTCTACTGTCCAATTTCGATGAGCTTGTGCAAATTGTAGCCTCAGTTTCCTGTTCTTAGCTGAGAGGAGTGGTACCCAGTGTGGTCTTCTGCTGCTGTAGCCCATCTGCCTCAAAGTTCGACGCACTGTGCGTTCAGAGATGCTCTTCTGCCTACCTTGGTTGTAACGGGTGGCAATTTGAGTCACTGTTGCCTTTCTATCAGCTCGAACCAGTCTGCCCATTCTCCTCTGACCTCTGGCATCAACATGGCATTTCCGGCCACAGAACTGCCGCTCACTGGATTTTTTTTTCTTTTTCGGACCATTCTCTGTAAACCCTAGAGATGGTTGTGCGTGAAAATCCCAGTAGATCAGCAGTTTCTGAAATTCTCAGACCAGCCCTTCTGGCACCAACAATCATGCCACGTTCAAAGGCACTCAAATCACCTTTCTTCCCCATACTGATGCTCGGTTTGAACTGCAGGAGATTGTCTTGACCATGTCTACATGCCTAAATGCACTGAGTTGCCGCCATGTGATTGGCTGATTAGAAATTAAGTCTTAACACACAGTTGGACAGGTGTACCTAATAAAGTGGCCAGTGAGTGTGTATATATATATTATATATATATATATATACATACACATACACACACACACACAGTACAGACCAAAAGTTTGGACACACCTCATTCAAAAAGTTTTCTTTGTATATTCACTCTGAAGGCATCGAAACTATGAATTAACACATGTGGAATTATATAATTAACAAAAAAGTGTGAAACAACTGAAAATACTGTATGTCTTATATTCTAGGGTCTTCAAAGTAGCCACCTTTTGCTTTGATTACTGCTTTGCACACTCTTGGCATTCTCTTGATGAGCTTCTAGAGGTAGTCACCGGAAATGGTTTTCACTTCACAGGTGTGCCCTGTCAGGTTTAATAAGTGGGATTTCTTGCCTTATAAATGGGGTTGGGACCATCAGTTGTGTTGTGCAGAAGTCTGGTGGATACACAGCTGATAGTGCTACTGAATAGACTGTTACAATTTGTATTATGGCAAGAAAAAAGCAGCTAAGTAAAGAAAAAAGAGTGGCCATCATTACTTTAAGAAATGAAGGTCAGTCAGTCTGAAAAATTGGGAAAACTTTGAAAGTATCCCCAAGTGCAGTGGCAAAAACCATCAAGAGCTACAAAGAAACTGGCTCACATGAGGACTGCCTCAGGAAAGGAAGACCAAGAGTCACCTCTGCTGCGGAGGATAAGTTCATCCGAGTCACCAGCCTCAGAAATCACAGGTTAACAGCAGCTCAGATTAGAGACCAGGTCAATGCCACACAGAGTTCTAGCAACAGACACATCTCTACAACAACTGTTAAGAGGAGACTTTGTGCAGCAGGCCTTCATGGTAAAATAGCTGCTAGGAAACCACTGCTAAGGACAGGCAACAAGCAGAAGAGACTTGTTTGGGCTAAAGAACACAATGAATGGACATTAGACCAGTGGAAATCTGTGCTTTGGTCTGATGAGTCCAAATTTGAGATCTTTGGTTCCAACCACCGTGTCTTTTGCGACGCAGAAAAGGTGAACGGATGGTCTCTGCATGCCTGGTTCCCACTGTGAAGCATGGAGGTGTGATGGTCTGGGGGTGCTTTGCTGGTGATACTGTTGGGGATTTATTCAAAATTTAAGGCATACTGAACCAGCATGGCTACCACAGAATCTTGCAGCGGCATGCTATTCCATCCGGTTTGCGTTTAGTTGGACCATCATTTATTTTTCAACAGGACAATGACCCCAAACACACCTCCAGGCTGTGTAAGGGCTATTTGACCAAGGAGAGTGATGGGGTGCTACGCCAGATGACCTGGCCTCCACAGTCACCAGACCTGAAACCAATCGAGATGGTTTGGGGTGAGCTGGACCGCAGAGTGAAGGCAAAAGGGCCAACAAGTGCTAAGCATCTCTGGGAACTCCTTCAAGACTGTTGGAAGACCATTTCCGGTGACTACCTCTTGAAGCTCATCAAGAGAAAGCCACGAGTGTGCAAAGCAGTAATCAAAGCAAAAGGTGGCTACTTTGAAGAACCTAGAATTTAAGACATATTTTCGTTGGTTCACACTTTTTTGTTAATTATATAATTCCACATGTGTTAATTCATAGTTTTGATGCCTTCAGAGTGAAGCTACAATTTTCAGTCATGAAAATAAAGAAAAAACTCTTTGAATGAGGTGTGTCCAAACTTTTGGTCTGTAATATAAATATATCTTGTGAGAACAGAAGGTAGGCTAGTACGATGAATAAAGAACTAACCCTGTACACTCCTGTGTAATATAGTAGCATAGTTGATAGCAACTAAGGTCTATATGCAAATATCACCTTAATCGGACAAGAAAAAATAGCCAGAGAAGAAGCAAAAGAGTATACCCTGAAACACAAAGCCTCATCTGTGAAAGCAGTATAACTATTTGCCCAGGGAACATCAAAGATCAAAACCTGCAATGCCTATTAACAGGTGATTAACCATAGCATTTCAGTGCCTGACGAAAATTGTCTCAAATAGTAGCCATTCACACTAAGCCGATGTGAGGAAGGGGTGCTCTTGCTTTACGTACAACCTCTGCTACATGCCTGTCTATTTGCGGAGGTTGGCACGCTAAGATGGCACCCCTACTCATGCACCGGCTGCCCCTATACTCCTGCGCAAAACCCTTAGACAGACGTATAGTAAGAAACAGAAGGCCAGTATGGCCTGTATCTGCTAATGTCAGTCCTTTTAACCAAGGATAGAGGTATTAGATGAGATAAGGGAATAACCCACATAGATGAATGGGAGGAGAGTAGGGCTTTGTGTGATTAAGTGACAGAATGGGAGAGCAGACACATATAGGACCAGATAAATAAATAACCTGCTCATAAACGATAGTATGTGAGCACTATGCAAATCAAGAGCAAGCATATACAGATAGGTCAACTTGCCTGCCCTGAAGGAAAAGGACCGATACCGAAGGTCCAAAATCAAAGATAATGGTTTGTCTGTTTAGATATATTGTTCCAGGGTAGCTGGATGGTGCCAAATTCAATCTTGAAGTGTTTCCTCCATGACTGGGTTCATCAGGAGATGCAAATGTATTGGCGCATGGCAGAGGATCAGTGTCCTGTGGATGAGGCTGCTGACACTGTGATCACTACTGAAGAGCGAGCAATGAATACTCACTGCTCTCCACACACATAGTCCCAGCATGGAGAGCAGTGAGTATTCCAGCAGCTGTCCTTTGGCTTGAAAGCAGAGCATGACATCCATGCCATGCGCTGCTTACAAGCATAAAGCAGCAGCTGGCATCGGAACAAGACGCTGCGAGGGAGCGCAGGAAGACAAGTGAAATGGTTTGTTTTTTTTAAAATGTTTTTCTGATGGGGCCATGCATACCAGAATGGAGATGGGGGCCAATCATACCAGGATAAGGATAGAGATGGGGCCCTGCATACCAGGATGGGGGCCAATCATACCAGGATATGCATTGGGCCATGCATACCAGAATAGGGATGAGGGGGACCATTCCTTCAAGGGGTTGAGTGGGAAATGCCTACCAGGCTAGAGATAACAGAGACATGCCTACCAGGCTAGGAGTAAGGGAGACACCCATACCAGGATTTGGATGAGGAAGCCATGCATACCAGGATAGGGATGAGGGAGCCATGCCATACAGGATAGGGATGAGGAGGCCATGCATATCAGGATAAGGATGAGGGGGCCCATGCATACCAGGATAGGGGTGAGGAGGCCATGTGTACAAGGGTAGTAATGAAGGGACTATATATACACCAGGATAGGGAATATTTAGTACTGAATTGACCACAGAATAGACCACATTTTTTGCTTCAATTTTTTGTGGTGCTTTGCTTTATAAGCAGAGCACCACAAAAAGCAGATAAGACTCAAATACTTGCAGCCGATGTACAGCATTTTAACATCTTCTTTGTAATGATATCCACCGCGATAAACACCACAGCGGGTATTACTGTAAGATTACTGCCTAGACTCCCCCCTCCCGAAAGGGTTGATGCCAACTGAAAAGATGAAATAAAATTCAAAGTAATACCCTCACATATTCCTCAAAGGCCCCATTCTGACACGCTATCCTCACTAGTCTCTACTTCTTGGTCCCATTGTAGGTAGGTGAGCCGACTGGGGGGTAGTCCCTTTCCGCCGCAGACAGACTTTAGACAGAGACTGAAGTGCGACCAACAGGTCCTCTTTATTGGCCGTCCCTTTGATGACCGCAGCACCACACAGCAGCTCCACGACAAACTCCGCACACAGGCCCGGGTACCTTTCACTTGCTTCCTTTTCCTGTTTGACGTCCCTCGCGGCTCCCGTCCGAGTCCGTCCATTTGTGGTACCCCAGGCTGTCTCAGTTCTGCGGCTCCTCCTGTCAGGGCCACCCCCCTATCTTCCTCCTCAGTCCCTGCTGGAGCTTGTTCTGTCTCTTCTTCCTCTAAGCTCCTCTCTCTGGACTGACTCTTCTGTAACTCTCTGCAACTATTTATTCCCCTCCCTGGGAATTCCCCCTCTAGAGCTCCTGTAACCCCGCCCCCCATAACTCTGTGGTTTCGTAGCCTTAAGCTGATGTAAAGCCCTTTTCTCACTGATCCCATCTTGTAGCCAAACTGCAGTACTACACCTTCTTCTGTTTCTGCTGTCCTTGGTATCCCGCTAGTGGCAAAACCCAGTACTTCAACATCCTTCTCCTCTGTCTAGCTGTTTCCCACCTTCATATACAGCAGTCCATGTCCAGCACATAGTACATTAACCCTCCTGCTGCAGACAGGTCCATAGGTCGGTCCACTTCCCCTACACCATCTTCACACACAGAAAATGGCAGGAAACACCAGGTCAGCCAATCAATGGTTGTGCAGTCATTTCCTGATTGTCAAGACACAACCAGTAAGTAGGAGGCCAGTAGTGACTGGAAATAGGAACTGCAGGGAGTGAGTGACAAAGGGTAAGGGCTCATTTACACATCAATTTTTCCAAGTATGAGCGCTATGAGTTTTTTTTTTTTTCATGGCTAGCACTTAGCACCTATGTCAATATAAGGGGCTATCCATGTCAGATTTAAGCAAAATCATGGAGAAATGTTCAATATTGATCCGAGTGTTGGGTCAAACTCGGCAATGAAAGTCTATGGGTCAGTGAAAAAAAAAAAAAAAAAAGTGACTGCATTCGGATACCATCCTTGTGCTGTTCGTTTTTCACTGGACTGATGGATACAAGAAGGTAGTTTTTTTTTTTCTAAATTAGTGAAAAAAACCTGTTGAAACTCTGACCAAACTTTGATGACCGCTGATGAAAATCTGAGGAAACTTTTTCACATCTGAAAAACTGACATCTGAATAAGGAATAATGTTCTTATAATTTTAATCCAGTCTTCATCTTTTTATTTTTTTTCTTCTGCAAAATAAATTCCCATTAAGAGTTCAAACACAAAAAATAACTTCATGTAGGTTACGATAGATGTACAAATAAAAAAAAGTCAAAAACTACTGAAAAATTTTAACTGCTCTTTTATTCAAATATCGACTATAATAATACTATGTACGGAAAAATCTTGAAGGCAAAATATTACATTTTTAAAACACTTCGTAGCCGCAGACGTGTAATTGTGGTAATGGCCTTGCTTGCATATGGCAATAAATGCCCCTGAGGATTTAAAAAATAATAAAAAAATAAAACAAGAAAGTAATCTCTGATTTGATAGCTTGGCTCTTTTATCTGTTTTCCATACTGGCCCTTGGAAAATTCCAGTAGCGAGTTTTATTAAATACAAGTCATATGTAAGACATCATGTAATATTACATCAATCTCCCTTAATAACAGAGGGCAAAGGTAGATGTGTAGATCAGGGTTCCCCAACTCCAGTCCTCAAGGCCCACCAACAGGTCATGTTTTCAGGATTTCCTTTGTATTGTACAGGTGATGCAATTATCACCTGGGCAATACTAAGAAACTCCTGAAAACATGATCTGTTGGTGGGCCTTGAGGACTGGAGTTGGGGAACCCTGGTGTAGATACTGAATTAATGGGAATCCCATGTCAACTGCAATCTCAGTAACAAAGTTTATCAAGATGCTTAGAGATTCCCTAGTCATGACTTCAGAACTAGACTTTGGTCAAGTTAGTTATGCAAGGTGCACACGATTACGGTACTCGTATGCAGCATGAATAATGAATAAAGCTGATTTATATTAGAATGCTACAATAATTTTATAAAATTTAAATTCCTCACTGTTTTCAAGATTCCTACTCGTGTTCCGCAAACGGCAATATTCTCGTTTAGATTCAGAACCTAAAAAACATTTATTAGGTCCATGGCTCATTACAGTGTGTTCTCTACCATGACAAACGGCTTTAGCTGTATGCGAAATAGACAACAAAGATTCCATTTAGGTAGAGCAGGCAGCGATCTCAAGATGACAAGTAGTTTAAAATGATCTTAAATATGGCCCCCACCACCACCAAGTAGAAAAAAAATTAAAATATGTATTCGTTCGAGTTGGACTTGTGCAGAATATAGAGCAGTGTTATCTATGTGGGAGGCACGCCATTGTTGTTGGGGAGGCCCGGCTGTGGAAGTAATCATGAGATGAACAAGCATTTCTATAGTAGCACAATTATTTTGTAAGTTCATTTTTTATGGATAGAACACATGCATAGTCTATGGGATGTTACAATTGGTAAAAATAGAGACAAGTCCATTTTTATTCTAAATCCAGATTCAAACTTGCAAATGCAAAACTACAGTGAAAAATTTGGAAAGCACACTGGTGGGTAGGCTAGTTTCATCTTAGTGCTGGCCGCTTTTTACTGTTTACCAAGAGAAATTTAAGAAAAGGGCCATTTTTTTTTAAATGAAAGAAAAACTGTTTGAATGTGGCCTACGAAGAAACAGAATTCTTTTTGTGTCTATTTAAAGGGAGTCAGTCAGTAGGATCAACCATCCTAAGCCATCTATAGAGGTACACAGACCATCGAAAGCTGAAAAAAATGATACCTTGACATCTGCGATCTGATGTCTTGTTCCAGAAAAATCCATGTTTTTTTTTTTATATGTAAATGATCTATAGGACGGAACATACAGGGATCCCCATGTTCAACCAGAAAAGGCCCCAGTAGGAAATGTTTGAGAAGTCTTGCATTAGACTTCAGTGAGGTTGTATACATAGTAAAGTAAAATCATGGAGCCACGTTGATTAATGATAACTGGTCATAATGGCAAACAACTGTGTCAGTCACATCATGTTACATGGGACACAATTTTTATGGTAAGCTTTTTTTTTTTTATAAGGTTTCTGTACTTTGGGAGAAATGTCAATCTCATGTTCAAGAAAAAGATTAGCAGCACTCACAGTTAGGAATAAAAGGTTATTCTTTATTCAGGTCCTTTAAAACCTCAGGATGACGAAAAAACTGGGAGATAAGTAGCGGGTGCGGCTAGGCAGACAATCTAATGATAGCACAAAGTCAGCATTTTGGAGATGATATTCGCACCAACAAGAAATGCACTAATTAACCACTGATACAGGTACAAGTGCTTCTCACTAAATTAGATTATCATCAAAAAGTCAATTTATTTCAGTTCTTCAAAACAAACCGTGTAACTCATATTATATACAGTCATTACAGAGTGATCTATTTCAAGTGTTTATTCCTGTTAATGTTGATGATTATGGCTTACAGCCAAAAAAAACAAACGAAAAGTCATTATCTCAGTAAATTAGAATAATTAACAAGATGACCTGCAAAGGCTTCCTAAGACTTTAAAAAGGTCCCTTAGTATGTTTCAGTAGGCTCCACAATCATGGGGAAGACTGCTGACTTGACAGATGTCCAGAAGGAGGGTAAGCCACAAAACCTCCTTGCTAAAGAAGCTGGTTGTTCACAGAGTGCTGTATCCAAGCATATTAATGGAAAGTTGAGTGGAAGGAAAAAGTGTGGTAGAAAAGGTGCACAAGCAACTGGGAGAACAGCAGCCTTGAAAGGATTGTTAAAAAAAGGCCATTCAAAAACTTGGGGGGAGATTCACAAGGAGAGGACTGCTGCTGGAGTCATTGCTTCAAGAGTCCCCACACACAGATGTATCCAGGACATGGGCTACAAGTGTCGCATTCCTTGTGTAAAGCCACTCATGACCAATAGACAACGCTAGAGTTGAGCGACTTTGGTTGGATCAGGTTTCGTGAAACCTGACAAACAAAATTTGAGTTGGATGAAACTGGTCTGACTAGGGCAAAAAAAAGATGGAGTTTCGTCCGAAACCCGACCCCAATGTAAGTCACTTTAATGGCAAGTCAGTTTATGGCAAAGTCATTGACTTCCATTGGGGTCGGGTTTCGGACGAAACTCCAACTTTTTCTGCCCTAGTCAGACGAGTTTCATCTGACTCAAATTTTGTTTGTCGGGTTTCACGAAACCCGATCCGACCAAAGTCGCTCAACTCTAGACAGCGCCAGAAGCGTCTTACCTGGGCCAAGGAGAAAAAGAACTGGACTGTTGCTCATTGATCCAAGGTGTTGTTTTCAGATGAAGGTAAATTTTGTATTTCATTTGGAAATCAAGGTCCCAGATTCTGGAGGAAGAGTGGAGAGGCTCACAATCCAAGATGCTTGAGGTCTAGTGTGAAGTTTCTACAATCAGTGATGGCTTCAGGAGCCATGTCATCTGCTGGTGTATGTCCACTGTGTTTTATCAAGACCAAAGTCAGCATCTACCAGGAAATTTTAGAGCACTTCATACTTCCCTCTGCCAACAAGCTTTTTGGAGAAGGAAATTTCATTCTCCAGTAGGACATGGCACCTGCCCACACTGCCAAAAGTATCAACACGTGGTTTAACCCCTTCATGACCCAGCCTATTTTGACCTTAATGACCTGGCCATTTTTTGCAATTCTGACCAGTGTCCCTTTATGAGGTAATAACTCTGGAACGCTTCAACGCATCCTAGCGATTCTGAGATTGTTTTTTCGTGACATATTGGGCTTCATGTTAGTGGTAAATTTAGATCGATAATTTTTGCGTTTATTTGTGAAAAACTCAGAAATTTGGCGAAAATTTTGAAAATTTCGCAATTTTCAAATTTTGAATTTTTATTCTGTTAAACTAGAGAGTTATGTGACACAAAATAGTTACTAAATAACATTTCCCACATGTCTACTTTACATCAGCACAATTTTGGAAGCAAAATATTTTTTTGTTAGGAAGTTATAAGGGTTAAAAGTTGACCAGTGATTTCTCATTTTTACAACAAAATTTACAAAACCATTTTTTTTAGGGACCACCTCACATTTGAAGTCACTTTGAGGGGTCTATATGGCAGAAAATACCCAAAAGTGACACCATTCTAAAAACTGCACCCCTCAAGCTACTCAAAACTACATTCAAGAAGATTATTAACCCTTTAGGTGTTTCACAGGAACTAAAGCAACATGGAAGGAAAAAAAGGACATTTTAATTTTTCCAACCAAAATTTTCTTTCAGCATCAATTTCTTCATTTTCACATGGGCAACAGGATAAAATGGATCCTAAAATTTGTTGGGCAATTTCCCCTGAGTACACCGATACCTCATATGTGGTCAAAAACCACTGTTTGGGCGCACGGCAGGGCTCAGAAGGGAAGGAGTGCCATTTGACTTTTTGAATGGAAAATATGCTGGAATATTTAGCGCTTGCCATGTCGCGTTTGGAGAGTCGCTGTGTGCCTAAACACTGGAGCTCCCCCACGTGACCCCATTTTGGAAACTAGACCCCCCAAGGAACTTATCTAGATGCATAGTGATCACTTTGAACCCCCAGGTGCTTCTCAAATTGATCCGTAAAAAAAAAAAAAAGTACTTTTTTTCACAAAAATTATCTTTTAGCCTCAGTTTTTTCATTTTCACATGGGCAACAGGATAAAATGGATCCTAAAATTTGTTGGGCAATTTCTCCTGAGTACACCGATACCTCATATGTGGTCATAAACCACTGTTTGGGTGCACGGCAGGGCCCGGAAGGGAAGGAGCGCCATTTGACTTTTTGAATGGAAAATTCGCTCCAATCGTTATCGGACACCATGTCGCGTTTGGAGAGCCCCTGTGTGCCTAAACATTGGAGCTCCTCCACAAGTGACACCATTTTGGAAACTAGACCCCTTAAGGAACTTATCTAGATGTGTAGTGAGCACTTTGAACCCCCAAGTGCTTCACAAAAGTTTATAACATAGAGCAGTGAAAATAAAAAATCATTTTTTTTCCTCAAAAATGATTTTTTAGCACGCTATTTTTTATTTTCACAAGGGTAACAGGAGAAATTGGACCCCAAAAGTTGTTGTCCAGTTTGTCCTGAGTATGCTGGTACCCCATATGTGGGAGGGGGGCACTGTTTGGGTGCACGGCAGGGCGCAGAAGGGAATGAGCGCCATTTGACTTTTTGAAATGAAAATTAGCTCCAATCGTTAGCGGACACCATGTCGTGTTTGGAGAGCCCCTGTGTGCCTAAACTTTGGAGCTCCCCCACAAATGACCCCATTTTGGAAACTAGACCCCCTAAGGAACTTATCTAGATGCATAGTGAGCACTTTGAACCCCCCAGGTGATTCACAGAAGTTTATAATGCAGAGCAGTGAAAATAAAAAATCTTTTTTTTTTCCTAAAAAAAAATTTTTTAGTTGGCAATTTTATATTTTCACAAGGGTACTAGGATAAATTGGACCCCAAAAGTTGTAGTCCAGTTTGTCCTGAGAACGCTGGTAACCCATATGTGGGGGGGAACCACTGTTTGGGCACACGTTGGGGATCAGCAGGGAAGTAGTGACATTTTGAAATGCTGACTTTGATGGAATGGTCTGCGGGCGTCATGTTACATTTGCTGAGCCCCTGTGTGCCTAAACAGTAGAAACCCCCCACAAGTGACCCCATTTTGGAAACTAGACCCCCCAAGGAACTTATCTAGATGTGTGGTGAGCACATTGAACCCCCAAGTGCTTCACAGAAGTTTATAATGCAGAGCCGTGAAAATAAAAAATCATTTTTTTCCCTAAAAAAATAATGAATTTTAGCACGCAATTTTTTTTTCACAAGGGTAACAGGAGAAATTGGACCCCAAAAGTTGTTGTCCAGTTTGTCCTGAGTACGCTGATACCCCATATGTGGGGGATGACCACTGTATGGGCACACGTCAGGGCTCGGAAGGGAAGTAGTGACGTTTTGGTATGCAGACTTTGATGGAATGGTCTGCGGGCATCATGTTACATTTGCAGAGCCCTTGATGTACCTAAACTGTGGAAACCCCCCACAAGTGACCCCATTTTGGAAACTAGACCCCCCAAGGAACTTATCTAGATGTGTGGTGAGCACCTTGAACCCCGAAGTGCTTCACAGAAGATTGTAACGCAGAGCCATGAAAATAAAAAATCTTTTTTTTTCCTCAAAAAATGAATTTTTAGCTCGCAATTTTTAATTTTCACAAGGGTAACAGGAGAAATTGGACCCCAAAAGTTGTTGTCCAGTTTGTCATGAGTATGCTGATACCCCATATGTGGGGAGGGACCATTGTTTGGGCACACGTCGGGGCTCGGAAGGGAAGTAGTGACGTTTTGAAATACCGACTTGATCGAATGGTCTGCGGGCATCATGTTACGTTTGCAGAGCCTCTGATGTGCCTAAACTGTGGAAACCCCCCACAAGTGACCCCATTTTGGAAACTAGACCACCAAGGAACTTATCTAGATGTGTGGTGAGCAGCACTTTGAACCCCCAAGTGCTTCACAGAAGTTTATAACGCAGAACCGTGAAAATAAAAAATCTTTTTTTTCCTCAAAAAATGATTTTTTAGCTCGCAATTTTTTATTTTCACAAGGGTAACAGGAGAAATTGGACCCCAAAAGTTGTTGTCCAGTTTGTCCTGAGTACGCTGGTACCCCATATGTGGGGGGGGAACCATTGTTTGGGCACACGTCAAGGCTCGGAATGGAAGTAGTGACGTTTTGAAATGCAGACTTTGATGGAATAGTCTGCGGTCGTCATTACGTTTGCAGAGCCCCTGATGTGCCTAAACAGTGTAAACCCCCCACAAGTGACCCCATTTTGGAAACTAGACCTTCCAATGAACGTATGTAAGATGTGTTGTGAGCACTTTGAACCCCCCCAAGTGCTTCACAGAAGTTTATAATGCAGAGACGTGAAAATGAAAAAATCATTTTTTTCCACAAAAATAATTTTTTAGCCCCCAATTTTTTATTTTCCCAAGGGTAACACGAGAAATTAGTCCCCAAAAGTTGTTGTGCAATTTTTCCTGAGTACGCTGATAGTTGGGGTAAACCACTGTTTGGGCACACGTCAGGGCTTGGAAGGGAGGGAGCACCGTTTGACTTTTTGAACGCAAAATTGGCTGGAATCAATGGTTGCACCATGTCACGTTTGGCGACCCCCTGATGTGCCTAAACAGTGGAAACCCCTCAATTCTAACTCCAACCCTAACCGCAACACACCCCTAACCCCAACACATCCCTAACCACAAGCCTAACCCTAATTCCAACGCTAACCCTAATTCCAACCCTAACCCTAATTCTAACCCTAATTCCAACCCTAACCCTCTTTCCAACCCTAACCCTAACCCTCTTTCCAACCCTAACCCTCTTTCCAACCCTAACCCTAACCCTCTTTCCAACCCTAACCCTCTTTCCAACCCTAACCCTAACCCTCTTTTCAACCCTAACCCTCTTTTCAACCCTAACCCTAACCCTCTTTTCAACCCTAACCCTAATGGAAAAATAAAAATAAAAATATTTTCTTTATTTTATTAGTGGTGCCTACCTATGGGGGTGATAATCGGGGGGTTTATTTACTTTTTCTTTCATTTTGATCACTGTGAGAGTGATCAAAATGAAAGAATGGAATCTGCAGCCGGCAGATTCGGGCGGGAGCACTGCGCATGCGCCCGCCATTTTCTAAGATGGCGGCGCCCATGAACCGGACCCGCCGGACACTGGGAGCGACAGGGGGACTTAGAAGGTGCCGGGGGAGGTGAGAGTGGGTGAGGGGGGGATCGGAAGCTGGCGGGGAGCAGAGGGAATGGGAGGGGGGGCAGATGATGACAGCGGCGGCAGATCGCCGCTGTCATTCAGTTGCGGGGGGGGCGATCGCCGGTGGGGGGGTGGAATCGGTGTCTCCAGCCATGTCCGATGCTACAGCAGCATCGGCCATGGCTGGATTGTAATATTTCATCAATTTTCATTGATGAAATATTACTATCGCTCTGATTGGCTGTTTCACTTTTAACAGCCAATCAGAGCGATCGTAGCCACGTGGGGGCGAAGCCACGCCCCCTGTGGCGAAGAACAAAGCCCCCTGTATCTGCGGGTCGGGTGACCTTTCAGTGACCTAGGTCACCCGACCCGCAGGGGGGCTTTAAAGTCATGACGCCACATAGGCGTCATGGTTCGTTCTGACACGACTTTTCATGACGCCTACGTGGCGTCAAAGGTCGTGAAGGGGTTAAAAACAGTATCACTGTGCTTGATTTGCCAGCAAACTCACCTGACTTTAACCCCATAGAGAATCTATGACGTATTGTCAAGAGGAAGATGAGAGACACCAGACCCACCCAACAATGTAGACGAGCTGAAGGCTGCTATCAAAGCAACCTGGGCTTCCATAACACCTCAGCAGTGCCACGGGCTAATCGCCGCCATGCCACACCGCACTGATGCAGTAATTGTTGCAAAAGGAGCCCCGACCAAGTATTGAGTGCATTTACTGAATATACATTTCAGTAGGCCAACATTTCAGATTTTAAAATCATTTTTCAAGCTGGTGTTATAAAATATTCTAATTTACTGAGATAATGACTTTTGGTCTTTCATTGGCTGTAAGCCATAATCATCAACATTAACAGAAATAATCACTTGAAATAGATCACTCTGTTTGCAATGACTATATGAGTTTCACTTTTTGTATTGAAGAACTGAAATAAATTAACTTTTTGATGATAATCTAATTTATTGAGAAGGACTTGTATATATGTAGGGAGCTTAGACTCTATAAAAAACCATACCTGTAGTAATATTTTTAGTGCTTTAGGTGGCATAAAAACCAAAAACCTTTATTTTATATGCAAATGAGGAGGGCTTCGGCTTAGTGCACCTATACATCCTCTCAGTCTGCACTGTCTGAACTGTGTAGCAATGCTCAGTATGTAATTTCTGGCTCCTGTCTGCAGTACAGAACGGCAGCTGCAGACAGCAGCCAGTGATGCGAGCTGGCAATGACACTAAGAGAGCACGGCTGCAGAGTCCATAGGGGGGTGCAGAGCCAAGAACGCAATCAGCGACTCTGTACCTCCAAAAGGACACTGTATAGGCCGAGTCCCCTACCCTACCTGTGTAAGGGATTTAGTTACTGTTTTGAGGTTAACAGACTCCCTTTAAAAATTCACTGAATTATTCGTTGGACAATGAATAAATTAATTAAAAGCAGAAAACCTTGTTGATTTGGTAAGAAAAAAAGTGTAGGAAATGTGTATTTAAAAAGACCAAAACCTTTACTGACCAAACTGAGAAAAAAAAAAAAATATCTGAGAAATGCATTAACTTTCAGAAATCATTTTGGTCAGTATCTTTTTAACAAGTTCACAGTTTATGGCAAAATGTTGATTTACATGGAATTTTTAATGCGATGATCACCACATTCACAAAAGTGCTGAAAATTCATAACGTCGAAGAATGTGAAATCTCACTTATGTTAAATGCCCGTTGGGTATCAAAATTCTAAGATTCAGTGCGGCACTTCTTTTCTTTAAACCGAAAGATAAGTAGACAGGTAAACTTGAAGGCCAGTGAGCTATCCACGCAGTGGGCTACAACTTCTCTATTGATTGATAAGCATCTTCACATATTAAGTCAATGACTCTTGCTTCATATAATAATTGGCACAGATTCCTCTGTCTTCTCCCAAAAAAATAGCAATTTTAAATGTTCACTTTTAAAGGAATCTATCAGAAGGTTTTTGCTATGTAAATCAGAGAACAGCATGAGGTAGCAGCTGAGACACAGATTTCATGGATGTGTCACATAGGCTGTGTGCTGTTGTTTCAATGTATTTTATGTTTTATCACCAGAAGATTAACTGCATGGATCACAATGCCTGTGAGCACTGTTCTGGCCACACCCCCTTCCTCCGATAAGAAGCTCAATGTCTATAGACTATGTACACAGAATGCTGTGGTGTGGGCGAGGATAACTTGTTGAGCTTTGCTACATTTAAAAACTGATTGTGTCACCCAGTAAACTAAGTGATACATTGTTGGAATCAGGGTCTCTTTCTACATTATGCTGCTCTCAGCTGAAATAGCAGAAATCTGGTGACAGATTCCCTGTAGGAGATTTTAGAAAGGGGTATGAAAAATGGGACCCTCAACGATCATTAGAATCAGACAGATTTGTATTGGAATTATAGAAAGATGTAATAAAAAAATCTGCTTATAGAGGCTACCATAAAACTACAAGAGAGTAGTTTTACTGTTTCGCTTTCAATGCACTTCATCCCTTACCGTGCCCTATTAGCCATTACAATATATACAGTGAAGGAATTATTTGATCCTTAGCTGATTTTGCAAGTTTGCCCACTGACAAAGACATGAACAGTCTATAATTTTAAAAGGTAGGTTAATTTTAACATTGAGAGATAGAATGTAAAAAATAAAATCCCGAAAAATCACATTGTATAAATTATACAAAATGTGCATTTTGCAGTGAGAAATAAGTATTTGATCCCTCTGGCAAACAAGACAATACTTGGTGGCAAAACCCCTGTTGGCAAGCACAGCAGTCAGACTGTGTAGTTGATGACGCTTCCGCACAGGTCAGGAGGAATTTTGGTCCACTTTTTGCACATCATCTCTAAATCATTAAGATTTTGAGGCTGTCGCTTGGCAACTCGGAGCTTCAACTCCCTCCATGAATTTTCTATGGGACTATGGTCTGGAGACTGGCTATGCCACTCATGATCTTAATGTTATTCTGTTTGGGCCACTCCTTTGTTATCTTGGCTGTATATTTTGGGTCATTGTCTTGTTGGAAGACCCAGCCACGACCCATTTTTAATGTCCTGGCGAAGGGAAGGATGTTGTCACCCAGGATTTTACAGTGCATGGCTTCATCCATTCTCCCACTGTGCGGATAGGTAGTCCTGTGTCCGTAGTATAGAGACACCTCCAAAACATAATGTTTCCAACTCCATGCTTGTCAGTGGGGATGGTGTTCTTTGGGTCATAGGCAGCATTTCTCTTCTTCCAAACACAGCGAGTTGATTTAATGCCAAAGACCTCAATTTTTGTCTCATTTGACCACAGCACGTTCTCCCAACCACTCACAAAATCATCCATGTGTTCATTGGTAAATTTCACATGGGCCTGCACATGTGCCTTCTTGAGCAGGGGGGCCTTGGGGGCACAGGATTGTAAACCTTTACGGCGTAATGTGTTACCAATGGTTTTATTGGTGACTGTGGTCCCAGCTGCCATGAGATTATTAAAAAAAATCCCCCTGTGTAGTGTTAGATTGATCCCTCACCTTCCTCATGATCAAGGATACCCCACGAGGTGAGATTTTGCTTGGTGCCCCAGATCGATGGCGATTGGCAACCATTTTGTATTTCTTCCATTTTCTTACTATTGCACCAACAGTTGTCTCCTCACCCAGCATCTTACTTATGATTTTGTAGCCCATTCCAGCTTTGTGCAGGTCTAGGATCTTGTACCTGACATCCTTAGAAAGCTCTTTGGTCTTGCCCATGTTGTAGAAGTTAGTCTGACCGATTAATTGAGTCTGTGGACAGGAGTCTTTTATAAAAGGTGACTACGTCTTTAATGCAGGTAACAAGTTGATTAGGAGAGTCTAACTGGTGTGTAGGAGACCAAACTATTAATGATTGGTAGGGGAAGAAATATTTGTTTCTCACTGCAAAATACAAATACATTTATATAACTTAATAAATGTGATTTTCTGGATTTTATTTTCTATCTTTCAATATTAAAATTAACCTACCCTTAATATTATAAACTGTTCATGTGTTTGTCAGTGGGCAAACGTACAAAATCAGCAAGGGATCAAATAATTATTTCCTACACTGTAATTATGGTCTGACACCAGCTATTGCAAAATAGATGACTCCTATTGTCAGAATATGTATGTGATCTAGGTATACAGAAGTCATATAGAAGACAAAGAAGCACTTCTGAAAACATTAATAAAAGAAGAGTGCGTGCATGAACATACATCACGGCCAACCACGCATTACACCACTTCATCACATCTTAGAACACTAAGGCATTTCAGAGGTCAGTGACTTAACACCCTGATAATGTACAGCAGAGATGTCACCCTGTGTAAGTATATACTGTGATATAGCTCAATGAGACTAAAAGGATTTCAGAAAAAAATCCTAAAGAAAAAAAAAATTGAGCCCTTTGTAGGGTCACAGTACAGGTTACGCGAGAAAGGCTTGTCTTTACACTGTATATACATATGCACACACAAACAAAGCTGGATCATCTCACACACTGACTACAAGGCACACAGACGTATTACTGAATAGTATTCTAGAACATTCCACTTTTTATCATTTCAGGAAAAGAAGTACAGTACAAACTGAGCCATCAATAGTTGTCCTAATTTTCCTATGTTTTTTTTTTTCATATGATTATTTTTTGGGTCATAGCACAGAATATTGCATCTAAACATTCTGTAATCCAGTCCAAAGAAATGCATACAAGAAAGCAAGGTGAGACACTACAGGTGCAGATTCTTTTATGCATATATTAGTGCAAATCACTACTTCCACTGGTTCCTCTTTGTTAAGGCTTCACCCTGTTGTGACAAGTAGTACCAAGAAAAATGGAGAACAGCAGCAGTGCTGCCATTAATTGCTTTCCTTGTTGAAGTAATATCTCACAGGGGGTCCAGGTAAATCTTCATCTTCATCGGCTTCTGGGGCAAAAGACACAGTCAGGTCGACATATTTTCTATCGGCTCCAGCCTTCACAAGCTTGTGCATTCTAGAGTAGGAAAAAAGGTGATCAATATACAATCCAAACAATCCTACCACAAAGGGGAAAATTTAGGAAAACGTGTCTATTAGATAAAATTCATAAGGTATGTGA
Organism: Dendrobates tinctorius; assembly: GCF_039654945.1. Lineage (NCBI taxonomy): Eukaryota > Metazoa > Chordata > Amphibia > Anura > Dendrobatidae > Dendrobates > Dendrobates tinctorius. Next base: position 59,481,727 of record NW_027361679.1, read on the forward strand.
AGAAAAGTAGTATGGTATGTGCCAGTCGACATCTTTCTCGTTTAATTAAGATGAAATGGAATGTTTGCCGTGAAATAATTTCTTTATTACAGGTGATTAGCATTCAACACGTTTCGGGTATAGACTGTCCCATTCGTCAGTTTCTTACCTGATGAAGGGAAGCTGACTAGCCATTGTATGTCAATCACCTGTAATAAAGTTATTTCACAGCGAACATTCCAGTTATTCCTAGACAAGACCCTGTGTCCAGTCCGATGGGAGGTGTTTCTTCCTCTTTTCTCCACCCAAGCCGTGGCCAACATCCGCAATATTTTCAGAAATTAGAGTAGTTCTCCTCCATATTTCACGCGTGCGCAAAGCAATCTGGCCTCGTGCAGAATGCTTTGCCCAACTGCTGGCAAAGCCGAAAATCATTACTGCGCATGCGCCAGTACACTATGTCCCGGAAGTATTTTGCTGTGTCCCGGGACATAGTGCACCAGCGCATGCGCAGTAATGATTTTCGGCTTTGCCCGCAGTTGGGCAAAGCATACTGCGCGTGCGCAAGGCAAGATTGCTTAGCACACGCGCAAAATATGGAGAACTAGTCCAATTCCTGAAAATATCGCGGACGTCGGCCACGGATGGGGGAGGAGAAAAGAAGAAACACCGCCCATCGGACCGGACACAGGGCATTTACATAGCTCGCAAATTTCCGGTGACAGATTCCCTTTAGGCTATGTGCACACGTAGCGGAACTCTCGTGGAAGTTACCACGAGAATTCCGGAATTCCATTCCGCGGGAAAATCGCATTTTAAATTCCCGAGATTTTCCTGCGAAAAACTAGTGATTTGCAAGCGTAATTAGCTTGCAGAATGCTAGCGTTTTCCAAGCGATCTGGAGCATCACTTGGAGAACTGATTGACAGGTTGGTCACACTCGTGAAACAATGTTTGACGAGTGTGACCAACTTTTTACTACTGAGGCTGCCGATGCAGCATCAGTAGTAAAAGATAAAATGTAAAAAAATAAAAAAAAATAAAAAATATCGTTATTCTCACCTTCGGGCGTCCCGCGCAGCCTTCCCGCCTCTCTCCACACTCCCAGTCCCAGTAATCCTTTGCGCGAATGACCGCGAGATGTCGCGCTCCTGCGATGTCATCGTGAATGACCGCGAGACGTCGCGCTCCCGCGAGATCTTGACGTCATTGCGGTCATTCTCGCAAAGGATTACTGGGACCGGGAGCGTGGAGAGAGGCGGGAAGGCTGTGCGGGACTCGGGAAGGTGAGAATAACGATATTTTTTATTTTAATTCTATTTTTTACAGGGATATGGTACCCACAGCCCGGAGGACAGTCTCCTCTCCTCCGGAACGTGGGTACCATCCGCAAATGTTCTACTTACTTTTCGCATGGTGGGCACAGCACAGTAAGCGGAACAATGCATTCCTATGTGGGCGGAATTGCCGCGATTCCGCTAAATTAATGAGCATGCTGCATTTTTTACCGCAAAGTGATTCCGCTGCAGAAAAAACTGCAGCATTAGCACAGCATGGCGGAATCCCATAGGATTGCATGGGATGCTTATTTTTCGTGGCAAAATCGCACGTTTAAAACCGCCGCAAAAACGCAAAAAAACCCGCGACGTGTGAACTCAGCCTTAAAGGCAGGTCCACTCCAAAAATGAATCAAAAGGAGGGAAAAAAAAAAAAAAAGGAGAAAAAAAAAAAAAAAAAAAAGCACTTGAGAGGGACTCTTACTATATATTTCTTTGGCTGTTACTATGTTCAGCTGTTAGACTGTTTTAAACGCTTGCCTTTTAAAAAAAGCAAAAAACAAAAAACTGAAGCCATTTAAAAAGAGGCGACGAACCAATTCTTCAGGCGTTTTCTGCTATAAGACCACTTCATACTTTACAACGGAAGTCAATTGGAAGGTTGCAAACACTCCACATACCTGGGAGTCTATTTAAGCATTTTGTAAACGCTTTCTTCATTGCTTAATAGATTTATATACAGTATATTATAAAAAAAAAAAAAGTGAGAAAATCACTGACAAAAACATGGTTAAACATTTATAAAACATTACTGTAAAATGTTTCAGGAAACATTCACAAAAGACTAACAATGATACTCCAGTAAAATAATAAAACACTTCTACTCACCTATTTTGCGGGCGCCATTCCAGCAGCGTTGCCATTGGCTCAATATGTCACACGATCCCTGCGGCCAAACAGCTCTGGTTTTGCTCACCTCTACTGTAATTGACATCTCGAGGAGGCGAGAGAGCAGCCACTGCTCTGACTTCCTTTGGATGTCTGATTTGTATGAAGGAGGGAAGAGTGAAGTCAGCAGCGATTGGCCGCAGGGATTGCGGGACAATGTGATGTGAGCCCCAGTGCAGACATCACTTGAACGATGTCAGCACCGGCGGTGAGAAGTGTTTTTATTTTACTAAAATGAAACACAGGGATTGAGAGGGGCTCATCTGAGTAGCAGACAACCCCTTCAATGTGTGATTTACAAGTTGGACAAACACAGGCAAACACGGACAGGAGAGGACTGGCAAGCCCCCATCATCTGTGTATGACAAGTATTCATTAGGTTATGCTCCAAGCCCAGAAAGGTTAGAGACTCAAACACCTGATACACTGTTGTTAAGTTTATTTTATCTTTTTAACTGTAATTTTTTATTAAGGTTTTTCAAATTTCAACAAATGGACACGAGTCCGAACAAACAATACATTAAAAAACGTCCTACAAAAAACACTGCTGTACTTATTAAGAAGTGTCGCTAGATGAAGCACATTCTTGTTTTTTAACTTTTCTATATACATTACATGTAACACAAAGATGTCCCAAAACTGCAAAAAAGTACATGGACCTCACATGCAAAAATATACATTACGGTAATCTATTGCTGCTAAGCAAGATTTGCCAAACTACACCTGAGGTTCTTAGTTTACAATTTGATCAAATTGTATAAAGCCTACTGCTATGTCTCAGCGAACCTCTGTAGTGCTTGAATTCGTGTAGCGCTGCACAGAGACCATCGCTGCCGCCACACTGCCACAGCAGAGGGAGCAAACCAGGTGCCCAAAAGTGCCTTTGCTTCTACGTAAAAGCTCCCATGGCTATGGATCAGACCACTCCCTGAGACACACCAACAATGACCAGTTCACTTCCTGTTTGTGCGGTGTGATTAAAAAAAAAAACAAAACAAAAAAACAACCCACCTCACCTTCAGACAAAAGCAGACAACAAAAACAGGTAGGACCCTGCTGCTGGAGCAGAGTTGTGGTGGCTCTCTATGCATTGCATTGTACAGCGATTTTGTATAAAAATTGGATGTTTGGCCAACTGTTTATTTTTTAACCAGTTATGACTTATTTTGAATTGTCTTTCAGTCACAGCACAATACGGTACTTGGTCATAAATACAAAGAAAGGTGGAAACTTTAAAAGAACAGCAGTTATCGGTGAAACTTACTTAACTTACAATGAAGCAAAAGGCATGCCCTCATCAGTGCTCATTAAGGAGTAGTTTAGAAAATAAAATATTAGTTTTAGGTAGAAAATAAATGTTAAACTTTAAACCTATGGTGATAATGTCCTTAAATAAAAAAAGCAAAATTAATTGCTTAAAATTAATTTTTAACTTTTCACTTAAATACTTACGTAAGCTTCAATCTTTTTGCATGACCGGGCATAACTGGGATGTACAACATTTTGACTCCTTGCACAACCATTGTTGGTTCTATTCCATAGTGCTCCTGTGAAAAATGCACAGATGTTCAATATATACACACACACATTATATAATTTTTATTATACACATACACATTTAGAATCGTTTTACACAAATATTAGTTTCAACAGATCCAATAACAACCCGTATTTTGTATCCTTAAAAAAGTGACAACTCCAATACCCTAACATGTCAGACCTGCAAATTATCTGCCGCTTTCATACCATGTTGAAAAAGTATTGTAGGAATAGGATAGCTTTAGCTTGGCTGCCAATATACAAGACGATGAAATCTTTAAGTCCATGCTTTGTCCCATCAGTGATTACGGTGTCCCTGCCTACACGTCACTAGAGAGTTTCCTTTTAGAGAAGAGCTAATCTACATTATTTCTCCCAGGTAGCATTCTCTTTAAGGCTCCCTACATTAATAGGATGTCCATAATGATTTGTTAGTCCCCCGCCCCAGAGCTTCCACCGTTTTCTAATGGAATATCAGCCCATACCAACAAATTATATTGCAGCTCTCATTTCCTGAATTTGGGTACATCTTGACACTGGTAGAATGGCTTTTATGCTTTTTTTTTTTTTTTTTTAATAAAAAACGGTGTTTACTTAGTACCCAATTTATATGCACTATTGCTATTACATATTTACTGTTGTGTCTGTTTAAAGTGAACCTGTAAGAAGGATAGAGCACAGTAACTACACACACTGATTAAAATGATACCTTGGTTGATGAAATCCATCTTGTGGTTGTTGTTTAATCTCAGTTTTCAGTTAATGATATGCTCGTGCCCCAGGGAGGGCCTGGAGAGGGGGTCTTTATGTGGTGCTCTGATTGCATATGTATCTTTTTGGGCTTTAGATGTTCACGGACAAGATGATGCAGTCGCCACCATTTTGCTACAGACTCCATCAAAATGGCACCGGTGACGCCTGTGCAGTAGCATCTATCGGCGATAGATACTGCTGCACAGGCACCATATTGATGGAGCCAAATGCTTTTCTTCATCTAACAAAATGGCGCCATTTATACCGTATATATAATTTTTCTCCCCACAATACTATATGACTAAATCAGAAATGAATATATGCATATTACCCACCACCTGCGTGATGAATGTTTATTTATTTATTTTACTCATTTATATAGCGCCATTAATTCCACAGCGCTTTACAGACATTATTGGCACTGTCCCCAATGGGGCTCAAAATCTAACTTCCCTATTAGTATGTCTTTGGAATGTAGGGGGAAACCGGAGAACCCGGAGGAAACACACGCAAACACAGGGAGGAAACCGGAGTACCCAGAGAAAACACACGCAAACATAGGGAGGAAACCGGAGTACCCGGAGGAAACCCACGCAAGCAATGTTATCCCCCCCCCCCCCCCCACCACACACACACAATATTCTATGCAGTATGCAAAATACAGGCAGGTCACTGAAAGATCAGGGACCTGTCATAAGCAGATAAATATGCATATGTAAGCAAAACACCACATAAAGCCCTGCCCACAGGCTGCCCCAAGCACGAGACTCTTATTAACTGAAAACTACAAATACAGATTAAACAACAATCACAAGACGGATTTCATCAAGCAAGGTATCATTTTAATCAGTATACCGACGCCAACTTGACACTGTCTGTAGGTTACTGTGCACAATCCTGCCGACAGGTTCCCTTTAATAGCCAGTCTGAACATACTTCTATTTATCAGGCTTACCAACTTATACTCCAGTTCATTTTTTTTTTGGCCTAATTTCAGGTTTCTGCATTTACTGACCTCCCATCCTTGGAGAAGAACATTACATTTAAATAGCTTCACCATTTGCTGTGTGTCCATGTTCGGGATCAAGTCCTACTCAGCCCTTTACTGACAATGATATCACTTTGACGCATGGTAAGGTTTTAATACTAGAGGTTAGGACAATCATGAATTTGGGTACGTACACCTTCACACTGGTGGGATGGCTTTTTTAATCAAAAACTGTGTTTACTAAGTACCCCATTTATATGCTTTTACTTATAGCATATGTTCATTTTGTTTCTGCCTTAGTTTTTTTCTAACGGCCAATGTGAATATGCTCATATTTTGCATACATACTAACTTATAAAGCTGTAATGGTTAAAGGAGAACTGCACCATTTTTAATTTGCAATAGTTTACCAGTTCTCCCCCACGGTATCTAAAACAGAAAAGTGTAATATGAACAGATTGAGAAACATTCTTTCATGGAGCTGAAAAATGAGAGCTACAATATAATTTGTTGCTAAAAAAAAAAATAATGAACTGGAGTATAAGTTGGCATGCATGCAAAATAGGATCATGTTCACATTGGCTGAAGCCCTGCTATGTGTAGCACAAGCGACCAGATTACAGCAGCTTCAAGTCTCCTAAGGAAACTGCTGATCCAGTAAAAAGTAGAAAAAAAACAAAAAAAAACCCAAACAAGAATTATATATATATATATATATATATATATATATATATATATATATATATATATATATATATATATATATATATATACACACACACATACATATATATATATATATACACACATATATTATATACATACATATACACACACACATATATATATATATATATATATATATATATATATATATATATATATATATATATATATATATACACACATACACACACACACACACACACACACACTCACATATATACACACTCCCCTTTAGACCCATTAAAAATATTTGGCATTGCTGAATTAACACTAATACAGCACGGCACAGAAAGAGGACTTAAAAATCCTCCAATAGCAGAAGACAGCAATAAAGCAACAAAGTTTACCCGTACAGGCCTCCAGACAAATGCACTATCAGGATGCAGTGGACCCATATAATTAAGATAACACAGGTGCAAAAATACCAAAAAACTTGTATGCGGTGCTGTTCACACCATGGCCCGCACAGCATCCAGGCCAGCCTAGTAGTGACACCCTTCTATTAGCTCAGGCGGGCTGGCCCAGTACTATCAAAATGCATGCCTGCCTGAGCTAATAGAAGGGTGTCACTACTAGGCTGGCCTGGATGCTGTGCGGGCCATGGTGTGAACAGCACCGCATACAAGTTTTTTGGTATTTTTGCACCTGTGTTATCCTAATTATATGGGTCCACTGCATCCTGATAGTGCATTTGTCTGGAGGCCTGTACGGGTAAACTTTTTGCTTTATTGCTGAATTAAGAAACGCCCAATCTATCAAAATCTAAAAATAATTACTCTGATCGGTAAACGGTGTAACGAGAAAAGAGAAATCAAAACGCCAGCGTTACATTTTTTTGGTCACCACAACATTGCAACAACATTAAGGCTATGTGCCCACGTAGCGTTTTTTTCCGGACACTAAAAACCGGACTCCTTCCCAGAAATCGCACGTTTTTTTCCGCGATTTTGCCGTGATTTTCGCGTGCGATATTCAAGCACTTTCCAAGCGATTTGAAGCATCGCTTGGAAAGTGATTGACAGGTTGGTCACACACTCGTCAATCAAGTGTGACCGGATTTTTACTATTGCGGCATCAATAGTAAAAGATAGAATGTTAAAAATGATTAAAGAAAAAAAAAATCGGGGTATATTTACCTTCCGAAGTCCTGGGCAGTGTCAGCGGCGCTCCCGTTCCCAGCGATGCCTTGCGAGACCAGTGATGACATTGGTCTCGCGTTGCTATAGCAATCTCAAGAGACCACTAGAGTCACGCGAGACTACGTCATCACAGGACCTTGCCACAAGGCATTACTGGGAACGCTAGGCCGGGAATGCAGCGCGGGACGTCGGAAGGTAAATATACCCCGATTTTTTATTTTTTATTCTTTTTTTTACAGGGGTATGGTACCCAGGGCTTGGAGGACAGTCTCCTCTCCTCCACACCGTGGGTACCAACCGCACATGAGACGCTTAACTTCCCGCATGGTGAGCATAGCCACATGCGGGAAGTCAGCGATTCTCATGCATTCCTATGGTTGCGGAATCGCGGAAATTCTTTGCGATTCCGCACAAAAGAATGACCATGCTGCGATTTTTTCCGCGATGCGATTCCGCCGCGGAAAAAAAGCGCAGCATTAGCACAGCATGTGCGGAATGCCATAGGAATGCATGGGGGGCATTCTGTACGCGATTTTTAAACGTTTTCGCGCCGAAAATCGCGGCAAAAACGCTTAAAAATAGCTACGTGGGCACACAGCCTAAATAAAAGACAATCAAAACATCATTATCTACCCCAAAACGGTATGAATAAAAATGTCAACTCGGCACGCAAAAAAAATCACCCAGCCCCAGAACAATAACGATGCTACAGGTCAAAAAAAAAAAAAAAAAAAAAAAAAAAAGGTTTCCACCCCCCCCCCCCCTCAAACCTTGGCTTTTTTCTTCACCACTTAAAAATTTAAAAGCACCTAGACATGTTTGGCATCTCCGAACTTAAAATGACCTGGGGAATCATAATGGCAGGTCAGTTTTAGCATTTAGTGAATATGGTAAAAAAAAAAAAAACATAAAAAAACAAAAAAACACTATTGTGGAATTGCACATTTGTTTTGCAATTTCACTTCACTTGGAATTTTCATCCCGTTTTCCAGTACACTATATGGTAAAACCAATGGTGTCGTTCAAAAGTACAACTTATCCCACAAAAAACAAGCCCTCACATGGCCATATTGATGGAAAAATAAAGTTATGGCTCTAGGAAGAAGGGGAGCAAAAAACGAAAAAGCAAAATCAGAAAATATCAAGGTAATGAGGGTGTTAAAGGGAATAAGTCAGCATGTTTTTGCTATGCAATCTGTGAGTGGCATAATGTATGGACACAGACTTACTGGGCAGCATGCACACTAGTAAAAGGCCACACATTGCCATGCAACATTTCAAAAATCTTTTGGTCTTAATTTCTCATCATTTCTAAGATATCGGATTGGGATCTGGTAATGTAAATATTTATTACACACCCAAGCCCACAAAGATTTATCTTATTCCACAACTGAGATTTTGAAATCATGCATCAGTCTAGAGCAGACCTGGGGAAATTACAGCTTCCAGGCTACATGTGGCCGTCTCTATCCAGCCCGCGGAGAGGAACGGCAAAAAGCTACTAGGGTCACACTTGTGAGAAACTTGCACGAGTCTGGCGTCTCAATACCCTGCTGCTGGCACTCAGGACCGGAGTGTGCGGCTGCATGTATTTCTATGGAGCGGAGCGCTCCAGTCCCAGTGCCGGGTATTGAGACACGAGTGAGTTTCTCGCAAGTGTGACCCCGGCTTAAGAGAGAGTCCGGCTCTGGCAGCATTGCAGTCTCCTTGGACTATGCGACCTGACCTTTAGACACATAAGGCTACTTTCACATTAGCGTTTTTTAGCGCTGCGCTTCGTGCGCAATAGAATCGCATGCAAAAAACGCATCATGCGTTTTGTATGCATTTGCTTTTTTTAGGCGCATGCATTTTAACCAGTTTCTAGCCATGTTAACTCTTAAAACGCAAGCAATTTTAACCGCAGGCGTGCGCATATCCATGCGCACGCCTGCGTTCCCATAGACTGTAATGTGATTTTTTTTGCCCATTCCGTGCGCAAGCGTTTTTTTGAGACAGGTCGGACGGACCAAAAATGCAACAGGTTGCGTCCGGCGCGCTACAAAAAAACGCATGCGCACGAAAACGCATATGAACGCGTGCATACGCTAGACCATGCACCCCCATGTTAAAGATAGGGGCGCAGGACGCATGCGCATGGACGCGCACAAAGCGCAGCGCTAAAAAAAGGTAGTGTGAAACCAGCCTAAGATGTACTGTATTTTTTGCCCTTTTTTTCTCCCAATTTTGTCATGAACTGAGATCTCAATCTGCACACATGCCGCCTACATTTTCCTGAAACCCACCGCCAGGAGATTAATGTGCACAGCGGGGACTCCGCTCCTGGCTTCCACCACTGACATTTTCCTGAAACTCACCACCAAGAGAACAATGGTTCCTGCCTCGCACTGCCGTTACACCCCCTCCTTCCAGCCCAGGGCCCGAAGCATCGCTCCATTATTGCTGTCGCCAGTTTCCTGCAGCAGCGATCCTGCCTACTGTGACCCCACTCCACTGCCATTCCCCAGTGAGCTATATTCGGACTATAAGACGGACCCCAATTTTAACATTAAATTTTTTTTTTCCTATTTTCCTCCTTTAAATTTGGGATGAGCTTCTTATGGTCTGAAAAATGCAGCATCTGTCACAATGGAAAAAGAAAGGATAGGTAAAGTGAATTACACTGAAATAGAGTGAGAATGTAAAAAACAAAGACATACAGGCTGGAGATGAAAGAAAAAAGGAAGGAATTAAATGGAAAGAAAGAAAGGGAGTAAGAGAGGGAAAGGAAGGCAGTGAGAGGGAAGGGAAAGGAAGGCAGTGAGAGGGAAGGGAAAGGAAGGCAGTGAGAGGGAGAAAGGGAGAGAGAGAGAAGGATGAAAGGAAGGATGGAAGGAAAGGAAATAAGAAACGGAGGGAAAAAATGAAGAGAGGGAAGGCTTGAAGACAAGGAAGGCAGGCAGGGAAAGATGGAAAGAGAAAGAAAGGAAAAAAGGAAAAAAAGAAAAAAAAAAAAAAAAAAAAGAAAAGACAGAAAGAAACAATGAAAAAAGGATAGAAAAAGCTAGACAAGAAAGAGCTAGACAAGAAAGACAGAAAAACAGATTATGACATGGATAGTGTAGTGCAGCGGTATCCACACTGAGCAGTGATGAGGCAGTGACACTGACCCAGCAAAGTTCAACACAAAAAGGAGATTTTTGTGTACTCACCGTAAAATCTCTTTCTCTTAGCCTCTAATTGGGGGACACAGAACCATGGGTGTTATGCTGCTGTCCACTAGGAGGCGACACTATGCATAATCTGAAAAAGATTAACTTTGGCTCCTCCTCTGCAGTATACACCCCTGGACGACGTCAGCCTTCTCCAGTTTTGTGCCAAAGCATTAGGAGGAACGTAACCAAATAACATAACCATGCCTGTAAGAAGGCTACTATGTACGAGCTCAAAGAACAATATGAGAACTCAACCGTAAACAATGGCCCATAAGGGCAACAGGGTGGGAGCTGTGTCCCCCAATTAGAGGCTAAGAGAAAGAGATTTTACGGTGAGTACACAAAAATCTCCTTTACTCTGTCACCTCATTGGGGGACACAGAACCATGGGACGTCCCAAAGCAGTCCCTGGGTGGGAAGCAATGGACGAATATTGTGCTAGCAGGTCCCTAAGTTAGGGGCACTGCCGCCTGCAGAACCAGTCTACCCAGGCTCGCATCCGCTGAGGACTGGGTATGAACACTGTAGTGTTTCGTAAACGTGTGTAGGCTAGTCCAAGTGTCCGCCTTACACACTTGTTGTGCCGAAGCCTGATGCCGAATGGCCCAGGAGGCCCCTACTGCCCGTGTAGTGTGCCGTGATACCGGCCGGAATAGGGGAACTGTTAAGTCGGTAGGCCTCATGTATGGTGGACTTGATCCACCTGGCAAGGGTAGCCTTGGAAGCCGGCAGTCCCTTGCGACTACCTTCCGGAAGAATGAAGAGGGAATCAGACTTCCGGAAAGGTGCAGTCCTGGACACGTAAATCCGCAATGCTCTGACGAGGTCAAGCGTATGCAGAGCCTTCTCCTCTCTATGAACCGGAACCGGGCAAAGGGATGGCAGTGAAATCTCCTCATTGAGGTGAAAGTTGGACACAACCTTCGGAAGGAAGGATGGTACCGTGCGGAGAACCACCTTGTCCTGGTGAAAGGCTAGGAAAGGCCGTCTGCAGGAAAGTGCTGACAATTCCGACACTCTGCGTAACGAGGTGATCGCCACTAGAAAAACCACTTTCTGAGACAGAATGGGGAGTGGAACTCCTCTAAGAGGTTCGAAGGGTGGAGCTTGCAATGCTGTCAGGACCAGATTGAGGTCCCACGTATCCAGCGGACGTTTGTAGGGAGGAACCAATCGGGAAACTCCCTGGATGAAAGTCCTTACTTGCGGTTTAGTAGCAATGCGCTTTTGAAAAAGGACTGAAAGCGCCGACACCTGACTCTTAAGCGAGCTTAAGGATAGCTTGGCGTCTAGGCCCGATTGAAGAAAACCTAGTACCTTCGGGAGGGAATAAGGGAGTGGGACTTGTCCATGAGATTCGCACCAAGAAAAGAAAGCTCTCCAGGTACGATAATAGAGCTTGGCGGAGGCAGGCTTCCTTGCCCTGATCATTGTTGCAATGACTGCCGGTGAAAAACCTGCCTGGGTTAGAATCCAGGTTTCAAGGGCCATGCCGTCAAATTGAGAGCCCCTGAATTCTAGTGGAAGAACGGACGTTGAGACAGAAGGTCGTGACGGTCGGGTAGACGCCAGGGGGCGTCTGCTGTAAGTTGGACGATGTCGGCGTACCATGTACGTCTGGGCCAGTCTGGCACGATGAGGATGGTCGGAACTCCCTCTTGCTTGATCTTCCTCACGACCCTGGAGATTAGGGGAGGGGTGGAAAAATGTACAGGAGTCGGAACTGGGACCAGTCCTGGACCAGGGCATCCGCTCCGAGCGACCGCGGGTCGTGTGTCCTGGCCATGAAATTGGGGACCTTGGTATTGAGATGGGATGCCATTAGGTCCACCTCCGGGGTTCCCCAGCGTTGACAGATCTGGTAAAAAATCTCAGGATGGAGAGACCACTCCCCCGAGTCCATTCCTTGCCTGCTGAGGAAGTCGGCTTCCCAGTTTTCTACACCCGGAATGTGGACCGCAGAAAGTACCGACCTCGTGTCTTCCACCCAGCGGAGGATATGAGCCACTTCTCTCATCGCCTGGGCGCTGCGGGTCCCGCCTTGGTGGTTCACGTATGCCACAGCCATGGCATTGTCCGACTGTATCCGTATGTGCGAGGCTGCAAGCAAGTGATGAAAGGCTCTCAGTGCCAAGAGGATGGCCCTGATTTCCAGAACATTGATGGGCAATGTCACTTCCCTCGGTGATCACTTGCCCTGTGCCCTGTGATGTAGGTGCACCGCCCCCCAGCCTGTCAGGCTTGCATCGGTAGTCAGTATCTTCCATTGTCCTGAGAGTAAGGGCTTCCCTCGTGTAAGCGAGGTTGGTTTTAGCCACCAATGTAGGGACCTCCTGGTTGATGACGTCAACCTGAACTCCCTGTCGAGGGAGAAGGGGTTCCTGTCCCAAGATCTAAGTATGGCTAGTTGAAGGACCCTGAGGTGAAACTGGGCAAATGGCACTGCCTCTATTGCTGCTGCCATCCGGCCGAGGACTCTCATGGCAAACCGGAGAGATCGAGGAGGACTGCGAAGGATTATACGAACTCCCAGACGGATGGCCAGTGTCTTGTCCTTGGGAAGGAGCACCAGGCCCCTGGAGGTGTCGAATACCATTCCCAGGAATGTTAGAGTCCGAGTTGGGATAGTTGACGATTTCTGTAGGTTGACTAGCCATCCCAGGCGACTCAGAGTGTCTAGTGTGATTGAGACACTGACCTCGCAGTCTTTGAAAGTGGGAGACTTGATGAGGAGGTCGTCCAGGTACGGGACGACTAGAATGCCTCTTGAGTGCAGAACGTCCATGGTGGCCGCCATGACTTTGGTGAACGTTCTTGGAGCCGTGGCGAGTCCGAACGGAAGGGCGACAAACTGGTAGTGGTTTTGGTTGACCGCGAACCTGAGAAACCTTTGGTGGGCGGGAGCAATTGGTATGTGCAGATACGCATCCTGTGCGTGGAGAGCGGTTACGGTTTTGCGCTGGGCGCGAAACGGACCAGCCCGAGGAATTCCGAAAGGATCGGAATCGCGTCTGGTTTCTTCGTTTAAACGTGCGTTTCGGTTTTAGTTGAGGGAGAGAGGTACTCTTACCCCCAGTGGCATTGGCTATCATGGTGTCCAACTTTTCGCCGAAAAGTCTTCCAGTAAAATACGGAAGTCGTGTGAGGGACTTCTTTGAGGCCGCATCCGCTTTCCATTCTCGCAGCCAGAGGATGCGTCGGATCGTGATGGCGTTTGATGCTATTCCCGCTACACCTCTTGCGGAATCCAGGGCTGCATGAATCATGTAGTCTGCTACCACTGCTATCTGGACCGCTTGGTCCGAGAGCTCAGGATTTGAAGCTTGAAGACCCTCCTGTAGTTTTTTGGCCCAAGCCAGGATGGCCTTGGCAGCCCAAACTGAAGCAAACGCAGGGCCCAGAGAGGCGCCAGCCGCTTCGAAAATAGAACGAGCCATGCGTTCTACTTGCCGGTCTGCTGCGTCCCTGAGGGTTGAGCTATCTGGCAGAGAGAGTAAAGTCTGCGCTGCTAGCCTAGAAACCGGAGGGTCCACTTCAGGTGGATCTGTCCATTGTTTGGTGTCCTTCTGTGGGAAGGGGTACTTCGCTTCCAAATATTTGCGATTAGCAATTTTTTTCTCAGGCTGCGCAAACTGTTTGGTAAGTATTTTCTCAAACTCATGGTGATTAGGGAAGACCTTAGGTGGTTTCTGAACACTTTCGAAGCAAATCCTATGTTCTGGGACTTCCGGGGCCGACTCTGGAAATTTTAGCACCCGATGAATGGCAGAGATTATGTCCTCAACTAGCGCTGTATTGCTAGGGGGAGAAGGTACCACGGACCTCTCCATTTCGTTATCTGAGTCGGAGTCACAGATGCCCTCCGAATCCTGTGCCTCGCTAAGGTGATCCCTGGAGGGCGACATGGGGCGGGGGCCTTCTGTGGTGGGGGATCCCTGTGGTAAATTGCACTGTCTGTCTGTGACAGGGGACTGCCTAGGAGACCTGGAATGACGGTGTCTCTCCCTGGGGGGGGACGACCTTGTGCTATAGGGCGACTCAGGTGATCGAGACCTGTGGGTCCGCTTACGTCTGTGAGTCGGAAGCAGCATGTTCCTGAGACAAGCTGTCCGTTTGCTGTGTAACGTCCATAGCCGGGGACAGACTCTGCAGAGCTTGCAGCAATGTGGCAGTTAGGTTGTCTATGGACTGTGTCATAGACTGAGACATCTGAGTTGCCCATTCCGGCGTGGCCTCTGACACTGAAGCGTCAGTAGGGACTCCCTGGGGTTCTGACCCAGAGTTCCGGATGCAGTCCCGGGAGTGCGGATATGTGCTGCCACTAGGGAGCGTGGCTTTGCAGGCTGTGCAGAATGCATAGAAACATTACTGCCTGGTTCTCTTCCTTGAGCCCGGCATAGTGCACAGAGGCTGGCTATAAGGGATCGTACAGGGGTGGCTACGCAGAGGGAACCCACAGAGAGCCTTATAGGAAGTATAGATTCACAGCTGAGTAATGAGAACCCAGCTGTGAGCTTACCCCACCGGTGTGCCCCTAGGTCCAGCGCAGACAGATCCCAGTTCTGTGCCCCCCGGAGACTGCTGTGATGCTCCTCTCCTGGATCTCATCCAAAAAAAATGGCCACCGGGACTCTGAGGAGAGGGAGGAGGGGGCGGAGAGCTGAAAAGGGCATGCTGGGCTGTGTAAAAACGCGCCCTTTCTGCCTCAATGCGCCCCCATGACACTCCAGCGTGTCATTTTAGTCATCCGGGTGGGCGGGCCGGGGGGCGGGGAAAAGGCCGAAGGCTAGGCCGAAGCCGCGGTCTAAATTAGAGGCCTGATGCCCAGGAGGGCTCCAGAGCGGCGCGGTAGTCCGGGGGGGGGCGGATTTGTATCAGACCCCCCCAGAATGGTCGACTGGATAGCGGTGGGGGTAGCAGGGGAAGCGGTTCTTGTATGGGGGGCCCCTGGAGCGCTATGGAGCCGCTGCTGCTGCAGAGACAGGGACGCAGAAAAGCCCTGTCTCTGCTGTGCCATGCCAGTCCGCACCCTCCCCCGGCCCCAACAGGATCCCTCAGCTGGTCTGGGGTCCCTGGAAGCTGCAGAATAGTGCCTGTACTCCGACCCTACCAGAGGCGTCTCAACCTAATGCCCCCTGCGGGGGATTAGGGAGGGTGCGTCTGTCACCGTCAGGGGGTCTTCATCCTCGCCTCAACCTCAACCCAGACCCCAAAGGGGTTGGGGAAGGAGGGGGGTCTCAACTTCGCACCAGTACCCGAGGGACTGGGGAAGGAGCGACATGGGGAATAGCCGTCTCCACTTCAACTGGGCACCCCTAAAAAGGGGGCCAAGGAAGGAGCCATGCCGGGAGTCTCGCTGGAGACCCACTTTTCTTCATCTGTATTTCCGGACGAAAAAAGGAAAAAAACGGAAGAAAAAAGGTGTGCCTCCTTGCGACACTAAGCAAAAACTGGAGAAGGCTGACGCCGTCCAGGGGTGTATGCTGCAGAGGAGGAGCCAAAGTTAATCTTTTTCAGATTATGCATAGTGTCGCCTCCTAGTGGACAGCAGCATAACACCCATGGTTCTGTGTCCCCCAATGAGGCGACAGAGTAAGTCTCTTTAATGTTCAGAGTATTCACAAAGTAGAAAACAAAAGGATATCCTCCGGATCGCAGCTGGAGACACGATAATCCATCAGATTGCAGCCAATAAACATGCAAGTCCACCTCAAAGACCTTTTGCCGTGGATGACTGCACCGCTGTGTACGCTGTGGGTTCCAGACCTTTCAGCTACCTTGGCTGTTTGGCTCCCCTGGCCTGTGTTGCCTCACATAGGATCAGCTCTGCAGAGCCTTCTGCTCTGCACACTTGCCAGTCCAAACTAAACACTGACCCTGACAAACTTAAACCCTTTACTGCAGGGTTTTTAACTGGAATCTGTGGCCATGGGCCTCATGGAAAACCCGGGCTGGGAATGAAACGGACGGCACCACTACCATCTGTGGTCTGTTTCAAAACAGAAAAGCCAAGAGCAGGTTTCCCTATATCTACCTTGGACAACCAGAATGTTCAAAACCTATACTCACTTTTTTTCTGCATTTCAATCACAGCTATGTCTGACTGCAATGCGCTCTCTGCCTCAATACGCCTCCGTGCGCATCCTGGGGGGAACACACAGTGACCCCTACATGTGACACCGGTCACTACCTCACAATAGAGGTTGTGGAAGAGATAAGTAAGGACGGCAGCCAATCTCAGTACGTCTATGCTGATTATACTCTGGAGACGGTATAATTTCCATTTATTTTATTCATTCTAGAAAAATCAGTAAATTACACGTTTTTTGGTTGGCTTCAATTGGTAAGAACATACCGTATTTTTCAAATTTTTTCCCTCTAAAAAATCTGAATGAGCTTACCGGGCTGTCAGCGGTGCTGAAACAAAGTCACTCGAGGCAAGGTCGCTACTTCATGAGGTCGGCGGCAAGAGTGTGGCAATGATACAGTGCCTGGGCACTCAGATGTCAGTGCCAGTGAGCGGAGTCCCCTTTCCCATTCAGTTCGCTGCAGTGGGTTTCAGGAAAATGGCCGCTGGAGGAAGCGCATACTCTGATTGAGATCTTGCAAGATCACCGCCGCAGACCCCCAGGTAAGCTACCATCAAAACGGATTATATTTATTAGAATTTTTTTTTTCCTATTTTCCATCACAAAATTTGGGTTGTGTCTTCTAGTCCGCAAAATACAGTAGATTATAACATGCACTAGCAGTCGCAACGAGTTCAGGCCACAGTTGGCAGTTAAATAGAAAGCCCACCTGTGCTTGAGCACATCAGTTCCCTTTGAACCCCAGCAACTTGATCAAAGGGGACAAATTGGCTGCCATTATAACCTGGCGCTGACCTGCAGAAAGTCCCCCCCATCACCGTCATCTCTGCATTTCTGTAAGGCTCAGCCATAGGTTGAGCTCAATAGGAGTTAAAGTTATGGCTCTTGGAAAAAGGTGAGGGGAAAAAAATGAATTCACTGGTCCCTAAAAAGGGTTAAATGGTAGTTCAAATCTTTATTCTACAGCAATTACATACGTTTCTACAATTTAAACTAACGCAAGCTACGCTAATGTACCAAAGGACAATCTTACTTTGACAGCGTTGATGAAGTCCAAAAGCGTAAACTCCTCCTTGCCGTATATTGTCCATCTGTCCCAGATTGTAAAGGAAATGCCATTTCTGGAAGACAAACAATCAAGTTATTAATAGAAACCTTTAGTTGCACACTCTCCCATTACAGCCCAGACTTTAAAAAATAGTTTTTGCTAAACATATTATTACAACTATTCTAGTCCTTTTTTTCAGATTTCGTCAGTGTTCCATATGGTCTACAAATATTCTTTGAATCCCTAAGCTATGCACAACCCCGTAAGGCCATGAACTAGCCATAAACGGTTCCTTTAATGCCTTATAAAGCACCTTATTTACTGCCTTGTTACTTTAAGGCTGTGTGCATACGTAAGCGTTTTTCATGCGTTTTACCGGCAAAATTGCTTAAAAAACGTTTACAAGAAGCATCCCATTCATTTTAATGAATTCTGCACTTTTTGTGCATATTGATGCATTTTTTTTTCCATGAAAAAAACGCATCGCTGTAAAAAACGCAGCATTCTCATCAATTTTGCGGAAGACTGGGACTGAGACTGGGGATGCTCCGGAAAAAACGCATAAAAAACGCGCAAAAAAAGTGCGGAAAAAAAAAAGCATGTTTCCTGGGAAGGAGTCTGGTTTTCAGTCAGGAATTTTCTGCATACGTGGGTACATAGCCTTAAAGGAAAATCTCTCAGCAGGTTTTTGCTATGGAAGCTGACAGCAGCTTGATGTAGAGGCAGAGAGCCCGATTCCAGCTATGTATCACTCACAGCACTGTGGATGTGGAGCTCTGAATAACCCCGCCCACACCACTGGCTGCTTCCTGTGTACACAATACATTGTCAGCAAGCTGCCAATCAATGGTGGGGGCGGAGTTACACAAATCAGCTGGACTGCCTGGCACCAGACACCTAGTCCTGTAGTGATAATCTCTTGCTGATAAAATACAGATTGTATTGAAATTACAGCAAGCTGCTGACCAAGTACAACTGTAGCCTTGTATGATGTCTGACTGGTGAAAAGTGACAGATAAAAGGAGGATATGTCTGATAAACTCCAGATGGATCCAAAAGTAGTAGTGCCAGGCATTCCATAGGATGGAGAAACCACTATGGCTACTTATCGGTAGCCGGTTTTTCCGGAACCCATGACAGCACCACCTGAGAGAGGGGATCCGCCCCGCCAGGACAGGAACCTACTGAAATATAAGGGGCGGCACCTCTCCCCGCTTCAGTTGGTTACAGAGCATTGAGAGGACTTCCCTGTTAATTACATTTTTATCCAACACCACATCACACAAATACACCCTGTTAACGTGCACACCCATACGGTGAAAAGGGGGGGGGGGGAATATACGGGTGCTGTCATGGGTTCCGGAAAAACCAGCTACCGGTAAGTAACCATGGTGGTTTTCCCTTCACCCATGACAGCACTGCAGGTAAGCTGACCTGCTCTTCCTGCTCCGGGACGGCCCTGGGTCCATCTTCCATGACAGGCACCGCCGCTGTCAGACTGGGATCCCGTTCCAGGACAGGAACCCAACTGAAGCGAGGGAGAGGTGCCGCCCCTTATATTTCAGTAGGTTCCTGTCCTGGCGGGGTGGATCCCTCTCTCAGGTGGTGCTGTCATGGGTGAAGGGAAAAAAAAAAAAAAGATGACTAGTTCAGATGGATAAAGAATGAGAAAAAAACTGGATGGTAGACCAGCATATCTAGGAAAAAAAACTGGAAAAAGACTAGCAGGAAAATAAGGAAACTATGAAGGAAACTATTGAAGAAGCACACAGCTACCAAAACTGATACATTTTTGGAAGAAGCAAGGAGAGGATCTTAGTCCAAAGTCCTAAAGAGAAAACTCCATGGCATTATAAAGACAGATTTTGTTTTCCACTTTCAGATGTGGAATCGAAGAAAGCACCATCACAGAAACAGAAAGAACGGGATTCTCCACTTCCAATATGATAGAGGCTGACACTCGCCACACCTTGATGGATCAAGTGGGCAACAGTATCAGCATTGGCTGACTAGAGAAGGGTGTGACGCCTCACCTACAAAGACTAACAGGAGCAGTTAATCTGCATCACACTCTGCCCATGACAAGGGGAACAGGAGCTGCCTACATACCAATCTCTGATGTACATGCTGTGTAGCAGGGGTGGATTAATGTCCATTGCTCAGAGCAACTGGGAGGAAACTTAAAAACTGGACTCCATGAAATTAAAAAAAAAAAAAAAAAATGTGTGTCATCTGTTTCCTAAGTGCCAACTGCAGGGTGGAGTCTTCCTCTATACTCTGTGGGCATAAGGAGAAGGGAGCAAAAAAAAAAAGTGTAAAAAAAAAAATAATTGGATTTTTTTTTTAATTACTTTAGGGTAGGCGCACACGATTAGTAAACTCTGCGGGTTGGACGCTGTGTACTGCCGCAGCGACCAAAATGCTACAACATAGTGGATGCGATTTCAAGAAATCCCATGTCCACTATGCGTCCAGAGACGCCCCCCGGCTTACCTACGGAGATGGACATGCGTCACGTCTTTCCAGACAACAGCATATCTATTTATTCTGCGGAGATAATGTCACCAGTACAATGTATAGGACGCGGTGATTTCGCATGGATCAATGTACACATGCAGAATGACTATATACGCTCTCCTCAGATACTAGGGAGATCAGTGTAGTGCCAAAAGCAGTAGAGTAACTCGAAGGACAGGAAAAATTCTAAAAACAAGAAAACAGAGTCACAGACAACCAGAACTGTTCCAAGGCCAGAAACAGGGTGGGAATTATGTCCCCAATGTGATTTTATGGCAAGTACAATGAAATGTCTCACCGCAGATCCAATGGGTGGGAAAAAACAACATGTGCCCATGTGAGTCGCCTAGCAGACAGCGGTCTGCAGCACACTAGACCCAGAATATGATAGTCATCAGAGGCAACTCAGAAATTGAAAAAAAGTCACGGCTGTTTAGGGAATAGGGATCCTTGGAACAAACGAAGATCCTTGTGGATACCAGAACTCCAATGCGATTGCATGTATAAGGTACAGGTAAAGATCACAATGCAGGTTAGGCCTCCATTAAAAGTGATTGTGAACTGAGGAGTAGTGGGCCATTCCCAGACTCAATAAATAGGCAGGAGAAACTCTATGGTCATGTGGCCAGGGAACTGTGCCATAATTGCATAATTCCATTTTCCCATCCTCACACTCTTGTGAGAGCATACAGGATGTGGTGGTGGTGGGGGGGGGGAATACCCATGGTGAACCCATGGCTGACAGAGGCTACACTGTTCTACTCCTCGGCCTTATTGGAGAAGGGAGTAACAATCTGTTGATTCAGCACCATGTGCTCTACCCACTTAGGGACAATTAGGGAGGCCATGTTGTCCCAGTTTCCCACCTAGAAGCGAAGAAAGAAAAATAACAGCAAACAATAAGTTATTTTATACATCTAACCTATGGTCACAGCAGAAAGCATTGTTTAACAGGGTTGTAAAATTTCTACCACTGCTGGTTTAGTGTTTGCTGCAACTGGTCACATAATTGGAACACACAAAACATGGGAAGGGAAATCGTTACACAAAAATGAGGAAACTGATAAAAGGCCTCATCTGGGCAGGGTACCTGATCGGGGTTCTTTTTACTTCTGCAGTCTCCGTGAATACTATTATTGGAATTGCTAGATTAAAGAAGCAGTTCTTGTAAGCGTTAAATGGATGTCCTCCAACAACTTTAATCAACTCCAGTGCAACCTGCAAAATTAAAGGGAAACCCAAGCTTGAAGAGAGGCACAGTTCCCCAAATATTTACAAAAAACGGGGTCCAAACATTTCTTAGATAGGGTGTCCACAAATATTCATAGATGTGTATATTATGGCTCATTGAAACAGGATTAAGCGCAGTACCAGGGATAGCGGCTTTAGATAAGCCGCTGTACCACTGTGAACAATGAAACAACGTGGCGCTAACTTTAATGTGCAAATTGGCTAATATCCGAGATGTTGTGCACTTAAGGATAGGCCATGATGCTCCACTTGCAATTAATTTCTGTAGCAATTTTGTAATGTGTCCTGCATGGGAAAAAATTGACATGTGCAGAAAAAAAAAAAAAAAAAGAAGTGTTCATATAACCTTGTTATTAATTTCAACAGGAAAAGGCATCTATAGTTAAGTGCATTCAAAGCCTGTTTATTACGTGAAAAATTGATACAAAATTCAAATAAATAATGGATATTCTGGGTATTGGTACAACTTAAAGGCTAGAAGAGAGAACACAAAACGAAAGGTTCAGATTTCTACTAACCAGGCCAGACACGGCTGCCGTAGCTGTAGCTATGGCTGGGATAATCTTCCCTGCAATACGCTTGGTCTTTAATCTGTCAGCTGGTTCAATGCAATACATTTTTGCTCTCAAATTGGAAGCTGCTGTGATGAAGTTGATATGTTCATTGCGGTCATCATCCTTTTCAAATGATAACACCTTCATTTGAAGATCCTCTACCAGGAAAAAAAAAAAAGATTGTAAAAGGAAAGCAAGTAAAGTAATGAGATATATAGAGTTTAGTCATTAAAGGGGTTGGCCGCCCTTGGGGTACAAGTCTGTAGTCACTTCTTGTGACTGCAGACTTGAGAATCCTCACAGTGTGAGCTGTTATGAATGGGTCACCGAGGAGAAAAAAGCAAAACAAGCTAAGTCACAGAAAACCAGAGAGGTTGGTAACTATACAGATTGCAGATCCCTGATCCTACCACACAACTAGCAGCAGCCGTGGAGCGTACCTACGACGCTTCGTCACAGCCGGAGGACTAAACAAGCCTGAAGCATGAAAAGGGAAAACTAACTGCCCCAGAGCAGACCCCAAAGGAATAGATAGCCCCCACACATGTACTGACGGTGAAACAAGATGACGGCACAAACACAGGCAGGAAAATAGGCTGAGCAAACGATGGGTCCCAAGCTAACTAGAAAGGAAAGGAAAGACACTGTCTGCAACCTGCAGAAAACCCTACAAAATTAATGTCCAACACTTCTGATAGCAAAAATCAGATAAACTTACTGATCGCTGGGGGGGGGGGCGGGTGTGACTGCTGGGACCCCCACAGTTCCAGAGAATCGGGGCTTTGAAAAGCCTTGTACAAATACAAATAGAGCAGTGGTCAATCATTCATAACAGGACTGCCAGAGATAGCAGAGTTGTGTTTGGCGGATCTTCATCACACGAATAAGAATGGAGAAGTAGTGCACATGATCCACTGTGGCCTTGTTCACATATCAGAGCAACGGTAATTGGGATTGGTGGTGGTCCCAGCTGGCACATTACTAACAAATGGGAAATTGACCCCAATGACGGGATAACTTTCAGTGACTTTAATCAACATTCATGGATACCTGATGATCTGTGACATGAACGGTTTGTATGATATAGTCAAAATTGAAGTTTAATTGTTGTAAGATCTAAATATCCTATTTAGAACTGACCTTGTGAGGCTCGGCCCTCTGCAATGACTCTTTCTAGCTGCAGGACAGCCAGCCTCTCATCTTCACTGCTTACTGGCATTTGGTCAGGCTTCTTCGCATTTTCATCTGTCTCTACAATCTAAGGGAAGAAAAAAAACACAGTGAAAAAAGGTTTCCCATTCAAGTACCATATATACTCGTGTATAAGCCGACCCGTGTATAAGCTGACCACCCTAATTTTGTCACAAAAACTGGGAAAACTTATTGACTTGCATCTAAGCCTATGCTGCACAGCGAGTGGCCCCAGATATTGCTGCACAGCGAGTGGCCCCAGATATTGCTGCACAGCGAGTGGCCCCAGATATTGCTGCACAGCGAGTGGCCCCAGATATTGCTGCACAGCGAGTGGCCCCAGATATTGCTGCACAGCGAGTGGCCCCAGATATTGCTGCACAGCGAGTGGCCCCAGATATTGCTGCACAGCGAGTGGCCCCAGATATTGCTGAACAGCGAGTGGCCCCAGATATTGCTGAACAGCGAGTGGCCCCAGATATTGCTGAACAGTGAGTGGCCCCAGATATTGCTGCACAGTGGGTGGCCCCAGATAATGAGAACAGTGTGTGGCCCCAGATAATGCTGCACAGTGAGTGGCCCCAGATAATGCTGCACAGTGGGTGGCTCCAGATAATGCTGCTGCCTCAGTTACAAAAAAAAACAACAAAAAAAAAAACAAAAACTGTATACTCACCTCCGTCGTTGCCCGCTGCTCATCAGCTTTGCCGGCTCTGCAGTGACTGCTCAGGCAGAGGAAGCGTACTAACTACGTCATCGCGCCCTCTGACCTGAATGTCACTGCAGAGGACGCAAGACAGCAGAGCGACACGCAGCGGTGGAACGGGGACAGGTGAATATGGCTCCCCCCGTTCATACTCACCCCCTCCTGGTGCTAGTCTCTGCAGCGCAGCCCCTCTGCTTGTTCCATGTTCTCGGCGCCGCTGATCCTCCTTCTTCAGCGGTCACGTGGTACCTCTCATTAAAGTCATGCACATATTCATGACTTTAATGAGCGGTACCACGTGACCGCTGAAGCAGGAAGAGTAGGGGCGCCGAGAACATGGAACAAGCAGGGGGGCTGCAGAGACGAGCCAGGAGGGGGTGAGTATGATCTCTGACACCCCCGCCGTTCCCCCCAGTATATGACTCGCGTATAAGCCGAGAGGGGGACTTTCAGCCCAAAAGCATGGGCTGAAAACCTCGGCTAATACATGAGTATATACGGTAGTTTTGAGAAGATTTATATTAATGAGCTTTCTATTGTTTATCGATGTGTTCTTCGGTTTAAGAAAATTGAATTTTCGGAAAGGACTAGCAGCATAAATGTAGTTGACACAGGAAAAAAAAAAAATGTATAAACAATAAATCTAATTCACTTACAGAACGTTACATAACAG
Source organism: Dendrobates tinctorius (assembly GCF_039654945.1). Classification (NCBI taxonomy): domain Eukaryota; kingdom Metazoa; phylum Chordata; class Amphibia; order Anura; family Dendrobatidae; genus Dendrobates; species Dendrobates tinctorius. The sequence goes on from NW_027361679.1 coordinate 59,506,299, forward strand.
ATTCAATTTAATTGTACAAACAGCAAACTACGGTACTTCCAGCCTTTACAAAACGGGTAAAAGTAGAAACTTGTGAACAAAAAACAAAAGAAAAAAAAAGCATGCAAAATACAATTATGTATTACTGCTGCTTGTGTTTAAACACATTCCCGAGACAGGACATAACTGTATGTCCAGACCAAGTATCTTTTTGCAATCAGACAGTTTAGTCACCAGCATAGCCATAGAAGATGGCCTCAGTGCCTCCCATATGTATGTGTAAAGGCCCCGTCACACTAAGCGACTTACCAGCGATCCCAACACCGATATCAAGGTGTCAGGATCGCTGGTAAGTCGCTATGTGATCGCTGGTGAGCTGTCACACAGACAGCTTCACCAGCGATCAGCACAGCGATGCCGAGCGCCCGGCATCGCTGGCCATCGCTGTAAAAAAATAGAATCAAAATAAAAAATATAGTTATTCTCACCTTCCGACGTCACGTTCAGCCATCCTGCCTCTCTCCACTCTCCGGTCCCAGTGATCCTTTGCACAAATGACCGCGAGACTTTGTTATCCCTCGAGACCGTGACATCTCGCGGTCATTCGTGCAAAGGATCACTGGGACCGGAGCGTGGAGAGAGGCAGGATGGCTGAACGCGACGTCGGAAGGTGAGAATAACTATATCTTTTATTTTTTTTATTATTTTTTTACACCTGATCGCTGGTCTCCCGCAGCGATGCGTGCTGGCCAGCGGAAGACCAGCGACCAAAGAAATGTCCAGAGGTTTCTTCCAGCGATCAGCGATACCGGCAGGGGGGCCGCTCGCTGATCGCTGTCACACACAGCGATCTCGCTGGTGAGATCGCTGTTACGTCACAAAAGTTGTGACTCAGCAGCGATCTCGCTATCGAGATCGCTTAGTGAGACGGGGCCTTTAGTCTTTCAGATTGTGGCGGAGGAGGGTTCTAATAGGCTTCATGTCAAATACTGATAAGTAGTAAATTGTACTATCACCGCAATCAAAGGATTGCAAGTTTAAGTCCAGTCATGGATCTAGAAAGAGGTGCAAAAGATACAATCCTAAAGTGTTAAAAAAAACCTCTTGAACTAAAACAGAACAGTTTTAATAAAACAATAAAAAAAATCCTTGTAAAAACATCATATCTTTACTACTGTAGCATTTATAATAACCCACAATATTAGACTACAATGGCATGTTAAACTTTGGGCACCCCTGATCAAAATTACTGTTATTGTGAAAAGTTAAGCAAGTCCCAGATGAAAGGATCTCTAAAAGGCCTAAAGTTAAAGATGACATTTCCTTTGTTTCAGGCAAAAAACATACACATCTTTTACTTTCACATTTTTAAAACTACGAAAAGGAAAATGAGCTGATGCAAAAGTTTGGGCACCTATGGAGATGTGTGTGCTCAGATAACTTTGACCAAGGTTTCAGACCTTAATTAGCCTGTTTGGGTTATGGTTTGTTAACTGTCATCATTAGGAAAGTAAAGATGATGCAAATTTCCCAGCTTTATAAAAACCCAGCCTCCTCCAATCTTGTCCCAAAAAATAGCAGCCATGGGTTCTACTAAGCAGCTGCCTGGCACTCGAAAAATGAAAATGGTGGAGGCCCACAAAGCAGGAGAAGGCTATAAGCAGATAGCAAAGTGTTTTCAAGTTACCCTTTCCCCAGTTAGAAATGCAATTAAGAAATGACAGATAACAGGAATAGTGGAGGTCAAAATGAGGTCTCTTAAGGCCCCGTCACACATAGCGATCTCGCTAGCGAGATCGCTGCTGAGTCACAAGTTTTGACTCAGAGATCGCTGTGTGAGAGAGATCAGCCCCCCTGCCGGTATCGCTGATCGCTCTTGGAAAGCTCTGGACATTTCTTCCATCGCTGGTCTCCCGCTGGCCAGCACGCATCGCTGCGGGGACCCGATGTGTACGTTAGTTACCAGCGCGCTTATGTAGGAAGCTGGTAACTAAGGTACACATCGGGTATCTAAGGGACACACTTGGATACTCGATGTGTACCTTAGTTACCAGCTCCCTGCATCAGCGCGCTGGTAACTAACGTACACAGCGACGCCACGCGCTCTGCTGATCGCTGGTGAAGCTGTCTGCTTGACAGCTCACCAGCGATCATGTAGCGACTCACCAGCGATCCTGACACGTTGTTATCGTTGTCGGGATGGCTGGTGAGTCGCTATGTGTGACTCCAGCTTAAGACCAAGCAAAATTTCACTGACCACTGCTTGTTGGATAGCTAGAGAGGCAAATCAGAAATGGCAAATCTGGCTTGAATGCAAAAAAACACCTTCACAAAGATATAGCAGACTCTGGAGTTGTCGTAAATTGTATTACTATTCAGAGACACCTGCAAAAATATGGCCTTCATGGAAGAGTCTTCAGAACAAAACCCTCTCCTGTATCCTCACCATAACATGCAGTACGAAAAGTACTGTATACAAAAGAATATCTAAACAAGCTTGATGCATGTCGGAAACAAGTCCTGTGGCCCGATGAGTTTAAGATATAACCATTTGGCAACAATAGTCAAAAGGTATGTGTGGAGAAAAAAAAAGGCACAATTTCAGAAAAAAAACCATCTTGCCAATCATTAAGCAGGTGGATCAACCATTCTTTGGGGTTCTTTTGCAGCCAATGGCATGGGAAACCTTTCACGGGTAGAGGAAAGAATGGATTCAATGAAATTTCAACAAATTCTTGATACAAACATATAATCTGTAAAAAAAAGCTGAAGTTGAAAAGAGGATGGCTTCTACACATGGATAATGATCCTAAACACAAGTCATCAAAAGATAAAAGCAATTTTGTGTGCAAAAGTAGCAAATAAACTATTTAAATATAAAATTTGGTATGGTCATGATTGTATTGACCCACATAATAAAAGTAACTGTGAAGAATGTTTTTTTTTTTTTTAATAAAACAAAATAATAATCTAAAATTGCAGTTTGTTTATTTTGCCTTCCAAAAGAGTGAACAAACAGTTGCATGCACCACACAATGAAAGCTACAGCTTGTCAGCCAAGAAATAAGCCCTCACACAATTCTGCCGACTGAAAAACAAATCAACTATTTTTGCGTGGCCATATTCCGAGAACCACAAGTTGTACCAAACATATTTATTATACAAAATAAAACTGTAAAGCTTGATATGACCATAAGCATACTAGCCTACACAAGAACGTTAAAGCTTTATTAGTGCACGAGGGCGAATAGCATAAAATGTAAAATGCCAAAGAAACCAGGAGCAGAATTGCTGTTTGATTTATATTTCTCCCCATAGAGACCCAAAGTTTGTTAATAAATTAAATGTACCCCAAAACAACTGACAAAAAAAATAAACTGTTCAGCATAAAAAGGTATCAGTGGAAAAGAGAATAACACATCTAAATATCTTTAGAAACATTCAGATACCAGGAAAAAAAAAACCCACAAAATGTAAACAATAAATTGCAGAGAATACAGTGGTCCAATAATACCTTCTGACATGTCATGAGGACCCCCAATACCTACAAGGACACAGGATTAGTCCCTGGTGAAGCTTTGTACCTTCCAACTCCAACCAGGAGGACTGTAAAGACCAATAGATTACTTTTTCACATCTTTATACTGCTGAATAAGTAATGCCATTGGACTGTTAGCGACGTGCATGTAACTTAACGGCTGGAAATACAACGCATGTGGCAGACTGCACACAAATACCTTATTGGATGGGGTAAACTCTTTGATGTTCACTTCTGAAATGGCTTTCTTTATCATATCTAGAGACAAGTCCTGGAAGAATATGAATGGTAAAGAAAGCATTAGCTTACTGTAAAGCGAGTGATCGAGCACAAAACAGTATCTGAATATAAATATACATTTACAATAGTTTTTTTTTTCTTAAAAGAGGTTCTCCAAAACCCTAACTCTGTTACTGGTGTTGTCACAAATGCTTACAGATTCTGTCCCTAGGAACCCATATACACCTTTTCTGACAAGTTTCAGGTTTGTTTTATGCTTTTTTTTGCTTCGCTACCTGTGCCCTGCTATCAGCTCTGCTGTCATAGTCATCACTTCCTCCTCACATTACTCTGCTCCCTTCCTACTACACTTCTCATTATTCCCTTACTGGGTTGCAAGCCAGCAGTGAGCACAGACCTGTAACTCCACCTAAACACCTTCCACTTATCTCCCAGCATCACCCCAATCTCTATACAGGACACTATTACAGGGAATGGAAATAATGCACAAAGCACCATTACACCAGCCCTGGCAAAGAGGATTCCCAACTCCCCAGTCACTAACTTAAGCCCCTGTGTCACATAGCGAGATCGCTAGCGAGATTGCTGTTGCGTCACCGATTTTTGTGACGCAACAGCGATCTTGCCTGCGATCTTGCTACGTGTGACACATAGCGGCGATCGTGCCCCTGCTGCGATGTCGCTGATCGTGCTCGAACGTCCTGGGCCATTTTATGATCGCTGGTGTCCCACCGGCCAGCATGCATCGCTGTGTTTGACAGGGACAACGACAAATGACCTCAATACTACAGGTCTGAGAGACAGAGTCTCAACGGCCGTCGTATCGTTGCTGCGTCGCTGTTGAGATCTGACATCTCACCAGCGACCGCGTAGCGAAGCATCAGCAATCCCTACCAGGTCGCATCGTTGTCGGGATCGCTGGTGCGTCGCCAAGTGTGACGGTACCCAAACAGATGGATAGATCGATCGATAAGACAGAGGCACCCGATGATGGAGATAGATGGAATAGATACATTACAGCGATAGATGGATGAATGGATAGAAAGAGAAAGAAATGTGTTTGCAGCAGCATGTACAACAGGAACATCTGAGAGCTCATCTGAATGAAGCCCCGCCCACTCATGTGACAAGCCACACCTACACGTGTTTCCAAAGCTCAGAATTGAGAGATTTTGATATGACATCAGAGGAAGCCTTGAGATTCTCAGCCAGAGATCATGTGACCAGGAGAGCAGCTCAGGTTATAGCATGGTATTTAGTGATGTGCTTGTCTATGGCAGTTAGATAACATAAAAGGGACTTGTAAAGTAGTGGCCAACCCCTTAAGCCCATGACCAGTATGTTAATGGGACTTAAAAAGGAACCTGTTACCAGTATTTTGCCACTTAATCTGAGAGCAGCATTAGGTAGAGAAAAATATCCTGATTCCAGTGAGGAATCACTTACTAGGCTACTTAGCGTAGTTTTAATAAAATCACTGTTTGATTCAGGGGGAGATTATCACTAAAGGACTAGCAAACCTGCTAATAGGTAATGCTCTATATTCATAAGCTCGATATAACCTCACCCCCGCCACTGATTGGCAGGTTTCTGTGTACACTGGGCATAGGCTGAAAGCTGCCAATCGGTGATGTGGGTGGGGCTATAAAGAACTCAGCAGAGAACTGGATTTTAAAACATGGCTACTGCCAGGATAGGCGGTAGGATTGCGTGAAGCAAGAGACAAATGCACTAAAAGTCAGGCTGACAGACTGAATAGCTGTATGCGCTGTCAAACATCAGTTTCAGCTGTATCCGCCTATCTGAAGCAGGTGCCAAGATATGGTTGATTGCGTTTTGGTGATTTCATCTGTGAAAGTCTTCTATAAAAGTCCGGAAAAACAAGATTGTCCACGTGTCATTATGCTGCCTGCATGCCATTTATGCAGACAGTTCAGAATTACATCGATCAAGTTCAGCCAGGAGACTCGATTTTGGGTTAATTAAGAAAAAAATCCCTAATTAATGATAGCGTCCATACAGTGTGGTAAGGTATGAGTGGGCGAGTATTAGGCGGTGTGAGGTTTCACGCGTTGTTAGAACAGTGTGGCCTTTCATTTAATAGATGGAATCTGCATTCTTCTTTCAATCACCTGCAGGGAGAAAGTTTACAAATTGTTAAGTGCTGGAACACACTGCATATTTAACCCCTTCCCAGCCGGAACATTCTCCATTTTTTTTGCACTTTCATTTTTCCGCCCCTTTTTCAGGCCACATTGCTGTACGAGAGCACTTTTTTTTTTTTTTACGGGACAAGATGTAGTTTTGAATGACACCATTCCTTCTATGTACTGGAAGACGGGAAAATAAAAATTCTAAACAGTGGTAAAATGTAATTTTCATCATTGATTTTGAAGTTCAGTTTTTATGTTGTACACTCGGTAGTAAACATGATCTGGTAGTATAGGTCTACAATTTTTTTTTTTGTTTGCCAGTGTTGCCATGTTCCCAGACCAATAGTCATTTCTTTTATTGGTAGAAGGAGCTGTATGAGGGCTTGCTTATGAGGAGCGAGCTGGCATTTTCATTGATACCATTTTGGGGTAGACACAATCCTTTAACTAGCTTTATAATCTGACAGATCGGACTTATACAGTTGTGGTATCATGGTCTGTAAATCTTTTTCAATTTCTTTATTTTTAATAGGTAAAAACAGGATTTTTGGGTTGCTTGCCATAAATTCTGTTTCTCGGAGCCTTCATTGGGTGACCCAGAAACCATGGGTGTATGCTGCTGCCACTAGGAGGCTGACACTATGTATAGAAAAAGGTTAGCTCCTCCTCCGCAGTATACACCCCACCGACCGGCACTAATTTCTTCAGTTAGTGAGAAAGCAGTAGAAGTAACAAAACAGAATGAAAACAGGACAACTCAACTGTAATCAACAAACAACATAAGAACAGGAGTTGCAGAATATGGGAGGGTGCTCTGTCCCCCAATGAAGGCTCCGAGAAACAGATTTTATGGCAAGCAACCCAAAAATCCTGTTTTCTATATCGCTTCATTGGGGGACACAGAAACCATGGGACGTCCCAAAGCAGTCCCTGGGGAGGGAAAAGCAAGCTTCCATTAGGTCTGAGGACTCACCACTGCCGCCTGCAGGATCCTTCTGCCCAGGCTGGCGTCCGCCGAAGCGTAGGTGTGGACCTTGTAGAATTTGGCAAACGTGTGGATCGAATACCAGGTTGCCGCTTTGCAGAGCTGCTGTGCAGAAGCTCTGTGGTGCACCGCCCAGGAGGCACCCACTGCCCGGGTAGAGTGAGCTCTAATTCCAGGAGGGGGCACTCGATGCTTGACCTGGTAGGCCTCCAAAATTGCTGATCTGATCCAGCGAGCAATGGTAGCCTTAGAGGCCGGCTGACCTTTCCGCGCACCATCTGGAATGACGAAAAGAGAGTCTGTCTTCCGCAAGGGAGACGTCCTAGCAAGGTAAACCTTCATCGCCCTGACCAGGTCTAGCTTGTTCAAGGAGCGCTCCAGAGGATGGATTGGACCCGGACAAAAGGACGGGAGAACAATGTCCTCATTTAGGTGGAAAGTGGACACTACTTTAGGAAGGAAGGAAGGCGTAGGCCGCAGGACCACATTGTTCTGATGGAACACCAAGAAAGGGGGGCGACAAGAAAGGGCTGCCAATTCCGACACGCGCCGGATGGAGGTGATGGCCACCAAAAAGGCTACTTTCCAAGAGAGAAGGGACAGGGAGACTTCCCTGAGAGGTTCAAAGGGAGACCGTTGAATAGCCTCCAGAACCAGATTGAGATCCCATGGATCCACGGGAGCGCGGTACCGAGGTGCGGTATGAGCCACTCTCTGAAGAAAGGTTTTGACCTGCGGACGGGAGGCCAACGTTTTCTGAAAAAGAATGGAAAGCGCCGAAACTTGACCCTTCAAAGAGCTGAGGGCAAGGCCTGCATCTAGGCCTGCCTGGAGGAACGCCAGGATAGAAGGGAGAGAAAAGGACATAGGCGAAACGTCATTGTCCTCACACCAAGTGAAATAGGCCTTCCACGTACGATAATAAATTCTGGAAGACTATGGTTTTCTAGCCCGAATCATGGTGTGAATAACCCGATCTGAAAAACCCGACCGCTTCAGAACCGCGGTTTCAACAGCCACGCCGTTAAATTGAGTGGCAGAGAACTGGGGCATTGGACCTTGAGACAGCAGATCTGCTCTGTCTGGAAGCTTCCAGGGGGCATCCGCGAGAAGGTTGATGATGTCCACGAACCAAGCTCTTCTGGGCCAATCCGGAATGATGAGGATGACTGGTACCCCTTCCGCCTTGACCTTCGTCAACAGCTTGGGGAGAAGAGGAAGGGGAGGGAACAGATAGGGGAGCTTGAACCGCGACCAGGGAATGGTCAGTGTACAAAAATACTTGGCACTCAAAAATGAAGAAGCACTATATTCTTTATTTAGCATCCAGACAAAAATAGACTCATATCGTATGAACGATATGGATAGGGAATGGACAGAGAATCAGCGCCCACTGCGAGAGGATCTCGGGCCCTGGATACGAACTGTGGGACCTTCCTGTTCAGTCGAGACGCCAGCAGGTCCACGTCCGGAGTCCCCCAACGTTGGCAAAGCTGATGAAAGACGTCCGGATGCAAGGACCACTCTCCCGCCACGAGTCCCTAGCGGCTGAGAAAATTGGCGGCCCATTTGTCCACGCCAGGAATGTGCACTGCGGATATCGCTGGGACCGATACCTCTGCCCAGTGGAGAATTCTGGACACTTCCGCTAGAGCCGAGGAGCTCCGTGTCCCTCTTGGTGGTTGACATGCCACCGCTGTGGCATTGTCTGTCTGAATCCAGACCCCTGAGAAGCCTTTCCCAGTGAATGAGAGACAGATAAATCGCCCGTATCTCGAGGACGTTGATCGGTAAGGCTGTCTCTTGAGACGACCACCGACCCTGAACCGTCTGATTGCGTAACAGCTCCCCAGCCGAGAAGGCTGGTGTCCGTTGTCACAATCTGTCAGTGAATCGGAAGGAATGACCGGCCCAGGGAAATGAGAGGTGACGTCAGCCACCAATTGAGAGACCGTTTGACCCAGGACGAGAGGCGAATTGGATGATCCAGGGAGAGAACGGACCTGTTACACCGAGACAGAATGGCCTGTTGAAGTGGTCTCGTGTGAAATTGAGCAAAGGGGATCGCTTCGGTCGTCGCCAGCATCTTTCCCAAGACTTTCATGAGTGACCGGAAAAATGGGAACTTCGGGCTCTGCAGCGATCGAACATCTCGTTGCAGCGAGACCAACTTCTCTTCCGGGAGGAAAACCCTCGATCAACGGGTCTCAAACAATAAGCCTAGAAACACAAGGCATTGGGTCGGAACAAGGCAGGACTTCTAGTTTACGAGCCACCCGAAACTGGACAAGGTGTCGAGAACGATGGTAAGGCTTTGGAGAGTCTGGTGAAAAGACGGAGCTTTGATTAGAATGTCGTCGAGGTACGGGAAGAGTACGAGACCCCCTGATCTTCAACAGGGCCATCAACGCGGCCATGATCTTTGTAAACACTCTGGGCGCGGAGGCGAGACCAAACGGCAGGGCAACAAACTGGTAGTGGGCCTGATGAATCGCGAAATGCAGGAATTTCTGATGCCCGTGAAGGATGGGGACATGCAAATAGGCGTCTTGAATGTCTATTGAGCACATGAATTCCTGCGCCTCCATGGAAGCGATCACAGAATGAAGGGACTCAATCCTGAAATGTCGCAGGCGGACTATCTTGTTCAGCAGTTTGAGGTCCAGAATGGGCCGAACCGCGCCGCCTTTTTTCAGCACTACAAACAGGTTTGAGCAAAACCCTGTGAATCGTTATGTTTCGGGAACGGGCACAATCTACGTGGCTTGGACTGGGGGAGAAGAGAGCTTGTGCCCCCAGTGGCGTCTTTAATAATCTGGTCCAGCTGGGATCCGAAAAGACGCGCTCCCTGAAAAGGCAGATTGGTAAGGGACTTTGATGACAAATCCGCTTGCCAAGCCTTGAGCCAAATTGTACGCTGGATTGCAACTACGTTGCTGGACGCTTGAACTGCGCAAGATGTGGCGTCTAAGGAGGTAGAGGCCAAATATTCCCCTGCATGGGAGATCTGGTTGGCCAGCTCGGCTAGTCGCTCTGGTTGGGCTCCTGTTGCAAGTTCATTTTCCCCTTCACCGTTGATGTCTGATGAACTCCCTCTGCTGGTGAGGTAGTGAAATTGATTGGGTTGGGAAGAACCTGTCATCTGAACAGGTGGAGCCCGATTGGACACCCGGAATCACTAAGTGGATATAAGGCAGCCGACGCCCTACAGGGGTGCTGGTGATCCTTTCTGCTCTGAGCTCTTGCAAACCAGTTCAGTACCTGTCTTCTGAAAGCTAAGTATTTTCTCTCTTATTTTTCCATTTGCTTAGTGTTTGTGTTCTGCCTGCCCTTGTTGGTACAGGCTGAGCTCCATTTTTGTCTCTGGTCAAGTTGATCTTTTGCTCAGTCTTCAGAATATACCTGAGTGCTAATATAGTGTTTTTGAAGTCTAGTGACTTCAGGGCCTTTTTTCTATCAGACGTGTTGGACATTATTTTGGCAGTATTTTTGCGGATTGCAGCCAGCATCTTTTCTGTCCTTTCCTATTTAGTTAGTTGGGCCCCATCGTTTGCTCAACCTGTCTTTCTGTCTGTGTTTGTGTTTTCATCTGCTTTTCACCGACAATACATGTTGGGGCTGTCTATTGCTTTGGGGTCTGCTCTGGGGCAGTTTAGATTTCCCCTATCTTCTTTAGGCTTATTTAGTTCTCCGGCTGTGAACGAGGGGTCTAGGGCACCGTAGGAACCCCCCACGGCTACTGTTAGTTGTGTGAATAGGATCAGGGGTCTGCAATCCGATAGCTACCAACCTCTCCGGTTTTCTGGACTTAGCTTGTATTTTTGTTTTTCCCTCCTTCGGTGACTCATTCATAACAGGCTCCATCAAGAATGCTCTGGCGTAGATCCTCCGCCCAAGTAGCAATGGCCTTGGCTACCCAAGTGGAAGTAAAGGTTGGGCTTAGTACCGTCGCCGCCACTTCGAATGCTGACTTTGCTAAGGATTCTATGATCCTGTCGTTAGAATCTTTTAGAGACGCCACACCTGAAATCGGGAGGACTGTGCTGTTAGATAGTCTGGACACAGGAGCGTCTACAGAGGGAGAAGCCGACCAGTTGTCGGTGAGCTTGAGAAAATGGATACAGCATGCAGAGACGCTTCCCTCTTTGAAAGCGTCTGGTCGGATTTTCTCTTTCACTGGTAAGGAGCTTGTCAAACTCAGAGTGAGGAGCGAAGACTCTGGAAGGTGCTTCTGCCCATCTGAACGAAACCTCCTGATCCGAGGGTTTCGCATGAGAGTCTGTGATCTCGAAAGTGTGGTTAATCGCTGCAATGAGGTTCTGTACCGTAACCTTCATGTCCGTGGCATGGTCCGAATCCAGCTCTAAGACCTCTTCGGATGGTGCATCTGAGAACGCTTCGCCTGACTCGGGTGAGGAAGGACGGGAAGGAGACTGCTGGGGAGGACTATGCGGAGAGATGGGGCGAGGGGAGGAATCCGGCTGGAGCTCCTGCCTGGGCCTTTTGCGGCTCATGCTGGCTGGTTCAGAGAGAGGCTCTTGAGCCCTGCTGGACCCTGCAGAAGTGTCCAGGGGCAACCTATCAAGCACGGCCACGAGGGACTGAGAGACCCTGGTGAGATCTGCCACTGATTGAGATAAAGAAGAGGCCCATCCAGGAATGGGGGGGGTTCACTCTCACGTGGAACATTAGGGGGCTCCTGAGCGGCGGGCTCAATGGGATTGCTGCAGTCTAGGCAGAGGGGAGTGGACTGACCTGAGGGAAGTTTGCGATTGCAAGAAAAGCATGCAAAGTACTTGACTAAGGTGCAAGAGGAAGCAGGAGGACGAGCACGGTCAGACAGAGTTAGACATAATGACGGAAGGTCACTGAAGCAGTGCTAGAAGGTTAGGGGACGGGAGACAGAGGAAGGTGTCAGTCTGCAGTTGCAGAGCTACTCACGGTCCGACGTCCTGTAGCTGCTTCCAGCAATTGAAGATGCACGGCTGTCTGGGCTTGCAGGGGCATGGCAGAGGGAACAGCGTCCGGCTGACAGGCTGTGAAAATGGCGGCAGCCTGAGAGGGACAGAGCAGGAAGCGCGCGCTTTCCTGCAGAGACCGAGGAAGATGGGCGGGGCTAACCGCCGATGTTAAAGATGGTGCCGCCCGCTGAAAACAGCCAGGCTGGGGGTGGGTGGAGAGCGCGCCGCCTCAGGGACGCCTAACATGAGGGGAGAAGGCGGTGGGCAGACTTAGAGCGGGCGGGAGAAAAGCCCGCCTAAGGAAGAAGGCGGGTGGGCGTGGCCGCGACGCAGGAAAAGACCCCACATGAAGCCGGGACCTAGATTAGATGAGGCGGCCGCCGGGAAGCGCAGGGCGGCGCGGAGGCACGTAGAACAGCCGCGGCGCCCGCTCCCAAGGAAACCCTGTCTGGAGCCTGGCTGCAGATAAGTAAGAGCAGGCTGGGGAAAAACGGGGCCAGGGTGACAAGAAGCTGTGCATGGGAGTCTGACAAAGGTAGACCCCCTGGTGCTAGAGATGGGTGCCATGATCCTATATAGCGATTAAGGGACCCTATACTTACCCACCGTCTTGATCCGTTCTTCTGATGCAGACCTGGAAAGGAGAGTACCTTTATTATCCACCTTAAGAGCTTCATGTAGAGGGATGTCCGCGTCTCATCCTAACCGACAGGCTCTGGTAGGCGAGTGGGTGGGAGACGGGGGACGAGGACCAAATGGCTGGCACACACCTGTGTTAGGCTCTTGGTCCTGCTGTAGAGAGCTGTGAGGATACGGGGTGGCAGTACACGCCGTACTCACAGTCTCTGTGTGGGTCTACAGACGTGACCATTCACTCTGTATCCCTCCGGAAACCTGAAAAGGAACGACGCACATTGAGGTAGGTATGGGTCTAATGAAAGACCCATGTCCACCTCCTACTGACACTAAGCTAAACTGAAGAAATTAGTGCCGGTCGGTGGGGTGTATACTGCGGAGGAGGAGCTAACCTTTTTCTATACATAGTGTCAGCCTCCTAGTGGCAGCAGCATACACCCATGGTTTCTGTGTCCCCCAATGAAGCGATAGAGAAAGGGGAGATTCATACTATGGTATTGCACTATACAGTAAAAATTACGCTCTCCTACAAAGACCTGCCACATCAATACTATCATGGCAGGCACGGGGGCCATGGCAACCCATTGGCACCACATGATTATGACATTGGGAGCCAATGCCTCCTCCTCAAGTTCACGCACTTTTAATGCTGCTCTCAGAGATCGACAGTTGCATTTAAAAAGTTATCAACTGGTGGAGCTCAGCTCTGCTCACTGCTGTTGGCTATGTAACGCATCCATCATCTGCTGCCAGAAATGATGAAAATCAACTCTTATGTCTGCATCAAAGTCAAAACCAGGCAATGGAATAGCAATACGCTTTATGTCGGGAAGGGGTAAGAAGTAGTTACAAATTATGTTTTCAAAGGGAAACCCTACTGAAAACAATATAATGATATGATGTACTTGTGAGAAAATCTGGCACAGATCTCAAAAATTAAAAGACTATGTAACCATTAAAGGGATTATCAAGGACCATTTTTCTTTTTACTATGGGCCCAAGAACCAACATGCAGATAATTGCCAACTACCCGGCTGTTTTGCCCAGCTCCAATCTCTGCCTGCTTAGAGCGGTACCGCTCCTGCGGCCTCCACTGACATTACGTTGAAAGAGCAAATGCTTCTTTTCCGCTTTGCTCGGTTGACGGGTTGTGACTGTCAATGTCATGCTGATTGACAGCCGGCTGCCCGCTTTGTGACAGAGAAGCCAGCTGCTAATCAGCATGACGTTGACAGTCACGAACCATAGACAGAATAACCCTAAAGCAATAGATCCAAAAGGTCTTGTGTCGATAACGGGTTTCTTTATTAATGGCTGTAAAATGTGGGCAATACTCCTAAAGTGAAGCCTGCATCTGCTAACTGAGCATCCACCATGGCTGACCATGAGATGTGACTGGACTGTGACAGCTGCAACAACAACTTGAGCCATGGTATGCACAATACAAATAAACCAAGAAAACACAGATCTTACTGTACTTTACCTTTTCAGTGAACTTGATACTGTAAATTTCTGCAAATAGTTTGGCCGCACTGAGTATGAAGCTGATATGCCTAGACAAATTACATACACCCTGTGAGAATATTGTGTAAGTAGTACGCTGATATTGCAAGAAAAAGTATGGCTTTTATCCAAGTATAGAATCAGTGTAAAGTTAAAACCACCTGACTAATATGCAGGTCCCCCTTATACTGCCAAAACAGCTGATTTACGGACTCCGCAAGACGTCTGTAAGGCTAGTTTCACACTTGCTTTTTTTTGCAGCGCGTTTTTCCCGCAAAAAAACGCATTGAAAAAACGCATACATAAGCATACAACTGCTGCGTTTTTTTCAAGCATTTTTATGAGCATGCATGAAAAAAACGCAGCGTTTTTATGCGTTTGTATGCGTTTTTACCGCGTTTGCGTTTTTTTCCAACATTTTTAGGTGGCCCCTCACACTACCCAAACCATGACTTTACTAACCCTAACCCTGACCCTAACCCTGACCCTAACCCTTAACCAAATCATACTTAACCCTAACTAACCCTGACCCTAACCCTGACCCTAACCCTGACCCTAACCCTGACCCTAACCCTTAACAAAACCATACTTAACCCTAACCCTGACCCTAACCCTGACCCTAACCCTTAACAAAACCATACTTAACCCTAATCCTGACCCTAATCCTTAACAAAACCATACTTAACCCTAACCCTGACCCTAACCCTGACCCTAACCCTAACCCTGACCCTAACCCTAACCCTTAACAAAACCATACTTAACCCTAACCCTGACCCAAACCCCAACCCTAACCCTGACCCTGACCCTAACCCTAACCCTAAACCCCCTTAACTAACCCTAACTCTAACCCAAACCCCTAAATTCCATGGTTTAAAAAAAAAAAACGCATATGCAAAAAAACGCATACATGAGCATGCCAGTGCGCACATATGCGCATCCATAGGCTATAATGGCCATTTTTAGCGCAAAACGTGCGCATGCGCTTTTTTGCAGGGCCAAAAAATGCAACATGCTGCGTCTGGAAAATACCAACGCACACCCCAAAAAAACGCAGCGCATGAAAATCGCATACATGCGCTAACCAGCGCGCAGGTATGCGCACCCATGTTAAATATAGGGGAAAAAACGCATGCGCAGGTATGCGTTTTTTTCCAGCGCTAAAAAACGCAAATGTGAAACCAGCCTAAGCGTCCTGTGCCATCTGGGACAAAGACATCGCAGATGACAATCTTTTAAGTCCGTGTTTCGCCAGCATAATCTCACAGATGCTCAATCTGGTTGATCCAGTGAATTTGGAGACTTAAAAGTGGTTGTCCCAAGAACAAAATAGTTTTTAAAGCAATGGCTCTTGGAATAGTAAGTTCAACAATTGCATGTGTTAAAAAAGTCACTGTGCTAAAATAATGTTATAAATGTGACCCTGCTGTGTACTGTGTAATGGCTGTGTCTGACCGTACAGAGACATGGTCTGATCATACCACAGCTCCTGGGCAGGGAAGGAGGCAACATTAAAAAAAAAAAAAAGAAAAAGAAAAAAAAAAAAAAAAGGAATATACAGACAGGACAGCATGGGATTGCAAATGATTCTTTTTTGTGAGTTAAAACATTTTACTGTTCATTTTTAAAAAATGTTTTAACTCAGAGAAAGAATCAGCTGTGATTCCATGCTGTCCTGTCTGTATACTCTCTTGCTTTCTTCCCTGCCCAGGAGATGTGGTATGATGAGATCATGATCCTGTACGGTCAGGCACAGCCATTACACAGTACACAGCAGGGGCACATTTATAAAATCTCAGCACAGGAACATTTTTTTTTTTTTTTTTAACACATCCAATTGTGAAAGTTCTTATTCAACGATCTATTGATTAAAGGGTAGATTAAAATTGACTCTCATGGGAAAAGCCCTTTAAGGACACCCTAAGGGCTCATAACCACTTGCAATCCATTCGGACAAGTGCAATTCGATAAAAACAAAAAAAAAAAAAGAAAAAAAAAAAATCGGATTGCACTAGCTCCAATGTTTCTCTATGGTGCGCCTCAGAACTGCGATAATTTTCTCATGGAGATTGAGCATGCGTAAACAATCAAAGGATACTGCGATTGCACACGAGAATTAAATCACACACACCCATATATGTCTATGGGCAAGATTCGTTTTAGGCAAGGGCTTGCATTTCCAAAAATAGTCAAAAATCACACAATTTTATTCAGAAAACAAAAATAAAAATCATAGTCATCATTATGAGGGAAAAAAGGGAGGAAAGAAAGCGATTAGAAAACTTGTCAGTTAGTGCCTATTATCGTGCGCTGTTGAAAACAAACAAAAAACATCATCAACACGGCGCCGTCGGCTGCGCTGGTGCAATAGTATCTATCGCATTACGATAGATGCTACTGCGCAAGCGCCTCCGCCAGCTCCTAGTTGCTGCAGACAAAAAGATTACACTACATCAAAATGGCGTCGTGGGCTGCGCCTGTGCATTTGTTTCTATCACGCACCGATAGACGCTACTGAGCAAGCACTTTCATCCCTTGTTGCAGCCACAATAATTTACACTACAACAAAATGGCGCTGGAGGCGCTGCATGCACAGTAGCATAATCGGCAATCAATTCAGTCAATTTGTGCATGCACCACCCACTCTCTTCAGAGGACCAGTTTGCAGGATTGCGCACACAGAGGAAATCCCCACTGGAGTTAATAACTCAGTCCCCACGGTAAACTATTTCTCAACACTGGAATAATGTATTCAACCCCACTGTGCCACCAATGTATTAAAATATAAAATTAATATTCCTAACATGGATGCCTGCATAGTGAGATAGTAATAGGGCGAGACAGTGTAGGTATATACATAGGGATATTTCTTATAGGATACGTACCTACACTGTGTTTTCCAGCGTTGAGAAATAGCTTACCATGGGGACTGAGTTATTAGCTCCAGTGGGGATTTCTTTTGTGTGCGCATTCCCGCAAGCTGGTCCTCTGAAGACATTTTGTTGTAGAGTATTTGTGTCGACGCAGCTGCATGATTTACGGCTGCTAGACAGCCTGAATACATGTGGGGATTGACTAACAAACAGGAATTTCTCACATGTATTCAGGCTGTCCAGTAGCCGTAAATCATGCAGCTGCGGCGACAAACTAAAACTCCGAGCACGCCAAAATACTCGGAGGACACCCGAACATGCTCGGGAAAACCCGAGCAACAAGTATACTCGCTCATCACTACTCACCATTTAACAGGATCTATAATGACACTTAGTGTTATTCACTTCAACGGACAGTCATTTTAATGTTATGACTCAACAATTTATGTAAAGCAAAAGTAATGGCAAATGTAGGTCTCACTTTAAGGGTATGTGCACACGGAGTTTTTTGGATCTGCGGATTTTGTAGTAAAATCCGCAGATAAAGTCCTGCGGTTTATCTGCAGATTTGCACCTCATAATGGATGAGGTGTGAAACCGCAGCAGTTCTGCACTAAAGAATTGACATGCTGCGGATTGTAAACCGCAGCAAAACCGCGCGGAAAAATCCGCAGCATGCGCACTGCGTTTTTTTTTTTTTTTTTACATAGGAAATAAAAGGTACTGTACAATGCAGCAAAATCTGCTGCGGACCTGCAGAGCCAAAACCGCTGCGGATCCGCAGCAGAATCCGCAGGGTGTGCACATACCCTAAGAAACTCTTCCATGTACCCACAACCCAAATATATACTTACAATGGATCGTCTATATCAAATTCTATTGGAGTAGGTGGACGTTTTGGAGATTGCCAAAATAAACCTAAAAAAAGGGTAAAGCAGCATTACAGACATAATAAATGAAAACAATTTAATGTTGATTTTCAGGATTTAATATTACTTTCCAGTTTAACCTCTTAGGCCTCTTTCACATTTCAGTCTTTTGACGTCAGTCGAAATCTACCCCATTTTGAAAAAAGGAGATTTTTGTGTACTCACCGTAAAATCTTTCTCTTAGCCTCTAATTGGGGGACACAGAACCATGGGTGTTATACTGCTGTCCACTAGGAGGCGACACTATGCATAATCTGAAAAAGATTAACTTTGGCTCCTCCTCTGCAGTATACACCCCTGGACGGCGTCAGCCTTCTCCAGTTTTGTGCAAAAGCATTAGGAGGAACATAACAGAAATAACATAACCATGCCTGTAAGAAGGCCACTATGTACGAGCGCAAAGAACAATATGAGAACTCATCCGTAACAACGGCCCGTAAGGGCAACAGGGTGGGAGCTGTGTCCCCCAATTAGAGGCTAAGAGAAAGAGATTTTACGGTGAGTACACAAAAATCTCCTTTACTCTGTCGCCTCATTGGGGGACACAGAACCATGGGACGTCCCAAAGCAGTCCCTGGGTGGGAAGCAATGGACAAATATTGTGCTGACAGGTCCCTAAACTTGGGGCACTGCCGCCTGCAGAACCCGTCTACCCAGGCTCGCGTCCGCTGAGGACTGGGTATGAACTTTGTAGTGTTTTGCAAACGTGTGTAGGCTAGTCCAGGTGGCCGCCTTACACAATTGTTGTGCCGAAGCCTGGTGCCGAATGGCCCAGGAGGCAACTACCCCCCGCGTAGAATGTGCCGTGATACCGGCTGGAAGAGGAGAGATATTAAGGCGGTAAGCCTCTTGTATGGTGGACTTGATCCACCTGGCAAGGGTAGCTTTGGAAGCCGGCAGACCCTTGCGAACGCCTTCCGGAAGAAGGGAAAGGGAATAAGACTTCCGGAAGGGTGCAGTCCTAGACACGTATATACGCAATGCCCTGACGAGGTCAAGCGTATGCAGAGCCTTCTCCTCTCTATGAACCAGAACCGGCCAAAGGGATGGCAGTGAAATCTCCTCATTGAGGTGGAAGTTGGACACAACCTTCGGAAGGAAGGATGGAACCGTACGGAGAACCACCTTGTCCTGGTGAAAGGCCTTCTGCAGGAGAGTGCCGACAGTTCAGGCTGGTTTCACACTTGCATTTTTTTGCGCTGTTTTTTAGTGCAAAAAAAGCATGCGTTTTCCCCCCCTATCTTTTACATGGGTGCGCATAGGTGCGCATACACATGCGTTTGTACGCGTTTGTATGCACATGTGTTTTTTGTAGTGTGCGATCGGGTGCACAAAATGCATCCTGTTGCATTTTTTGTGCGCCCGACTTGCCCCCAAAAAACGCATGCGCACGCAATGCGGTTTTTTTTTACAGCCAAACACCCATTATAGTCTATGGGTGCGCATACCTGCGCATGGTAATGCGCAGGTATGCGCAAAAAAACGCAGCAAAACCAGCAAAAAACCGCACACAAACGCATGATGCGTTTATGTGCGTTTGCACTGCGCACGGTGCGCAGCGCAAAAAAACGCAAGTGTGAAGTAGCCTTAGACACCCTGCGTAGCAAGGTGATTGCCACCAGAAAGACCACCTTTTGTGATAGAAGGCGGAGTGGGACTTCTTTAAGGGGTTCGAAAGGTGGTGCCTGCAATGCTGTCAGGACCAGGTTGAGGTCCCACGTCTCCAGTGGACATCTGTAGGGGGGAACCAATCGGGAGACCCCCTGGAGAAAAGTCCTCACTTGCGGCTTGTTAGCAATGCGTCTCTGGAAAAGCACTGAGAGCGCTGACACCTGGCTCTTAAGCGAGCCCAGGGATAGCCTGGTGTCCAGGCCCGATTGAAGAAAACCAAGAACTTTTGGGAGGGAATAAGGGAGTGGGATCTGGCCGCGGGATCCGCACCAGGTAAAGAAAGCTCTCCAAGTACGGTAATAGATCTTGGCGGAGGCTGGCTTCCGTGCCCTGATCATGGTTATAATGACAACCGGTGAGAGCCCTGCCTGGGTTAGAACCCAGGTCTCAAGGGCCACGCCGTCAAATTGATGGCCCGAGTTCTGGTGGAAGAATGGGCCTTGTGACAGAAGATCGGAACGGTCGGGGAGACGCCAGGGGGGGGTCTGCTGTAAGTTGTACGACTTCGGCGTACCATGTACGTCTGGGCCAGTCTGGCGCGATCAGGATGGTTGGAACTCCCTCTTGTTTGATCTTCCTCACGACTCTGGATATCAGGGGGAGAGGTGGAAAAATGTACAGAAGCTAGAACTGGGTCCAAGTCCTGAACCAGGGTATCTGCTCCGAGCGACCGCGGATCGCGTGTCCTGGCCATGAAATTGGGGACCTTTGCATTGAGATGGGATGCCATTAGGTCCACGTCCGGGGTCCCCCAGCGATGGCAGATCTGGCGAAAAATTTCGGGATGGAGAGACCAATCCGCGGGTCCCGCCTTGGTGATTCACATATGCATGGTTTGCGAACTAGAAAGAGAGCCAGTGCCTTGTCCTTTGGAAGGAGCACCAGACCTCTGGAGGTGTCGAATAACATCCCCAGGAAGGTCAGAGACTGACTCTGGGTAGTTGATGACTTTGGTAAGTTGACTACCCAGCCCTGGCGACTCAGTGTCGATCGTGATTGAGACGCTGACCTCGCAATCCTTGAAGGTGGAAGCCTTGATGAGAAGGTCGTCCAGGTATGGAACTACTACTATGCCTCTGGAGTGTAGAACGTCCATGGTGGCTGCCATGATCTTGGTAAACGTTCTGGGAGCCGTGTCGAGTCCGAACGGGAGAGCCACGAACTGGTAGTGGTCCTGGTTGATTGCGAATCTGAGAAATCTCTGATGGGCGGGAGCAATCCGTATATGCAGGTATGCGTCTTGTATGTCTATGGATGCGAGATATTCTCCCTTCTCCATGGACACAATGATCGACCGAAGGGACTCCATGCGAAAACGACGAACCCGAACATACTTGTTGAGTTGTTTTAGGTCTAGTATGGGCCGAACGCTGCCTCCCTTCTTGGGGACTACAAACAGATTGGAGTAGAACCCTCGGAAGTGCTCTTCTGCAGGAACTGGTACTATGACTCCTGCCTGAAGGAGGGAGGAAGCGGCTTGATGGAAGGCACGAGCCTTGTCTGGCGGTTTTGGGGGAACAGAGAGGAAGAACTGGTTCGGTGGGCTGGAAGTAAACTCGATCTTGTATCCGGAAGACACTATTTCCTTGACCCACCTGTCTTCTGTAATAGGTAGCCAGACCTGCTGAAAGAGTAGCAGTCCACCGCCTACGGTTGGGGTGTCTTCCGGAATTCGTGAGTCATGAAGAGGAGAAAATCTGAGGTTTCCCTCCTTTGGGCTTTTCCTGGCCTGCTTTCGACTGCCAGGTCCTGTCCGGCCTCTGCGCTGCCCGTGGGTTGTCTCTGCTCGGAGAGCGGTTACGATTTTGTGCTGGGCGCGAGATGGACCAGCCTGAAGAATTCCGAAAGGATCGGAATCGAGTTTGGTTACGCCTTTTGAATGTGCGTTTAGGTTTTAGTTGAGGGAGAGAGGTACTCTTACCCCCAGTGGCATTGGATATCATTGTGTCCAACTTTTCACCGAAAAGCCGCCCACTGAGGCACGGGAGATGCGTGAGGGACGACTTTGAGGCCGCGTCTGCTTTCCATTCCCGCAGCCAGAGGATACGCCGGATCGTGATGGCGTTTGATGCTATTCCCGCTACACCTCTTGCGGAATCCAGAGCTGCATGAAGCATGTAATCTGCTACCACCGCTATTTGAACCGCCTGGTCTGACAGCTCAGGATTTGAGGCTTGGAGGGCAGCCTGCAATTTTTTGGCCCAAGCCAGAATGGCCTTGGCCACCCACACTGAAGCGAACGCAGGAGCCAGAGAGGCTCCTGCCGCTTCAAAAGCTGAATGAGCCATGCGTTCTACCTGTCGGTCTGTTGTGTCCCTGAGGGTTGAGCTATCTGGCAGTGAGAGGAGGGTCTGTGCTGCTATCCTAGAGACTGGGGGATCCATTTCTGGTGGATCTGTCCACTCCTTGGTGTCCTTCTGTGGAAAGGGGTACCTTGCTTCCAGATATTTGCAATTCGCGAATTTCTTCTCAGGCTGCGAAAACTGCTTAGTAAGTATCGCCTGAAATTCCGGGTGATTAGAGAAGATCTTAGGTGGTTTCAGAACACTTTCAAAACAAATTTTGTGTTCTGGGGCTTCAGTAATGTCCAGCACCCAATGGATGGAAGAAATTACTTCCTCAACTAGCGCCGTATTGCTCGGGGGGCCAGGGACCAGAGACCTCTCCGTTTCATTGTCTGAGTCGGAGTCACAGATGCCTTCCGATTCCTGCGAGTCTCTAAGGCGTTCCCTGGTGGGCAAACTGGGGCGGAGGTCTTCTGTGGTCGGGGATCGCTGTGGAGATCTGCGTTGTCTGTCTCTGTTAGGGGACGGTCTAGGTGACCTGGTACCACGGTGTCTCTCCCTGGAGGGTGATGACTGTGTGCTATGGGATGACGCGGATGAACACGACCTGTGGGTCTGCTTACGTCTGCGAGTGTCGGAAACGGCATGTCCTTGACACGAGCTGTACCTTTGCTGGATAACGTTCATAGCCGAGGCATGACCCTGCAGAGCTTGGAGTAGTGTGGAGGTTAGGTTATCTATGGACTGTGTCAGACTGCGACATCTGAGTAGCCCATTCCGGCATGGTAGCCGGCACTGAAGAAATGGGTAGGGGCTTCTAGGGGCTCTGACCCAGTATTTTGGATACAATCCCGGCAGTGCGGGTACGTGCTGCCACTGGGGAGAGTGGTTTTGCAGGCTATGCAGAAAGCATAAAAGCAGTCCTGCCTGGTTCCCTTCCTTGAGCCCGGCATAGTGCACAGAGGCTGGCTAGCATTGGACCCTACAGGGGTGGATTCACAGCCGAGTAAAGAGAACCCAGCTGTGATCTTACCCCACCAGTGTGCCCCTAGGTCGAGCGCCGACAATTCACAGTCCTGTGCCCCCCCGGAGACTGCTGACATTGCTGATGTCACAGACGGCGTCTGCTGCAGCGAAGACGGCCGCCGAGAAGACGAGGAAGAAGGGGGAGGAGTGCTGAAAAAGAGCGCGCAGGGTTATGTAAAAATGCGCCCTTTCTGCCTCGATCCGCCCCTTCTATGACACTGTAGAGTGTCATATTCGTCATTCGGGGGGCGGGCAGGAGGCGGCGGCTTCAGCTAGGCCGAAGCTGCGGTCTAAATTAGAAGGGCTCCAGGCTGGCACGGCTGTCCGGGAGGGGGTCGGATCTGAACCAGACCCCTCCGGATTGAGAGGCAGGATAGCGGTGGGGCTAGCAGCTGTAACGGGGCCATGTGAGGGGCCCCCCTGAGGCACTATGGAGCTGATGCTGCCGCAGAGACAGGGTGTCTCTGTATGTGCCATACAAAACACAAGCCGCAGAGACACCATCACATGTTTCTCAACACAAGCAATGACTAGCCAGGTCTTTCCCCGGGAAGGAACAACCACGGGAAGGGAAGTCTCCAATGAAGGAAACCACCTATGCCAAAACATGGTATCCATCCACAGACAGCTGTTTCGGGGTATTGCCCCTCATCAGTGTGGAGTAGGAAACTGGTTAGTAGGAGCAATGCCTAGTAAAAGACTGAAATGTGAGGATGAATGAACTCATGGAGATCAACATCCAACACTGCGGAGACACCATCACATGTTTCTCAACGCAGTGATTCTAGAGCAATGCCCCATCCCTGTCTGTGGATGGATACCATGTTTTGGCATAGGTGGTTTCCTTCATTGGAGACTGCCCTTCCCATGGTTGTTCCGTCTCGGGGAAAGACCTGGCTAGTCATTGCTTGCGTTGAGAAACATGTGATGGTGTCTCCGCGGCTTGTGTTTTGTATGTTTTTGCATATTTCCCATAAGGGATGGGGGCATTGCTCTAGAATCACTGCGTTGAGAAACATGTGATGTTGTCTCCGCAGTGTTGGATATTGATCTCTATGAGTTCATTCATCCTCATTTTTCACAGTCTGTATGTGTCATGTCTGCCTGCACTCTCCCCCAGCCCCAACAGGAGCCCGCAGCAGGGCTGGGGTCCCTGGCTGTTTAAGCTGCAGAATGCTGCCTTGTACAGACCCTACCTGAGGCGTCTCAACCTAATGCCCCCAGAGGGAGATTAGGGAGGGTGCGTCTGTCACCATCAGGGGTCTTCATCCTCGCCTCGACCTCAACCCAGACCCCAAAGGGATTGGGGAAGGAGGGGGGTCTCGACTTCGAACCAGTACCCGAGGGACTGGGTAAGGAGCGACATGGGGAATAGCCATCTCAACTTCAACCGGGCACCCCATAATAGCGGGCCGAGGAAGGAGCCATGCCGGGAGTCTCGCTGGAGACCCACTTTTCTTCATCTGTAATCCGTCGGGAAAAAAAAAATAAAATAAAATCTTTAGGTGTGCCTCTTTGAAACACTAAGCAAAAACTGGAGAAGGCTGACGCTGTCCAGGGGTGTATACTGCAGAGGAGGAGCCAAAGTTAATCTTTTTCAGATTATGCATAGTGTCGCCTCCTAGTGGACAGCAGCATAACACCCATGGTTCTGCGTCCCCCAATGAGGCGACAGAGTAAAACGGATCGGTTTTTTTTTTTTGGCAGAATCCGTTTTTTCTCAGACTTACATTAGCGGCGGATTGTGACGGATGGTTGTCCATCGCATCCGTTTTTTGACGGATCCGTTGGAATTTAAGCGTCCGTCGTGTGAAGTAGACGGACAAAGCAACGTTTTTTTCTGTGGCGGACCCGCTTTTTTAATCTCTCTCTCTGTTTTTTGGCAATCTGCAACGGATCCATTAATTCACACTTTCACGGATTCACGGATTGAAACTGACGTCAAGAGACTGAAGTGTGAAAGAGGCCTTAGTGATGGAGATAATTTTTCATCTTCATGAGTAGGCCAAATTTTACAATTCTGACTACTGTCACTTTGAGGTAATAACTTTGGAATGTGTCAATGGCTCCCAGTGATTCTGAGATTGTTTTTTTTCCGTGACAAACTGTACTTCATGATAGGATAGTAGTAAAATTTGTTTGATATGACTTGCCTTCATTTGGGAAAATACCGGATATTTGGTGAAAATTTTGCAACTTTCAAACTTAATTCTTTTTAATTCCCTTAAACCAGAGAGTTATGTCACACAAAATAGTTACAAAATATTTCCTACATGTCTGCTTTACATCTGCATAATTTTTGAAACATACATTTTTTTTTGTCAGGAAGTTAGAAGGGTTAAAAGTTAACCAGCGATTTCTCATTTTTCCAACAAAATTTACAAGGCCATTTTTTTTACGAACCACATCACACTTAAAATGACTTTAAGGGGTCTATATGACAGAAAATACACAAAAGTGACACCACTCTAAAAACTACACCCCTTAAAACCACATTCAATAAGTTTACGAACACTATGTGGAAGGAAAAAAAATGAACATCTTACTTTTTTTTTTTTTCCTTCACAAAAAATTTACTTTAACTCCAATTTTTTTTATTTTTCACAAGGGTAACAGGAGAAAATGGAACCTAAAATTTGTTGTGCAATTTCTTCAGAGTACGCCGATACACCATATGTAGGGGAAAACTATGTGGGCGCATGGCAGGGCTTGGAAGGGAAGGAGCACCGTTTGACTTTTTGAACAGAAAAATGACTGGAATTGATAGCGGACGCCATGTCGCGTTTGGAGAGCCCCTGACCGGCCTTAACAGTGGAAAACCCCCACAAGTGACCACATTTTGGAAACTAGACCCTCAAGGATTTCACCTAGGGGAATAGTGAGCATTTGAAACCCACTTGTACTATACAGAATTTGATAACATTAGGTCATTATATGGAAAATTTTCATTCTTTTCAGAAAAATGTTGTTTCAGCCCCAAATTTGTAATCTTCACAACGGATAATAGGTGAAAACGGACCCTATATTTTTTTGCGCCATTTCTCCTGAACGCGATGATACCCCATATATGATCAAAAACTTCGGTTTGGGCACATGGCTGGGCTAGGAAAAGAAAGAGCGCTATTTGTCTGGGATAGATTGTGAATGCCACGTCGCATTTGGAGAGCCCCTGACGTGTGAAAACAGCAGAAATTCCCAAGTGACCCCATTTTGGAAATTAGCCCCCCTCAAAAAATTTATCTAGGGTGCACTGAGCATTTTTAACCTACAAATGATTCACAAAACTTTAGAACATTTAAATGTGAGAACAACAAATATTTTTTCCAAACAAAAAAAATCTCTTAACACCAAATTTACACAAGGGGTAATGAGAGAAATAGCATACCACAACTTTTTATGCAATTTCTCCTGAATGTGGCAGTATCCCATATGTGGCTGTACAGTACTGTTTGAGCACATGGCAGGGATTGGATAGGAAGGAGCGCTACTTGGCTTTTAGAACGCAGATTTTGTTTGCATAGATTGTAGCTTTATTAGTTGAGCCCCTGAGGTACAGAACACCCCCCAGGTGACCCCATATTGGAAACTTCACTGTTTAAGGAAATAATCTAGGAGTGTAGTGAGTATTTTTAACCCATAGGTGTCAGACAGAATTTTATAACATTGAGAAGTGGAATTAGGACATTTTAGTGGGAAAAAGGCAATTCTTGTATTTGCTGCAATTTTGTCAGGTACACAAGAGTTAATAGGTGAAATTGGACCACATACTTAAATAGCGTAATTTCTCCCGAATGCGGTGCTACACCACATGTTGTCAGAAATTAGTTAGGCCGGGATCACACATGCGAGACATACGGCCAAGTCTCGCATGTTAATACTCTGCACTGCCTCCGGCACTCGGATCGGAGCGTGCGGCCGCATAGCAACACATGGAGCCGCACGCTCCACTCCCGAGTGTCGGTGGCAGTACCGGGTATTAACATGCAAAACTTGGCCGTATTTCTCGCATGTGTGATCCCGGCCTTAGGCCACGTGCTAGGGCTAAAAAGGAAGGAGTGAGATTTGATTTTTGTAGAACAGATTTTGGTAGAATAGTTTATGGGCGACATTTGCGGAGCCCCGTGCATCTCTAAATTAATCTATGGCTAAAGTGACTATTTTGTAACATCCATGCCAGGCTTTTTTTCTGAAGAATTACAAATCTGCCAGTTTAGTGCTCATACATTGTGTCCCCATACAGTGAAGAGCTCCCATATATTGTAGCACCCCCATATATTGTGCCCAGCTTGTGCTTCTGGCGATACATAGCTGTAAATGAAGTGCCTTCTCTCCATTACAATAATGCCAAACATGTGGCCGCTTACTGTGGTTTAGACATAGGGGAATCCAGGAGGGGGCATTTGGATTTGGGACAGCAGAATTCACTGGATTTTAGGGGGCGGGAACCATGTCGCTTTTCCAGAGTCTTTGTTCTACCAGTAATGTGGGGAACCCTATAGTTCCAGTGATTGATGACAGACCTGAGTGGGGGTTGGTTTTGTGATGGATAAAATAGGGCTTTTATTGGTAATATTTTGGGGTACATAATATTATTCAATCGCTTCCAGAATAAGGCTGGGATCACATTCTTGTGTTCTACTCTGAGAACTTATGTCTGGGTTTCCGTGTAAATTCTACAAAAATGAAATTCAGACAAAATCCCCAACGGAACCATCCAAGTCTGTTCTGAATGCCTACACTCGATGTACATCCTACTTTGGGAAGGATTTAAAGGGTATACAATTTCCAAATGTGTCTAAAACATTAAAGGGGGCGTCCACTACTTTTACATTGATGCCCTGTTTGACCAGGATCCGACACTTGGCACCCCCGCCATCCAGCTGTTAGAGGTGCCAGCAGCGGCAGCTGCCAGCCGGAAGCATTTTCTTGCGGAGCTTGACAGTCTACTTGCAGTAGCTGGGGCTTGTTACTGCACATCCGCCTCCTATTGATTTGAATAGGACGCGGATGTGTAGTACCCCGCGGCAGCCACTACAAGTAGACTGCCAAGCTCCGCAAGTAAGTACTCCCAGCCGCTATCAGCTGATTGGGATTTGGGGTGCCACCGAGTGCCGAATCCTGGCAGATCCGAAACTGATGCCTGCTCCTAGGGATAGAGCATCAATGTAAAATTAGTGGACAACCCCTTAAAAATAAGCAATTGACTAAAATTATTGTTGGAAGTTCTGAACACTTTTTCCCAGGCATTGTGTTGTTCTGTCCAGAATATTATTGCAGATGGAGACATTTGTCCGCAACTTAAAGGAAATCTGTCAGCAAGGATGTGCCACTTACTATGCGTTGGGCTATAGTTTTAATGCAATCACAATCAGTATTTTATCAGCAGGAGATTATCACTGCCTGACTAGGTGCCACGTGCCAGGCAGCTAATTTGTGTAACTCTGCCCTACCGCTGATTGGCAGCTTGATAATAATTCACAGTTTACAATGGAAGCCGCATATCACAGGTGTGTGTGTTTTTCTACACAGCTCAGCATTCATAGCACTGCAACAGAGAAAACAGCGAATCTATCAAAACTGCACCAAGCAGTCCAATAAGTGATACATCACTGGAATAACGCCTTCTGCCCCTACATCATGCTGCTCTCAGATTACATAGGACAAAACAACAAATATAAACCTAGCACTCAACTTAAAGGTATTTGCAAGGAGGTTTATTGTAGTACACGAAAAAAGACGTTTCGGTCAATGTGACCTTCAGATGGCCGGTGGGCACCGCATCTGGAGGCACGTTTGCCCCTCTCCTATATTCCTACAAGCTCATTACCTTACAGAGATTATTCTCCTCATAACTGAAGAAGGTCACATTGACCGAAACGTCTTTTTTCGTGTACCACAATAAACCTCCTTGCAAATACCTTTAGGCTAAGTGCACACGTACCGGAACTCTCGCGGAAATTACCGCGAGAATTCCGGAATTCCAGTCCGCGGGAAAATCGCATTTTAAATTCCCGCGATTTTCCCGCGGAAAAACTAGCATTTTGCAAGCGTAATTAGCTTGCAAAATGCTAGCGTTCTCCAAGCGATTTGTAGCATCGCTTGGAGAACTGATTGACAGGTTGGTCACACTCGTCAAACATAGTGTTTGACGAGTGTGACCAACTTTTTACTACTGAGGCTGCCTATGCGGCATCAGTAGTAAAAGATAGAATGTAAAAAAAAAAGAAAAAATATTGTTATTCTTACCTTCCGACGTCCCGCGCAGGCGTTCCCAGTAGTCCTTTGCGAAAATGCCCGCGATGACGTCAGTTCTTGTGGGATCGCGACGTCTCGCGGTAATTCGCGATGACGTCGCGCGAATTACCGCAAGACTTTGCGATCCCGCGAGATCGGACGCCATCGCGGGCATTTTCGCAAAGGACTACTGGGAACGGGAGCGTGGAGAGAGGCGGGAAGGCTGCGCGGGACGTCGGAGGGTGAGAATAACAATATTTTTTATTTTAAATTCTATTTTTTACAGGGATATGGTACCCAAAGCCCGGAGGACAGTCTTCTCTCCTCCGGACCATGGGTACCATCCGCAATTGTTCTGCTTACTTTCCGCATGGTGGGCACAGCCACATGCGGGAAGGAAGCGGAACAATGCATTCCTATGGGTGAGGGATCGCAGCGATTCCGCAAAATAATGAGCATGCTGCGTTTTTTACCGTGAAGCGATTCCGCCGCGGTAAAAACCGCAGCATTAGCACAGCATTGCGGAATCCCATAGGAATGCATGGGATGCTTATTTTTCGCGTTTTCGCGGCAAAATCGCGCGGTTAAAACTGCCGCGGAAACGCGAAAAAAACGCCACGTGTGAACTCAGCCTTAAGTTGAGTGCTAGGTTTATATTTGTTGCTTTAACGGTTTGTGAACCTAACATTAGCACTATCTTGAGTTGTGCTCACGGTGTTCTTTCTATACCTAGGATAAAAAAACCTGGTGACAGATTTCCTTTAAGATAAGAATCAACTGTGCATGTGGTATTTCCTGGGCTGTACAAGACCTGAGCATGCGCAGAGATTCATTGGAGGTTGCAAATAGATGTCCCTCCATCGACAGCCATATTATAGATGGATTGCTGTGTTGTTGGAAGGGGGCAGGGTTTCACAAACCTTGCAGGACTTGTACAAAAATTTGTTAATTAAGTAGCCTATGTATACCTTGCAAGGCATAATGACAGTACATATTAATATCAGCAGGTACTTACTGCCATCTTTTAATCGAGTGTCAAGAGGGAATGAATGCAATAACTGCTTCGCCTAGGATGACAAAAATAAGAACTTTTAATTTAACATGAACTAAAATCGCTATGACGTATTAAAATAAGGACACCATAACGTACAGAACTGCATGGCTAAAAGTACAGACTTTAAATGGGTTTTCTACTAGGATACTGACGATCTAGCCCCTTGGGTTCCAGGAGCGGAGCTGCAGTACGTGGAAACGTCTGCTAGGACAGTGTGACGGAGCTGCAGTGTTCCACTATGTACACTGATACCATACAGGAGAATCTTGGATCCAGAAAATTTAAAAATGTATTTAGATTAAAAATAGATTCCATGTTTTAAGAAGAAAAAAACTTGCAATGCATTATGAATAAATGGTGGTGTTCTTTGGCTCAGCTAGAGATCACAAGTCCCAGATAAATCTCCTTTATCGCTTCACTGGGGGACACAGGAAACCATGGGTGTATGCTGCTGACACTAGGAGGCTGACACTATGCAGAAAAAGAGTTAGCTCCTCCCCAGCAGTATATACCCACCAACTGGCAGAGAGCTAATCAGTTTTAGCTTAGTGTCAGTAGGAGGTGGACACAGAGCTTCTCTCAGCCCCTTTTCTACCTTATTTTTATGGTTTTTATTATATTCATTTTTGCAGGTTCAGCTTGTGATTTGGACAACACAGTGTAATTGATCACTCTTGTTCTCCCCCCTAAAGGCTGAGAGCACAGTGTGGGATTGCATCACTACTGTTGTTTCCCAGATCTATCCGGCAGGACTCTATCCCCCTAACACATCAAGTGTGTTCAGGGCATCTGCACTGAGCACAGGAAGAAAAAAAATGGTTAGCACTTGACTTTTTGCGAAACGGTGCCAGTAAAAGGAACCCGAGGTCCCATAAGCATAAGTTCAGAGAAAATCACTACTTACCTGAAGCATTATTTTTCTTGTACGTTTGCATTTATTGCTGATAGGTTCCTCCTGAACCCATTGCATACACTGGGCATTGATTCTAAACTGGACCCAATAGGCTCTATGTCATATTTTATTGCAGTGACACTACTTACCTGGTTTTCCCATGATGCTTTTTTGAAAGGTGACTATATGATAAAGGCCAATAATTGGCTGAAACGTCGTTTAAATTTTCGCTTCACCTATCAACACTAAATACTCACCTGAAGCATTATTTTTCTTGAACGTGTGCATTGATTTTCTCTGAACTTATGCACTGAGCCTAGGCGGACTGGTCCTCACCCCCCTGGGCCCACTCGACCTCCAGAGCCAGACTTGCATGGTGGGAAGATGGACCCGTGCCCACACACAGAACTTCTGATGACAGCCTAAAGCTCTACATCCAACCCCGCCATGGTTTGCACCCAGGTCCTCAATGTGTGTTTACTGTATCAAGTCTGCAAAGAAGGATTCCTGATCTACAGGACAGGTAGCTCCGTCCAGCAGGTGATGATGCTCCTTTTTATAGCTTATCACTAATCCCTAGTCATGCGGGAACTATTATAGGCCCTTTCCCATTTAACATGCAATCTCTTTTCATACAGGGCAAAATAATTAATATTCCGTCTACCATGCCCCCCCTCCAGCTGCATCCCCCGACTTTTTCCAGAGGCCACCTCTCCCAACCAATCAAGATGCTTCTAACTCCCAGCGCCGAGATCTCTACACACCCTTTTCACATCTCGACGATGACTGGGAAACCTTTGCACGTTTTACTGGCTTCACCGTTAATACCAGGCACCATCTCCAGCTACTGGCTCGGATGTCGCACAGCATCTAATTATTTCTGGGCTCCATATTCTATCGGGAATTAGTGGGTAACAGTGGTGAGTATAATATAATATCACCATCAACTGTGACCCAAAATACATCTTTAACTTAGATGTATTTTACTTCTTTTATAAATTCAATTATATTAAAACCATTAAATCACAGTAAATTTTTACTCACATTTCTCCTTTCCAATTATTCGTTCTATAGTGGATTTATGATATGCACTATTGATTTAAACACGATCCAAGGGAGATCATGAAAAAGTGGTTTAATGTCAACGAGTTTCAGAGTCCGTCTGACTCCTTCCTCAGGACAACTCATTTGTGGTGTACGGAGGGAGGAGTCAGATGGACTCACACATGTTGACATTAAACCACTTTTTTCATGATATCCCTCGGAGTGTGTTTAAATCAGTAGTGTGTATCATAAATCCACTCTACCCTGGTATCTCTCTGAAAATGCTTGTGGATATTGCAGCAGCTCACATTTTTCACGTCATCAGTGGTTGTCTTAAAAACTTATCAGGCGAGTTTATAGTGGTTTTATCCTCACCAATTTATTTGACTAATACCAGATTGCGCTTTGCATTTTTAGTTTAGCAATGCCTTAATCATAGAATTGATTATCTTAATCTATCATTAAGGAATTGTATTCCAAAACATGTCAGCTGGTTTGACAATTTTTAATGTCATTTTTGCATATGGAATTTCAATAAAGAATTTATTTGCTGAGTAGAGCGCCGACCTTTTTTCAGTTTGGATACGAATTCTATAAGATACGTAAAAAAACGGAGACAAAACACATGTCATACGGATGACAAATTGTTATTTTTTTTCTGTGCGTTAAACAGATGATCCTGCATACGCTCGTGTGAACCCATCCCAAAGGCTAGGCTAAGTTATTAGCCAGCAGGAGTCAGTGTGATCAAGTTGGTGCATCTAGTGTAATCCTATGCAGTCTAAACTTAAGGCCGGATTGGTAAATGTAGCCCAGACCAATTCATCCATCGGAATTAGGAAATCAGCTGCATTATCTAGCTTTTAAGGATTGCAAAAAAGCGTAAATAAATTGCCAAGTAGAAAAATAAAAGCAACAAAGGTAATCATGGTGACTGGAATGGTTTTACTGACCTTGTGATCAAAATACTTTTCGAACTTTAATCTTGCGAGCTCCACACACTGAAACCAGCATCTGGGTTTCCTGCTTAGTAGTTTGACAACGTGGAAGCAGCCTTCCAAGCTTTCACAAGACTTCATTTTCTAAGAAGCATAGTGACAAAACGATAATATCATTATGGTAAGGTCTATAAGATTGATTTTTCTTTAATATTCTGTTTATTACAAATGACATGGACTTGGTTTAACCCCTTCAAGACCCTGCTCTTTTTCGTTTTTCAATTTCTATTTTACTCTCCTCCTTCCCAGAGCCATAATTTTTTTATTTTTCCGACAATATGGCCATGTGAGGGCTTGTTTTTTGCGGGACGAGTTGTATCTTTGAACGACACCATTGGTTTTACCATATTGTGTACTCAAAAATGGGAAAAAAATTCCAAGTGCGGTGAAACTGCAAAAAAAAAGTGCAATTCCACAACGGTTTTTTGGATTTTTCTTTACCATGTTCACCAAATGCTAAAACTGACCTGCCATTATGATTCTCCGGGTCATTACTAGTTCATAGACACTGAAAAACCAAAACTTGAAAAAAAAAATTAAAAAAATTCCGCCATTTTCCAAGACCTGTAGCGTCTCCATTTTTCGCGAGCTCGGGCTGGGTGTGGGCTTATTTTTTGCTTGCCATTTTGGTGCAGATACGTTATTTTGATCGCCCGTTATTGCATTTTAATGCAATGTTGTGGCGACCACAAAAAGGAATTCTGGCGTTTTGACTTCTTTTCTCGCTACGCCTTTTAGCAATCAGGTTAATCCTTTATTTACTCATGGATCAGGCTATTCTGAATGCAGCGATACCAAATAGGTGTATGTTTGATTTTTTTATATGGTTTTATTTTGAATGAGGAGAAACTTATATATTTCGGCTCTGCTACACACAGGCGATGATCAGATCACCTGTATGTAGTAGAATTGTTGTCTTGCTATGAGAATATTTAGAATTGAGAGTCCTGTTGTATTAGTCAATGCCTGATGAAGAGTCTCGAAAGCTTGCAATTTGTTACCATCTTTTCAGTTAGCCATGAAAAGGTATCAACCACTGAGGACTCTCAATTCTAAATATTCTTCTACTGGCTAACACGGTACAAAGATATATATCTTTCCTGACTTGCTATGCACGCCGACCACTGGGTGGCACTCATAGAAATCCGGTACTGACAACCATAGAGGTCTCCAGGAGACCTCTGGTTGTCATGCCAACCCACCGGTGACCCGCAATCACGTGGTGGGGGGATTTCCATCTCGATGGCAAGAACCGTGAGTCAAATGCCGATGTCAGAGTTTGACAGCGGTATTTAACTAGTTAACAGCCACGGGTGAATCGCGATTCCACCCGCGGCGGCTATTCCAGGCACATGTCAGCTGTTCAAAAGAGCTGACATGTCCCGGGAAAGATGTGAGGTCAGCGCCTGAGCCCACATCAAAGGGAGGGAAGCGACCTCCGCAGTACTAGTACAGCGGATGTGGTAAGGGGGTTAAAAGTCAGCTGTGTAGATGCAGCACAAACTAGAGGTAAGCGGCAGAAACATGTAAAAAATGAGCGTCTCCAGGAAGTGATGGCATACAACTCATCCCCTGAGGAACAGGGGGTCAAAAGAGAAATTCAGCCTGCATGGTATGTTCACATTGCGCCTGCAGGACGTTTAATATATGAAGCTTTTCCTGCACATATGCCAAACGTATTCATAGGTCCTATGCACTCCATAAATGCAAAAAAAATTGGATTTTTGGTTACTCACCGTAAAATCTGTTTCTCGGAGCCTTCATTGGGGGACACAGGAAACCATGGGTGTATGCTGCTACCACTAAGAGGCTGACACTATGCACAAAAAAAGTTAGCTGCTCCTCTGCAGTGTACACCCCACCGACTGGCACTAGGTTAATCAGTAAGTGAAAAAGCAGTGGGAGAAGCAACATGTAAAATAAACAAACACAACTCAAACTAACACTAACACAGTAAGTAGAGCTGATAAACATGGGAGGGTGTTGTGTCCCTCAATGAAGGCTCCAAGAAACAGATTTTACGGTGAGTAACCAAAAATCCTGTTTTCTCTATTGCTTCACTGGGGGACACAGGAAATCATGGGACATCCCAATTGTCCCTGGGGAGGGAACAGCAGAAACTCTGTTCAGGTCGGAGAACTCACCACTGCCGCCTGCAAGATCCTTCTACCTAGGCTGGTGTCCGCCGAAGAGAAGGTATGGACCCTGTAAAATCTGGCAAACGTGTGGATGGAAGACCAGGTTGCCGCTTTGCAGAGTTGCAGGGTGGATGCCCTAAGGTGTACCACCCAGGAGGCGCCCACTGCCTGGGTAGAGTGTGCCTTAATCCAAGGGGGAGGAGCTCTATTCTTAACCTGATATGCCCCCAAAACTGCTGTCCGGATCCAGCGAGCAATCGTAGCCTTGGAGGCCGGCAGGCCTCTACGTGCCCCCTCTGGAATGACAAAGAGTGTCTGTCTTTTTAAAGGGGGCAGTCCTAGCCAAATAGGTATGCACCGCCCTGACCAGGTCTGGTACAGGGGTGCAGCATGCGCTATTCCTTGCAGGAAAAGTTCTGACCTGAGAAGAGGATGAAAAAGTATAGAAAGCGCTTACACCTGGCCCTTTAGAAAACTAAGAGCCAGAACAGCGTCAAGTACTGCCTGGCGAATCACCAGAATGGAAGAGAGAGCAAAAGGACATAGGAGGGGTGTGACTAGATTGACACCAGCTGAAATAGGCACTCCTGGTCCGATAATAGAGCCGGGACGACGATGGCTTTCTAGCCTGGATCATGGCCCGAATCACTCGATCTGAAAACCTGGACATTTTCAGAACCATGGTTTCAACAGTTAAATCGAGCGAAAGAAAATTCTGGTGCCAGATCGGACCTTGGGACAGAAGATCCGGTCTGTCTGGAAGCCTCCAGGGGGCGTCCGCGAGAAGATTGATGATCTATGTGAACCAAGACCTCCTGGGCCAATCCAGTGCAAACAGAATGACCGGCACCCCTTCCGCTTTGCTCGTCAACAGCCTTGGAAGAAGGGGATGGGAGGAAGCAGATCGGGAAGGGCAAACTGACCAGGGTATTGCCAGAGTGTCGATACCCACTGCAAGAGGATCAAGGGACCTGGAAACGAACCGTAGAACCTTCCTGTTCAACCATGAGGTCCACATCCGGAGTACCCCATCGAAGGTAAATTTGATGGAAGACTTCCTGATGCAGAGACCACTCTCCCGCCGCGAAACCCTTGCGGCTGAGAATGTCGGCGGCCCAATTGTCCACACTGGGGATATGTAACGCGGAAATTGCCGTAACAGTGACCTCTGACCAAAGGAGAAGCTTGAATACCTCGGCCTCCAAGGGACTCAGAGTTCCTCCCTGAAGATTAACATATGCCACAGCCGTGACATTGTCTGTTTGAACATGAATTGGCAGATCCCTGAGAAGCCTTTCCTAGTGGCGCAGGGGCAGAATAATAGCCCGTATCTCGAGCATGTTGATCAGCATAAAAGATTCCTCTGCCAACCAATGACCCTGGACAGTCAGGGGCGAAAGACCGTTATCACCACCTGCAGTGAAAGTGAAGAAAGGATCGACCCTGGAAGATGAGACGTGATGACAGCCACCAATTCAGAGATCGTTTGACTCGGGAGGAGAGCCGAGCCAAACGATCCAGAGAGAAAACAGACTTTCCGGGACATGATAAAAAGATGGAGCCTTGATGAGGATGTCGTCGGTGTACAGGAGGAGCACTAGACCTCTGATCCGAAAAATGGCCATTAGCCCGAATGGCAGGGCGACGAACTGAAAATGGTCCTGCCGCAAAACACAGGAATCTCCGATTCCCTGGAAAGATAGGGACATGGAGGTAGGCATTCTGGATGTCTACGGAGCACAGGAACTCCTGCGACTCCATGGAAGCTATTACTGAACGAAGCAATTACTCCATCCTGAAATGTCGCAGACGTACCCCTTTGTTCAGTAACGTTAGATCTGGGATGAGATTAACCACGCCGTCCTTTGGCGCAACAAAAAGGATTGATTAAAACCCTGTGAAACGTTCTTGGTCTGGGAGGGGAACAATGACACCTGAACTGAGAACGGAAGCCATGGACGCAGAGAACCCCGGAGTCAGAGATGCATGTCTTGGAGGATGAGATTCGAAGAATCTATC
Source organism: Dendrobates tinctorius (assembly GCF_039654945.1). Taxonomy (NCBI): domain Eukaryota; kingdom Metazoa; phylum Chordata; class Amphibia; order Anura; family Dendrobatidae; genus Dendrobates; species Dendrobates tinctorius. The sequence continues at coordinate 59,543,454 of NW_027361679.1, forward strand.
TCAGGGTCGCAAAACAAAATCTATTTTGTATCCTGAGTATACAACCTCCCTGACCCATGTGTCCACTACAGAGTCGATCCAGAAGTCTCTGAAAAACCGGAGACGACCGCCCAAGCCTGGGAGATTCCCTGGAATCTGGAGATGAGACATGCAGAGGAAGATCTGCCAAGTCTAGACATTGAGGATCTACCCTGCATCAAAGGGGACACCAGGAGGGGGTGGGTTTAAAGGAAGCCCTTTTTCTATCCTAGCGAGCCTGTGGGGTTTCTTGGCTGGAAAAATCCTCCGACGCAGAGAAACGGCAAGAGGGCCGAAAGGACCGAAACCTATGCTTCAGAGGAAGCCGGCGAAGTTTGGACTGAGGGAGGAGGGAGCTCGTCCCTCCGGTGGCCTCCTTAATAATTTGGTGCAACTTGGAGTCAAACAGAGGGGAACCCTGAAAAGGAAAGCTGGTAAGGGACTATTTTGAAGATAAGTACGCCTGCCATGCATTAAGCCAAATAGTCCGTCGGATGGCCAGTATATTGCTGGACACCTGATCGGCGCATGAAGCGGTGTCCAGAGAGGCGAATACCATGTACTTACCTGCATGAAAAGTTTGGTCCGCGAGGTCGGCCAATTCCTCCGGACGGGTTCCAGCAAGAATGCCCTGACCGAGTTGCTTAGCATATGAAGCTATGGACTTTGACACCCAGGTGGTGGCAAAGGCAGGGCACAATGTAGAAGCGGCCGCTACAAAAGCAGAATTAGCAAAAGACCTTGAGGAGTCCTTGAGGGATTCTCCATTTGTGAGCAGGAGGACCGTGCTGGTGTATAGTCTGGAAACTGGAAGGTCCACAGTTGGAGAACCGGTCCAGTTCACTGTGAGCTCAGGGGCGAAGGAATATAGGATGCACAGGTGCTTACCTCTTTGAAAGCATTTGGTCGGGTTTTCCCGTTCTCTGTAAAGTACTTCCTCAAATTCTCTGTGTGTGGCAACGACCTTGGGAGCTGGTCTCGACCATCTAAATGAAACCGCCTGTTCTGTGGGTTCCAAAGCGGTATTCGTAAAGTTAAAGGTCTGATTGACCGCCACAATGAGGCTCTGGATAATGTCTCTCATATTAGAGGCCTGGTCACAATCCAGGTCCAAGTCATCCTCTGATAGGCGAGGCGGTATCGGACGCACCAACACCGGGGAGGAGGACCCGGAAGAAGCCGTCCGCCGGTAAAGACCAGGGGGAGAAAGATCGGGAGGAGGACCAAGAACGACGCTCCTGCCTGGATCTCTTACGGCTTATGAGTTCTGCAATCCGCTAGCAATGGCTGAGGCAGGCTGTCAAGAGCGGACACCAGGGTCTGCGAAACATTGGTGAGGTCCGCCACAGATTGTGATAGAGAGGTAGCCCACACTGGGATAGGGGCACCACTCTCTCCTGCAGTAGCGGGCTCCTGGGTAGCAGGCACGGGGGGGCTGCTGCAGTCCTGACAGACGGCAGAAGACTGACCTGAAGGGAGCTTGGAATTACATGACAGTGCAGACAAAGTGCCTGAAAAGAGCAGAAGAAGTGGAGGAAGCAGGAGGGTGAGAGCGCTCTCCTTCAGGATCAGGCATGATAAGAAGCAGACCCACTAACTAATGCCAGAAGGTTAGGGGACAGAAAGCTATATGCGGAGGAGAAGATGCAGGTCCTGTCTGGTTCCAGGCTGTAGAGAGAGCTCCAGGACAATTGCAGGAGTAAAAGCAAAACTTTCTGCAGAGAAAAGCCACCTTCCGGGTTCCAATGCCGGCAAATGGTGACTGCGGGGATGAAGAGGAGGGCCCGCAGTGAAAAACACAGGGAGATTCTGCCCCACTGAAGGAATGGGAGACATGTGCAGAAGAGCACAATGAGGCCATAAAAAAAAAGGGGGGGGGGGGCGGCGCGGAACTAACTCTGGGCGCCCAAGAAGGGGAGGAGCTAACACAGGCACTCCAGAAGGGGAGGAGCTACTAAGATAATGAAGGCGTGTCTACAAAGGGCAGGAAAAAAGCCTGCCGGATGATGCAGGGAAGAGGGGTGGAGCTAACTGCCAAGGCTAGGCCATGCTGAATCCGGGGACTAAAGTCAAAAACACTAACTGATGAAGCAGGGAAGGGCGATGCGGAGGCGCCAAGGTCAACGGTAATGTAACCATGCTGCGCTGCTCGTCCTCAGTGCCTGCTCTAAATAAAACAAGGGACAGCTAGATCTTCTTATCTTCATTCTTTCCTTCTTTCTACATCTTTACCTGAACTTCCCCTCAACACCTCTGAACAGGAACCTGAGAGGGAGAGAAAAAAAGATGTACCTCTCCATAGAAGACCATCAACAGACACCTCTTAGATTGAGGGATGTTAATTCCTCCTGAAACTGACAGGCTCTGGTGGGGGAGTGGTTAGGAGAAAGGGGCCGGGACCAAAGTTAGGAGTCACTAAACACTCTTCTGTGTTAGGGGTTGGGGTCCTGCCAGGTAGAGATATGAAGATATGGGGTGGCAGTACACGTCATAGTCTCTACATGGGAGTACAGTTGCAACTGTTCACACTGTATCCCTCCAGAGGTAAAGGAGATTATCCATCTGAAAAAGAAAAGAAGTTACTGGAAAACGTCAAAAACCGAGGTAGATATGGGTCTAATGAAAGACCCGTGTCCACCTCCTACTGAAACCAAGCTAAACTGATTAACCTAGTGTCGGTTGGTGGGGTGTACACTGCAGAGGAGGAGCTAACTTTTTTGTGCATAGTGTCAGCCTCCTAGTGGCAGCAGCATACACCCATGGTTTCCTGTGTTCCCCAATGAAGCAAAAGAGAAATAATCTTTTTTTGTAGCCTCAATCGAGGTAATATACATTAACTATATCTTTTATTTAATGAATAGCAGAGTGCAGAAAACGCAACATTGTATGCAGAGCAAGGAGCAAGCACAATGTGAACAGAGTCTTGTTTGCATGTATTGTGTTGCTATCCTGCCTTAATTACTTATATTTTTATGCAAGCCTAGGGGTACTGTCACACTTAGCGATGTACCAGCGATCCCGACCAGCGATATGACGCGGTCAGGATCGCTGGTACATCGCTAAGTGGTCGCTAGTGAGCTGCCACACAGGCAGATCTCACTAGCAACATCGCTGGGGTCGGGGGTCGCTACTTACCTGTCAGACGAGGCGATCCTGCATCCTCCCGCCCGGCTCCACGCGTCGCTCGTCTCCACAGCAGGAAGCTGACGACGAGAAACAGTCCAGGACGTTCTCGCGCGATCAGCGATAACCAGCGGGGGAGCCGGTCGTAGGTATCAGACACAGCGATATCGCTAGCAATATCGCTATAACGTCACTAGTTATAGCGATATTGCTAGCGATATCTCTTAGTGTGACAGGCCCTTAAATAAGCCCGTGTGAGAACAAGGCTTAAAAAAGGTTGTCCAGTACAAGACAACCCTTTTAAGTGCCCCCAGTTTGCTAAATAAAATGTCACTGGGAGCAGCACAGGCTTTCAAATGGGTCGGTTATCTAATAATGGACAGCTCCTTTATTATAACAGAAAACTGTACTGAAAATTTCCAGACCAAATGTTAGTTACTAATGTGTGTATATGTGCAGGAGCTTAGGAGACCAGTGTGTAGAGAAAAGGGCTCCTGCACATTTGTTAAGTGGCTGTATACATACCCGTAGAACGTCTTGTGCAGTTGAATGCGTCTGCCAAAATTTGTTGTATAGAGACGGCTTATGGCTAAAAGAGCTCTCAAACTGAAATTGCAAAACAAAGTTTATTTGTGCCTTGTGGTCACTCATTTAAATACAGATTTTTATATAGCTGCAACTATTCATAATCTTGTACCTTATCTCTGGCCCACTGAATCGTGTGTTCAATAGTTGCTGGAAATGACTTTAAAGTGCAAAATGGGATTTCTTCATCTGGAGGGTCTCGCTACAACAAAGGAAAGAATGATTTTAAAATATATTTCTATTTTCAATAACATTTCTGCTCCCCCCCCCCCCCCCCCCGACTTGTAATAGCCACTAGAGTTGAGCGACTTTTGGTTTTTTAGGGTCGAGTTTCGTTTCGTGAAACCCGACTTTTCCAAAAGTCGGGTCGAGCAAGATCGGCCGATTATAGGGAAAAGTCGGGGTCGTCCCGAAACACGAAACCCAATGTAAGTCAATGGGGAATAAAAGTCGGCAGTGAGAGGAGGACAGGAAACACACCTACAGTGCCCATTTGAATGCCAAAAGTATCAATTCTTATTACTTAAGCTTGTCAACCTTAATTTACTTCATAATACTAGTTACGCACTGAAAAATGGGGGTTATTTGGCTAAAGTTGTCGGGGGGGTAGGGCTGGCTCCAGATTTTCATGTGCCCTGGGCGAAAGAGCGCCCCTTTAACACATACCACAACTCATGATGCTCCGATACGGCAGAGAAATAGCGGTATAGTACAATGAAAAATACTTCACTTTTTACATCTCATGACAAGGCCCATCTATTTCTCCATACAGAATCATTGGTCCCATATAATGTTTGAAACAGTATATGATGAGCTCCACATAATGCCTCAGTATATGTTGGTCCCCATGGATGAAGCTCCACTGTCTTATGGGCCCAAATAATGCTCCAAACATAATGGGCCCCATTTCTAATGCTCTAGTGTATAATGGGCCCTGTAAATGCTGCTCCAGTGTCTGATGTCCACCTTTGGAATGTTCCAGTGTATGGTGGGCCCCATCTATCATTCTCCAGAGTATAGTGCTCCCCAAAAATTGCTGTCCCAACATTGAAAACAATCAAATAAGTCTCCTCGCTAGGGAATCCCTGTACTAGTCTGGACTCCTCGTCGTCCCCATCTTCCATCTCACTGCACAGTATTTCAACTTTGCAAGTGCTGTGATCCTGAGCAAGCAGGGGGGGCCCACTCGTTGGCGACGGCACTGGCACAGGGCCCCTGATAGTACGGTGGTGTGTCTGATGGCGGGTGGGCCGAACCTGCACTTTCATCTGCAGCTTCCTCTTTGTCACCGTGTAAGATGGAACTGTATATGGAAAGGGTAACCTGAGTTTCATCAGGGTCAGATTCAGGCCGGGTAGCGTGCGAAGGGAATGTAGTGGTCTGGGTCAATGTACCAGCAGATTCATCGAGCAGTGGCTGGGCATCAGTGCACTTGTGTCACCCCCAGGAGTACGGTCGCCACAGTGGCATTACCTTCCTCCTAGGGAGTGTGATGTCATGCTTGGGAGCAACGAAGGATCTCTCTAGCAGGTTAACTGATTGGGTGGCGTTATTCCCACAAGTCATGACCCTCCAAACAGCGTTCATGAAGGCAAAGTGTTTGTTTTACGTGGGCAGTATGGTTGCAAAGCTGAACCTTAAAGGAATGTCCAGAAGGGCACCACCAGGAGTGGAGCCTACGGTTAAATTAGACTCCACCTGGGAAACCTCAACCATGCCAGCTACAGAAAAGATCAGTTTTTGGAATAAATTCTCGGACTTTTGTGCGCTGCCAGATAAATTCACCAATCCAATATTTAGGAAAAAGATGAATTCATTTATTTCCCAACGCGTTTCGAAATGTATACCATTTCTTCATCAGGGGATGACAATATATGATCAAACAGAACTGTCACAGGTTATATACAGCATGATTTCAAAAAGCGGCGCCAAAAAAGGTCACATGTCATCTGGTGCAAATGTCAGGGTTCAAAGTATCACGGTTGAACTAATGTACTGATTAATCTCAATTCATTAAAAACAATGTTTTTATTATAGGAAAAAATGAAGAAAAGAAAAAAGAGAAGAAAAAGAAGACCGAAAAAAGTTTTTATATGCTAAAAAAAGTTTTTATATGCTAAAAAAAACGAACTCATGACAACTAAAAGAAACTTTTTGACAAAGAAATGTATATCTTAGTGCACTGAACCACAGACAGGTCATACCTGGCGGAGAAGGGGAAAAAAAGGACTAGTGGAGAGAAGATAATATTTTATGTATTTTACCTCTATAATGTCAATGAATTAATTTATTCCTTTATATATATTTATTATATGCACGTTTTCATATTCCTGTACAAAAGATGAGTTTTTCTTTTTTTCCCCTCCTTTATCCTTCTCTCCATCTGTATGAGGGATAATACGGGTAGCGATCCTGGTTTCCTTCATCTAACGCTGCGCGGGTTCTCCGTGGCCAGTGTCCTTCCCCTCTTGCTATCTGATAGTCTGAACATTTGTGAATGAAACCAACACTCCTTTTTTTAAGTGACGTGTGAGAGTTTCCACGGACACATATATATACATATATTTTTTAATTGATGGTTCATACAATTTTTAAAAAGCAAAAGTAAGCCTCCTTTATTTTTATTATAACATTTTTTATTATAACTTTTTATTATAACTTATTGTAACATTTTATCTTCTCTCCACTAGTCCTTTTTTTCCCCTTCTCCGCCAGGTATGACCTGTCTGTGGTTCAGTGCACTAAGATATACATTTCTTTGTCAAAAAGTTTCTTTTAGTTGTCATGAGTTCGTTTTTTTTAGCATATAAAAACTTTTTTTAGCATATAAAAACTTTTTTCGGTCTTCTTTTTCTTCTCTTTTTTCTTTTCTTCATTTTTTCCTATAATAAAAACATTGTTTTTAATGAATTGAGATTAATCAGTACATTAGTTCAACCGTGATACTTTGAACCCTGACATTTGCACCAGATGACATGTGACCTTTTTTGGCGCCGCTTTTTGAAATCATGCTGTATATAACCTGTGACAGTTCTGTTTGATCATATATTGTCATCCCCTGATGAAGAAATGGTATACATTTCGAAACGCGTTGGGAAATAAATGAATTAATCTTTTTCCTAAATATTGGATTGGTGAATTTATCTGGCAGCGCACAAAAGTCCGAGAATTTATTCCAAAAACTGATGTTTAAGCGGTCACAGAGCTGACCTTTGGACGTGCAGCAAGCAGATTACTGATCCTACATGCTTGAATCTCTCTTAAAAAGGGTGAGTACAATCTAAATTACTTTTCCAGCATTTAACCCGGATAAGACCCTATTGCGCTTTTTGTTCCTTTAGTTTTGAAGCTACAGAAAAGATGCACACATTGCAAGCTTAATTCCGTTAACGAACGAGACTCCGTCATGCCCCGCGGTCCGAGTCCGGCTTACTAGAGGAACACGTGAGGCTCTGGCACATGAGATTGGCCAATAACTGGTGTGTCATGCCCTTACATGTCCGTGGCTGCATGTGCGCTACACTGAAAAGGCCAGCGTTTATCGCTTACAGGTGCAGATAACCCGCTGAACAACGTTAGTGATGGGCATCTGTGATTACAATTATTACCCGTGAACGATGATTTCCCAGTAAGTGCAGGTCGACCGCAGTTCCGGAATTAGGCCTAACCGTCATTCCTGAAAAAATGAAAAACTTACGTGTGCAAACCACAGGTGCTGTAGCTTGCTTAACAGCTCGCCAGCCGTTCTCACGCCCAGTATGGATTACACGTGATTGCACAAAGGTGAGAAAGGGTACCGTATCCCCGGATAACATGTATGGATAGCGTACACATTCAAAATATATGTCTATACATCAGGAGGCAGGCTCAGACGGTGTTAGGCCCAGTATGGATTGCACGTGATTGCACAAAGGTTAGAAAGGGTACCGTATCCCCGGATAACATGTATGGATAGCGTACACATTCAAAATATATGTCTATACATCAGGAGGCAGGCAGACGGTGCTAGGCCCAGTATGGATTGCACGTGATTGCACAAAGGTTAGAAAGGGTACCGTATCCCCGGATAACATGTATGGATAGCGTACACATTCAAAATATATGTCTATACATCAGGAGGCAGGCTCAGACGGTGTCAGGCACAGTATGGATTTGACGGCCCAGACTACACAGCGGAGGAGCAGGGAGAGGTAAAGATTGCAAATGCTGGGGCCCTGCCCAAGCAAGGGGGGCCCACTCGTGGGCGTCGGTACTGGCACTGGGCCCCTCATAGTACGGCGGTGTGTCTGACGGCGGGTGTGCACCACCACCGTCAGAGACACTTGATTGCACTATGAGGGACCCTGTGCCAGTGCCCTCGCCCAAGAGTCGGCCTACCCACCTGTCCAGGGCAACGGCACTCGCACGGTGTCGTGCGCTAGGTGGTGACCCCGGCCATGGGGGGGGTGAGGCAGCACAGTTAGGGAGTTTTAGAAAGTGGCATATGTTGATGTTGGACATTCAGCTGATGCAAAAGGTGAAATAGGTCAAGTCCCAGGAAGAGGTGGACCAAAGCAAGCCATTTTTCTGTCACCCTATGTGTCATCAGGGGAAGGTGGGACAAAATCCTTGGAAACCCATGCGTGGTTCATTTTAATGAAAGTTAGATCATCCACATTTTGGGTTGACAGACGGGGCCATTTTTCTGTCAGGATTGATCCAGCTGCACTGAAGACTCTTTCCGATAGCACACTTGCAGCTGGGCAAGCGAGCTCCTGTAAGGCATATTGTGCCAATTCAGGCCAGGTGTCCAGTTTAGCGGCCCAATAGTCAAAGGGGAATGACCTGTGCGGGAGAACATCGATATGGGAGGAAAAGTAGTTTGTAACCATAGTTGACAACTGCTGTCTCCTGTCACTTTCCATCGATGCAGTATTACCAGTTGTGTGAGCGGTACTTGAAAAATCAGTCCACAACATTGTCATGAAACCCCTGTCTCCAACGCCACTTCTGCTGTGTGCACCACGAACACCTCTGCCAAGCTGCCCTCGGCCCGTACGGCTCGTGTGAGAACCATCACCGCTGCTGTGTGCTGGGAATGCCTCAAGCAACCGATTTACCAGAGTTGCTTGTTTATTAGCCAATATTAGGTCAAGGTTGTCCTGTGGCATGATGTTTTGTAATTTGCCTTTATAGCGTGGATCCAGGATGCTGGCCAACCAGTAGTCGTCATCGTTCATCATTTTGGCAATGCGGGGGTCCCTTTTTAGGATCTGCAAGGCATAATCTGACATGTGGGCCAATGTTCCCGGTGTCATTGATGCACTGCGAGTGCTGGGTGGAGGAGCACTTTCTGGAAAATCCACATCCCTCCAGTCACGCACAAACCCTGTACCAGACCTTGGCACGCCAACATTTTCACTTGCCCCACGAGATACATCCTCCTCCCCTAAGTAATAATCCCCATCATCCTCCTCCTCCTCTTCTTCCTCCACCTCGTCCAGGAGAGGTCCCTGAGCAGACAATGGCTGAATGTCATCAAGGATTCCCTCCTCCTCTTCCTCCTCATCAACATTGGCTGCAGAAGCCTGCTCCTTAAGGTGCGTCAAAGTTTGCATGAGCAGACGCATAAGTGGGATGCTCATGCTTAGGATGGCGTCGTCTGCGCTTACCAGCCGTGTGCATTCCTCAAAACACTGAAGGACTTTACAGAGGTCTTTCAGCTTCGACCACTGCACACCTGTCAACTCCATGTCTGCTCTCAAAGTGCCTGGCCGTGTATCCTCCCACAAATGCATTATGGCCTGCCTCTGCTCGCACAGCCGCTCCACCATGTGCAGGGTGGAGTTCCACCTTGTTGCAATGTCGATAATGAGGCGGTGGTTGGGAAGGTGGAGCAATCGCTGCAGCTTCTGCATACGAACGGAGTGTACAGGCGACCGGCGGATGTGCGCGCACAGTCTTCGCACTTTCTGGAGCAGGGCTGTTAACTCCGGATAATTTTTGAGGAAGCACTGCACCATCAGGTTCAAGGTGTGAGCCAAGCAAGGTATGTGCCTGAGTTTTGAAAGGGCTATGGCTGCCACAAAATTACGGCCGTTATCACTAACTACCTTGCCTGCCTCAAGATGTACACTGCCCAGCCATGACTCAGTTTGTCGCTTCAATTACTCGGCCAGCACCTCGGCGGTGTGTCTGTCGCCCAAACATATCATCTGCAACACAGCCTGCTGACGCTTTCCACTAGCTGCTCGATAGGGGGACACCTCGTGTGCAACAGTGGCAGCTGCAGATGGAGTGCTCGTACAACTGCGCTCTGTGGACGAGCTTTCGCTTCTGGAGGAGGAGGAGGGTCGAACGCCTACAGCCAACTGTTTCCTATACCGTGGGCTAGGCAGCACTGTCCCACCACCGCTGTCCCCTGTGGACCCTTCATCCACCACATTAACCCAGTGCGCAGTGATGGACACGTAACGGCCCTGGCCATGGCGACTGGACCATGCATCAGTTGTGAGGTGCACCTTTCCGCTCACTGACTGCTTGAGTGCATGGACAATGCGGTCTTTCACATGATGGTGGAGGGCTGGGATGGCTTTGCGAGAGAAGAAGTGGCGACTGGGTAGGTCATAGCGTGGTACTGCATAGGCCATGAGTTCGCGGAAAGCTGCGCTTTCCACCAACCGAAAGGGCATCATCTCAAACGAGATTAGTTTGGCAATGTGGGCGTTCAAACCCAGTGTACGCGGATGAGAGACTGAGTACTTTCTTGACCTACTCATAGTGTCTGGGAGGGTGAGCTGGACTTGAGAGCTGCATATGGTGGAAGTAGCGGTGGACAGGGCGGACTAAGAGAGGGTTGATGATGGTGATGGAGTTGGTGTTCTTTCTGATGGCCTAGAATCAGTCTTTCGTTGATATAACAGTGGGATTCCCTGACTGCTGTGGCCTTGCAACGACACCTCAACATTTGCTGCTGTGCTAACCGGTGGGCTTACAGTGGGGGAAACAATGTAGCGTTGCTGACTACCTTCGTTGTGATCAGTAGCACATGAGGTTTGGTGTTGTGTCCACGCTTGCAAGTGCATGGTGGTTAAATGTCTAAGCATGCAACTGGAATTCAAATTTTTCAGATTTTTCCCTCGGCTAAAGGTCTTTGCGCACTTCTTACAGATAACCTTGGCCTGATCATGAGGATTTTGTTCAAAAAAGTGCCACACTGCACTCTTCCTACTTTGGCAGACATTTTGCGGCCTAGCACGCTGTGATCTTTTGACCCTCTGGACAAGCTGTCCAGCAACTCTTTTGATTTTTGGAACCTGTCTTTGGAGTGCTCCAGGCCTGCCAGATAACAGCCGTTGCGATGTCGATGTCTGCTGTGGATGCTCCTCATCTGAGCTATTGTAAGCAGCACCCTCTTCCCCCAATGGATGCCAATCTGGGTCAACAACTGGGTCATACATCACCTCCTCTTCAATGTCATGTGCACCTTCCTCTGTGTCACCGTGTATGGTGGTATAGTGTGCGGGAAGGGGCACCTGAGTCTCATCAGGGTCAGAATCTGGCTCTGTACACTGCGAGGACAATGTAGTGCTCTGAGAGAATGTACCAGCAGAATCATCCATCAGCGGCTGTGCATCAGTGCACTCCATGTCATATTCATCTTGGCCTGGGTAATTCACCATTTCACTTGATAATCCAGGCATGGTATGTGAAAACAGCTCCATGGAGTAATCAGTAGTATGGCCTGCGTCATCCTTCAATCTTGGTTGGGGTGAAGGACAGAAGGAAAGGTGTGGTTCATGAACATGAGCCTCCAATGACGACTCAGTGCTTTTACTTTTTACAACTGAAGAAGAGGAGGCGATGCTGGAGGCTGAGTCAGCAATGTAAGACAAAACTTTTTCCTGATGCTCTGGCTTTAAAAGCGGTTTGCCAACTCCTAGAAAACTAAGCCTTCGAAGCCTTATGGAGCCAGACGATGATGCAGGCTCAACACCTCCTGCATTACTACCATCAGATCCACCACCAACACCATCATTACCAGCTGCCAACCCCCGCCCAATTCCACGGCCTCTTCCACCAGACTTCCTCATTTTTTGTAGAAATGTAGACAAAATCCAACAAACTATATAGTAATGTAAAACAAGGTACAAGGTGTCTATAGGACAGGGGAGATTTTGAATTTCTGCACACACTAGTGGACACTGGACACTTTTGGATTGTGTGAGGCCCACTGAATATCTGAGCGCTATGTCACAGGCTCGATGGCACAGCTGTGACAAAAGTGACTAGAGGATAAGGGAGATTTTGAATTTCTGCACACACTAGTGGACACTGGACACTTTTGGATTGTGAGGCCCACTGAATATCTGAGCGCTATGTCACAGGCTCGATGGCACAGCTGTGACAAAAGTGACTAGAGGATAAGGGAGATTTTGAATTTCTGCAGACACTTGTGGACACTGGACACTTTTGGATTGTGTGAGGCCCACTGATATCTGAGCGCTATGTCACAGGCTCGATGGCACAGCTGTGACAAAAGTGACTAGAGGATAAGGGAGATTTTGAATTTCTGCAGACACTTGTGGACACTGGACACTTTTGGATTGTGTGAGGCCCACTGATATCTGAGCGCTATGTCACAGGCTCGATGGCACAGCTGTGACAAAAGTGACGAGAGGATAAGGGAGATTTTGAATTTCTGCAGACACTTGTGGACACTGGACACTTTTGGATTGTGTGAGGCCCACTGATATCTGAGCGCTATGTCACAGGCTCGATGGCACAGCTGTGACAAAAGTGACGAGAGGATAAGGGAGATTTTGAATTTCTGCAGACACTTGTGGACACTGGACACTTTTGGATTGTGTGAGGCCCACTGATATCTGAGCGCTATGTCACAGGCTCGATGGCACAGCTGTGACAAAAGTGACGAGAGGATAAGGGAGATTTTGAATTTCTGCAGACACTTGTGGACACTGGACACTTTTGGATTGTGTGAGGCCCACTGATATCTGAGCGCTATGTCACAGGCTCGATGGCACAGCTGTGACAAAAGTGACTAGAGGATAAGGGAGATTGGATTGCTTTTAAAAAAGCAGTTTGCAGAGCAGTGGGTAAACAGCAATGCAGCGGTCAGGAAGCCTTAGAAGGCAGCCCAACAACCAACACCACTGATACACCACAATATAGCCTCCCCTTGAACTGCACACACAGTGACTGGTGTGTTGTACAGGCAAAATCGCGAGCAGCAGAAGCAGACTTTTTTTCTTCTTCCCTGCCAAACGCTCTCCCTACAGAATCAGCAGCAACCTCTCCCTATGCTAAGATCGGCAGAAGTAAGATGGCGGTCGGCGTGCACGCCCTTTTATACCCCCTGTGACGCCCACCAAAGCAAGCCAATCACTTGCATGCCCTTCTGAAAGATGGTGGTGACCCGTGCCTATGTCATCACGTTGCCCACAGTGTCCGTGGATCCTGATTGGCTGAAAAAGAGCGCAAAACAAACTTTTGAAACGCGACTTTGGCGCGCAAGTCGCCGACCTCGTGGCCGACCTCATCCTAGGGTCGGGTTTCGTTTCATGAAACCCGACTTTGCCAAAAGTCGGCGACTTTTGAAATTTTTCGACCCGTTTCGCTCAACTCTAATAGCCACTATTACTATTCACCTTCGTTATGACAACTCCTATTGACTAACCATGACATGTTGCCAAAGTTAGCCACATCACATCTTTTATTGGTTGCTAGTCTATATCAATGAGTCCAGGGAATGTATGTCAAAAATATTTATGTGCCTTTTACACCCAATGTGGCGTCTATCAGCCACTTGCCAGGTCTCATGTGTGGCTAGCAGGTATAGTCCCTCTGTCTTATTAATTAGAATAAGACAAGTGCACAATTTATTTTACTTACCTTATACTTATAAAGTTCTGTATCAATATGTCTTTGGAGTGTGGGAGGAAACAAAAGTATCCAAAGGAAACCCAGGCAAACATGGGGATGAAACATGTTATCTCTTTAAAGAGAATCTGTCAGTAAGATCAAACCTCCCCTTCAAACATTTATATGTTGATGCAGGTCTTTGAAATGAAAATCCATTGACACCTTTAAACTTTTATCTGTAGTTGCATTTTTAACAAATTAGCGTTTTTATTCATATGCAAATGGTTGTGACACAGCTCTTTAGGAGACTCTGCTTACAATGCTAGTTTCTAGGCCCAGGACCAGCTTCTTTAGGGCCCCGTCACACACAGCGATTCACCAGCGATCCCGACAACTATATCAACGTGTCAGGATCGCTGGTAAGTCGCTATGTGATCGCTGGTGAGCTGTCAAACAGACAGCTTCACCAGCGATCAGCACAGCGACACCGAGCGCCCGGCCTCGCTGTGTACCTTAGTTACCAGTGCGCTGATACAGGGAGCTGGTAACCAAGGTATACATCGGGTATCTAAGGGACGTGCGCCCCTTAGATACCCGATGTGTATGTTAGTTACCAGCTGATCGCTGGTCTCCCGTTTGTCACACGCAGCGATGCGTGCTGGCCAGCGGGAGACCAGCGACCAAAAAAAATGTCCAGGGCTTTCCTACAGCGATCAGCGATACCGGCAGGGGGGCCGGTCGCTGATCGCTGTCACACACAGCGATCTCGCTGTTGAGATCGCTGTTGTGTCACAAAACTTGTGACTCAGCAGGGATCCCGCTAGCGAGATCGCTATGTGTGACGGGGTCCTTAGCTTAAATGATAGCTCACCATCTATATAATATCAGGTGCCAGGATAGGAAATTCAGACAGGCAGGGAGCTGTCAAGCTAAGGAGGTTGGTACTGGACAGGGAAACAACCTTTGGAGGCAAAGGCTCCTTAAAGGGAATCTGTCACCCCTTTTTTGAGATATCATATAATGATATCATTTAATTGTGTGTCACATAAGGATTCTCTTAGTACTTTTGCTTCCCCCTGACCCCGCACCTTTCATGCATAAATACCTTTTTTTATATCGGTTCAGATGTATGTAAACTGCCACAGTCCGGTCCGATGGGCGGGGCTTATTCAACTGCTCCCCCCTCCTCCCTGTCTTACTCTACACAATAAGAAATGCATAGAGCAAGACAGGGGGGGGGGGAGCAGGTGAATAAGCCCCGCCCATCGGACCGTAATGTGGCAGTTTACATACATCTGAACCGATATAAAAAAGGTATTTATGCATGAAAGGTGCGGGGTCAGGGGGAAGCAAAAGTACTAAGAGAATCCTTATGTGACACACAATTGAATATCATTATACGATATCTCAAAAAAGGGGTGACAGATTCCCTTTAAGTACTAGGTTGTACCCAGAGCATCACTTGAGGCTTCATTTACATATGACTGAAAAAGCCAATTACTTACCAATGCAGTAATAGAAGATATAAATGTGTCGATTGATTTACATTTCATAGACCTGCAAGCCCAGATATGCTGTTGAAGGGGCTGATCTTACTGATAGACACCCTTTAAAACACTTGAGTGGAATGAAAGGAATAATGTGGATATTACCCGCGCTGCTGAATAAAATTCCAATCCAGACGACGAGTTGAGTGAAAGATGGTGGTTTATTAACCAGGCGCTGCTGAATAAAATTCCAAACCAGAGGAGATGAGTGAAAGATGGTGATTTACTCATTAAACCACCATCTTTCACTCATCTCGTCTGGATTGGAACTTTATTCAGCATCGTGGGTAATATCCACATTATTCCTTTCAATCCAAGCTTGATATTGTCACCTGCTGACCCATGAATCTGCTGCAGCTGACATTTCCCTGATAATTTTGGCTCTAATAATGGATATCAGGTTAGTATAACCTAAGCAGAAATATCCACCGGATAACACCCTATTTTGCGCTGATTTTTTCCCACAGCTTTGCAGTTGGTTAAGAGTTAAAGCAATTGACACTTTAATTTTGATGTGAAGATGGAAGAACTTTAAGAGATAGGTGGGTAAACAAAATTAATGGAATGTGATTTGATATGTTTTGCTTACATAACTGTTATACGACTCTGTTAAGCAAGGTACAATAATTTCTGTGTGTCCTTTCGTCCCCATGGTCCCGGAGTCAAGTAAAGGACGCATGTTGGATACAGATCGACTAGAAAAAAGAAAGAAAGAAATGAGTACATAAAAGTTTCCAGGACATCACACAGCTTAATGAATAAATCTGTTTCAGACACAGAAACTGTTACATGTACCTGTCTACGTATCTTCTGGCTTCCACATTGTCCAGTGCGGTCACAATAATGTCCTGCTTAATGTAAAAATCATCAGTGTAGATATTCTCGGTGGCAGGACACACCTTATCTAGACGTGGTTCAATTTTCAACTGGGGATTAATGCCCAAGGTTACAGCAGCAGCAGTACAGCTTTTAGGTTTCTGACAAAACAAAAGGGAAAAAAAAAAATATAAGACTATAGATGCTTAGAAGGTGTCCTAAAGCATATTTCATGAGTCCTATTGTCCCTTCTGAAAGGTCACTTCCACTAGGCCGTCTGACAAATCTTTGCATTGTCACATTTGTTAATAGCACCTTTAGAAATATATTTACTTAGAAAATTGGTGACTTGTTCAATACTTATTTTACCTGCTGCATACTTTAAGGCAATGCTGCAGCGAAATTCTGCATCGCTCAACCAAAAGTTACATTTAGGCCATGTTCACATGTCCAGTAAATCATCCATTAGAATGGATCCAGCAACACTTTGTTGACTAAAGTTGTGCAGACAACTTTTTGTCTGGCTTAAAAAAAACAAAACAAAACAGGGATTTTTTGTGTACTCACTGTAAATCCTTTTCTATTAACCACTTATTGGGGGACACAGGACCATGGGTGTTATGCTGCTGCCACTAGGAGGCTGACACCAAGTAAACACAAAAGATTAGCTCTTCCTCTGCAGTACACACCCAGACCCAGACATTGGCTCCAGCCAAACCAGTTCCGTGAGAAAGCAGTAGGAAATCAAGAAACATTATATGAGAGAAAACAAACGTCAAACCAAGGAACATACTCAAGCCTTCAGGCAAATAGGGAGGGTGCTCTGTCCCCCAATAAGTGGCTCGGAGAAAAGGATTTTACGGTAAGTACACAAAAATCCCTGTTTCTCCTTCACCTCATTGGGATATATATTACCATTGGACGTCCTAAAGCAGTCCCTGGGTGAAGAACCGACAAAAGATCAGACCCCACGTACCAACTGTCCAGAGATGCGCTACCGCCACCTGCAAGAGCCGTCTGCCCAGCCCCGCCTCTGCGGACGCCTGAGTGTGAATGTTGTAGTGCTTCGAGAAAGTATGCAGACTGGACCAAGTTGCAGCCTTGCAAACCTGTTCTGTCGACGCCTGGTGCCGAATGGCCCAAAAGGCACCCACCGACCGAGTGTAGTGTGCCTTAATTCTCATCAGGAAAGGCCTCTGACACTAAGATTCCTGAATAGCCGAGCGTATCCACCTAGCCACTAAGATTCCTGAATAGCCGAGCGTATCCACCTAGCTATTGTGGACTTTGAAGCGGCAAGTCCCTTCCTGTGGCCCTCAGGAAGAACAAATAGGGCGTCCGTCTTACAGAAGGATGCCGTCCGTGAGACGTACCTTCTGAGAGCCCCCACCAGGATCCAGGGAGTGAAGAGCCCTCTCAAAACAGAGTACTGGTGCCGGACAAAGTCCTCGTTAAGCTGAAAAGAGGAGACCACCTTGGGCAAGAGGACGGAGATGGTCTGAGAACCACCTTGTCCTGGTGAAAAATAAGTAAAGGAGCTCGACACGATAGGACGGCTAGCTCTGATATGCGCCTGATTGACGTCACTGCAACAATAAAAGCTACCTTCCATGAAAGGAAGGCCAGAGAGATGTCCTGCAGCGGTTCAAAGGGAGACTCTTATAGAGCACCCAGGACCAGGTTAAGGTCCTAGGCATCCAACGGCGATTTATAGGGGTGTACCAGATGAGAGACCACCTGAATGAAAGTCTTCACCTGCAGTTAGGAAGCGATCCTGCGCTGGGACAAAACGGATAAGGCAGAGATCTGACCTTTGAGGAAGCTAAGTGCGAAGACTAGGGGAGCACAACCACGATCCCTGTACCATGCGAAAACAGTTTTCTAGGTGCAGTAATAAATGCGTCCTGATACTGGTTTCTGAGCGCTGATCATGGTGGGAACCACCTCTTGGGATAACCCAGTTTGGGTTAGGACCCAGGATTCAAGGCCAGGCCATTAAACACAGGGCCCCTGAGTTGTGGTGGCAAAACGGGCCCTTGGAGAGCAAATCTGGTTGATTCTGTAATCTGTAGTCGCCAGGGAACGTAGATGACGAGCTGCACCAACTTCGCATACCACGTCTGCCGCAGCCAGTATGGAACGACTAGGATCACTGGAACCCATTCCGCCTTGATCTTCCTGATGACCCTCGGAAGTAACAGAAGTAGGGGAAACACATACAGAAGATGAAACTGGCGCCACGGAAGGACCAGTGCATCCTCCCCAATGGCTTCTGGGTCCCTAAACAGAGCTATGAACTCGAGAACCTTGGCATTTAGTCTTGATGCCATCAGATCTACGTCAGGAGTCCCTCAGCGATAATAGATCTGTTGAAGACCTCCGGGTGAAGTGACCACTCTCCCAAGGCAAGACCCTGACAGCTGAGGAAGTCTGCCGACCGGGTTTCCACACCCGTGATGTGAACTGCTGAGATGACCGAGTGGCTCAACTTGGCCCAGCGGACAATGGGTTCCACCTTGCGCATTGCCGCCCTGCTGAGGGTGCCCCCTTGATGGTTGATATATGCCACAGCGGCGACATTGTCGGATTGTATCCAGATGGGACGACCCGCCAGGAGATGGAATCACTGCAGGGTCAACCGAATCGCCCGAATTTCCAGGACGTTGATCGGCAGGAACAATTCCAGAGAAGACCAGCGCCCTTGAGCACCGTGATGACGAAAGACGGCCCCCAGCCAAGAAGACTGGCGTCGGTGGTAACCACCAGCCATTGAACCGGGAGAAAAGATTTCTCCTGGGTGAGGGAAGACAGCAACATCCACCACCTGAGAGCCTGCTTGACCCGCGGGACAAGTGACACAGCCGGTTGAGGGAGAAGGGGTCTTGTACCAGGTTGGCAGAAGCGCATGCTGCAGAGGACGGAGGTGTAACTGGGCAAAGGGAACAGCTTCCCCATGCCGAATGGGATGGAGTGAGGATATGGGCGACAAAGCGCCCGGACTCCCTGTTGAAAGGCTAAGACCTTGTCTCGAGGGAGAAACACCAACCCTCGGGAGGTGTCCAGTATCATTCCTAAAAAGGGTATCTGCTGAGATGGGACAGGGAAAGACTTGTTTAAATGTATTAGTCAGCTCAGTCAAGAAAGTGTATCCAAGGTGATATGGATGCACTCCGCGCAGGACTGGAAAGCCGGCCCTTTGATCACAAGGTTGTCTAAGTATGGGAGAACTACCACGCCCAGAGAGCAGAATGGACATGACGGCCGCCATGACCTTTGTGAATACTCTGGGAGCGCTGGCGAGGCCGAAGGGAAAGGCTGTGAACTGGAAATGTTCAAAGAAAAGAAAAAAAAAAAAAAAATATTGAGATGTGAAGGCAAGCATCCCATATGTCTATGGATGCAAATAACGCCACCTTCTCCAATGAAGTGATGACGGAACAGAGGGACTCCATCCTGTAGGGACCCTGACAAACTTGTTTAGGAGTTTCACATCCAGAATGGGCCGCATCCTTCCGTCCTTCGGAACCACGAATAAGTTCGAGTAGAACCCTTCGAACTTCTCGTTTTCTGGAACTGGTATAATGACCCTGACTTGCTGTAGTGTTTCGATGGCTTGGTAGAAAGACCGTGCCCTCGCCTCTGTTTTGGGGGAATGAGAAGGGAAGAACCGTGACAGAGAGCAGGAGGAAAATTCTATCTTTTATCCGGAGGACACCAGGTCCCTGACCCATTAGTCGTGAACTACAGATAGCCAGGCATGAAGAACCAGGAGTAGGCCACCGCCTACTCTGTTGTGTCGACCGGATAATGCCGCGAGTCATTGAGCAGAGAATCTACGGGATCTGGATCACTTAGATCTGGATTGCTTGGGTCGGCTCTTCCACGGCAGGTTGATCTTATACGAAACGTGGGAGCCCCTGTCAACACAAGGGGAGCGCCCCGACCCGTTGGAGATGGTCATAGTGGACCAGCCAGGAGTGCTGCTAAAGTAACAGAAAAGCGTCTTCTGCTGATGGCAAAAGGGTTGTCTAGTCTTCTGGTGGGGAAGGAATTTACTTTTCCCTCCTGTGGCGTAAGAGAAAGGCTGATCCAGCTTCTCTCCAAATAAACAACCACTCTGGTAAAGCAGAGACATTAGGGACTTTTTCGACTCAAAGTCCACTCGCCATTTCTTGAGCCACAGTGCCCTTCTGATTGTGATGGCGTTAGGAGGCGTGCAGCACAGTTAGTCGCGTCCAGGGAAGTGTGTACCAAGTAGTCCCTGACCAGGGAGATCTGATTTGCAGATCCATTGCTACCGGGGAAGGTTACTATCCTGAATGGATCTAGTCAGGGTATCTGCCCAAGAGACCATGGCTTTTGCTACCCACGCTGCGGCAAGGGAGGGAGAGTGCCGAGCCCGAGGCTTCAAAAACTGAGTGGGCAAGATTTTCTGATGGTCTGTGGGGTCCTTAATAGAGGATACATCTGGTAAGGATAGGAGGGTCTTGGTGGCCAGGCGAGAGACCGGTGGATCAAATGGAGGGGATTCGGTACTTCCGCAGATCCGATGAAAAAGGCTCTCTCGCCTCCGGAGGCTTCTGACCTGTGAAGCGTTTGTCCGGTTACTCCCTATGCCGCCGAACTATGTCCTGAAACTCGGAATGGTTGGAGAAAACCCTGTGCGGGCGTTTGGTCCTCTTGAAGGACACAGAGTGATCAGGGGCAGAGATAGAGTCCTCTTCAACCTTCAAAGTCTGGTTGACAGCCTCAATGAGACTATCCACTGTCACCTGATAATCCGTTGAGTCGAGGTCGAGGGGCATGTCGGAATCGGACTCAGAGTTCTGTCATTGCGAACCCCGGGTGAGGGGGAGCGGGAAACTGAGCTCATGGATGCAAAGGCGTGAGAGGGCACGGGTGACGTGCTATGGATACGTTTCCTATATGCCTGTGGAGTTTTTGACTGAGAACGTCCCCTTTCTGGCAGACGGTTCCCGTGAGGTAGAGGAACCTTTTAAGACAGGTAGACGAATGCCCCGACCCGTGGAGGGATCTTGGAGGGATTCAATCACTTTACCTAGTGAAGTCATGGACTGCTACAGTGACGAAGCCACTCGGGAGGACTAAGTACACTGGGTTCGGTAGCAGCGGAGGGCTCCTGAACGCATTCGGGATCACAGGTCTTGCAGAGAGGCATAGTCTGACCCAATGGCAACGAAGTCAGGCAGGAGGTACATGAGGTGAAAAACACTGTTTTATTAGCCTTCTTGGATGTCTTCGAGAGTGACATGGTGTACCCCAAAATGTCCCTGATTCCTGATAAGCTCCATTAGGATCATGGCTAGTAAGCCCCAGAGACTACTGCGGAGAAAGATTGTGTGTCACAGCTCAGAGAACTTACCCAGGTCCTGTGGCCCTGTGAGGTTGGTCCTCCCGGTGTACTGTGCTCCTCTTGACCAGGCTGTGCATGTGGAGAAGTGACCACTCTCTTAAGCACAGGGCCCCTTAAAATCCGTTTTTTTATTTATTTTTTTTAACATCAAACTCTATGGAAAACGGATCTGTTAAATAGCCATCTGTTTTTCTTTCATTTGAAAAAGATTGGTTTTAAATGGAAGAAAATGAATGGCTAATTAACGGATCCATTTTCCATTTTTTTGCCAATGGACGGATGCTGGATGTGTTCTAACGGATGCTTACTGAATATGTGAACGTAGCCGTAGGGTACATTCCCACCCTCAGTAATGAGAAGCGCTTTGGATGCAGCGTATCTTTGCTGCGTCCAAAATGCTGCATTCTAACTGATGCAGGTAAATCAACATGCGTTCACTGATTTACCACATCCAAATACATTCTTATTGTTGAAGTTTCTGTTGCGGAGACTGGCTCAAACCTGCACCGCATGTCAGTTTCTGCCGGTGATTCGCAGGAGCACATAAACGCATAGTGGACATGAGATTTCTAGAATTCTCATCCCCTATGCTGTAACATCTGGCAACTGTGCTTTTGACACTGCATAAGTAGTCTAAACAGGCTGCCGATCATTCGATGAATAAGCAAGACACCTGTTCGTAGGATGAAATGATCTTTTGGTTTGCAAAAAAAAAAAAAAAATCACTGCTCTTGCACCAGCAACTCCCTAAATATACTGAATAATCTATTACAGATAGTTCTGGGCATATCTGAAGCACGATCAGCAAACATGTTGGGGGGGTCGCCAAAACTCTGTGCATCGCGCAGTGTAAACGGACTCTGAGTCCATTCACTACAATTTCTCAAAAATAATTTTAAATGTTATCATACCTGAATGTGGTAAGGCCTGAAAAGAAACTGTCTGTTCAAATTTGATTTTTCAATTAAGTCAGGGTCTGTTACAGTAATCTAAAAACAAAAAAAAAAAAAACAGAAAAAAAGTAGTCATTCAAATACAGTATCTCTAGAACAGATCTTAGGGTTGTTGTACTGTTTAAAATAAAGTTTTGTTGAAATGACAATCGTTAATAAAAGCAAATGTAAGAAACTATGTAATAAATCTCAGAGAAATCTACTTCTTTCTCAGTTTAGGAGTGCTTTTTAACCCCATCACAGTCCCCTGAACAGCTCAACAGATTCTTTTTATATGAGGAGGGAATAGGAACGCTTGGCACAATAAGACAAGGCAGATGCAGGCAGGGGAACAGACATCTTGCTGCAATGTCTATAAAATTTACTTCACTTCAACGCTGGACTCACCAAGGCAAGTGCACAGCCCTTTCATGGCAGGTACAGAAAGTACCATGTGCTCTTATTTGGCTTTTAACTGTTCTACTAAAGAGTGGCAGCTCATGTGCCATAACACTCGGTGTTTCTGTTTAGGGATGAGTGGACCCGCGGAAGTTTGAGTTCGTCCGAACTTTAGTCCAAAGTTCAGTTCAGGTTCCAGAAATGTACCCGAACCTCATAGCAATTAATGGTGACTCAAAGTTTGGATCTCTCGCTCAACTCACCGGACTCTAAAACGGACCCCAATCTTTACAGTTCTGGCTCCCCAATCTCTACTTCTGTGCTCCATAACCCATGAACTTGTTCCGTCTAAATTGGTGGAATGTCTATAGCAAGCTTACTGGATGACAGGCATAAGTAATCAGCTTTCACATACACTATGTGCACACATATTAGGAATTATTATCAGTATGTTATGCAGATTTTCCAACTCCAAGCTGTATAAACGTGAATGCTTATTGGATAAAGCAGATCAGGTGATGAGGGAGGTTGTGGCCTAAGGATAGCAATACCCTTTATTAAGGAGTGGAGAATTATTAGGCAGCTTGTTTTCCGCAGGCAAAATGGGCCAAAAAAAAAAAAAAAAATTTTTACGGACTCTGAAAAGTCAAAAATTGTTGTCTTACAGAGGGCTGCAGCACTCGAACTTACTAAGATATTGAGGTGAAATCACAGAATCAAAGGTTTTGTTGCAAACAGTCAACAGGGTTGCAAAACCGTATTGAGGAAAAAAAATGCACATTAAAAGGGTTGTCCAGGCTTGGCACAGAAGTCTGTAGTCACTCTATTTAACTGCAGACTTGTGAATACTCACAGTGCGTGCAGTCTGGATTCTCTGGTACCAGCAGCGGGCGTTCAGGTTACCACAAGTATGCGATATGTATACTCCCGGCCTCGTTCTGCATAGACGTGAGCTGAATTATTTTATATAGATGTGAGCGTCCTCGCTCCATACCAGTGAAATGAACAAGGTCCTGAATGTCTGGTCGGAATGTGGCGTATTGCATAATTGCAGTTATATGACTGTTTGGTCTCACCGCCGGCGCTGCCAGTGCACACAGTGCAGATTCACAAGTTTGCAATTACATAGAGTGATTACAGACTTCAGTGCCAAACCTGGAAAAACCTTTTAACTGCATAAAATTTGAGAAGAATCAAACGCAGAGTGACCAGGAAGCCATTATCCTCCAGTTCTGCCAACGTCCACAACTGCAAACTCTATGGAGTGCCCAGAAGTACAAGATATTCAGAGACACGGCCATGGTAAGGGGGAGGATGAAATCCAACCACCACTGAACAAGACACAAAAGTTGAAATGTCAAAACTGGGCCAAGAAATATCTGAAGACAGCTTTTTCAACGGGTTTATGGACTGAAGAAATCAGAGTGACACTTGACGGACTAGATCAGGGGAACCTTTTATCCATTGGGGGCCATTTGAATATTTATACCATCATTTGCAGTCCGTAAAAAAAAAATATCAATTTGAAATTTATTCTGCTACATTTGATCAAACAATTAACTACCCCTCTAATGTGATGGCTGGAGCTGCCCATAGAATCATAGAATCGTAGAGTTGGAAGGGACCTCCTGGGCCATCTGGTCCAACCCCCTGCTCAAAGCAGGATTCGCTAAATCATCCCAGTCAGATGTCTGTCCAGCCTCTGTTTGAAGACTTCCATTGAAGGAGAACTCACCACTTCTCGTGGCAGCCTGTTCCACTCATTGATCACTCTAACTGTCAAAAAGTTTTTTCTAATATCTAATCTGTGTCTCCTCCCATTCAGTTTCATCCCATTGCTTCTAGTCTTTCCTTGTGCAAATGAGAATAAAGTTGATCCTTCTACAATGTGACAGCCCTTTAGATATTTGTAGACAGCTATTAAGTCTCCTCTCAGTCTTCTCTTTTTCAAACTAAACATTCCCAAATCCTGCAACTTTCCTCATAAGATAGGGTTTGCAGACCGGTCACCATTCTGGTCGCTCTTTTCTGAACTTCCTCCAGTTTGTTGATGTCTTTTTTAAAATGTGGTGCCCAAAACTGGACACAATATTCCAGATGAGGTCTGACCAAAGAGGAGTAGAGGGAAATAATGACTTCACGTGATCTAGACTGTATGCTTCTGTTAATACATCCTAGAATTGCATTTGCCTTTTTTGCTGCTGCATCACACTGTTGACTCATATTCAGTCTGTGATCTATTAGTATACCCAAGTCTTTTTCACATGTGCTGTCACTTAGCCCTATTCCTCCCATTCTATATATGCTTTTTTCATTTTTATTGCCCAGATGTAGTACTTTGCATTTCTCCCTGTTAAAAACCATTCTGTTAGTTGCTGCCCACTTCTCCAGTTTATTTAAATCTTTTTGAATCCTCTCTCTCTCTTCTCTAGTATTAGCTATCCCTCCTAGCTTTGTGTCATCAGCAAATTTAATCAGTTTATCCTCAATTCCTTCATCTAAATCGTTGATAAAGATGTTGAACAATACAGGGCCCAGGACAGAGCCCTGTGGTACCCCACTTGAGACATTCTTCCAACTGGATGTGCAGCCATTTACGACCACTCTTTGGGTCCGATCACTAAGCCAGTTATGAATCCACCTAACAGTTGCCTTGTCCATTCCATACTTAGTCATTTTTTCAATAAGGATTGTATGAGAGACTTTGTCAAATGCTTTGCTGAAGTCAAGATATACTATATCTACAGCATTTCCTTGATCCACCCAATCAGTGATACCGTCATAGAAGGAAATTAAGTTAGTCTGACATGACTTATTAGTTAGAAACCCATGCTGACTCTGTTTAATCACTTCATTCTTATCCAGGTATTGACATACATGTTGTTTAATAATTTGTTCAAAGATCTTTCCTGGTATAGAAGTCAGACTCACCGGCCTATAGTTGCCTGGGTCCACCTTCTTCCCCTTTTTGAAGATAGGAACAACATTTGCTCTTCTCCAGTCTTCTGGCACTTCTCCTGTTCTCCAAGAATTTTCAAAGATTATGGAGAGGGGTTCAAAAATTTCTTCTGCTATCTCCTTCAGTACTCTGGGGTGTAATTCATCTGGACCTGGAGACTTGAATTCATTTAGGTTAGCTAAGTGTTTCCTCACTATCTTTCTGTTTATAGATATCCTGGATTCTTCTATTCCCTTAATAGGACAGTGAATAACAGTTGATGTTGCATTTCCTTTCTGAGAGAAAACAGATGCAAAATAGGAATTTAAAAGTTCAGCCTTCTCAACATCCTGTCTTACCATTTCATCATTTTCATCCTGTAAAAATCCTATAGCATCTTTGACTTTTCTTTTACTTTTGACATATCCCCAAAATCCTTTATTATTGCTTTTGACATCTCTTGCAAGCCTCAGTTCATTTTCAGCTTTAGCTAATCTGATTTGTGCCCTGCAGGTTCTGCAGACAGCATTATATTCTTCTTTAGATATGCCTCCCTCTTTCCATTTTATAAACATTTTTTTCTTCCTTTTTAGCATGTGCTTAAGTTCTGTGTTCATCCATCCTGGTTTCCTTAAATGCTTCCTATTCTTCCCTCTTTTCGGAATTGTTAACAACTGTGCTTTGAGAATTTCATTTTTCAAGATTTCCCATCCTTCCTGGAAATTTTTGTCTTTAAGGATATCCAGCCATTGGATCCCTCCAATTCTCTTTCGGAATCCCTTAAAATCTGCCTTTCTGAAATCTAACCTTGACGTCTGAGTCTTCACAGGTCTTCCACCTCTAGTAATCCAAAATTCTAAAATAGCATGGTCGCTACCTCCTAGGGTCCCAGCCACTTTTACCTCCTCAACCATTTCCTCCCTGTTTATAAGGATTAGATCCAAGGTAGCAGTTCCCCTTGTTTTCTCCCTTACCTTTTGGAAGATAAAGTTGTCAGCAAGAGAGGATAAGAATTTCCTTGACCTGTTAGTTTTGCCTGAGAGAGATTCCCAACAAATGTCTGGATAGTTGAAATCTCCCATGACAACTATGTCATATTTTTTGGAGAACTTGGCCATCTGATGCATAAAGAGTTCATCTATATCTTCGGCTTGCACAGGCGGCCTGTAGTAAATGCCTACAATGGTGTCCTTTCCATTGTTCTGTCCTTGTATTCTTACCCAAACAGTTTCCACAGAACTCCCAGTCTCTGAAGCTTCAATCTCTGTGCAGATATACGCGTTTCGAACATACAATGCGACACCCCCTCCTCGTTTATCAAGTCTGTTTCTTGCAAATAAGTTGTATCCTTCTAGTCTTGTATTCCAATCATGTGTATTGTCCCACCAAGTTTCAGTGATTCCAATTACATCATATTTCTGTTCCTGTGTTAGTAGTTCCAATTCTCCTTGTTTGTTGCCCATGCTTTGTGCATTAGTATAGAAACATTTTAGTTTGTGATTGGTTTCTCTTTCTCCAATATTTTTAGTAATTAGATTCTTTCGTCTTTGTTCTTCCTTTCCACTTCTAATAGCAGAGTTCTCAATAGCATTTGTCAGGTGTATGGCTTTTTCTGGTCTTTTGCTTCCCTTCCCTTCCCATGTTGTTCTAGTTTAAAGCTCTCCTTACAAGTGTAGCAAGGCGACTTCCAAATACATGCTTTCCAGTCTTCGTAAGGTGCACCCCATCTCTAGCAAGTAGTCCATCGTATAAGTAGTTCACTCCGTGATCCAGAAATCCAAATCGTTGCTGACGGCACCATCGA
The DNA here is from genome assembly GCF_039654945.1 of Dendrobates tinctorius. NCBI lineage: Eukaryota > Metazoa > Chordata > Amphibia > Anura > Dendrobatidae > Dendrobates > Dendrobates tinctorius. The sequence continues at coordinate 59,570,851 of NW_027361679.1, forward strand.
CGTAGCCAGTTGTTCACCTGCAGAATCTTATTCCACCTCCTTGTTCCATGGCCATCCACTGGGAGGATGGAAGAGAAGACCACCTGCGCTCCCAGTTCTTTCACTTTCTTGCCTAAGTCTTCAAAGTCTCTGCAGATGATTTCCAGGTCGTTTCTTGCGGTGTCATTTGTCCCCACATGTAGTAGCAGGAATGGGTAGTCATCTGTAGGTCTGAAGAGTCCTGATATCCTGTCAGACACATCTTTAATTTTTGCACCTGGAAGACAGCACATTTCTCTTCTAGTTATATCCGGTCTGCAGATAGCGGCCTCTGTTCCTCTCAGCAGGGAATCCCCCATGACCACCACTCTCCGTTTCTTCTTCACAACATTTTTCTTTCTCCATCCAGGAGGACTCTGAGGGCGTACAAGGTTGCTGTTTGTTGGCAAAGTCTTATCCTGATGTATTTCTTCATCGTTTTCCTGCGTGAGAGCCTGGTACTGGTTCCTGAGCAGTATGGGTGCTGACTGCCTCCTGATCCTCCTGCTTCTCTGGGTCACATGTCTCCATTCCTCTGTTTCTTCAGGTGCACTTCGAATTTCTTCTCTTTCTGTAACATGAAGAGATAATTCTGCTCTGTCCAAGAACTCTTCACCTTCCTTAATGATCTTCAACGTAGCTAACCTCTCTTCGAGATTTTGCAACTTTTCCTCCAACAGGGACACAAGCTTGCATTTGTGGCATGTGAAGTTTGGCTTTTCCACTGGTAAATCTGTGAACATGTAGCAAGAAATGCAGCTCACCAAATGGCTCCTGGCCTCTTCCATCTTGAGATTTCTTAAAAACGATGAAAGATGAGCCAAATTTCGCGCGCCGATAGGCGCGCGGTTTTTCCAATTTCCTCTTTTCAGCTGCAACGGCCAAAACCCAGTGATCATCTTTGATGAGAAGTGTGATGTTAGGTGGTAATGATGATCTTACTACTCGCATGGGCTTTTCCAGGTGAGTGTTGGCCAGGAGTCACGCTTTTTGCAAATTTTGAAAAATACTTGCAGCATTAAGTTCTAAACACACGAGAAGCTGGGGGCACATGGGCATCACAGGAAGGGAATGCTGGGAGGTACATAGGCATCACAGGAAGGGAATGCTGGGGTAACATAGGCAACACAGGACAGAATGACAGCATATCACAAGATGGGATGGGACTGCCGCTGCTGTCGTTGTTGGTTGGACTAGAGCACAGAGTCCGCTGACACCAAGGTAAGGCAATGTTTTCAGTGCATGTACCACTGTGCTCTATACTGAACACTGGGTGTATGCCGTCTCAGGAGCAATTAAAAGGCCCATGGACAGCAAAATGCGGCCGCTGGCCCGATCCCTGGGAATCTCTCCATGGGAATCTCTTCCCCGGGAATCTCTCCATGGGCCACAGGAAAGGACACCATGGGCTGGAGGTTGCCCACCCCTGGACTACATGGATGGGCTCGTGGCTGGATCAATAACGGGCAAAAAAAAAAAAGATGTACTGTTAATAGGCTGGTGTTATTAGAGATCAGCTAGTTCTTCCTCTTCGGTTTGAAGATGGATTCAAAATGAAATCCCAAACCTACTGCCGGTTTTTAGAAGACATTTTCTTCAAGCAGTGGTACATGGAGTAGATTGCATCTTTCGAGGAAATTAGGATTTTTTATGCACAAAAATGCTCCATCACAGGCATTAAAATATTCCACTGCTTGGCTTGGCTGTTAGTAAAGGTCATAAAGAATGATGACATGGCCCCCTTCCTCACCTGACCTAAACCCTATTGAGAACTGGTGGCCCTTCTTAAATGGTAGATTTACAGGGAAAGAACACAGTACACCTCTCTGATCTGTTTCTGGGAGGCTGTGATTGGTTGACAGTCAACACATTAAGAAACTGACACACTCCATGGAACGAATATGACCGTTACTGAAAAGAAGGGGGGGGCTTCATTTTGAAATGTCAAACGTAATTTTGTACATTTTGAGCTGTTTAGTTATTATTCTCAAGTTAGTAGATGAAAAACAACTGAGACAGGAAAATTTACTTTTTTATTTAGTTACATAATTCTGCCCTCTTAGGCCATGTTCACATGATAAGTTTTTTATGCAGTTTTTTTAAATGAAAATTTTCAACTTCATTTTATAGCAGCAGCAAAGTCGAATTGATTTTCCTTTTATCTCATGCATATAGCTTTCTTTTGTCCACAGTATTTTATACAAAACCTTGGGTTTTGCAGAATGGAGCATGTCACTTCTTCCAGCATTTTTTCAGCGCTTTTCACCCATTGCTTGGGTGGTGCAAAAACCGCTGCAAAAACTCAGGTATCAGTTTTTGCTGCCAAAACCTGATGAAGTAAGAGATTTTTTTATGCACTAATTGTATTAGCATGCAGAAAAGGAAAACACAGCCTAACAAAAACACAGCAAAAAAAAAAAATAAAAATGCACCCAACACTAAGCAAAACTTTTTTAGCCTAATAGTGTCCCAATAATTATGCCCACAGAGATTCTTTTAAGACAGATAAAACCACCTAAATAGTCAGGTTTACTAACCTTTTGGATTGGCCGACAGCACTGTAGTTGTTCATTAATAAAATTAAATCAGCAAAATCAAAATTGCCTAATAGTTGTGCACATAGTGTAAATCTACATTTCGTGATCAATTTTTAATCCATTATTATGTATGATCTGTGTACTTACCAAACCTCTGCTGGAGTCAGAGCCTGCCCCCAAAAGTGCAAAATTTTTCAGCATTTCACAGCCAATAGCACCACATCCAACCTGCCGATAGAAGTCAGTCAATCAAACCCTTAATACAGGTGTAAAAAAAAAAAAAGGAGCACATCATGGCTTAAAATAATAAAAAACAAAATACTAAGACTCTGTCACAACCCCTAGAATATTTTCAGAAAATTAATGGTTCATTTCTGAAAACTGAAAGTCCATCACTAATTTATGCTGTCCAACATAAAGCTGGTGGCAGATTCCCTTCAAACATTATAAACTAATCCCCATACATTTGTTTTCTTTCATTGACCAATAGCCGTAGGGTCCTTATACAGACAGAAAAGAAAGAAATGTGTGTAGACGAGCACCAATCAACAATACGGCAAATTGTTAATTCGTTAAATACACGTATTTATATTGAAGAGTGATCATGTCAACCCATACGATTTTGATCACTTTTCCAGTCTTGTATGCCAACGACATGCAGATACCCATTTTTACACATGGGGACATACGGTTGACAGGTAAGCTTTTTAGGCTACACAATCGCTGCACATTTACTAGCCAATGATTGCAAATTTATACAAGTTAATCACTGATTTATAGGTTTGGGCAGGAAGAAGTGAACTGTGTGTTCAGATAATCAATCTGTAAATAGGAAGGTCATGAAATGAATGAGGTAGGGAGGTTACTTACTAAAAATATATTTAAGCTGTGAATCTTCTGGCAAAAAGTGTCTCCTATACAAGCTCGGAGAGCATCATATCGATCACCTCTGTGGATTAAACAAAAATTCCAACAAATTAGCACCTCAGGTTGGACAATAAAGATTTAGTAACAGGTCTTTTCATTTTTAACCATTTTTCATTAATATTGGTAGTAAAATCTGTAATTACTGTATGCTTGAAGCACAATTTGGGTTGTTTTTTTTTTTTTTTTTTTGGGGGGGGGGAGTTGTGGTTAGTTTTTTTCTAGACAGGTTTTATCATTTTGTAAAATATAAAACAATACAAAGCAAAGTTCACCCAAACAACGCTAAATACATTAGGAAGAGAAACATGTATAGTACACAAAGAATTACTAGAGGTATACAGTGCTTAGGTGGCAGTTTAAAATGCAAAAAAATAATAGATATTAAATATAATATTTATATCTATCAATCACAGGACCATCCCTCTTCACCTCCTGTCTCTCCAAAATACTTAAGACTATTTGGAAGGTCACACAAGAGTTAGAAATTGCTTCTGGACTGCACGGAAACTTTAGTCCTGTTAGTACTCTATAGTGACCTTCTAAAATGTAGCACAACTACATAAACGTCTTGGCCAGAGCCTCGGCTCTCCTGCAACAGCCACACTTACAGTATTGGTGTCAACATAACACTGGCCAGAGGAGGACCGGTCCCCAATCAGCTGTAAGGGCTCGTTGTTTGAGCAGCTGTGAATCGGCACTGGACTTTTAAATGTGCAGCTATGCCGAGCCGGTGGCATTAATGTATAACAGACACACGCACCACGCAGAGCGTGGTCATGTCTGCCATAACATTACGGAGTGCGGGAAACTTGCCAAACAGGAGAGTGAGCTGGGCTGGACCGGAGACCAGATGCACAGCAGGTGAGTGCTAGGTGCCTGGCGGCTCCAATAAAGGGATGTAAAAGCATCTACAAGGTGTCTGTGTGTGTCTGAACCTGTAAATGTGTGTATGTATTGTAAAGTTTGTACTTACTCAGCTGCGTAGGAGGAAGCAGGAGGAACATTCTCTCTAACGTCCTTGTGAGTTTATTGGCTTCACAAACCATCAAATCCAGACATGTTTAGTACTCATGTACACTAGACACAAAATACTCCGGGTTGCACCGCAGGGAGCATCCATCCCTGTGACAAATACCTCCCATTAACCACGCGACCACCAGTCACACCACAGTATGTATGTATGTATGTATGTATGTATATATTTGTTGGTATGTATTTGTAAAATATGGATTTTTGTGATAACTCACCGTAAAATCCTTTTCTCCGAGACGCTCATTGGGGGACACAGATACTGTGGGTGTATGCTTCTGCCGCTAGGAGGCTGACACTAAGTGAAAAGAAGAGGTTAGCTCCTCCTCCGTCGTATACACCCTCGCCCCTATTGCCGGCGGAACTCAGTTTGGTGCCAAAGCAGGAGGGCAACAAAATCAGCCTTAATACAGGTACAACATGTCCAGAAAAGGACCACCCTTATTTCACATAAATGCGTATTAACTAAACAAAAGCAGAGCCAACTGGCTAATAGGGTGGGTGCTGTGTCCCCCAATGAGCGTCTCGGAGAAAAGGATTTTACGGCGAGTTATCACAAAAATCCATGTTTCTCCTTCACCTCATTGGGGGACAGATACTGTGGGACGTCCTAAAGCAGTCCCTGGGTGGGATAATTGACTCACCGATCCAAGCTACATGCACCTCTTGTTTAAAAGGTGCACCACCGCTGCTTGGAGAATCCTTCTACCCAGGCTCGCATCCGCCGAGGCCTGAGCATGGATATTATAAATGTTTGGCAAATGTGTGCAGGCTGGACCAGGTTGCTGCCTTGCAAACCTGTTCCGTCGAAGCCTGGTGCCAAAGCGCCCACTGCCCGGGTAGAGTGGGCTCTGATCCCTGCTGGAATCGGCGTGCCTCTAATGCGGTAGGACTCATCAATAGTCAAACGAATCCATCTGGCTATGGTCGATTTTGAGGCAGCGAGTCCCTTCCTGCGCCCTTCGGGGAGCACGAACAGCGTGTCCGTCTGACGAAAGGGTGCCGTCTGCGACACGTACCGCCGGAGGGCTCTTACCAGGTCTAACGTGTGAAGAGCCTTTTCCACACAGTGCACCGGTGCTGGACAAAATGAAGGCAACACAACATCTTCATTGTGAAAAGAGGACACGACTTTCGGCAGAAAAGGAGGGGCTGGTCTGAGGACCACCTTATCCTTATGGAAAGTGAGGAACGGAGCTCGGCAGGATAGGGCCGCCAGCTCTGAAGCCCGCCTGATGGAAGTGATGGCCATTAGGAACACCACTTTCCAAGAAAGGTACCTCAAAGAGATATCATGAAGCGGTTCAAATGGAGCTTCCTGCAGAACACTTAGGACCATGTTAAGGTCCCAGGCGTCTATAGGCGCCTTATAGGGAGGTACCAAGTGGGAGACTCCCTGAATGAAAAGTCTTCACCTGCAAATTGGTAGCAATTCTGCGCTGGAACAGGACGGATAAGGCCGATATTTGTCTCCTAAGGGAACTTGGGGCAAAGCCCGAGTCTAACGCTCTACCGACTGAGCTATCCGGACTCTCTAAGCCCGACTGGAGAAAAGCCAAGATGTTGTGGATCGAGAATCTCAGCGGAGAAACACCGCAGCCTCAACACCAAGCAAAGAACACCTTCCAGATGTGGTGGCAAAACCGTGCTGAAGCAGGCTTCTGGGCGCTAATCATTGTAGCGACCACCTCGCTCCCGAACCCTGCCTGGGTTAGAATCCAAGATTCAACGGCCATGCCATCAAACACAGGGTTCCTGAGTTCGGGTGGCAAATCGGCCCTTGAGACAGTAGATCTGGGCGCTCTGGCAGGCGCCAAGGAACGTCAGCGAGCAGCTGCATTAGATCTGCGTCCCAAGCTCAACGGGGCCAGCAGAATCGCCGGCACCCCTTCCGTCTTGATCTTTTTGATGACTCTCGGAAGTAGTGGCAGTGGGGGAAATAGATATGGGAGGTGAAACTGGTTCCATGGCAGAACTAACGCGTCCACCGTGAATGCCTGCGGGTCCCTGGCCTGAGCGACATATGTGGGCACCATGGCATTCACTCTGGAAGCCATCAAGTCCACATCTGGAGGTCCCCACAGTTGACAAATCTGCTGAAAAACTTCGGGATGTAGAGACCACTCTCCAGATGCAAGACCCTGCCGGCTGAGAAAGTCTGCCGCCCAATTTTCCACGCCCCGGAATGTGGACAGCCGAAATTACCGAGTGGTTTGCTTCGGCCCACTGAAGAACGCGCCCCACTTTGCGCATGCGGGTGCCCCCTTGATGATTTATGTAAGCCACCGCCGTGGCGTTGTCTGATTGAATCCGGACCGGACGCCCTGCTAGAAAGTGCTGGAAATGCTGCAGTGCCAACCGCACCGCTCGAATCTCCAACAAGTTGATCGACCATTGCCCCTGAGCCGTGTGATGGCGGAAAACTGCTCCCCAACCGAGAAGACTCGCATCGGTTGTGATAACCAACCACTGATCTGGGGGATAGGGCTTCCCCTGAAGAGAGGAGTCGCGCGTCCACCAATGAAGTGACCGTCTGACTCGAGAGGACAACCTGCACTGATGATCGAGAGTGAATGGACTCTTGTCCCAAGATGTCAAGAGCGTGCTGCAGGGGACGCAGATGAAATTGGGCAAACGGAATCTCTTCCATTACCGCCACCATCCTCCCTAGAACCCTCATCCCAAATCGAATAGTGAGGGCCTAGTCGTTGAAGATTCCGCACTCCCTGACGGAGCGCTCGAGCCTTGTCCCGAGGGAGAATTACCAACCCTCGGGAGGTGTCGAAAATCATCCCTAGGAATGAGATCCTCCGAGCTGGGACAAGGGAGGACTTTTTCCCGTTGACCAACCATCCTAGGCGAGACAGGGAATCCAGCGTGATGCTGACATTTTCCTCGCATGCCCGAAAGGACGGACCCTTCACTAAGAGGTCGTCTAAGTACGGTAAAACCACTATGCCCAGAGAATGTAGAATGGCCATGACGACCTTCGTGAACACTCTGGGGGCGGTAGCCAACCCGAAAGGCAGAGCCACAAATTGGAAATGCCGACCATCGATTGCAAAACGTAGGAATCTTTGATGCGGGGGAAAAATAGGGATGTTCAGGTAAGCATCCTGGACGTCGATCGAGGCCAAGTATTCTCCCTGCTCCATGGACGATACGACTGAACGGAGAGATTCCATTCTAAAGTGCCTGATTCTGATGAACCTGTTCAAGAGCTTTAAGTCCAGAACTGGCCTTACTGTCCAGTCCTTCTTGGGGACCGCGAACAGGTTGGAATAAAAACCTTGAGTCCTCTCGCACTCTGGTACAGGGACCACGACCCCGTTGCGCTGCAGCACCTTGATGGCCTCTAGCAATGCCTCTGCCCGGGATTCTGCTATGGGCAGCCGAGAAAGAAAAAATCGTCTTGGAGGATCCCTGACGAATTCTATTTTGTACCCTGACGACACTAGTTCCGCCACCCATGCGTCGCGTGCCACCGTGACCCAAACGTGGCAGAACCTGAGTAGACGTCCGCCCACTCTGCCGTCCACGGGTACCAGATGCCCCGAGTCATTTTGCTGAGGGTCTCTGGGATCTGGCTCCCCTTGACCTGGGCGGACGGCCTCGCATCCTGCCCAGCGGGTTGGCTCTATACGCGACCTGACGCTCCTTGTCCTGGTTGTAGCGAGCTGGGGCGGAAGAACTGGCCGCTGCCATCCACCCGGGGCTGCGAAATGCCCGAAAGCGCACCTGAGGCTGACGAAATGGCAGTTTAATCTTCTGTTGTGGGAGAAAGCTGCTTTTTCCCCCCGTAGCATCTGAGATGAGCTTGTCTAATTTTTCCCCAAATAGGCAGCTACCCTGATAAGGCAGGGAAGTCAAAGATTTCTTGGAAATCGAATCAGCTCGCCATAGCCTTAACCACAAGGCTCTCCTAAAGGCGATTGCATTCGCCGCCGCTAGTGCCGCGCAATTCGCCGCATCCAAGGACGCATTGATTAAATAGTCACCTGCCATCGCGATCTGACCTGCTATTTAAGACACTTCCGTCGGCAGGTCTCTATCCTGTAGGACCTTTTTTAAAGAATCTGACAATGACATCATGGCCTTGGCTACCCATGTTGCCGCAAATGAAGGGGAGAGTGCTGATCCTGATGCTTCATACACCGAGCGGGCTAAACTTTCTATGCGGTCTCCTGGCCTTCTTTAAGGATACCTTATGACCTGCGGTTAGAGAGACGTCCTCCTCAATACCCCCTTGCCTCGGTAGCGGCACCTGGGGTATTTGATCTTAGGACGGTGCCGGCACCCTAGCTCCGTCTGCCCTGTAGGGGCGAGGAGAGGGACCGTCCGCCACTATGCAGCACCGCCGTCTTGCGTTGGAGCAGTGGGGGCCGCACAGACTAGTCTTGTGCCTCTGTGCAAGCCCACGGTTTCAATACCTTGGGGTGGACAGGGCTAAGTCTGGCATAATGTCCAACGTCGCGGGAAAGAATACGTGGAGGGACACTCGCACGTGCTCGCCCGTTGATGGTTTGGGGAAATCGGATCCTTTCAATAGGATGCGTTGCCCCGGTCTCATTTTCAAAAAAAAAAAAAAAATAGAAGTCTGGGGAAAAGTCCCAGATATGTCCCTCGGTGCGGGAAAGGATACGCGGAGGCGATACTCAACGTGTGCTCGCCCGTTGATGGTTTGGGGAGATCGGACCCGTTCAATAGGATCCGTCGCCCCTGTCTCATCTTCATGGTAAACTAGAAAAAAATAGTCTGGAGAGATCCAGACTGTGTGTGCCTCCATAGGACACTAAGCAAAAAACTGGTTTCTGCCCGCAATCGGGGCGAGGGTGTATGCGGCGGAGGAGGAGCTAACTTTTTTTTTTGTATACTTAGTGTCAGAGACACCGCACTACACTTGCTCATAGAGCCAGTGCGCATGTCCTGAGTACACAAGCAGTGCTAAAAGTTACCTGGGGAGCAGGGCAGCAGAGGTGACCAGGCGTGCTTCAAGCTAATAGTGTCAGGGTCCAGTCAGCGCTGGAAAGTAAAGAGGCACGGGACCTGCGGACACTGAAAATGAGCAAGCTGGCACAGGACCTATGGCCATGTGACTGCAAGGGGGCGGGGCTTAGCGTCCTGCTTTCAGATATGACAGGACACCATACAACAACTCAGAGTCAGGCAAAACGGAGGTCACAACAGTACAGGCAAACGAGGTACAGGAGGGACAAACAGACGGGTAGTCAGACAAAGCCAAAGGTCATACACAAGCGGGCGACGTGGTACCAAGGGGACAAGCAGAGAGAAGTCGGGTCACAAGCAGAGAGTCATACACGAGAGGTAGCGCAGTAAAAGAGGGTCAGGCAGAACTCGTAACAGGGACAGAAACCAGATCACAACCAAGCAGGCAACAAGTTATCAGGCACACGTATACAAGAGGTCACTTAACTCAGCCGAGGGCAGGAGTATAACTGACACCGGACCCAGGTCCAGTGAGCACTAAATAGCCTCATTCTGCCAGAGAGAGGCAGCACAATTAACCCATAGTCTAACCAGGACGGGTCAAAGCGAAATCCCGTCCTGGATCATGACACTTAGTGTCAGCCTCCAGACGGCAGTAGCATACACCCACAGTACCTGTGTCCCCCAATGAGGCGAAGGAGAAAAGGGGTGACAGATTCCCTTTAAGAGAGCCTGGGGTCAGTACCAAAGCATTTGAAGGCAATTGCCCCGACTTCCATACCGGGGATCCCTTTGAGAGGCTTGGGGTCAGAACCAAAGCACTGGATTGATTTGCCGTGATTTCCATACCAATGATCCCTTTAAGAGGGAAGATGTGCCTATGCGATGGAGGATGTGTGATGGGGATATAGGAAGGGGAGGGGGGGGATTCATTTCTGTCGTGTGCTCTGTGCTCCTTTCTGGGGGGGTAGACAATGGCTGGGAGCTAATGTTACCAGGGATGCTAGATTTGTTTCACCCAGTCAGTGTCTGCTGAGGTGTTGTCAAGTGGGAAAACTTGCTCATAGCAACCAATCACAGCTCAGCTTCTTTTAACCAGCTCTGGTGAAATGAAAGATGCTTCGTGATTGGTTGGCGATACACACATACATACAGATTTTATATATATCTATTATATAAAGCTCAAGTGTGCGTATGTATGTACGTATGTATGTATGTATGTATGTATGTATGTATGTCCGGGATTGGCATCCGCACCGTCGCAGCTACAGCCACAAAATTTGGCACAGTCACACGTCTGGACCACGAGAGCGTCATAGGCTAAGTTGTGAGGCGAAATTTTAACCCTGCGCGTTCCAATTCACCAAACAATTTTGCCCCTATCTACATAATGGGGAAAAAGTGTGTGTGTGTCAAGCCCCGCCCCTCATTATGATGTCATAATGGTTGCGATGGCGACGCTGATGTCATCATAGGTTTCAAGCCCCGCCGCTCATTATGATGTCATAATGGTTGACTATGGGATGGAGGATGTGTGATGGGTATATGGGCACTGGACTATGGGATGGAGGATATGTATGACGGGTATATGGGCTCGGGACTATGGGATGGCGGATATGTATGATGGGTATGTGGGCACGGGACTATGAGATGAAAGATGTGTGATGGCTATATGGGCACTCGACTATGGGATGGCGAATATGTATGATGGGTATATGGGCACTCGACTATGGGAGTGAGGACATGTATGATGGGTATATGGGCACGGGCATATGGGATCGTGGATATGTATGATGGGTATATGGGCACGGGACTATGGGATGGAGGATAATTATAATTTGCCATAACTAACCACAGTTGGTTACTATGACAGCGCCGGGCTCTTCAGCTAGAGATATCTATCTATATATTATATAATATATATATATATATATATATATATATATATATATATATATATACACACACACACACACACACACACACACACACACACACACACACACACACACACTGCATCAGCTGAGCGGTTCACTAGCAGTTCAGTTCATCAGACGCTGCCAAAGGAACAAAACTAAAGTGGAGGTGGAAGATGGAGGCAGGCGAAGCTAAAGCTGCTCAATGCGCAGGTGCAAGATTCCCAGCCCCGCAGTGTGAACACTTCATAACACACTGCGGGGCGAGATCAGGGGACTCCAAAACACGCAGGCGCGATAGCCTGATGTCATTTGTCAGGCAGCATGCACTGCGCATGCCCGAGAACCGTTGAACAACGCAGACGCCCTCCAGCATCCAACACTGGAGGTGGCGCCGGACACTACAGGGGGGGGTTGATGGACAGCTGGGAGGCGGCTTAAACAGAGGGACACTCCATACGTCTCTGACTAATTCCAGGTATGAGGACCTTATAAAAGTCAATATTTCGCCATTAATGGGGGTCAAAAACAGAAGAGCCACCTTCACAGAATGCAGCCTTAGTGCTGCTGAAGGTGGCTCTTTTAGTTAAAAACGCCCTGGGGGGGGTGTGACAGGTTCCCCGTTAACTAGTTAGCAGCCCCTGGTGGATCACGATTCCACCCGTGGCTGTTATGGGCACATGATAGCTGATCAAATCAGCTGTCATATGCCAGGAAAGATGCGGGCTCAGCGCCGGAGCTCGCATCAAAGAGGGACACAGGACCTATGATGTATACATACGTCATAGGCCCTGAAGTGGTTAAAAAAGAAAATTAAATCCGACAGGTTCCCTTTAATATAAGAACTGACTAATGTGGCTAGTGGTCCAAAACATATAAGAGTTTGTTATGCAAAACTAGGTCTCCATCTGTGTCAGAATGGCTGCATAATGGTTTATGAAAGTTTACACTATCTCTGCCCGCCTAGCCTGACTGACAGCTACTAGTGTCCCTCCTGTTGAGATCTCACACTGCTCGGTACAAGCTGCAGCCATCAGTCATGCAGATTGAGTAGAGACCAAATTACACTGGAGTCAAGAATGCTCTTAGTCTTTAGCTAGACTCATAAAATGCTCATTATGGGTTCCATTATACTGTGTGGAAGAGGCTGTGAGGACATCATTCAGCGAGGGAGTGGGTTGACTGGGGACATCATATTCTGTAGGGGAGATCTGTGGATTACTGTACAAGGGCAGCATGATGCATAACCTTTACAAAAAGCTGTAAATTACCGTATTTTTCAGATTAGACACTCCGGATTATAAAACGCACCCCACGTTTTTAGAAGAAAAATAGGATTTTTTTTTTTTATAATCCATGTGTCATATTGCATACCGGGGGTGGTGGCTGCGGTGAAGCGGGGTCTCAGGGTCGCTGCAAGCCACAGGCTGGGATGAGGGGGTGTTTCGACGTGCAATGCTCCGCTGCGGGTGTCCGGCAGTGCTGCTGGGGTGCAATCTGGCGCATGCGCAGATGGAGATCTCGGCATCAAGATCTCAGGAGATGAGAGTTCATCTTGATGCAGAGATCTTCATCTGCGCATGCGCCACCCCCTGGCAGCCATTTTCCCAGAGTCAACCGCATAGGAAAACACAGAACTGCGGGGCTGCGGCCTTTCACAAAATGTCGGCAGAGCCCCCCGCTCCGCCGGAGACCCCAGTAGCACTGGTAAGGTATATACGCATTATAAGACGCACCCCCCATTTCCCCTCCAAGTTTGGAGGAAAAAAAAGGTGTCTTATAATCCATAAAATATGGTATATGGTTTTGATTAGAAAACATGCTACAATAAGCCCTATCGTAACATGTATTAACCAAAGATAATTCTATACAATATTAAAAGGAATCTGTCAGCAGGTTTCCTTATTTAATCTGAGAGTAGCATAATATAAAGAACTGGAAACCTGATTACAGGGATGTTTCACTTATTGAGTTTACATACAATCAGCATTTTATAGGCAGGAGACTATCACTAGACGACTGTCTCACCTATTAGGCTAATTGTGTAACACCGCCTCGACCACTGATTGGCAGCTTCCTGTGTACACTGTGCACTGTCGTCAAACTGCCAGTCAGTGGTGTGATCAGGGTTATACACAGCTCTGCATTCTGAACACTGCTACATCTACAGCAGAGAAAATAGGGATTCCATAAAAAGTGCCCAAAGCAGCCAGTAAGTGATAAATTGCTAGAATCAGGCTCTCTGCCTCCACATTATGCTGCTATCAGTTTGCATAGCAGAAAATGCAAACAAATTCCCTTTAAGTGATAAAATCTAAAATAATAATCAGAACTATGTTTGGTCGGTGGGTTTGTCCCTCCACAACAGTTAAGGTTTCTCATGTGCCCCGTTAAGAAAATTAATTGCCCACCCCTGGGATACACAATTCCACTGACATCACTGGTAAAAGTCATACCTAGGAAGGAACTCTTCTTGGCTTATCTGATCTAATGGATTCACAATTTCCATGGCATCCAGAAAAAGCTAAAGGAGAGAAAAAAAACACAAACAAAACTATAATAAAGGTATAATTCAATGTAACTTCCAGTGGTAGAGAGTCCAGGGGCTTTCATAATTAAAGTAAAAGGGCTAGCTTGCCAGAATTACCCAAATGAATTTGATAGTAAACCAGAAAAAAAAGTTAACTCCTCCCCTGCAGTATACACCCTCTCGCTGGATGAGAAGTCTCCAGTTCAGTGAAACAACCAGTAGGAGCTTAAACAGTCAACAATAACCATAACTATGTCACAACCTAAGAATGCTACAATGAGCCAGTAGGCTAAACAGGGTGGGTGCTGTGTCCCCCAATGAATGGCTCGGAGAAAAGGATTTTACAGCGAGTATACAAAAATCCCTATTTCTCCTACGCCTCATTGGGGGACACAGACAGTGAGACGTCCTAAAGCAGTCCCTGGGTGGGGAGCATATATCTGCTAATACACCATGTACCACTGAGTCAACACTGAGGTACTGCCGATTGCAGGAAGCGTCTGCAGAGAGCTGCATCCGCAGAGGCCTGAGAATGAATTTGGTAATGTTTTGTAAAAGTATGCAGACTGGACCAAGTCGCAGCCTTGCAGACCTGTTCTGCCGAGACCTGGTGCCGAATGGCCCAAGAGGCGCCCACTGACAGGGTAGAGTGCGCCTTAATCCCCGCTGAGACAGGCGCGTTCCTGACATGGTAGGGTTCCTGAATCGCCAAGCGAATCCACGTGGCTAGCGTTGCTTTTGACGCGGCTAGACCTTTCCTGTGCCAATTGGGTAGTATGAACAGGGCACCTGACTTGCAGAAGGGAGCCGTCCGCGAGATGTACCGTCTCAGCGCCCTAACCACATCCAGGGTGTGGAGGGCCTTCTCAATGCGATGGACTGGCGCCGGACAAAAGGAAGGCAAAACAATTTTCTCGTTGAGATGGAAAGAGGAGACGACCTTGGGCAGGAAGGATGGGGACGTCCTGAGAACTACCTTGTCCTGATGAAAATTCAGGAACGGAGAACGGCAGGAAAGGGCTGCCAATTCCGAAACTCGTCTGATTGACGTAATTGCCACTAGAAAGACCACCTTCCAAGAGAGGACGGTCAGTAACATGCCCTGCAGCAATTCGAAAGGAGCCCCCTGTAAGGCCCCGAGTACCAGGTTAAGGTCCCATGATTCCAAAGGCCTTCTATAAGTAGGAGCGACATGGGAAACTCCCTGAATGAACGTCTTGACCTGAAGTTTGGTGGCAATTTTGTGTTGGAAAAGCACTGACAAGGCTGAAATTTGGCCCTTGAGCGAGCTAAGCGCGAGTCCTGATTTTAATCCGGATTGAAGGAATTTCAATATGGCTGGAATGGAAAACACCAGAGTGGATCGACCATGATCCTTGCACCACGAAAAAAAAAGGTTTTCCATGTGCGGTGATAGATCGCATGGACCCAGGCTACCTAGCACTAATCATGGTGGAAATCACGTCATGAGAGAAGTCATGTGCTAAAATCCAGGATTCAACGGCCACGCTGTCAAAGCCAGGGCCCCGGAGTTCTGGTGGTAAATCAGGCCCTGTGAGTAAATCCATGCGATCTGGAAGTCGCCAGGGGACGTCAGCAACTAGTTGTATTAGTTCTGGATTCTATGCTCGGCGCGGCAAATCTGGCGCGACTAGGATCACTGGTACTCCCTCCGCTCTGATCTTCTTGATGACCCTCGGAAGCAAGGGAAGAGGGAGAAAGATGTACGGGAGCCGGAGCCAGTGCCATGGCAGAACTAGGGCATCCGCCGCTCCGATGGTGCATGGATCGCGCGATCGGGCAATGAACCGAGGCACCTTGTTGTTTAGTCTTGAGGCCATGAGATCCACATCAGGAGTCCCCCAATGATGACAAATCTGCTGAAAGACTTCCGGACGAAGAGACCACTCAACGAGGCAATGCCTTGGCGACTGAGAAAATCTGCCGCCCAGTTTTCTACGCCTGGGATGTGGATTGCTGAGATGGGCAAATGGTTGGTCTCGGCCCAATGGAGGATGTGACTCACTTCGTGCATGGCCATCCTGTTCCGGGTACCTCCCTGGCGGTTGATATACGCTACAGCCGTGGCGTTGTCGGATTGGATAAGGATGGGGTGACCTGCGAGGAGATGGTGGAAACTCCGTAGAGCTAATCTCGTATCTCCAAAATGTTGATGGGGAGACGTGACTCTCGGGTTGATAAGCGACCCTGTGTCGTGTGGTGACAAAAGACCGCACCCCAGCCGAGAAGACTTGCGTCGGTGGTTACTACCAACCATCTTACTGGGAGAAAAGACCTCCCTTGATTCAGGAAGGACCTCAGTGTCAACCACCTGAGGGCTTGCCTGACCCGCAGGGACAAAAGCATCCGACGGTCCAGGGAGAGCGGGTTCTTGTCCCAAGCCAACAGCAATGTGTGTTGTAAGGGACGGAGATGGAACTGTGCAAATGGAACTGCTTCCATTGCAGCCACCATCTTTCCGAGAACTCTCATGCTGAAATGAATGGCGTGAGAAACTGGTCGGGAAAGAGTCCACGCTGCCTGTTGTAAGGCAGTCATTTCTGGAGGGAGAATGACCAACCCGCGGGAAGTGTCCAAGATCATTCCTAAAAAGGAAATCTGCTGAGCCGGTTTTGGGAAAGACTTTTCAAACTTTATCTTCCACCCCAGGCGAGAAAGTGTATTTACGGTTATATCCATGGATTCCTCGCAGGCTGGAAGGGCAGGACCCTTGATGAGCAGGTCATCCAGATACGGTAACACCACTACTCCCCGAGAGTGGAGCATGGCCATGACAGCCGCCATGACCTTGGTAAAGACCCTGGGTGCGGTGGTAAGTCTGAAGGGCAAGGCAACAAACTGGAAGTGTTCCATGTGAATTGCAAAACGCAGGAACTGCTGGTGGGACGGGTAGATCAGAATGTGAAGGTAAGTGTCCTTGATGTTGATAGATGCTAGGAACTCCTTTTTCCATGGAAGCGACAGCTGATCGGAGAGATTCCATTCGGAATCGCCGTACCTTGACAAACTGATTTAACAGTTTGAGATCCAGAATGGGTCGCATCGTCCTGTCCTTCTTTGGAACCACAAAAAGGTTTGACTAAAATCCTCTGAACCTTTCGTGATGAGGGACCGGAATGATGACTCCGTCCCTTAGCACAGCCCGAAGGAAGGCTCTTGTCTTGTTCTTGGGGGGAGAATTCTCTCTTGTATCTGGAGGACACCAGCTCCCTGACCCACTTGTCGTGCACGACCGCGAGCCAGGTGTGGCTGAAGGAAAGTAGGCGACCGCCTACTTTGTCGGTGTCAGCCGGATACCGCAACAAGTCATTGGGTAGATCTATGAGATCTGGCTCCCCTAGATCCAGGAGCCCTAGGCCTGGGTTTCCAAGAGTGGTTAGGTCTGTATGAGACCTGGGAGTCTGTCTCCGCACGGGGACCGACCTGATCCGGAAGACAAGGTAGAGGAGGACCAACCGGAATTGTTGCGAAAAGATCGAAAACGCGTTGGCTGTTGGTTGCGAAACGGACGGACAGCCTTTTGTTGAGGAAGGAATTTACTTTTCCCCCTGGTAGTGTCAGAAATGAGTTGGTCCAGTTTCTCTCCAAAAAGACGACCCGTCTGAAAGGGGAGAGAAGTCAACGATCTTTTAGATGTGGCATCCGCCCACCAGTCGTGGAGCCATAGGGCTCTTCTAATGGAGATCGCATTAGCGGCAGTTTGAGCAGCGCAACTGGCGGCATCAAAAGCAGCATCCACTACAAAGTCCGCTGCGTGAATTATCTGCCTGGCGATAGTGGTTGCCTCTGGAGGAAGATTGGTGCCCTGGAAGGAAGTAATCAGGACGTCTGCCCAAGCGGCCATTGCCTTAGTGACCCAAATTGCCATGAAAGATGGAAAAAGCGCTGCTCCTGAAGCTTCAAAAACTGAACAGGCAAGGTAGTCAATTTGACGATCAGAGGGGTTTCTGACTGAGGAACCCTCAGAAATGGATAGGGGCGTTTTAGAAGCAAGACGCAATACAGGAGGGTCCACCAGAGGGGACTGTAACTAATCCTTCATTAGGTCTGGATCAAAAGGGTATTTAGCCACCTGAATAGACTTTTGCTCTGTGAACAGCTCATGTGGACGATCACTATGTTTCTGAACAATTTCCTTAAAGTCCAGATGGCTGGTAAATAACCTGCACACACGCTTGGTTTTCTTAAATGAGATAGGGTGTGCTGGAGCGGGAATATTTTCCTCATCCAACTTCAGAATCCTGTTGACTGGTTCTATAAGAGAATCAAGCAGCTCTTGATCAGTTGGGGGATTCTGAGGAGCTGACGTGTCAGATTCGAATTCAGAGTCGTGCTCGCTGTGAACCTCAGGAGAGGGAGAGCGAGACAGGAGTCGCAGATGCTGAGGCACGAACGTGCCTAGGGGACACGTCATGGGTCCGCTTTCTAGAGACCTGACCATCCCTTGAACGAGTACGGCCCCTGCTGGTGGACGGTTCCCGGCCGATGCCAGAGCCCTCCTCGGGAGGTAAGGATGCTTTCTGACTTAAAGCGTCCTCCCGGAGGGAGAATAAAGCCTGGGTCAAAGACTCCACCGACCGTGACAGGGACGCAGCCCACTCAGGGGTACTAAATGCAGGAGGCCCGTTAGCAGCGGCGGCGAGGGGCGTTTGAGCGCAGTCAGGGTCGCAGGCCGAGGTGCAGGTCGGGTCGCAGTCCGTGCATAACGGATTAGTCACTGGGTAAGGCAGACTTGCAAGTGGTACGCACGGTAAAAAATGCAGTGTGCTTCTTAGCAGCTCGTTTAGCTTCCTTAGATTGAGACATAGCGCTCCTGAAAGGGTTAACGGCAGAGTGTCTACAGCTGCAGGGAATGTGACGGGAAGGGGTTAAGCTTTAATCTGAGGGCATATGCAGCTTATCCACGGGGTCCTGTGTTGTGTCCCCCGGCAGGAAAGCGGTGGGCCCTGTGGTGTCACCCGGTATCCGACAGCTTGCACGCCTCACAGATCGTATCCAGAGCAGGCTGAGGTAAAAGACATGGCCCCCGAGATTAGAATTGCGCGTCTCGTAAGAGGAGCCAAGAGGAGGGGGCGGCGCTATCCAACTTGCGGCCTAGTAGGCCGGAAAAGCCGGGGACTAAATTTTTGGGGAGTGATGGGGCGGCGGTGCACCGCCGCTGACGCTAAGTCAGCGCATCTCCCGGGGACCAGGACCCAACCCCATACCTCCACTTCAGTGCTAGGCAGGCCGCGCTGTCTGGGGCCATCCATGCAGGTCTTCTCATCCTCCTGGGCTGATGTAGCAGAGCTGGAGGAGTTCTTAAATGGGTATGCTCAATCGATCCTCCCTATGGCAGGGGGATGGAGAGCTATGGGGGCTGATTCAGGGCATTCGGAAGCGCTGTTCCAGCCTTCTCCATTGCACTCCATGCACTTGCCCTCGTATCCGAAGATTACCGGGACCGTAATGATCATCGCCAGAGGAATCAGCCCCAATTGTCACAGGAAAGTGTACGGGGAGGTATACTCCACGTGCTTGCCTGTTGTTGGCTCGGGGGAGAGCGGGCCGTAGAAAGGAACCGTCGCCCCCTTCACTCAGTTAGCTAAAAAATAAATGGACACATGGACTAAAAGTAGATGAAAATTGGAAGCAGCGCACTGATGAAAATTAGTTTGGGTTTGTGCAAATGAGAAAAACAAAGACGTGTGAATACGACCCAAAAATAAGTCGTCCGCTGCAACTGTTATTAAATACTTCAATAAATCTAATTGTAAACTGTTGTTTCTTTTTCAGCTGAAGGTGTAAATCGCAGGTAAGAGTCTTTCTCATCATTGTACAGTGTGTGGGGCGCATGCGCCACCTCGGCTCCATCCTACAGGGGCATCTCAGGGCTGGAGGGTCGGGGAACGCACCCCCAGCAAACAGCAGCTTATTCCCTATACTGTGGATTGGGGATAAATAAGTGGGAACATCTATTTTAACAGTTCCCATCAATTACTAGTGTTACCATACCTTCTAGTTAACCCTTACCTAATCTATGCATTGATGTATTTCCTTGTACTATAGGATGGACTTCACAGGATTCTATAAATTTACAACACTGAAGATCAAATATATAGAAAAGATCACAATTTTGTAAGTGATAAAAATGTAACGCTCTAATATAAACCAACCTTCTGGATTCCATAATGATGGCGCTGTCTCCTTATCTCTGATGACTGAGTCATTATATTCTGGGAGGGATGTTCCCCTGTAGATCCTGTCTGCACACAATATCTGTCTACACAGAGAGCCGCCATGTATTGGCCACCGCTCATGGATCGTATCTTACAGCACAAAGATGCCACAACACAGGGATTATTATTTCACTTGTTCAATGGTAGGAGCAGAAAACACAGGAGCCATTATGGTAGTATGGCTTCTTAGAAAGGAAGGACGTATACCTTCTCTAGGGATGTGTAGTCAGATCTCATCTGACAGTTTTCCCAATGAATTTACAGAAAATTCAAAAATAAAATAAAAACGGCGGGGGTCTGAAGCCAGACCCAAGTGCGTCCTATAGACACTAAGCAAGAACTGGAGAAACCTCATCCAGCGAGAGGGTGTATACTGCAGGGGAGAAGTTAACTTTTTCTCTGGTTTACTTAGTGTCCTCCTAGTGGCAAGCAGCATAACACCCACTGTCTCTGTGTCCCCCAATGAGGCGTAGGAGAAAATAAATTTATTAAAATCAGCTGTCATGTGTGGGGAAAGATGCGGGCCCCGGCATGGAGTCGGGGACACGACATATGACATACATATACATTATGTCGTGAAGGGGTTAAGCCATTAGTGGGAAAAACTTACCCATTGTTGTAAAGGAGAGAACTTCTCCGACACAGCCTTCAAAACTTCTTGGCTGATAATTCCACCTGTCGCTGCGGCAAGAGGAGAAAGAAAACCTCGAGCTGTCCAGGAAATCCACTTCACCAAGTGCTTGTCAAGCAAGGGCTGGAATTCAAGACAATGAAGTTTGGGTGGGAACCAGAAAATTTACCATGTGTAGAAATGTGAAACTAACGTGATTAACTTCTTTATTATAAGGGGTGAAGAGGTAAAAAAAAAAAAGAGAATAAAACACTAGATGTTTCTAAACTCACCAATCACAACAGCAATGATGTCACAAGTACACCACAAATCGCTGGGCTCAGCCATTGTCTTTATGTAGACATCATAAGACTGCTCAGACCAGTGATTGGCTGTAAAGGTCACATGTGATGCACTCCTGATATCAGCACTGCAGTTAGTCAACACAGACCTGCAGCAGCGAGAGAGAGGTATTGTTGAAGCAACAATACTGTAAACGAGTACAAAAATTATTGTTTACCCTCCCCAAGAATCCTGAATAGAAAAAAAAAAAAAAAAAAGTGTGACAGAAACACCCTTCAAAAGTGACAATAAAAGGTCAAAGTTAAAGGGGTTGTCTGATACAAAGGCAAATGGGCATTATTTGTATCAAAAATAAACTACTCACACACACTGCTAACATGTTCCACTAGCCAGAGTTTAGAGATATATATTTTTTGAGAACCTCCCAGTGCTTGCAGGGATACCTCAAATGAGTCATCCTCAGGGGGCAGAGGCAGCAGTCACTGATGTAGCTTCTTATCCCACCCTGAAAGGAGAGTCAGTGACATCTAGGTGATGTGCTAGTCCCTACTGTACTGAGCACGCATCAGTTCTCAACTCTGCTCTCTTGCCAGCATGTCACTGCTCATCAGAGCTGGCAAGGGAGCGCTCTGTCATTGTCCATTAAAAAGAATATTGCGTAGTGACAAGATCCTACTGAGCATACATTGGGATTGACAACCAACACATGCTTAGTAGAGAAGGGACTAGCCCAGCTCTTGAAATGGAAGTTAGAGATGATTCTTCATTTAAGGGTGGGGACAGAGGCTGCAGCAGTGACCGGTGAATACTCATTTGAATAATGTACGGAGGGTTCTCAAACGAGGCGTCACCACAAACCAAGTAGGTAAAAAAAAAAAAAATAATAATAATAATAATAATAATAATAATAATGCAGAGAGGGTAGTGAGGGAGCGATGGGGGCTTTTTATTTAAAGTATTAGAAAAGAGGGATTTTTGGTACTTACCGTAAAATCTCTTTCTTGGAGTCTTCATTGGGGGACACAGGTTACCATGGGACGTCCAAAAGCAGTCCCAAGAGTGTGAAAGAAATGCTGAGAAAAGGGTACTTAGGTCGGCCGTTGGACCGCCGCCTGCAGTATCTTCCTAGCCAAGCCTGCGTCAGCAGAGGCGTGAGTATCTACCTTGTAAAATCTCACGAAAGTACGAAGAGACGACCAGGTAGCAGCCTTGCAAACCTGCAAGGCCGAAGCCTGGTTACGAACGGCCCAGGAAGCTCCCACAGCCCGGGTAGAGTGATCCCTCACCCCCGGAGGAGGCTGTTTTTCCTGAACGTGGGTTGCCTCCAGAACCGCTGAACGAATCCAACGAGCAATGGTGGATTTGAGGCTGGAAACCCTTTCCGACGACCTTCAGAGACGACAAACAGGGAATAGGACTAACAGAAGGAAGCAGTCCTAGCAAGGTAGACTCGAATTGCCCTGACCAAGTCCAACTTGAGGAGGGATCTCTCCAAGGGATGAGTTGGAGAGGTACACAGAGAGGGAGGATGATGTCCTCATTGATGTGAAAGGCAGAGACTACCTTTGGCAGAAAGGCAGGAACCAGTCTGGAACTACCTTATCCTGGTGCAGAACTAGGAAAGGAGAATGGCAGGACAATGCTGCCAACTCCGAGACCCTCCTAATAGAGGTGATGGCGACCAGGAAGGCCACCTTCCATGAGAGGAGGGAAAAAGAAATATCCTGAATCGGCTCAAAGGGCGCACGCTGGAGGACGCTCAAAACAAGATTTAGATCCCATGGATCGACCGGAGACTGCTAAGGAGGCGCTATATGAGCGACGCCCTGAAGAAAAGTCTTCACCTGGGGAAGGGAACGCAGATACCTTTGGAAAACGATAGCCAGAGCGGACACCTGACCCTTTAAGGTACTGAGGGAAAGGCCGGAATCGAGACCAGTCTGTAGAAATCCAAGAACGAAGGGAAGAGAAAAAGTCATAGGAAAAACTGTTGACCTCACACCACCGAAAGAAGGCTTTCCAACATCTGTGATAGATGCGTGATGACGCTGGCTTTCTTGCCTTAATCATGTTCTGGATGACCTTGTGGGAAAAACCTGCGTCTCTCAAGACCGTGGCCTGAACGGCCATGCCATTAAACTCAGAGACCGAGAATTTGGGTGGAAGAGGGGCCCTTGCGATAGAAGGTCTGGAAGTCTCCAGGGAACGTCCGAGAGCATGTTCACTAGCTCCTCATACCAGGCCCTTCGTGGCCAATCTGGAGCTACTAACAGAACGGGGACCCCTTCTGCCTTTATCTTTTTCACGATTCTTGGAATCAGGGGAAGAGGTGGGAACAGATAAGGCATGCGAAACTGGGACCACAAGTGCGTTGCAACCGACGGCCATCTGATCCCAAGACCTGGCTACGTACTGGGGAACCTTGTGGTTTGTTCGAGACGCCATGAGGTCGACATCCGCAACGCCCCACCTCAGGCAAATTTGGTGAAAGACGGAGGGGTTGAGAGACCACTTGCCTGACACGAGCCCCTGACGGCTCAAGAAATCGGCTTCACAGTTGTCCACCCCTGGAATGTGGACGGCAGATATGGCGGGAACATGGCTTTCCGCCCAACGCAGAATCTTTGCCACCTCCAGTATGATCTGCTTGCTGCGAGTTCCGCCTTGGTGATTTATATAAACCACGGCCGTGGTGTTGTCCGACTGGATGTGGACCGGCTTGCCGGCGAGGATGGACTGCCAGCGGATGAGCGCAAGAAGGATTGCCCTAATCTCCAAGAGATTGATTGGGAGTAGAGTCTCCTGAGCATCCCAGCGGCCCTGCGCTGTGAGGTGAAGGAAAACCCCTCCCCAACCCATGAGACTGGCATCGGTGGTGATGACTTGCCACTGAATAAAATAAAGGATGGAATCTCCAGCGCTGGACTTCAGTTAAAAATACATCATTTATTGTAAATTCTTAAAATAGAACAGAAAAAAGTATGGATAAGGACATACAGGCAGATGGGGTCTCTGGTGGTCTCCAACCAACGCGTTTCGACCTAGAGGGTCTTACTCATGGTTCACACTAGACCAATACTGACGACTACAAATAGTACAAAAACTAGTAAATCACAGGTGTTGGACAAAAGAATTAATGAAAATAGGGAGTATCCCTACCAGTTAACTCTTGCAAACACTCAGCCTAATGTGGAGCTGAAACAAAAACTTGTCGGAAAAACAGGAAAAAAAAAAAAAAAAAAAAAATCTAATAAAAAGATATCATAAGAATATAATAACAATCACAAAAAATATCAGAATAACCAGAATTGAATAGGACTAAGTAGAATGTAAATATACAGAAGAAAATATCAATCTAATTGCAATATTAAATCAAGTCGTTTGTTCAGACCTAATGGTACTCTTGTATTTAATTTAAAAATCCAAAAGGATTCACGATTTAATAATTTTCTCCTGAAATCACCTCCCCTAGTAGATCTATAGACTTTCTCTATTGCTATAATTTTGAGACTATCAGTTTTACCTCCATGAACAGTTTTACAATGATAAGAAACTGCTGAAATATTATAATTACTACTAGTAGCTTCTGACAAGTGTTTCCTAATTCTCTTTTTAAGAGGTCCTATTGTACAGCCTACATATTGTAGGTTACAAAAAACGCATTCAATAACATATATTACTCCTTCTGAATTACAATTTATGTGAGACTGAATAGGGTATGATATGCCAGTAACACTAGAAGTGAATCTGCTGGTTTTAACCACATAGTTGCAGACTTTACAGGGATGATGTCCACATTTGGAAAAGCCTTTATATGACAACCAAGTATTATTTTTAGTTCTCCTATTGCTGATAAAAAGACTGGGGGATAAGATATCGCTCAAAGCAGGAGCTTTCCTGGCTATGTATCGTATCTGGGTATTGTCCAGAATTTGACCAAGTTTATTATCATTGTGTAAAATAGGTAAATATTTTTTGACAATGTCCTTTATCTTATTGAATTGTGGACTGTACATGGTAGAAAAACTAACTATAGGACGGTCATGATTATTGCAGGAGGCCCGTGTGCGATTCTTTTTCTTGTTAGCAGTAACTCCAGTGTGTACAAGGCTCAAAGGAGATTCATTCAGCAGGGTGTGTCTATGGATCCTGCTGACAATATTATCAGCTTTCCTTAGCATCCAATTAGCATATCCTCTGTCCTTAAGTCTAGAGAGGGTTCTGTTTGATTCTTTAGCAAATGTTATAGGTGAACTGCAATTTCTTTTTAACCTAATTAATTCTCCCACTGGAATGTTTTTAACCACGTGCTTGGGGTGACAAGAATAAGCTTGTAAAATTGAATTTGTATCTGTGGGTTTTCTGAAAGGAAAAACGCAGACCTTTTGGCTGTCAGGATTCACAGACAAAGTCACATCCAGATAACTGATAGAAAAATCCGACACTGTAAATGTAAATGAAAGATTAAAATCATTCATATTAATATAGCTAATGAAATCACTAATCCCTGAGATGTCTCCCTTCCAAATCAAAATCAGGTCATCTATAAAGCGACCATATAGTTGTATATTTTGTGAAAAGGGATTATTGTTACATAAGATATATTTCTCTTCCCAAACAGCTACTGTAATATTAGCTAAAGCTGGGGAACATTTACCCCCCATACTTACTCCTTGTTTTTGTAAGAAAAAAATTCCATCAAATGAAAAATAATTATGTGAGAGAAGAAAGGAAACTGCATCCACAATGAAGGATTGAATTTCTATCACATATGTGCTATATTTGTCCAAAAAGAATGTGAGACTAGAAATAATCACATTGTGTGGTATGGACGGGTATAAGCCCACCACATCACAGGTAATCCATGAATATTCTGGTGACCAATGATAATCATCCAAGGCAGAGATTAACATTTTGGTGTCTCTGATATATCCTGGAAGATCAATGACCAAAGGTTGTAGGTAATGATCAACCCACTCTGCCAATTTCTCTGAAAAAGACCCTATCCCCGAAATTATAGTTCTAAAGGGGGGGGGGAACAAATCCTTGTGGATTTTAGGAAACGCATGATAAATGGGAATCACAGGGTTCTTGATATTAACATAATCATAAATTTTCTGTGTTATGGCCCCTGTGACTAAACCATCGTTTAATAATTTTGACAAATCACACTGAAATTTAGACGTGGGATCACTAGAAATGTTGGAATAGGTAGCAGAATCATTCAAAATGCGCAGATTTTCTGAATAATACAGACCAGCATTAAGCACTACTACTCCACCCCCTTTATCTGCCTGTCTCACCAGAATGTCAGCATTATCTTTTAACTCTTTCATAGCTGCTCTCTCTTGTGCTGTTAAATTGTCATATGTCATTTCTGTTATTTTATCAAGCTCCACTAAATCTTTCTCTATTAGTTCTTGGAATATATCTAGAATAGCAGGTCTGGACTGAACTGGATAAAACCCTGGATTGGGCATTTTAAAGAGATGATTTAAAGTCCTATTTTTTGGTAAGGAATGTGATTGTAAGTCTCTAAGAGTGGAATAGCCTATAAGATCTTTAAAAGAAAAATTTCCATAGGGAAAAATTAACTCAGGAATATTTGTAGATCCAGACAGTGACAAGGTCTCTGAAGAGGTGGACTGGTAGTCAAAATGACATTTCAAAGTTAAATTTCTGGCAAACTTATTCACATCTAGAAGAGTCTGATAAATATCAAATTTGTTGACTGGACTAAATCCCAAGCCTTTGCTCAAGAGAGTCAAATGAGCTTCTGATAGGATATAGCGTGAAAGATTTATTACAGGGCATGTTGATATCTCCTCCTGTTTCTGAAGTGGTAGTTTCTTTTTATGTTTCCTCCCCGCTCTTCTCCGTCGTTTTTTGATCTCCTTACGATAATTCCATCACTACGGATATCCTCAGAATGATTAGTGTTGAAGGAAGCATCTAAGAACTCTTCTGACGTAATCAGATTAGAATTTTAATTGCCACTGAATAGGAAGGAAGGATCTTCCGCGTAGGACCGAGGTGGAAAGCGTCCACCCGGTTAGGGATTGCCTCACCTTGAGAGGCAGAAGTATGGGGGCGTGACCAGCTTGTTATGATCCCAATGCCAGCGCCAGGACCGACAAGTAGGCAAAGGTGGCATGCCCGGAGCAGAAAAAAAATGAAAGTAAGGCGCCGATTGGCTGTGGCCGGTGAGGGGCGTACCTGAGACCAAGGATGAGAGAGAATTGCCGCGCTAAGCTGGGGGCGTGTGCGGCAGGGGAAAAGAGCCCTCTGATAGGGAGAATGCCAGAGGGGGCGTGACCTAAACGGAGAACAGCCTGGAGGAAGAAGGCTGCAAAATGTCAGACAGCGAACACTGTAAAGAAAAAAGGGCGCAAAATTTGAATCTAGGTCCCGGGCAGAGGGAGAAACGGGAGCTGCAGGGGCCCTACCAATGAGCGCTGCTGCGTGGAGGGGGTTCATATTACCTGCTTGAATCCGGCTCCTCTTCATAGATGAGGACCACATCAGGCGCCCTCGGTAGGGAGAGGGTCCTGGGACAGAAGATCCTCCTTCCTGCATCGTCTCCAGATGGTGCAGAAGACGGCATCAACCCCTTAGTAAAAAAAAAGGAGGGAGGCCACCACCGGTGAGTGACCACCGTCTTCCTCTCAGCCCTCTCCGAGGAGAGGGATAAGGAGGGGAAAGGCGAGGACTGGCCACCAAGAGTCACCCTGAAACACCCAAAAGGGAGACAAGGGAAAAAGTCCTGCATGCGGGTCCGAGAGTGGGCGATGTAGGTGATACCACACTCTCTCTCTGTCGCATAAATGTGGGAAAACAGGGTGAGAAAAACTGCACCCTGTTACCTGAAGAGCTGTATCTGAAAAACAAAGGGGAAAATATTAATAAACACACAAAAAAACCTGTAAAGGAAAAACACTTGCGGACTTGGTGTTAGATCCAGGTCTGCCTGCTACAGACACTAAGCAAAAACTGAATTGCTTTGTGCCTGTCGGTGGGTGTATGCTACTGAGGAGGAGCTATTTTTTTTTCTTATTTGCATAGTGTCCGCCTCCTAGCGACAGCAGCATACACCCCATGGTAATCTGTGTGCCCCAATGAAGAGAGAAAGAAAGAGATATTACATTAAATAGACATTTAGGATTCAAATAAAAGTTAGTTTCGGACCACATGTTTAACTGAATTGAGACGAGTATAAACCAACCAACAATCCTGCCATTTTTTTTTTTTGCATCTTACATTTGACACTATTTACTGTCCTGTATAAATACAGTGTTCATTTATTTTGTAGGTTTGTAGAAACCAAATTTATAGAGTAATGATTATTTTATTACAATACATACCCTATTTTGAAAAAACATTACCAAATCAGTTGTTTTATGTTGCCATATTCTGAGAGCCCCAAGTCTTACACAGTTCCATCAGCAGAGCTATATGAGGGCTTATTTTTGGAGTGACAAACTAGTTTTCATTGGTACCAATAAGCTGTACATGAAACTTTCTTATCACTTTTATATACCTTTGTTCTACAGGTTGATATGTTCACAACAATGCCAAATATAAAAACCAGACGTCTTCGTTCCTCCTGGAACCACATTCAAGCTCCAGTTACTGTATATGCACTAATAAAGGCTTCTTATTTCTCCACATACTGGAGGAGTGCTACCATGTTGGGGGATATTATGTAACGCACACAAGCATTTTATCTGTAGACAAAATAGGACTGTTTTTTTGAGGGACAAGCTGTAGTTTTTACTGGTTCCCTTTTGGATACATGTGGCTTTTTGATCACTCTGTAATTTAATTTAGGAGGCATGAAAAAAATATACCTTAAATTGCTTTTTTAATGGAATTCACAGTGCAGTATATTTAAAGTGATACCCAACTTATATTGTTCTGTTTTTCTACTCTTGCACAAGAAAAACAAAAATCAGATTGAGAACAGTACTGTGTGAGGACTGTTTTTTTTACATAAAAAGTAGTGTTAGCATCACTTGGGACACATGATTTTTGCATCATTTTTTTCTGGTCATGAGGCAAGATTAACATAAACAGCAATTCTGTTATTTCAGATTTTTATGGCTTTCACTGTGCAGGATAATCGTTTTTTTTTCGGCAGAGGACATTATGAATGCAGAGATACCAACTATGCAATGTTTATGCAGGTTTTTTTTTTTTAATTAATAAAAGGTTTGTTTTTTGTTTTCCTAACAGCAGCATCAAAGGGGTTAAAGTTGCTGGATTGGATCTAGTGCTGGTTCCAACATACGCATCAGGAGCTTAGCTGTGTAAGGCAGCCGTCTCCTGTTGGCACGGGCACAACTCCTCAGACTGTGCCATCCCTGTGACGCGATGCTACCCTGAATTGCCGGCAACCACTTGCAGTTATGTCACTTTGCGGGAAGGTGTTAATACTAAGAAACTACAACAGCTATAGGACGGCAGTTTGCTGATAAGGTTGCGTGCATGAAAACCAATGATATCGTACATGTGAACCTATTACTTCTACATGGAAGATAAAACAATAGTCGGAGATATAAAATAATCAAAACAATAAAGGCTTTAACCCGAGAAGCAGTCTTCAGGCTGTGAAACCTACTTTACTCTGCAGATTTTCATTTACAGATGCCGCCAAGGTCTGCATCTCTTCAGCATCCTGAAGGCACCTGCAGGAACAAGATTTCATATACTAAGCCACATATACATTCATAGTTTTACTAAAATGCAATGAGACTCAAATCCTAAAACTGTCTGGTTACATAATATGCGAGTGAGCAGTTGCATCGCAGTGTTAGTCAAGTACAACGACCAGGATAAGCGAGGGGCTACCGTTGTGGGAGCTGGAACACCCACCTGTGCCCGGAACCAGCCAAGATTTTCAATAGTAGTTATTTTTTTACAGGGCTTTAAGTGCTTAAATTTACATAATCCAATTCCAGCACCAGGTCTCCCTTAAGACTGCAATTCCAATTCAGGACCT
Source organism: Dendrobates tinctorius (assembly GCF_039654945.1). Taxonomy (NCBI): domain Eukaryota; kingdom Metazoa; phylum Chordata; class Amphibia; order Anura; family Dendrobatidae; genus Dendrobates; species Dendrobates tinctorius. The sequence goes on from NW_027361679.1 coordinate 59,600,905, forward strand.
GCAAGCCATGTTTACAAATTTACAGCTGCCGCGTGCCAAAATTAATTCAATACATCTCACATACATGTAAGGATATGGACATGCTGCCCACGTTTCCCTCTTGAAGAAACATATTTATTATTGGACAATGTTATGTGATATGAGAACTGTGATGTACTGTTTGAATACTTTGACAATAGGGATAGTAAGAATTAATGTTTGTGACTAGCACAAAGTGGGAGGGACTGAGTTGCAGGGAAAGTGCCAATTTTGTGTATGACAAGTGGACCTAAGGGTCCAAGGTGAGCAGTGCTGCATTGTCAGAAGTCTCTAAGTGAGAGGAGACCAAAGAAAAGAGTCACTTGTGTTCTAGATCTGGCTAAGAGACAAAGTGACCTTCCGGAGCCGGGTCCTGGGAGAAGACACCTAGCAGAGAGGCCTAGAGGTTACCGCTGTCAAAGGTAAATGGGCCTGGACAACACAGAGTACAACAGATGCATAGATTGCCCGGGCGGGAGTTCTAGAGCGTCAGGGAGCTGTATGCCAAGTCCGGCCATAATGGCACCTTAAGGAGAAGAAAGAGGTGGAACAAGTAAAGGACTCTTGTTGAGCAGGACTTTAAATTTCAAGCTATCTTGTGGTGAACTAGTGAGAAACAGTGGAAACAGATGACCAATAGAAAGAGTAAAAGAGGAAAAAAAAAGTGAAAATAGAGAACAATAGCGAAATGAAGGAAGGAAATATGTGGAAAGTGCTTCAAGATGTTAAGGAAACGTTCATAAGACTGTGTACCCGCTTTCTCTTGTATATATTCCCTACAATGTTTCTGTTCAGTAACAAGCTTATTTTGGAATGGTGGTCTCCCTCATTGAACGGTAAAACATCTGGTCCTGGCATAACAACATTGATTACATGTGGCCTACACGAGTGTAGCTCCCTCACAGCACAAGTCCACACACCCAGCCCAGGACCCCCACTTTCATGTACCTCGACCACGGCTTCCGCCCCGAGCCACGTTCTATACACTCGTCAAATTAACGCTGCGTAAAACACGCTGGGCAGTTACCTATCAAATTTTCAGTACTTAAAAAAATAATATATTCAATGCATCTATTAATGAGGGTGAGGTGACCTAGCAACATTCATGTATAACATCCTAAGCAAGGCACAATCAGCTCTTCATGGCTGCATCGTACGGCAGTTTATTACAGCACAGAGGCCAGTCTTACATTTGCTAAAACTACCTTATGTTTGGCAGACGACCATGCTTCTCCTGGAAATGATCCATTGCCAGCATTGCTGAGTGGATGCTTAATGGTGCCTGAAAATATAGAAGAAAAATAAGGCACAGGTACTGAAATACTCGGACTTACAAAATACACAATACAAACTCACAATACTCTCCAGCTAGCAAATCTTTGTAATTCTGCACTTACCAAGGACATTTGTAATTCTCAGTATTAGAGCAATTTATCACGTGGATTGCTAGAATATCAGGGCCCCATGGATATAAAGATTGTTAAAGATTATTTTTATTATTTATATAGCCATTATAATTCATTTATCTGATTTAGGGATTGAATCAGACTTTTTTTTTTTGCAAAAAAAACAAACAAAAAAAAAAAACGAGCCAGGACTAAAGTAAAAGCATTAAATTGATTTACTAATTAGTGAACTTTATTAAAGCCAAACTATAAAAAATATGCCATAAAAATCCTAAAATACAGATAAGGACAAATTGGTGGATGAGCCACTGTAAAAACCCCAATAGTGTGAAAATTCTCAATCTGTTTTTTTGCAGTTTGAATACCAAAACTTTTACCAGAATGGAGCAAAGCACAGAATGCTTTCTTACCAATGACTTGGTGATCTTGCAAGCTTTACTAGGGCCGCTTGATGCAATATGGTGGCTCAGTGGCTTACACATGTAGAATTGCAGCACGGAGATACTGGGTTCAAATCTACCACGTCCAAAATTTGTAAGGAGTCTGTATGTACGCCTCGCTTTTGCATGGGTTTCTACCGGTTATCTCCTACACTCCAAGTCACTGATAAAGAATTTAAACTGTCATTACCCATTGGGGCTCACAATGTCTATATAGTGGTGTAGAATAGTGATAAGCTTGGATAAGGTGTAAGCTCGGGTGCTAACAGGGTGTCTTTGAAGTGCTCGAAAGATGGATTTTTGGTTCTTACCGTAAAATCTCTTTCTTGGAGCCTTCATTGGGGGACACAGATTACCATGGGTGTATGCTGCTGCTTCTGTTAGGAGGCTGACACTATGCAAAAACAAGAAAATTGGCTCCTCCCCGGCAGTATACACCCACCGACAGATACCAAGTACCTCAGTTGGTGAAAAAGCTTTAGGAGAAGCAACGAAAAACTCTAAAGATATGTACCAACCCAACAAGGGACTCAAAGACCCAACACGGTACAACTTAAACAGGGAGGGTGCTGTGTCCCCAATGAAGGCTCCAAGAAAGAGATTTTACGGTAAGAACCAAAAATCCATCTTTCTTTATCGCCTTATTGGGGGACACAGATTACCATGGGACGTTCCAAAGCAGTCCCAAGGGCGGGAACAGCAATAAGGAACAAAAGACCAGGAAGGGCTTAGGTCAGCCGGTACGCCACCGCCGCCTACAGAACCTTCCTACCAACAACTGCATCCGACGAGGCCTGGGTATGAACCCTATAGAACCTCGCAAACGTGTACAAAGACGACCAGGTCGCGGCCCTGCAGATCTGTAAAGCCGAAGCCTGTGTCGAACGGCCCATGAGGCTGCCACAGTCCGGGTGGAGTGAGCTCTCACTCCCGGAGGGGGCCGTTTTTCCTGAAGTCGGTACGCTTCCAGAATGGTAGAACGAATACAGCGAGCGATCGTGGATTTGGATGCCGGAAGCCCTTTCCGGCGACCTTCAGAGATGACCAGCAAGGAATCGGACTGGCGAAGTGAAGCGGTCCTGGCGAGATAGACACGCAAGGCTCTAACTACATCCAGTTTGTGGAGTGACTTCTCAAGAGGGTGAGAAGGAGCAGGACAAAAAGAAGGGAGAATGATATCCTCATTGATGTGGAAATAGGATACCACCTTTGGAAGAAAAGAAGGAACGGGCCTGAGGACGACCTTATCCTGATGGAGAATCAGGTAAGGGGAACGACAAGACAAGGCCGCCAACTCAAACTCTTCTGATGGATGTAATGGCAATCAAAAAGGTTACCTTCCATGAGAGAAGGGATAAAGGAATGTCCTGGATAGGCTCGAACGGCGCCTTCTGGAGAGCGCTAAGAATGAGATTGAGATCCCACGGGTCTATCGGCGAATGATGTGGAGGAGCCAAATGGGCGACCCCTTGGAGAAAGGTTTTAACCTCTGGTAAGGAAGCGAGCTCTCTTTGGAAGAGGATAGACAGAGCGAAGACATGGCCCTTGAGGGTACTGAGGGACAGCCCCGCATCTAAGCCAGACTGGAGAAAACCCAAGTATAGATGGAATGGAGGACATTGGAAAGACTTTTTTTTTATCATCGCACCAACGGAAAAAACCCTTCCAGTACCTATGGTAAATGCCGGATGAGGCAGGTTTTCTGGCTCTGATCATAGTCTGAATCACCTGGTTGGACAAACCTGATTCTCTCAGGATCGCGGCCTCAACGGCCATGCCGTCAAACTCAGAGACTGAGAATTCTCGTGGTAAAGGGGGCCTTGCGAGAGAAGATCTGGACGGTCTGGAAGCTTCCAGGGGACGTCCGCATGTTCACCAGCTCCGCGTACCAAGGCCGCCTTGGCCAGTCAGGAGCCACTAGAATCACCGGGATGCCTTCAGATTTTATCTTCTTAACCACTCTTGGGATCAAGGCAAGAGGCGGAAACAGATAACGAAGTTGGAACTGGGACCACGGAATTACTAGGGTGTCGCAGGCGACGGCTAGGGGGTCCCTGGACATGGCTACGAAGCGTGGAACCTTGTGGTTCATCCGAGATGCCATGAGATCGACATTCGGTGAGCCCCAGCGCTGGCATATCTGATTGAAGACTGTGGGATGAAGAGCCCATTCGCCTGATGCTAGGCCTTGACGACTCAGGAAGTCGACTGCCCAATTTTCCACCCCTGGAATGTGAACGGCGTAGCTTGCCGGAATGTAACGTTCTGCCCAGCGCAGTATCTTTGCCACTTCTGACATTACTTGCTTGCTGCGCGTGCCCCCCTGGTGGTTTATGTACGCCACAGCCGTGACGTTGTCCGATTGAATGGGGACTGGATTGCCTACGAGGAGAGGCTGCCAGCGGAGAAGGGCAAGGAAGATTGCTCTGATCTCCAGAAGATTGATGGGGAGGAGAGCTTCCTGTGGATTCCAGCGTCCTTGAGCCATTCTCTGAAGGAAAACCGCTTCCCATCCTAGAAGGCTGGCATCAGTGGTGATGACTTGCCACTGAAGCGGAAGAAAGGACCTGCCTTGTAGAACTGACGCTGGCATTGCCCACCAAGTCAGGGATTGTCTCACTCTGAGAGGGAGGAGAATGGGGCAGTCCAGGGACAACATGGTCTTGTCCCAGGCTGAAAGCAGGGACAGCTGTAGAGGGCAAAGATGAAATTGTGCAAAGGGTACTGCTTCCATGGAGGACACCATCTTCCCCAGAACCTTCATGCAGGAACGAAGGGGAATGGGCGTTGGCCGTTTGAGGATTCGGATTCCCTTGGAAAGAGCTGCAAACTTTTCCCTCGGAAGAAACACCCGGGCGAGATTCATGTCGCATTCCATGCCCAGGAAGGTCAGACGCCGAGTGGGACTCAGGATGGACTTCTCCTTGTTGACTATCCATCCGAGGCGACAGAGAGTATCCAGGGTTATCTGAAGGCTCTGAAGACAGTCTTGTCGGGACGAGCCCTTGATCAAGAGATCGTCCAGATAGGGGATGATGAGAATCCCCCTGGAGCGAAGGATGGCCATGACTGTCGCCATCACCTTCGTGAAAACACGGGGAGCGGAGGCTAGACCGAAGGGAAGGGCCGTGAATTGGTAGTGATTTTCCTGAATCGCAAAACGAAGATATTTCTGATGTTGCAAACAAACAGGGATGTGAAGATAGGCATCCCGTATGTCCACAGAGCAGAGAAATTCTCCGGGCTCCATTGAGGCTATCACCGATCAAAGGAACTCCATTTTGAAATGGAGAATCTTCACGTGGCGATTGAGCAGTTTGAGGTCCAGGATTGGACAAAAGGAACTGTCTTTCTTCGGGACTACGAAGAGATTTGAGTAGAACCCTGAAAACCGTTCGTTTGAGGGAACGGGAACGATCACTCCGGCGGAAAGAAGGGAGGAGACGGCTTGAAGGAACCCTGGAATCTGGGACCGCTGTCATGGAGGCAGAGACCGGAAAAACCGTCTGTTTGTGGGGGGGAAGCAAATTCGATCTTGTATCCGGAAGCGACGATTTCCCTGACCCAAGCGTCGTCGACAACAGACAGCCAAGCGTCCACGAAAAAGGAAAGTCTGCCTCCCACCCTGGAAGAAGTTCCAGGTGGGGGTGACCCGTCACCTGGAGGAAAACCTACCGGAACGAGCGCCTGAAGACCTGGAGTATTGTCCTCTAGATCTCCAGCGGGGAGCGGGTTTGTAAGATGGTTTTTTCTGCTCCCGCTCCCTAGAGGCGGAAGGCCGGTCTTGCTGGGTAGATCTCTCTGTGGAAGAGAAGGGATGAAAAGGCCTGAACGGCCGAAAACCTTTTCTGTCAAAAAAGCGTTTTGGTCGAGACTGGGGAAGAGAAGTGCTTTTACCCCCAGTTAAAAGAAAACAGCTGCACTCTGGGAAATTTTGACTTTCAATGCAAAAAAATTTTTTTCATTGAAGACACCACAGGGGAATAGTGCGTTGAGGTAACGTTTCGACCCTATGTTGGGTCTTTTTCAAACCTCACTTAAAGCACAAGAGAAAAAGAAGCAATCACGGCAGTATGAATGTGCAGGAGGGGCTAAAGTGCCATATGCAGAAGTCCGGTCTGGCAGGGACCAGGCAGGGGTCCTAAGATGAGCTGGAAGCGTGGGGTAGCAAGCGCCGTCTGTGGTGTAGTGCCATCGTAGTTTCCCCCAGTGGCATCGGAAATTATCTGATCCAGCTTGGCTCCGAAGAGCCTAGCACCATGGAATGGCAGGTTGGTAAGCGACTTTTTAGACGTGGTATCCGCATTCCATGACTTTAGCCAAAGGACTCGGCGAATGGCTACTATGTTGCTGTTAGCCCTAGCTACGCACCCGGCCGCATCCAAGGCGGCGGCCAAAAGGTATTTACCCGCATGATTAATCTGATCTGCCAGATCTGCCAACTCGTCCTGAGGGGCTGCCGCTAAGATGCCCCTGCGAAGAATTTTAGCCCAAGCTGAAATGACTTTCGCCACCCAGGCGGATGCAAAAATAGGACAGAGGGAGGCGCCGGATGCCTCAAAGATTGACTTAGCCAAAGATTCTGCCTGTCTATTGGATCTTTAAGCGATGCCCCGTCTGGGAGGGATAGAACCGTCTGAGAGGCTATGCAAGAAACGGGAGGATCCACTTCGGGGGCTTTGGTCCATTTTGTGAGCAAATCTACATCAAAGGGGTACAGGACATCTAAGTACCTGCGGCCTGAGAAGCGTTGTTCAGGGTGCTCCCAATGTTTGGTTAGTGTAGTATCGAACTCTTTGTGGTTTGGAAAGGTTCGGGATGGAGGCCTTGCTCATTTAAATGGAACTGAACATTCCTGAGAAGGGGGCTTGTCCTGTTTAATTTCAAGGGTTTGGAAGATAGCTGAAAGGAGACTATCGACCATGTTCCGTGTCTTAGAAATGTTATCTGCTTCGGAACTAGATCCTGATTGGGAATTGTCGTCTGACCTAAGGTCGTCCTCTGAAGAAGGAGAGGGAAACCTAGGTGAAGCAGAAGGGCCTAGCGAGCTGGAGGACGAGCCAGACAGAACCCGCTTCCTAGAACTCCTACTTGGTCTGTCCCTCTGAAGGTCAAATTTTTCAAGCACCCTATCGGTATACCCTTGGTGTCTTTATCCAACTCTCCATAGACACCCCCTCGGAGTATCCGCTTCGTGTGAATTTGTTTCAAAAAAACACTCTCATGGTGCTAGAAAAATGTCTTTCACAGATCTATTGTACTTTATGTGCCACTTCTGTGTAGCATACATAATCATCACTAACAATGATCTTGAACAAATATCATATTAACAGCCTTATATCAAATAACCACCTAAAAATAAGAAATGGCATGATAGACAATCTGTAATTATATATAACCAAGGTGTGAATCAAGGCATTTCCCTTTTTTGATCATACAATTCACCACCTTTACAGATTTTTTATGTCATTTGGTATATCATGGAAAGATCTCACCCGAATCTATACATTCATGGGTTCCTCCATGTGACGCTCCCTTCTCCCTACGCGTTTCACCACACAGATCATCAGGGGAGTACTAAGTACAGCGTTATGCCTACATAAGAAAAATGCCATCCCATGTATGGCATTTTTCTTATGTAGGCATAACGCTGTACTTAGTACTCCCCTGATGATCTGTGTGGTGAAACGCGTAGGGAGAAGGGAGCGTCACATGGAGGAACCCATGAATGTATAGATTCGGGTGAGATCTTTCCATGATATACCAAATGACATAAAAAATCTGTAAAGGTGGTGAATTGTATGATCAAAAAAGGGAAATGCCTTGATTCACACCTTGGTTATATATAATTACAGATTGTCTATCATGCCATTTCTTATTTTTAGGTGGTTATTTGATATAAGGCTGTTAATATGATATTTGTTCAAGATCATTGTTAGTGATGATTATGTATGCTACACAGAAGTGGCACATAAAGTACAATAGATCTGTGAAAGACATTTTTCTAGCACCATGAGAGTGTTTTTTTGAAACAAATTCACACGAAGCGGATACTCCGAGGGGGTGTCTATGGAGAGTTGGATAAAGACACCAAGGGTATACCGATAGGGTGCTTGAAAAATTTGGTCTTACCGCGTCAGATTGAGCGGTTTTTGTAAGTGTTTGTCTTTTTGTACATGTACATTTTTATGAATGGACTAAGTCCTATTTAATTCAATTTTGAATAAAGTAGATTAGTTTTATTTTTGGTATTTTTCTAGCTTGCTGGTATAGATAGAGTCTTCTAGCTAGAAGATCACTTGCTGTTAACCCTCTGAAGGTCGCGGTCGGGTGTGGACGACTCATCATGAGAGGTGGTCGGTGCACAGGTGGCTGTAGATAGCTGAGGCAAACGTTCTAGGACCTGGACCAGGGACTGAGAGACTTTAGTCAGATCAGAGACCAACTGGGACATTGCGACGGCCCACTCTGGGGGAGGGGGGGTACCCTCATCCCGGGCATCGGTGTGCTCCAGAGAGGCCGACATAGTTGAAGGACTGCAGGACGGGCAGAGGGGAGACGACTGACCTGACGCCCACTTCTTTTTACAGCGTGCACAGGCGTAGTAACGGTGGGCTTGAAAGAGCGAGCCGTTGAGGGGTTGACCATAGGTAGGCTACGCCGTATGGCTGCACGAACTAGAGAGGAACTGCAGAGGAGAGCCAATTTGAACATGAGCGCCGAGCGTACCGAGAATCTGACAAGCAGCAGGACCCTGAAGTGTCCCCCAAGCAGTGCAGGAAGCAAGTGAAATTGCAGAGGAAGCTGGCTGCGGATCTCTGTGGGCGGAGCTTAGCGTCAGGGCGCGATTGGATAATGGCAGCGGAGGGGCGCGGTAAAAAAACGGAGACAGACGTACCTAAAGAGAAAAACGCCCTGTGATAGGTGGGAATGAGCGCGAAAAAAAGCACGCCCAGAGTGAAAATGAGCGCGCTCGGAGTGGGGAGCGCGTCTGAAAGTGAAAGTGACGCGGTCTTCCCCCCGCCTGAAGTTATATACTGAGAAGAAAAGATGACCGCGGCGCCGATAAATAAACATGAGCTTGCGCTTACCCCGCTGTGAAAACCCCCCTGTGTTAAGATAAACCCCCGTTTGATGTGTGCCTCTGCCTAGAAGGGAGCGCGGCTGCGTGTGAGGCGCGCGGCTGGCAGTGGAAAGGGGCGGGAGATTCAAACACAGGGAACTGTACAGAAGGTGCTTTCTGAGATATGCGGGACTGAAGGGATCGTTCAGAATCTTACCTGACGTCCCTGAAGAGGATGACCGCAGGGGCCATGCATAGCAGGCAGGCCGCTGGGATAGGTCCTCTTACCCGTGTCATGCAGAAGACGGCGTTCTCTTGCTGGGAGCGAAGAAGTGACTCCTGGCGACCGCCGTCTTCCTCTCAGCCCTGTCCCGGGAGAGGGGTGAGGAGCTGCTTTGGCAAGGACCGGCCACCTGTCCTCAGCCCCTAGCTGAATGGTGATAGGGAAAAAGTCCTGCCTGCAGTACTGAGAGCTGCGATGTGGGTGACACCACACTGCTCGCTCAGCCGCCTGATATGGGAAATCAGGGTGATAGCTACACCCTGTTTCCCGATGGAGAAACCTGTAAAATAAATGAGAAAAGATTAAAAGGTTCGGCTAAAAACGCTAAAGGAAAAAAGGAATTATTAACTGCGGATCTGGGAAGATCCCGGTCCGCCTCCTACAGACACTAAGCACAAACTGAGGTACTTGGCATTTGTCGGTGGGTGTATACTGCCGGGGAGGAGCCAATTTTCTTGTTTTTGCATAGTGTCAGCCTCCTAGCAGCAGCAGCATACACCCATGGTAATCTGTGTCCCCCAATAAGGCGATAAAGAAAAGTATTTTCAAGTCTGTCCAACAGTCGCAACACATGCAGGCGCAGGGACTCGAACATATTATTTGAGCATGCTGAAGACACACTGTTAGCACATGAACATGCTCATATAACACCTCATCCAAGTATCGTACAGTTAGGTCCATATATATTTGGACAGAGACAACATTTTTCTAATTTTGGTTCTAGACATTACCACAATGAATTTTAAACAAAACAATTCAGATGCAGTTGAAGTTCAGACTTTCAGCTTTCATTTGAGGGTATCCACATTAAAATTGGTGAAGGGTTTAGGAGTTTCAGCTCCTTAACATGTGCCACCCTGTTTTTAAAGGGACTAAAAGTAATTGGACAATTGACTCCAAGGCCATTTCATGGACAGGTGTGGGCAATCCCTTCGTTGTCATTCTCAATTAAGCAGATAAAAGGCCTGGCGTTGATTTGAGGTGTGGTGCTTGCATTTGGAAGGTTTTGCTGTGAAGGAAACAATCGGTCAAAGGAGCTCTCCATGCAGGTGAAACAAGCCATCCTTAAGCTGCAAAAACAGAAAAAACCCATCCGAGAAATTGCTACATTAGGAGTGGCAAAATCTATAGTTTGGTACATCCTGAGAAAGAAAGAAAGCACTGGTGAACTCATCAATCCAAAAAGACCTGGGCGCCAACGGAAGACAACAGTGGTGGATAATCGCAGAATAAGCTCCATGGTGAAGAGAATCCCCTTCACAACAGCCAACCAAGTGAACAACCCTCTCCAGGAGGTAGGCGTATCAATATCCAAATCTACCATAAAGAGAAGACTGCATGAAAGTAAATACAGAGGGTTCACTGCACGGTGCAAGCCACTCATAAGCACCAAGAATCAAAAGGCTAGACTGGATTTTGCTAAAAAACATCTAAAAAAGCCAGCACAGTTCTGGAAGAACATTCTTTGGACAGATGAAGCCAAGATCAACCTCTACCAGAATGATGGAAAGAGAAAATATGGCGAAGGCGTGGTACAGCTCATGATCCAAAGCATACTACATCATCTGTAAAACACGGCGGAGGCAGTGTGATGGCTTGGGCATTCATGGATGCCAGTGGTACTGCGTCACTAGTGTTTATTGATGATGTGACACAGGACAGAAGCAGTCGAATGAATTCTGAGGTATTCAGAGCCATGCTGTGTGCTCAGATCCAGCCAAATGCAGCCAAACTGATTGGTCGTCGTTTCATACTACAGATGGACAATGACCCAAAACAAACTCCTGGGTTGCTTTGACTTTATTAAAGCAAAGAAGTGGAATATTCTTGAATGGCCAAGTCAGTCACCTGATCTCCACCAAATTGAGCATGCATTTCACTTGTTAAAGACTAAACTTCAGACAGAAAGGCCCACAAACAAACGAACTGAAAACCACCACAGTGAAGGCCTGGCAGAGCATCAAAAAGGAGGAAAAACAGCGTCTGGTGATGTCCATGAGTTCAAGACTTCAGGCAGTCATTGCCAACAAAGGATTTTCAACCAAGTACTAGAAATGAACATTTTATTTACAATTATTTAATCTGTCCAATTACTTTTGGTCCCTTTAAAAACAGGGTGGCACATGTTAAGGAGCTGAAACTTCTAACCCTTCATCCAATTTTAATGTGGATACCCTCAAATGAAAGCTGAAAGTCTGAACTTCAACTGCATCTGAATTGTTTTGTTTAAAATTCATTGTGGTAATGTCGAGAACCAAAATTAGAAAAATGTTGTCTCTGTCCAAATATATATGGACCTAACTGTATATACTCGTGTATAAGCAGAGTTGTTCAGTACACTTTTTGTGTGCTGAAAATGCCCCCCTTGGCTTATACACTAGAGTCATTGTCCCAAATGCTGGCGGGGGAGGAGGGAGTGGCAGAGCAGCGGGTGACAGGAGGAAGCGGCAGCAACTGTTCCCACTGCTAAAGAGAAATGAATTTTCACTGGACTGGCAATGAATATTAATTTCCCTTATAGAGCAGAGTTTTATTTTTATGCTTTTCTCATGGGGCGCCATGCATACCAGGATAGAGATGAGGAGCCACGCATACAAGGCTAGGGATGAGGAGCCACGCATACAAGGATAGGAATGAGGAGCCACGCATACAAGGATAGGAATGAGGAGCCACGCATACAAGGATAGGAATGAGGAGCCACGCATACAAGGATAGGAATGAGGAGCCACGCATACAAGGATAGGAATGAGGAGCCACGCATACAAGGATAGGAATGAGGAGCCACGCATACAAGGATAGGAATGAGGAGCCACGCATACAAGGATAGGAATGAGGAGCCACGCATACAAGGATAGGAATGAGGAGCCACGCATACAAGGATAGGAATGAGGAGCCACGCATACAAGGATAGGGATGAGGAGCCACGCATACAAGGATAGGGATGAGGAGCTACGCATACAAGGATAGGGATGAGGAGCCACGCATACAAGGATAGGGATGAGGAGCCACGCATACAAGGATAGGGATGTGAAACCATGCATACAAGGATAGGGATGTGAAACCATGCATACAAGGATAGGGATGTGAAACCATGCATACAAGGATAGGGATGTGAAACCATGCATACAAGGATAGGGATGTGAAACCATGCATACAAGGATAGGGATGAGGAGCCAGCACACCAGGACAGGAATGAGGAACCATGCAGACAAGGACAGGGCTAAGGACCCATGCATACAAGGATAGGGATGAGGAACCATGCAGACAAGGACAGGGCTAAGGAGCCATGCATACCAGGACAGGGATGAGAAGCCATGCATACAAGGAAAGGGATGAGGGGATAATGCATGCCCAGCTTATACTAGAGTCAATACGTTTCCCAGTTTTTCGTGGCAAATTTAGGTGCCTCGGCTTATACTCGGGTCGACTTATACACAAATATATAAGGTATGTTCGCTCATCACTAGTGTAGAATTAATGGTGCTATATAAGTAGAACAAAAGCTCCAATCAATAAACTCAGAAGGAAACCGAGGAAAACAGTATATTTCTCATTATCACATTAGACTTTATACAATATATTCCTACTAATATTCTTATTTTATTTACCTCAAGTTTGCTGAAATCTGCAATCAGATATTTTGGGTCCATTAACTGTTTTTCTAGTCTTTCCTATAAAAAAAAAAAAGAAAAAAAAAAAAGTTTTCCATTAAGAACAGTGAAGTTTATGTTTTGCCACTAAATATAAGTGGAGCAGTAAGCATAATTCAGTAAGGGAATATTTGCAATACACTGCATCTTTTATTGAGAATTTGTGGGGTCATGCAATTTAGAAAAGCTCTTCAGGCATTTTTAGCGAGATAGCTATTTATAAAAGAAAAAAAGGGATTTGGTACAGTGTTAGCCAGTTGAAACATTAATACTCTCAACGGGCAAAACAAGATAATCTTGTAGTAATAATACATTTTAATGGCTAACAAAAATAAAATAAATGATGTTACAAAGCAAGCTTTCAGGACTTCTTAGGTCCTATCCTCAGGTATGGAATAACAAAGATTGTAACATCATTTATTTTATTTTTGTTAGCCATTAAAAGGTATCAAAACTACACGATTCTCTTGTTTTTCACACTGAGAGCAGAGTTATTTATAAGGAACATATACAGTATAATGTGTATATATATATATATATATATATATATATATATATATATATATATATATATATATGTACATAACCAATATACATTTGGAGAATGGGAAATCATTAGATGGTAAACATCTCTGCTGTTTCACTCCAAATGTTACCAAGTATTGCTTATTTCCTTATGACATGATCAGCGGTCATTGAATTGATCTTTGCCTTCACTCCTAGGCTGTGTTTACACATTGCAGTCACGCTGCATCTCTTAACTTCCTCAGCCCTGTGCGGTTGTGATCTTTCCACTGTTTCCCTAGGCAAATCACCTATCTTTGGAAGAAAACAGCAGCTTAACCTGCAAAACCGTGTGGTTGATCGCAATTAATAACCATGTTTTGTAGGTGAAACAGTGTTTGTCGAAGTGATTGTGCAGGTAGGGGAAAGACTGCAGTGGCACAGGGCTGTTGTGGTTAAAAGCCGCGGCATTACGTGTGTGGGTGCACATGTACGTAGGTGTGTGTATACGTGGCCTACTAGATCTTCTTGTTTCTATTCTCCAAAAACCTTTCTTACCCTTACTAAGAATAAAAGGGGTTGTCCAGCCTAAGGGTACATGTCTGCAGACTTCTGAATTCTCATAGCGCTCTGCGAGGTTTCTCTGGTGCCAGGAGCGGGCAGTCATGTGAGCGCTATTTGCACATTTCCAACTACACTCAATACGCTATTATTGGAGGAAGACCACACACGTCTAATCGGCACGTGACCGAGTGTATGCAAATCACATACTTGCAATCAATCGACCTTCAACGGCAATGGACAATCCTCATAGCGCACAGTGTCATGACTGCAGAATCATAGGACTGCAGACTTATACCCTAAAGACAGACAATCCCTTTAATATAAATTACCATTTCAGCTGAAAGGAGTTTTTTTTTTAGTTACACTTTAACAAACATTTGCCTAGCACATCTCTCAGGAGCTACTTACGAAGGTGAATGACTGTGGCATTTTAATCTGAACAGCTAGCCCACCATGCTCGTATGAGTCCATGTCTGATGTATCTCCAATGCTGAATGAGTAAGGTGATGTAACTGCAAAGAGTATAGAAGTTACAGGAGACAGATGTAGCTCTCACACTGAACATATTACAGAGAAAAAAAAAAAAAAAAAAAATCACAATCCTTGTATTGTGTGGGTTGCATCTTCAATATAAATGCAGTGGATTAGATGTAGCCCAGCCTAAAAGTCTGAAAGTTTGTGTAATTACAACCTGTAATGCATTAAACTACCAGGCAAGTTGATATTTTTTCATATCTCACCTACAAGTTGCAGATACTGTCATGCCAAGCTCTTTGTGCTGTGCACTGATTGAGGAGATACACTAAGGATTTTATGACTTGTACAGTACAAAGAAGAAAATCTGCATGTAAAGCACATGAAGATTTTGTTGTGGATTATCATGTAAGATCAGCAGAAGAAATGGACCCACCCTAAAAGCATTCCTTTTTCTTACATGCTTCATAATCTGATGTCATGTGTACCAATTCTATCAATATTTCTCTATTTGGTCACACCTTATCTGGAAAAAGCAGCTTTTTTATATTTTTCTTGAAAACTTTGGTGTAATATGATGGTAAATGACAATAAATATAGGCACTACTTGGTTAAACATCAGAAATTTTAATTCACTTAAGAAGCAAACATGAGATATACAAATACTCAACTTGTGCAACTCACCTGTAATCTGCTGCGTGGAGCCATTTAAAGAAGTCATTCCATGGACTTCACGAAAAGTCATAAACTGGCCAGATTCAAGATTATGAGGGCGATTATCAAAGCATGTGACCACACCAGGATTAGACTAAAACACAAAACCATCAGATAAATGAAACTTAATTTACTAGTAAACATGAAAAACAAAAATTGTTAAAATGTCAAACTAAGTTATGTCAATTATTTAACTACTTCTAGACTGCCCATTGACTATACAAGACTGGGCAGGACGCACTTTACTCTACACTGACATTCTAAAATGTCAGTGCAGAGTAAGCATCTAATATGAGATTGTGAGGCAGTGGGGGCAGGGAACCTGTTGTCAGACACAACCAGACTACCCACAGAGAAGATAAAAAAATTAGTTTATTACCATGTTTACCTTCTTGATATCTGTATACACAGCGATGAAGAGGAATAGCTTAGTTGCTCACCGATAAAGGTGTTTCTCGGAACCCATGACAGCACCATGGAGAGAGGGGATCCGCCCTTCAGGGACAGGAACCTACAGATAAAAGGGCAGTACCTCTCCTCCGCCTTCACTTGGTTACAGAGCATCAGAGGGTCTCCAGGTTAGACAACAGAAATATACACATAATATTATAATACTGCTTATTTATCAAAAGCACCATGCCTAAATGGAAACACTCTACTAACAGTAAAACGTGCTCACCACACTCGTGAAGGGGAGGGGAATAAGCGGGTGCTGTCATGGGTTCCGAGAAACACAGTTATCGGTGAGCAACTAAGCTATTCTCTCTCACTCATGACAGCACCACGGAGAGAATTAGAGATTGGTAGCTTAGGGAGGGACCACCGCCTGAAGGACCCTTCTCCCGAAGGTCAGGTCAGATGTAGTGGCTAGATCTAATCTATAGTGCCTGAAAAAGGTCGAAGGTGATGACCAGGTGGCCACCTTACAGATTTGTTCTATTGATACCTTAGATCTTTCACCCCATTGCCCTTGTGGAATGAGCTCTCAGCCCCTCCGGGATGGTATTTCCACTGAATGAGTATGCCAGGGCAATCGCATCCCTTATCCACCTTGCCAGGGTACTCTTGGATGCCTTGAGCCCCTTCCGAGGACCCTGGAAACATACAAAGAGAGTCTTCCTTCCTACATTTTTTGGTGGCCTCTAAGTACTGTACTAGGCACCTTTTAACAACTAAAGTGTGGAATTTTTCTTCCCCCTTATTTTTTGGATTTGGGCAGAAGGAAGGACTACCTCTTGGGACGTGTGGAAATGTGATGATACTTCAGGTAGATAGGCCGGGTCAGGTTTTAGGAGGACTCTATCCTCTAGAATTTTTGTAAAAGGTGGCCCTGCTGATAAGGCTTGAATATCGCTCACTCTTCGAGCTGATGTTAGTGCCACCAGAAGCACCGTTTTAAGTGATAGGATTTTTAGGGGTGCCGAGTAAATTGGTTTGAACGGAGGGCCTGTCAGTGTTGAAAGTACAAGATTCAGGCCCCATGACGGTAACCTTTGACTAGCTATTGGCTTAGATCTGGTTGCGGCCTTAATAAACCGTGCTACCCAAGGGTCACCTGCTACATCATGGTTATAGAGGGCGCCTAACGCCGCTATTTGTACTTTTAATGTGTTGACCGCCAGACCCTGTTCTAGGCCCTTTTGTAGAAATTCTAAGATCTTATCAATCTGAACCCCGTCCTGAACCTTTGCCCTAGAAGTAGATAGGAATTTTTTCCATGTTCTGCTGTAAGCTCTCATTGTAACCGGTTTCCTACTTTTTTGTAGTGTAAATATCAGGTTCTCTGAAAATCCCCTGTCCCTCATCAGTGCCCTCTCAAATTCCATGCTGTTAAATGGAGGTTCGGTGCCTGAGGATGTAACACTGGGCCCTGCGATAGGAGGTCCGGGAGATCCGGTAGGATCCATGGGTCGGTTACTGAGAGCATTCTTAGCCAGGAAAACCAGGTTCTTTTGGGCCAGAAAGGGGCTATCAATATCATTCTTGCCCCGTCCTCCCTGACTTTCCTTAGGACAGCTGGAATGAGCATGATTGGGGGAAAGGCATATGTTAGATTCTGTGTCCATGGGAGCATAAACGCGTCCAGAGTTAGAGGATTCCTCCTGGGATCTAGGGAGCAGAAGGTGTCTACTTTTTTGTTTTTGAAATCGGCAAACAGATCTATGTCTGGGTTCCCCCACATTTTTACAATCTGCCGAAAAATGAACCACTTTAGTACCCATTCCCCCCTATCGTAACTGGGTGCGGCTCAGAAAGTCTGCCCTTTGATTCTCTGTACCCCGGATGTGTAGGGCTGACAGAGATAGCAGGTTTGCCGCCGCTAGTTTGAGGATTCTGGCGGATGTGTCCATTAGGGCTTGGGACCTGGTTCCCCCTTGATGATTTATATAGGCCACTGTGACTCGATTGTCCGAAAGAATGCGGACATGGTGATTCTGGAGCAGGGGTAGGAAGTGTGTCAGTGCATAGCCTACTGCTAGAAGCTCTTTTTGATTTGAGGAGGCTTTTAGTTCTTGATCTCCCCATATGTCCAGAGTCATCTCGTTGTTCATGTGTGCTCCCCATCCCATGGGACTGGCATCCGTTGTCACTATGTGTGTTATCTTTGCTACCTAGGGGATCCCTTTGGACAGATTTTCCTGGTTTCCCCACCAAGCTAGGGAATGAATAGTTCTTGAATTTAGGGTAATACGACCCTCTAGGTGTCCCCCTATTGCTGCCTGGTTGGCTAATACGTCCCACTGGAGATCTCTCTTGTGTAACTGAGCCCATTGAACTGCTGGCAGGCAGGCGGATAGGGAACCCAGCAGTGACATAGCTTTCCTTAATGTCAGAGGGATTTTGGATTGCTCTTGCTGTAATTTGAGCGATTTTCTCCTTTTTGTGGTCTGGGAGGCGACACTCCTGAATGTTTGAGTCCAGTGTTAGGCCCAAGAATTCTTGTACCCTGCTGGGCTCCAATCTTGATTTTTTTTAGATTTAGAAGCCAGCCTAGGCCTTGTAGAGTGTCCATCACCCTGTCCCTCTGTTCCCTCCATTTTTGAGCCGAGCTGCCTGCTATTAGTAATAATCCCGTATCTAGACGATTTCCTATGTCTTGTTACCTTATATGAGCCATCATTTCTGCTACTATTTTGGTAAATACCCGCAGGGCTATCGATATTCCGAACGGCAGGGCTCTGTATTGGAATTCTTTCACCTTGCCCTTTATTGAGACGGCTAACCTGAGATATTTTCTGGAGTCTTTGTGGATAGGGATGTGATAATAGGCGTCGCTGAGATCTAACACTGTCATGTAGCAGTTTGGGAACAGGATTTTGGTGGTGGACCTGATCGACTCCATTTTGAAGCTCTGATTCCTGACGTATTCGTTTAGCTTTTTCTGATTTATGATCGTTCGAAAGGTGCCGTCCGGTTTGGTTACTAGAAAAAGAGGGGAGTAGAACCCTCTGCCCATATCCTGCAGGGGAACCTCCTGGAGGACTCCTTTTTTTACTAGGCCTAGGACCTCGCTTTCTAGCGCTTCCTGTTCTCGCGTACTGGATCTCAGCAGCGTTGTTACATACTTTTGAGGTGGAAGAGAGAGAAAGTCTATTCTTAGGCCCTCCTGGACTAAGTTTACTATCCATGGGTTGTTTGAAATTCTCCTCCAGGCTGGAAGAAAAAGGGTTAACCTCCCCCCCACCCTGGGCGTACTGTCACTTGGAGGGCTTTTTGTCTCGGGAAGAGTTACTAAAGAAGAACCCTTTATCTCTTCTTTTGTCATCCCACTTTTGTTCCCTCGGTGGTCTCCTCTGAAAAAACCTCCTATTTCAAAAGGGCCTTTTAAATGCTGCTGGCCCCAAATTTGGGAACCCTTTCTTCTTGTTCCTCTGCTTTCTGGAGGATGTCATCCAACGTCTCCCCAAAAAGGAATTTGCCTTCACAGGGGATTTAACAATTTCATTTTGGTCTGTAGGTCCCCTGGCCAACTTTTAAGCCATAGTGTTCTTCGGGCCGCGTTTGAAAGTGCTGCTGTTTTGGACGATAGCCTGACTGAATCGGCCGATGAGTCCGCTAGGAAGGCAGCCGCTCCCCTTATTACTGGGATAGAATCTAAGATCTTGTCTCTTGGTGTCCCTTCCCTCAGCTGTTTCTCAAGTTGGTCCACCCATACCATTTGGGCTCTTGAAGTACATGTCGCAGCTATGGCTGGCCTGAGGTTACCGCCTGCTGACTCCCATGCCCCCTTTAGAAAGGTATCTGCCTTTTTATCTAGGGGGTCCCTGAGGGTGCCCATGTCCTCAAAGGGAAGGGCGAATTTCTTTGACGCCTTTGCAACTGCTACGTTGAGCTTCGGGGCTTTATCCCAAGACGTAGATGCCTCCTCCTCAAAGGGATATTTTCTGTTAAGGGAAGGGACTGTAGTATTTTTCCTGTCTGGCTTGTCCCATTCTTTTTTGATTAGGCCCTTGACAATTTCGTTAAGCGGAAATGCTCTCCGTTTTTTCTGGCCTAGTCCCCCGAACATTATGTCCTGAACTGTTTTATCCGGCCTAGGGTCCAATACCCACATGGTAGACCTTACAGCTTTTACTAGTCTGTCTACATCTTATAGGGGAAAAATGACACCCTCCTGTTTCCTCGTCTGAGGACCTCGATTCCGAGGTTTTAGACGTGATTTCTCCCGACGTGGAAGAGTCTGACTGGGAGGTTTCTATCGTGTCTTTCTTCCTCGTTTTATCCCTATGCTTAAGGGATACGAGGGCACTCTGAACCTCTGATTTGATTGCGGCCCTTAGGTCGGATGCGAAATCCGGAGTCTCCTGACAAAGAATTTCTTTTGTGCAAGACTCACATAGTTTTTTCTCCCATGATACAGGTAGGGGTCTAGTGCAAGTGGGGCATTACCTGTTCTTCTTTTTCCCCTTCTTCTTTCCCTAATAAGGGAGAGGAATTGTATTACAAGGGTGAACATTCACGAAGATCACTTACCCCCAAAGGTGCGCGGCTGCAGGTACCGGTTCGGGAGATGGAGTCAGGTCCTGTATAGGCTGATCTCCTGGTGGTGATTTGCTCCTTGCCGCTGATGTACTGCACCGCGTTGAGTGACTGCTGGAACGGCCATCTTTGTCTCGTTCCTTCTGCCGGTGTTGGTGGTGCTGCTGCTGCTTGGGCTGCAGCCTGGCATGCTGCTCCTGTTGCTGGTCGCTATCCCCCATTATCAGGATCGCTACCAGCCAGGAGTTCTGAATCCACCATTTTTAATTTTGCCGCCCCCGTGACGTCACCGCTCCCATCCTGCACCGCGCTGGCCGGGGAGCGTGCTCCTGTGCATGCGCCGGTTCCAGGGACGGCGGCCATCTTGGTACTCTCTGTACCATGGCGCTGCCCGCACTTCCACCGGGTCCCCGCGAGCCCCAATCTCCTTTCCGGAGCGGCGGCTCCGACGTCTCCCCCCCGCAGCCCGCATCGGCCCCAGCGGTGGCGGCTTCGGGCACCGCTCCTGCCGCGACAGGGGCCTCCCTGCTGCCGTATACCGGACAGGTTGGCCCCGGATCTGGACTCTTCTTCAAAACACAGGTACGCCGTACTGTGGGTGCCCCCGTCAGGGACAGGAACCCAACTGAAGGCAGAGGAGAGGTACCGCCTTTTTATCTGTAGGTTCCTGTCCCTGAAGGGCGGATCCCCTCTTTCCGTGGTGCTGTCATGGGTGAGAGAGAAATTGTGCATAAAGATTACAAGAAACCATGTGATTGCTGGATGGAGAGAGGCAACAATAGCTGCTGTGTTCTGGGAGACCTAGTCAGTTCTGCTGTACAGCATGAGGTCGAATTTCCCCTGTAACTGGGGCTAATAAACCAGCCCCAGTTATATGGGAAAATCAGGGCAATAAAAGTTTTTGATTAATATGATATGGCCGTCAAAGTCTTTTAAAGATCTTGTGGAGGACAGTGTGAAAAATAAATTGTAAAAAACATAGAAGGGAAACGTAAGTAAAATAAATATTAAATAAAAACGAAAAAACCTGCCAGTCTGAAAAGCTGTTTCCACATACAGGGTAACGCAATTTAAAATGCTTTTAGCAATGCTTTGCGGTAGTAAAAGTAAAGATAATGTAAAAAAATAGACATATATTGCCTATTTTTCTGTACTTGTTCCCGAAATCACCATGATGACAAAATCACAAAAATAATAATTGTTTTTATTAAAACCACCACTTAAGTTTTTTTTTCCTCAGCGCTGGAGAGGTGCTTTTATTTTAAACCCCCTGCCCCTCGTTCTTATACTCACTTTCCAGCAGCTTCATCTTTTACAGACACCGCTCAGGTCCAGCAATGTCATCTTGTGCCTGTAACTTCTGACTGGCCGGTAGTCAGACGAAACGTCAAAAGAGATCGATGCAAGAACCAGAACAACGCTCTTATAGAGATATATTGAAAAGGGACCTCCGGTGCGCTACATGAAATACTGGAGCTGCCGGCAGATCACTTTTCACCGTAGACAGACGGGAGCAATGCTGGAAAAGGATGAAGGCGGCGGGAGGCTATTAGGAGATAGGGAAATTACATTTAAAGTACGACTCCAGCTGTTCAATAAAGGACAAAAAAACAAACACTAAAGTGGTGCTTTAAGAGAAAAATTGTTTCAATGTCTGAACGAGAAAAATATTTAAAACTCTTGCTGCTAAAAACTTATGCATGATAAAACCCCAAAATAACAAAATAAGTCCAGTCAGGAACAAGAGAAGTGAATGGCCTTTTTTTTTTTTTTTAGATGGATTTAACAAAAAAAAAAAACAAACTTAAAAAAGAAAATGTGCTACCTAAATGCTCAAAAGAATGAACATATGCATCTAATATATAAAGCTTAATGTGTGTGTGTGTGTGTGTGTGTGTGTGTGTGTGTGTGTGTGTGTGTGTGTGTGTCCGGGATTGGCATCCGCACAGTCGCAGCTACAGCCATAAAATTTTGCACAGTCACACGTCTGGACCCCCGAGAGCGTCATAGGCTATGTTGTGAGGCGAAATTTTAACCCAGCGCGTTCCAATTCACCAAACAATTCTGCCCCTATGTACATAATGGGGAAAAACACAATTTATTACCGTGACAACACAGACCACCCTCTGACACAGACTGCAGGGGGAGCCCAGTATCACACAGGATAGGATTAGATACACGGCTCAGCAGTCAGTATCACACAGGATAGGATTAGATACAGAGCTCAGCAGTCAGTATCACACAGGATAGGAATAGATACACGGCTCAGCAGACAGTATCACACAGGATAGGATTAGATACACTGCTCAGCAGTCAGTATCACACAGGACAGGATTAGATACATGACTCAGCAGTCAGTGTCACACAGGATAGGAATAGATACACGGCTCAGCAGACAGTATCACACAGAATAGGATTAGATACATGGCTCTGCAGTCAGTATCACACAGGATAAGATCAAAAACACGGCTGAGCAGTCAGTACCACACGATAGGATTAGATACACAGCTCAGCAGAAAGTATCACACAGGAGAGGATTAGGTACACAGCTCAGCAGACACTATCACACAGGATAGGGTTAGATACACAGATACACATGTTTATCGAAAGGCTCTTGAATGAGTAGAAAATCAAATACTATCAATACTTGAGTAATCATTTAGTTCATTTGTGTTGCAAATCTGTAGTGTTGAATATATGATGTGAAATGTTTTCATGTGCAATATAATCATTATAATTTCTTATAACTAACCACAGTTGGTTACTATGCCCGGGCAATGCCGGGCTCTTCAGCTAGTTGCTATATAAAAATGATTTGCAGTTCTCAGGGGCTTTCGAGCATCTTTTAACCTCCTCAGGTTTACAAAGACGTAAAGCGGTTAAAAGGAGTGAGCAGACCATCCTTCATACATTTTCTGCTCAGAAGACGCTCTGTACTTTTCAATTCAAATCAATGGAAAGGGTCAAAAGACAGATAGGCGTCTTTTTAAGCATTTTGGCTGCATTATTGTTTATACGACAAGTTTTTTTTCTTACTGCAGACACAGCAGTGGGGGGAGGCTCCTGCTGCAGTGCTAGTCCTGTAGAGCATGTTCTTGGTTGTTTGTACTTCATTACAAAAGATCACGACTGTGAAGCTATCAAAAGGAAACGCTGTTAAAATGAGAAATACGCACTTACCTGTGTTATATTAGAAATAAAGATCTCCTTTGGCTCTTCCCCTGTAGTGTCGAACACTTGAAATTCATCTCCAAAATCACAAAACACATAGGAGCAAACACCGTAAGAATCGGAGCAGATAAACTGTAACAAAATGGAGTGTTACCAAATCCTGAATTTTGAGAATACATTTTACTACGAACAGATGTATTCTTTACCTTAATAGGTGGCTGTTGATCATGACAAAAATTATTGATCCGTGTCCTCATGGAAAGCCTCGCCTCAGTTAATATTACGCACTAAAAGTTCAAAGAAAATATAAAAATTCGGACATTTGTCTATGGCTCGAGTTTAGTAACGTAATGGAATTAAATGTGTGCACCTGTCAATCACACACAAAAGGAATCTGTCAGCAGATTTTTGCCATCTCATCTGAGAGCAGCCTGATGTAGGCAAAGAGACCCTGATTCCATGAATGTATCACTTAGTTTAATGGGTATAACCATACTGACATTACCAGAGTTTTCAGATTTAGCATGAAGCAGAGCTGAGGAAGATAACCCTGCTCAGGCCAGGCTCTGTATATATAATGTCCATACACAGTGAGCAGCCTATCACAGGAAGAGGTGGGTCGGACTAGCTTGTACAGCTGCTGTGTCTCAAAGAATCTCCTGGTGCTAAAGAAATCATTGCAAGGAACAAAAGAACAGAGCTTGATAAAAAATATCCTTGAAATATGTTTTAACCCCTACATTATAATGTCTTCATATTACATAGCATAAACCTGCTGACAGATTCCCTTTAATAGCAAAGGATTCACAATTCAAGAAATATTTTACCCCTCTGGCAAAACACATCAATGATATGCATAGACGTAATGTGGAGGAGATCAGATTTTGTGTCATTGAGGTGGTTAAACGAAATCCCAGGGGGGGAAATTTTGACAAATTATTGCTGCAAAGGGAATGCGCCTGGATCCATAGGTTAGAATCCATGGCACCAAATGGCCTAAATGAGAGTTTATCTTATGCTTGCTTCCTATAGTCACGGTGATCTGTTGGGCTTTCTGTTATTTTATCATGCCAGATCAATTTAATTCCCTTAAATATGGGATGCACAAATTTGTTGTGCAACATTTTTTACATATTAAATTTTTCTTATCAATATGCACCTTTATTGTGATACAAGGACTATTTCCCCCAGTGTAATGTAAAATGTCTGTGAGATCTGTATGTTGAAGTAATGCAAGATAAGATTTTGCAGAACTTTCTAGAATCTCCCATTGCTAATCTTCTGAGGACATTGTAGCTTGTCACACAGCTTGCAGCATCCTACCTTCCCCCTCTGCCTGCTGGTAACAGGACACCGATGATTTCCTGTGAGCTAGGAATGTTAATTAAGCGGAGTGGAGAGCATGTCTTTGTTTAAAACCAGGGGTTTGAATGCAGCTATGGGAAGTATTAAAACAGGTCATATTGTAAAAACCATACACCTCAGAGATATAATAACCATATCATTGCGTAGGCATCGAAGCCAGCTTTCTAAAACCCTAAGTCTCATGATTCTCGGACCGACTGAGATATGGATTCCTTCTAAACGGTGTGTCAGAACTACTGCATATTTGGTTTTGAATTGTTGTAATCAACAAACTACAAAGAATGATACCATGTGCGTGTTTGTGCGAACTTCCTCCTACGAGATACAGTTATATTAAGTTTTGTAGTTTGATTCTAAATCCAAGAGTAGGGGGCTGACCCTCTCCAGACTGCCCCTTTTGGTGATGTCACAGACCCTAGTCTATGGGTATTCCCTAGCACATTCCAGTCAGTTGGAGCTACAGAGTCCGTGCTGACCAGAACCCAGATGAGTGGAGACGTGTGGCTCCGCCTTCTCCCAGCCACATGGGTTGCCTAACACCAACTGAGCACATGTAAGTGTACTTTCTTCTTTCATCCACTTTGTTTTATATTTGTATTTGTACATATGTAATATCTCAACTTTATAGCAACTTTTATCTGTATAATCACTGCCCTTTAGGGAATAAATCTTAAAATTATCAGTTTGTCTCCATGCTCTAAGAAACGAACTGTGCGCCTCTTTTAGATAATCGCTACTGATTTCAGGGGTTTGCCATGGACCCTCTTAATTTAACTCTGTGAATTAAGAAAAGCGTGGATGGTGGCAGCGTGGTGTGTGCGACTGATTAGGCTAGTTGGCGGACAGAAGGGTCTTATTTTGCTAAAGGGGGGCGGCGGCCACAGCATTGATAATTCCCTTACTGCGGTAGCCTAATTGCCCGTGCACAACAAGCAGCCCGTCCGGCGACTAATTATCCTAGGTGCAGTTCCCTGACTCACCTGAGGGTAAGGGGGGCGCCGGAGAGCTGCGAGTTCCAAAGTGGAACTGAGAAAGTGGGATAAACATAAATCCCTGCAGTATCTTGGAAGGTTGTTAGCAGTGGTGGGGCATACAAAATAACCCCCCTGAAGGTAAATTGTTAGAGCAAGGTTAGCTTGCTGCATTTTTGTCACACGGTGCCAGTGGTGGGATAACTAAGATAAGCCCCCACTGTGCCTGTGATAGCCATGAGCCGGCAGTGTGTCACGTCCCTCCGTCCGCTGATACACCCGTGTCAGTGGTGGGATTGTGACATATTGGTGACAAAGGGTCCGCTGTCCATCACGTTTTGGTGGCAGCGGGACCCCCGTTTGTCACACCCAGTGAAAGAAACATGTTAATTTGTTGATATCAGGGATTTTTCTTTCCTTTTTATGTATATTTTTCTGATGGTCCGTTTTGGCTATATATATATATATATATATTCTGCTTGGGCTGCATCCTATAAACATAACATGATCAGGGTTAATGTGGGTGTATACTATAAGAATGATCATACACTTTTTTGAATCACTGATGTGTACAAATAAGGGATACGCTACATTAAGAGCTCTTTATATATTAGATTGTGGAAGGCATTACATAATGTGACATGATGAATAAATAAGCAAAAATTATTGATAACAGCAAAAAAGTGGTACTCAAGTTTTTGATGCAGGATAGAAGAACCTCAACGCGTTTCTCCTAACAGGATCATCAGGAGGTAGATAGATAGATGCTGTGTGGTAACTGACCACAATATTGTCCTGACTGTTATTCATTGTGTAGCGCAAAGCCGATTGCGCCATATATGACACGCGGCTCACTTCCATGTGCTCCCTAGAAATCAGGGGGAGACTGTGTTTTCCAATAGAGATGCATCAATTTGGGCATGCATTTTTTATAGCTGAGGTACTGTGGCAATGTGCGCTGGTCAATTCTATTATGACCTTCCTACCATATGTCGCCTGTGTTATACATATTGTGGTATAAAACCAATGGCGTCTGATTCTGCAAATGGTCCACCCCATTGTACTCTCTATTGACAGTGGGATTTTGAGATCTTCAGTGGGTACGTTCCTGCCCTGATATTTGTTTGGGCATGCGCAGTTGAGAGCTGCAGTAATGTTAAGCGCTGTGGTCACCATGGGAATGTGCACTTGCAAATTATATGGCGCACTTCCGGCCACACACTGCCCGCTTATTGCCTTTGGGCATGCGCGATCGAGCATGGGGACGTGCCTGTCAATCATATGGCGCACTTTTGGCCATACGTCGGCTACACACCACCCGCTGAATGCCTTTGGACATGCGCGATAGAACGTGGGGGTATGTGTTTGTCAATCATTTCGCACATTTCCGGCTACATGCCGCCCACTGATTGCTCTTGGGCATGCGCAATAGAACAGAAAGGATTCCTTATGCCGTATAATTACTATGCAGCGCTTCATATCAGCTCTGAGCTGAGTGCGCTCCAGAAGGAGCGCACGCCCGACACTACAGCAATGGCGGTTCATCTGTTTCCTCTATTTTTGATTGACAGACATATCAACCAGTGTAATGTGATGTTCTTTGGTTGATAGAGCGCAAACCTGTCTGCATTCCCAATATGGCACCTATGTTTGGCCCCCTTTTTGAGATTAAAACATAGGGACCTCTATGATACAAGGGAAGAGATTGCCACTAATTGGTAACCACATCTATATATAGGGGGATTTTGTGGTCAGTTACCACACAGCATCTATCTATCTATCTACCTCCTGATGATCCTGTTAGGAGAAACGCGTTGAGGTTCTTCTATCCTGCAACAAAAACTTGAGTACCACTTTTTTGCTGTTATCAATAATTTTTGCTTATTTATTCATCATGTCACATTATGTAATGCCTTCCACAATCTGTTATCTTATCCTATTGTGAAATTATAAGCGATATCAGGGCTCATTTAGAGTGAGCTGTCGTGGAGAGGGGGCGCCATTCCGCTGACCAGTAGGGTGCCAACCTCCGCTGATAGGAAGGTTTACCAGACTCAGGGGACAGCCAGTTAGGTACTCATTTGTTTGCACATGTCACTTTATTGTCTTGTCAATTGCACTGTTTTTGCACTTTTTTCTTCTGTTGCCTACCTAGCAATTATCATTGTGGCAACCCCTATACTCTCTTTTCCTGGTTAAATGAATGATTGCATGTCGCACTTTTCCAGGGCCATCTAGGAGATTTAGGGTACAGCCGTCGTGGAGCAGGGGCCCCAATCTCGTTACATGTTTAGGGTGCCAACCTCCGCTGCTAGGCAGTTTTGGATATCAGGACCCCCATTTGTAGGGCCCAGTAGGTGACACGATTATGTGTTTTTCTGTGTGGTAGTGATGTCTTATCTTGACTTTAATAAAGGTTAATTTTTATATCCTATAGTTCTAGTTATGTAGGGCTCCTTGATAATAAAGGATTCACAATGACAGGAAGAGTAACATCTTTACCTGGTACTGTTTCAGGAATGACAGATCAGAAGACTCATCCAGAGGTATAGTTGATGAGATTACTTGGACGTAAGGGTTGAGCTCTTCAATGTGGTGAAGGCATGCTTCAGCCCTTTAAATTATAGAAAAAGATAATTAAAAAAATCTATATAGTATTTATGATCTTAGTAAAAGCAGACAACGAAGCTACAAAAATGCTGCATTCCGAATGAGATCCTTTTAAATATTCCATGCCTTATACTGCCAAATATCTAGGGAAAAAAAAGTTGACAGACAGTACTAACCTGTTTTTCTTATTTGTGATATCATCTTCCTTGATAAAGAAATTAGTCCCAAGGTCCCAAGTTTCACAATGTCTTGTGTCATGGATTGTCAGTGCCTAAAAGAAGAAAAGAAAAAAAAAAAAAAAAAACCCTGTTGGATATATCTAGCTCCAGTTGAAAAAATACAACATACACAAAAAAAAAAAAAAATCAACGTTTTTGTTATTACCTTTATTCCAGCTAAAACAATGTTCTTTGCTATGACAAAGGAGAAAAAAAAAAAAAAAAAAAAAAAGGTGAAATAAAGTAATATTATATTTTATTTTTTTATGTCTTTTTCCCCCCATATCTAAATCCATTTATAAAATTAAAAAAAAATAAAAAAAGGAGGAATCTTCTTGCAATTTTCACACTGGCCATTTGGGCTAGTTTAGCCTCATACTTGGTCCTTTCAGGAAGTGTTTTCAGGAGGCTCATTATCATCAGAGGTAGAATTACAGTGACAGGTAACACCTCTATACACAGCCGATAACACAGGATCCACCAATCACAATAGACGATGTCACAGCTGACCAGACATCCTCTCTTCAGATGTTTCAATACAAAAGAGTCAGTCTATTGCTAACAATGTACACGTGAATTTCCTGAAACAAGAAGCTAGAAAAGCCCATGTGGCCAGTATGAAAATTGCAAGAAGAGTCCTCTTTTTTTAAAATTTATAAATGGATTTTGATATGGGGGGGGGAAAAAAAAAAAAAAAAAAAAGATACTGCAATATGGTTAGCGCTAAAACCTACTGTAATTAAAAAACTATGGGTCATTTTCTGATAACACATTCCTTTTACGAATAATAAAATGCATCTAAGGCTGGAGTCACACACAACGTATAAAAATACAGTCCGTTTTACACAGACGAGAATCGCAGAAATGTTCCCTGAATAGTGATCCGTATGTCATCCGTGTGCAATGCGAGGATGCGATTTTCTCGCATCTAAGCATCCATGTGACATTCGTATGGCGAGATTTTCTCGCCTGATTGCAAAATGGACATATAATGGGTCCATAGCCTCAAATATTCATGATAACATATATACAGTATATATAGTATAGTATATAGGCACACACAGACGCTTTCTTACTTAAACAGTCCCTGCAGTTTATTATGCCATCATAAACCGCTGTGGGATATGTTATACATCACATAATCCATAGAAATTACAAGATATGGCTTTAACTCACGGTCCCTAAACCCACCGGACCTCACTGTCCAGTGACCGTGGGCGACCGCACACCAAACAGTTCATGGAACGTAATAAGCACCAACAGTCTGTGGAGGTACCTTATGGGAGCGCCTGCTCCACCCGCTGACTCCTTGTCAGTCCTCTCTCCCAGGGAAGCTGCCTTAAGGCCCTGTCACACACAGCGAGATCGCCGATTTTATGACGTCACAGCGATCTCGCCAGCAACATTGCTCTGTGTGACACACAGGCCCCCCCCACCAGGTATCTCTGATCGTGCAGGATTGTCCTGGGTCATTTTTTGATTGTCGGTCTCCTGCTGGCCAGCACGCA
This sequence comes from Dendrobates tinctorius, assembly GCF_039654945.1. NCBI lineage: Eukaryota > Metazoa > Chordata > Amphibia > Anura > Dendrobatidae > Dendrobates > Dendrobates tinctorius. The sequence continues at coordinate 59,630,844 of NW_027361679.1, forward strand.
TCGCTGCGTGTGGCAGTGAGAGACCAACGATCAGCGACGCTGCATGCTGGTATCTAAGGTAAACAGCGGGTTTTTAAGAGCTGCACGGCTCTTGGATACCCGCTGTTTACCTTAGATACCAGCTTGCTCGCTGGTCCTGATCGCTGGAGGGGGTGTCTATGTGACAGGTCACCAGCGATCAGCCTAACGATGTCCCAGCGATCCCATCCACGTCGGGGCCTTTACTGGGATCACTGTCCTTGTGACCAGGGCACTCCAGACAGTCCAGACCCTCAGAAGGTCGGTGGCCTCCCAATGCAGGGCCGTCACAGACTCTGCCCACACATGCCTCTCCAGGTGCTATTCAGGACGTCCCCCCCCCGGGACCGTCCAACACACAGGTCTCACCATGTGCTCTTCAGGAAGTTAGCAACTTCCAACACACAGGCCTTCCAGGACCTTTCACTCTGAACACTCAGGTTCATACACTCCGCAATGTGACCAGACCTCAGTCACATTATATAACCGAAACAACCCCCATATGTGGGCGGTGTATGTGTGGCTAGCCGATCCCACCCAGCTCTCCGACTAGCCCTATAAGCCCCCCTTATAGGCAAGTAAACTCATGGAACTACAAGTCCCAGAACAACAACATCATTTTTGGGCTTACAGCACAGAGGACCTCTACGACACATACGGCCATTTACAATCATGCCGGTCACTGTTTCACCATCACAACCAAGGAAACTCTTTGCATGCATATCCTGAGGTGCACACACAGCGCCCCCTAGCTGTAACAGTATTCTATTCTATTTTAACCTGTCAGTGTGATTTTACAGTATAGAGCACTGAATTGCCGGCTTTTCTAAAGGACACCGGTGCGTATTTCTCGCAAGTCACACATATGCTCCGTGTGTAATCCATTTTTTTCTCGCACCCATAGACTTGCATTGGCGAGTCTCGGCCATAACACGGTGCAAATTGCAGCATGCTGCGATTTCACCCGCACGTATAATACGTGTGAGAGAAAAACGGATGATGGGAGCTGCCCCATAGATTAACATTGGTCCGAGTGCTATGCGATCGATTTTTTCTCGCATAGCACCCATCCGTATTTCTCTCTAGTGTGACGCCGGCCTTAGATGAATACATCTTCTTAAACACAAAAAAGGCAATTGGCTACTCTTACCTATCTCAACACCAAGTCCGCCCATGCCACTAAGGAACACACGAGACTGGGCCATCTTCTGCATAGCTGTGTCTCCCAGAACATATCTTTGTCGGCTGGAAAAAAAACCCCAAAAACATGTGGTAAAAATGACATGAAAATACAATACATGGCAGCACATACTGGTGAGGGGGTTGGAAGGAGGTAGAAGTTCTACCCCAAACAGTAGAGCAAACTTATTGATAAATTTGCAATAGGCAGAAAAGCCTATGTTTAAACCCGCCATTGCTAATGTTCACACACTTGAGCTTTTTTCCTCCGCTTTTTCAAACAGCCATAACTTTTTTTTTCTTCAGTCGGCATACCTGAATATCTGAAGAAAAAGGAAAGCAATTCGCCCCCCCCCCCCTATATTTTTTTATTAGCCCACTTAGGGGATTTGAACCGGTGACTGTTCTTTTACCTGCCGTGGCAACTCATCAATACGATACAGTTACTCCACAAGGGGTGGTGGTGACGGGTGGCAATGCACGCTGTAAATGCCAGAGATAGGAGCAGAGTTTAGCGGTGATCACTACTCCTGGAAGATGCTAGCTGTGCTCAACAGTGGGCTTTCGTCCTGTGTGGCACGGACTTGGCACCTGGGTCAGCTCTACAACATTTTTGTACATGTAGTTATGCAAACATTTAGTGATGTTTTGCATATTCACACTATATAAAAAAAATGAAATAGTTCCAAGACGCCGGAATGATTGCTTTTGTTTATTGTCCAAAGTACATCATCAAACCAGAATGCAACGTATCGGCCAACAAAAGGCCTCTCTCCTTAATTGATGTAAAGGAATTTGCTCCTAAGACCTTGTGGAGGCATCACAACACATTAGGAGACCCCAATCAGAGGACAATAAAACATCCAGACTCCTTATCTATGAACTGGTCCAATATTTATGTTTCTCCCTCTCCCATAATGATAGTTCTGCTTCACGTCACTTGTCTTATCTATTGCATTTTTTCTGTGCTGTGTTGTGCATAAATATGTGATTCTTCAGATTTTGTGTTAGTGTTTGCCTGATGAAGAGACCTGAGTAGTCTGGAAAGCTTGCAATGTGTTCTTTTCAGTTAGCCATTAAAAGGTATCAACCACTGAGGACTCTCAATTATGAATATTTTTCTATAATATTGATGGCACCCAAAGAAATATTTTGAATTCTTACAACACATTATTCCATAAAAGTCTAAAAAAAAAACGGACTTCTTCCCAGGAAAAACGCGTTTTTTATGCGTTCTTTTGCACTTCTTTTTGGGTTTTTTACAGGAGCATCTTCCTGCTCATAGAATGTAGTGAGGAATGCGGATTTTTCTGCAAAATTAATGAACCTGCTGCGTTTTTTCTCCGCAATGCACTTTTTTCGTGGTAAAAATGCATCATGTGCACAAAAATTGCGGAATTCATTTAAAAGAATGGGATGCTTCTTCTATGCGATTTTGAAGCGTTTTTACTGGGAAAAAACGCTTCAAAAACGCGAAAAAAATGCTTACGTGGGTACACAGCCTCAAAGGGATTTGTCAGGCTATATCAATGCCCAATATCACATTTTGAAACACGACTTCAGTTTTTTTTACTAGATTCAATGTTTCATTTTACTTCTCGTCATTCATGCAATTTCAATTTACTTCACTTTTTGTCTTGACTACTGCAACTCTTCTCACAAGTCTCCCTCTTACCAAACTTTCTCCTCTCTAATTTATCCTGAATGCTACACACAGGGATGTATTTCTGTCCATCCTCTTCTCCGATGCCTCCACCTTGTGCCAGTCATTTCACTGGTTACCCATCTGTTACAGATTACAATATAAAATTATCTTTCTCACTATTCTGCACCACCCTACACCTCCTATCATATACCTGTAGCACCCTACCAGTGCTCTCCACTCTGCAACTGATCTAAGACTATCTTCCATAACTGAAACCTCCCACTTCTGTCTCCAAGACTTCTCCTGTGCTGCGCCAGTGTTCTGGAATGCACAACTCCAGACTATCCGTTTAATACTAAGCCCCCAGATTTCCCTAATCCATCTCTTCTCTTTTTCTTAATTTTCTTCAGAATCTTCTCCCTCTTATTCCATCCGTCTCCACATCCTCCATGCACCAAATAACACTTGGTAACTGCACTTAGACAGAAACTGGCTTGTGACCAGACCATGCGTGACAAGCACTATTCACCTATTGTGTCCCCCCTATTTCCTTATAGATTGTAAGTGTGTACACAGGGTCCTCCCTCCTCCTGTAACTGCTTATGTATTATTTTATACTGTCTTTATTGTCTGTACATGTTCCTGCCTAAATGTAAAGTGCCGCAGAATATGTTGGCGCTATGTAAATAAAATTATTTAGGATGATATTCTACATTCAGCAGTATTACATTACTCACCTGTATAGACCATCATCAATTTCCATCGAGTCTGCCGCCATTCTGAGGATTGATCTTGTGTGTCCTAAAGAACACGAGAAATAATCATCTAATCAAATTATAGCTTTCAGTGTCATCACATTTATGTGCCAAAAACTGTTGCAACATATGTTAGAAAATGATACATCGGTGATAATGTGCTTTCAGGTGAACGTCTCTACATAGTCGCATTTCGAGAAAATTAGGAGTTTCCCCATTTTGCTAATTTGGTCCATCATACTAGAGGTTCGTTACCATACAACACGGATGGATGGGGAATAGATGAAGCATTCAGAGTATACACGATGCTCGACGTAACCTATACAGGTCTAACTTTGCTACTTTCAATGAGCTTTAGATATATAATTAGGGCGGCATGGTGGCTCCGTGGTTAGCGCTGGGGTCCTGGGTTCAAATCCCACCAAGGACAACATCTGCAAGGAGTTTGTATGGGTTTCCTCTGGGTTCTTCAGGTCCTTCCACACTCCAAAAACATACTAATAGGGAATTAAATTGTGAGCCCCAATGGGGACAGTGCCAATAATGTCTGTAAATCACTGTAGAATTAATGGTGCTATATAAACGAGTAAAATAAATAAAAATAAATAGTATGGCAGTATAGTATGGATACACGTCAGAACTCCTGGTAGCCAAAAGGTCACAAATGAAAATGGTCAATTAGGCTACTAAGAGCATTGAAAAAAAAAAAAAATACACCAGACACATGGTATACGAGTGCAACGTAATCATAAGAAGATTCTGCCTCCTCTTCGACCAGGCTGCTGCCCATAGTGGACCTGTAGGTTTGCCCTTACCCGACTGGCAGGGCTGCTGCCCACACCGGACCTGTAGGGCAGGGTTTCTGCTCATAGTGGACCCGTAGGGCTGCCCTTGCCCGACTGGCAGGGCTGCTGCCCATAGTGGACCCTTAAGGCTGCCCTTGCCCGAATGGCAGGGTACTGCACAGCATTTTTTGTGCCGTTTTGGCTAATAGGAGAACGGACCTGTAGCTGTAAAGAGCTCCTCTTACTTGTGGCATCACATTATTCGGACAGATCTGCTTTCATGTTGTCTATGTACTGATAGAATGGAAAATGTACCATTTCTTTGGCAAACAACTTTGTCACCTTAATGCCATTTTAGCAGCCCTTGTCACCCAGACTGTAATGATCCGTTACTCTGCTATATAGAACAATCTGCAGCTATACAGAAACAGACCGTCCCTATGAGTGAGCCTGGCTATAGTATTAACCCTTTAATATGCTCTATTGGCTTCAAAGGGTTTACCTATATATTTTTTCGACTATGAATGGAAAAACAAACTAGTTGCTAACTTGCTGCCTGTTCTTCCCGGCACTGACAGAGCAGCTCTTCCTCTTCCGGCTGCTCAGTCAGCGGGGTGTCACTGCCGATGTCACGCTGATTGACAGCCAGCTCCCGACCTGTTGTACCCGATGCCAATGTCTGGGTGCAAGAGGCAAGGAGGTAGCAACTAACTAGCTGCCAGTTTTGGTTTTTGCTAAGAGCGCTTGTCGCCCACCTGCACTGGCACACCTGGCATGGCAGGTGGCATCAAGGAGGACTAGCAGCCACTTGCAGCAGGGAGCCCACGATACTGCTGGCCCTGGAGTAGCCCCCCAGGGTTGGGTCACTGCACTGAACACTGGCGGGCATGAAGATCCCCCAACAGCAGCTGAGTGCTGGCTTCCTACATTGCGGTCAGCCCCTGCCTCCTCATGTATACTGTAGTCATCGAGCATGGTGCCGCACACATCCTCCTGTCACATTATAGTGTCAGCAGGCACCTCCAGCAGCGGCACGGACAATGGCAGCGCTCACTAATAGCACAGTGACGGGCGCCGAGGTCACACACACAATGAATAAACCACGAACCTGAACTACAGCTGCTGCAGTTCCGTATCGGCCGGGGGAAGAGAAAGATGGCAAACTACAACTCCCACAATCCCTTTCACCAACAGGAAAGCGAGGTGGTTCAAATTTCGAAAACTTTATAAAACGGCAAATATTACATTGAAGCACGTAACGGCGCTAACCGGAAGTGTTTATTCAGCTTCCTGTGTCATGGGATAAAAGCGCGGTGGCTTAGCGCGCGAAACGCAGATAGCTTGTGTGGCGGAACTGAGAGGATGACTGATAGTGGCGCTATAGCGAATCACCTCACCTTACTATAGACTGGCCTGAGTAATGGCCTCCTGACGTCAGGGAAAGGAGCTGTAACACATTCACTGGAAACAGAAACGTGTAGAAATGGCAGGAGACCTGTTTCAAAACCTGAAATTAGGGGAAACTAGTCAGTAGCTACTGGCAGCAGGAACCTAGTGACAGGCGCCATATTGTTTCAGAGCTTCCACTGAAAAGAGCAAGTTAAGGGAAGAAAGCTGTTGCACCTCATTGGTGGTCAGAGGCCACATGCGCTGGTTCTCAAGCAGCTCAGATTGGGCCATCAGCAAGGTCCTGGAAGGCTGCAGTTGTAAAAGGCCATGTGCTAGTATAGACCATGTGGAGTGAGTGTTGTATGCACGTATGAATGTCTCTGGTGACTGACTCATTATGAAACCCCTATCCTTGGTACGCATGTGTTGTGCAGCCTTGCCAGTTAGTGCCTAGGCTGATAGTGCAGGCAGGAGTCAGGGCCTAGCATCTGTGCCAAGTAGTGGCTTTGTACGCCACTGTGCACTTGGTCTGCACTCCATAGAAGCCAGCGTCTATTAGTGGTGTTCTCAGGTGCAACGCCGTGCGCTTAGTGGGCCTAGAGAAGCTCTTACCCCGCGTCCTTGGGGCAGAGTCTTGTGCTGTGCCCTGTGACAGTTAACGGTACAGCATCTGTGTTACGTGGTACCGTGGCTCTGTGAAGCAACAGAGCCCGTTTCTACTTACATACTGGGTGGCGTTTAACCCATGTGTGTCCAGTGCGATACCACCATTTAATGTCTGCCATTACTGACCAGCAGTTAACATATCTGTGCGGTGGACACTGGGCTGTGAACGCACCTTATTACTGTCTTTATGTTATTTGGTGCCTTCTGCCAGCCCCTAACACTACTGATTCTGAGATTGTGTTTTTCGTGACATACTGTACTTCATGGTGGTGGTAAAAATTGGTCACTGTGAGTTGCGTTTTTTTTATGAAAAATTGAAAATGTGACCAAAAGTTATAAAAATGTTGCAGTTTTCAAACTTTAAATTTACCCTTAAATCTACCACGCAAGATAGTAATTTATTTGCCATATAGCAACTTTACACCTGCATCATTTTTGAAGCTATGTGTACACGTGCAGAAATGCTGCGGAAATTTCCGGAGCATTTACGCAACTTTCGCCGTGGGTAAAACATGCGAATTTTCCTGCGTTTTTCCCACGAAAAGCAAGCGTTTTTCGCTTGCGCATTCCAAGCGATTTGTAGCATCGCTTGGAAATGTGATTGACAGGTTGGTCACACTTGTTAAGCCAAAAAACTTGTGGAGCAAGTATCCCTAATTTTTTTCAACAAATTTACAAAACCTGTTTCTTTAGGGACATATTCTGATTTAAGATGACTGTAAGGGACCTATATATTGGAAACTCCCCAAATACACACCATTATAACACCTTCGCCCCAAAACCTGTTTTCACCTTGCTGACCAGGCCATTTTTTTCCTATTCTGAGTGACCACTGTCACTTCATGTGATAATATCTCTAGAATGCTTCAACGGATCCCACTTTCATGTCACATTGTACTTCAAGGCAATGGTGAAAATTTCTACAATATGACTTTATTTGTGAAAATATTGGAAATTTGGTGAAAATTTTGAAATGTTTCAATTTTCAAACTTTTAATTTTTATGCCCATGAGTTGTATCACACAAAATAGTTAATAAATAACCTTTCCCACAAGTCTACTTTATATCAGCTCAATTTTTTAAACGTTTTTTATTAGGACGTTAAAAGGCTTAAACGTTTACCAGCGACTTCATTTTTAGAACAAAATTTACAAAACCATTTTTTAAAGGACCACCTTACAATATACACCGAATTCACACCATTGTAAAAACTGTACCCCTCAAGTGCTCAAAGCAGTGTAATAACCCTTCAGGTGCTTCACAGGAATTAATGGAATGAGAAAGGAAAAAAATTAACAATTCACTTTTTTTCACATAAATGTTACTTTAGACTCATTTTTTATTTTCACAATGGTAACAGGAGAAAATGGACCCCAAAATTTGTTGTGCAATTTCTCCTGAGCACGCCGATACCCCATACGTGGGGGAAAACTACTGTTTGGGCGCCACGCAAGGCTCTAAATGGAAGGAGCACCATTTGACTTTTTGAATGCAAAATTAGCTGGAATCATTAGCGGACGCCACGTCGCTTTTGGAGAGCCCCTGATGTGCCTAAAAAGTGGAACCCACCCCCCCCCTTAACCCCATTTTGGAAACTAGGGTAGCTGTGATTAATGCTACAGAACCCAAATGGATTCTAGCTGAAAAATTAGATATTATTTATTGATCCAAAAATCATAAAAAATAGACAAAACGGTGGGAAAAAACCTCCAATGGGGGGTGCAAAAAGTAAGGCTCAATGACCTCAAGGTCCCTGAATACAAGACCACTCTACATGTTAACTAATTGCAGAAAAATAGCTGATAAGTGAGCAATATTTATTAGTAAACATAACTAATATCTGAGGCAGAGAAAAACTTATTGCAGAAAATAAAGTGCATAATGCCTAGATTATAAAGCGGTCTCTGCTATTATTATTGCACATATTAGAATATAATGAATCCTCATAACACAGTATGGAACATAGCTGCTGCAATTGAACATAGGGGAAATGCTATAAATTCAGTATTCACCTAAGTTGTATAACACTCAATGCATGAAGATACTGTATATGTGGTATCAAGATAGTGAGTACATCACCTAAAGCAGTGAATGTGGCCAGGACCTTGCAGCAAACTTATAGATAGTCGAACCTTCCCGACCCCTACACTGTTTCAATTACACCTCTTCTGGGGGTCAAGGAACTTGTCTAGATGTGTGATGATCTCCTTGAACTCCCAGGTCCTACACAGTAATATATGCCGTTGAGCCTTGAAAATAAAAAATATTTTTCCCACAAAAACTTTTTTTTATCCCCAATTTTTTTATGTTCACAAGGGTAACACCTTTCAATTTGTTGTGCAATGTCTCCTGAGTATGCCTATACCCAATATATGGAGGAAAACTGCTTGGGCGCATGGCAGGGCTTAGAAAGTAGTGATGGGCAGTCCGGTTCTTTTTGGTGATAAGGCTCTCGGCTCACCAAGAAGAGCCATCTCTTTTGGATCCTAAATGAATCCCTATTAAATATGTGTTCAGAATATGTGAACACATTCAAAATGACGTGATGTGGCCAAAACTTCACCCACCCATGGCCAAAACCCCGTCTACTTACAGTCAGCCAATTAAATTGATGAATGGGAGGAGTTACAACCACCGAACCCCTAGTTTTTACTCAGAGCCATTTAGAGAATTCAGTGGCTCTTACTGGGGTGTCGGCTTCCATTGTTCGCAGCAGTGAGCTGGCTCTTTGTACCTGGATCGTTCATGGACGACCCATCACTATTAGAGAGAAAGGAGTGCCATTTGACTTTTTGAATGCAAAATTTGCTGGACTCATTAGTGGATGCCATGTCGCGTTTGGCGAGCCCCTGATGTGCCTAAAGAGTGGAAAACCTCACAAGTGACCCCATTTTGGAAACTAGACTCCTCAGAGAACTTATTTAGATGTGTGGTGAGCACCTTGAACCCCCAGGTATTTCACAGAGACTTATAACATTGAGCTGTGAAAATAAAAAAAATCACATTTTTCCCTCAAAAACTTTGTTTTAACCCCATTTTTGTTATTTTCACAAGGGTAACAGATGAAAATGCACCATACAATTTGTGTAATTTCTCCTGAGTACGCTGATACCCAATATGTGGAGGAAAACAGCAGGACCCCCATAAATGACCCCATTTTACAAACAACTGTATCAATGAATTCATCTAGGGATTCAGTGATCATATTGACACCACAGGTGTGTCACAGAATTTTATACCATTGAGCAGTGAAAAAAAGATAATTACATTTTTACCACCAAAATTTTGTTTTAGCCCCAGATTTTATATTTTCACACCACACTTGGAAATGGGTAAATATGGCACCAAAAATTATCCCACAATTTCTGCTGATGTAGAAATGCCCCACATGTGGCTGTACAGTACTACTCAGCGAGGCTCGGGAGGGACAGAGTGCTATTTGCCTCCTGGAGCACAGATTTTCCTAGAAAAGTTTTTGGACTACACATGCAGAGCCCTTAAGTGCTAGAAAAGCATAATCTCACCAAGTGACCCCAATTTGGCATTTATACCCCTTTGGAAATTTATCTCCAGGTGTACTGACAATTTTGACTCCATGGGTGTTTTCCAGAAAACAAGCAGCAGTGGATGTAGCTGAGTGAAAATTGCAAACTGCCATTGTAGTGCCCAGTGAGTTGTAGTGCCCAGTAAATTGTGGTGCCCATCTCATGATTCTGGAGACATGCATCCGTAAATTAGGCGGTTGTCATCGCTACAGAAATACCAAACGTGGACTCTAAATGTGGTTTAGGCACACTGTGGGGCTCAGAAGGGAGGAAGGTATTTGGATTTGGGAGTGCAGAATTTGCAGAATTTCTTTATTTTTTTTTCTTTTTTAAAGGGGGGCGAAGAGCTATAACTCTTTTTCAGAGTATTTGTACTACCAGTAAATTGGAAGCCCTCTGTATTTACGCTAACAGATGACAAACATGAGTCCTTGCCTTTTTTGTGGATTGAGTTGAAGCTTTTGTTGGGAACATTTTACATAACATTTGGGATCACATTTATCCGGCACTTTATGCTGAGCACTTACATCAGGGATTTCCATCTAAATCTCCGAGGGACGTGATTCAGATGAAACCCACGAGGGAGCCACTTACTATAATGATGCAGCAGAGTTACTATGAACTCCGTCTGGCCTCAGTTTGGTGATGTCCTTTTTAGAAGTGCCCAAAACTGTGGTGGACCCCGCGTTTAAGCAGGCCTAACAAGCCGGACACTGCTGGATCACAGGCCAGGCAACATCCACGGTGCCAGTATCTGCTTGATTATAGTGAATAGTGCCAACATATTCCGCAGCACTTTACATTTTAGAGTGGACTTGTACAGACAATAAAAGACATTACAGATTAACAATAATACATGAGTCAACAGGTACAGGAGAAGTGAGGGTCCTCGCAAGCTTACAATCTATGAAGAAATAGGGGAGACACAAAAGGGGATGGTCTCCACTGCCATCCCTGCCCCGACTTTCTCCCGTCTACTGCTGCTCGAGAAGTTCTCAGGCGATAGTATCTCCTGTAGGGGTTTTGTGAGTTAGTGCGCTATTCAGTTGGAGCTGCTGGCCGTGCGATTCCCCTCTGAGCGGGCTAAGGTGGGATTTGTCATCTCCCTTCTGTTGGGCAGGGCTCTGGAGTGGGCCACCCCACTGGGAGCATGGTGAACCTGTGGTACTGAGTGCCTCTCAGTTCCTTGTCTCCCTGAAACAGGTTTTTCTGGGACCAAGGGTCACACACGATACCGCGCTCCAGTTGTTGGCGTTGACACGGTTCGCTCCCCGTCAGCCAGTATGCCATCCGATTTTGGATGCTGGCTTCTGAGTTGGAATGGCCAGACAAGGTACTCATACCGGTTTTCTGGAGGGGTTTGGCTGATCACGTTAAGGATGCTGTGATAAAACACTCCAGGATCGCCTTTGCTGCGGGTCAAAGGTCACGTGCATTCAGCATGAAACTCAGGCGCAGAGCTGGGATTCGGGTGTAACTGACCCTGGGTCAGGTTTATTAACGGTGAAAGCAATGCAAAAGGAAATAAAACATAAAACAAATCTTTGCCTGTCCGGCACTAACTAAACAATGGACAACCTAACTACCAACTGGCGGGCTTCTCCCGTCCAGCCAAACCACAGTTGCAGTGGGCACTGCTTCCACTCACGTGTGTCTCTCACACAGACAGGCTCTCTGTGTTCCCAGGCTGAGACACTCACACAACCACCTTGCATCCTTTTATATCCACCTCCCATTATCCATTAGTAAGCAGGTGCGATACTGACCAGACTAGGCCACATAGGAAAGGAATCTGGGCGAGATATACCTGCCCTCATCCACTATTCCCACATGATTCTCACATATCCCCCCCCTCTGCTCAGACCACTCCGGTCGAGCAATGACACCCGCCAGACAGTGCACTCGGGACAGGGCATCTGCGTTTCCCATCTGTACTCCTGGGCGGTGCTCCACCGTAAAAGTGTAGGCCTGCAGGGCAAGGAACCACCGGGTCACCCGGCTATTCCGTTCCTTGTTCAAGTGCATCCACTTGAGAGGGGCATGGTCAGTGATCAGCCTGAACTTTCGGCCCACCAGGTAATATTTGAGGGCCTCTAGAGCCCACTTAGTGGCGAGGCACTCTTTTTCTACGACTGCATACCTTTGCTCATGTTTATTCAGCTTCCTGCTGAGATAGAGGACTGGGTATTCCACTCCGTCCCTCACTTGTGAGAGTACGGCCCCGATACCGGTATCAGAGGCATCCGTTTGTACCACAAACTCGCTGCGGAAGTCCGGAGTCACCAGTACGGGCTGAGAGCAAAGTGCCCGTTTTAGGCTATGGAAGGCTTCTTCAGCCGCTAAACTCCATTTAATCATGACGGAGTCTTTCCCTTTTGTAAGATCCGTCAGGGGGGTAGCGATGGCTGCAAAATTGGGTATGAACCGGCGATAATAGCCGGCGATCCCCAGGAAGGCTTGCACCTGCTTCTTGTTGACAGGTTGTGGCCAGTCCTGAACCGCCTGAATCTTATCAACCTGGGGTTTAACAACACCCCTCCCAATTACATACCCCAAATACCGGGCTTCTTCTAGCCCGATGTGACATTTCTTGGGGTTCGCGGTTAGACCTGCCTCCCACAGGTCATCAATCACAGCTTGTACTTTTTGGAGATGAGTCTCCCAGTCCAAGCTGTAAATGACAATGTCGTCCAAATAGGCCAAAGCGTACTGCCTATGTGGCCTCAGGACTCGATCCATCAGTCTCTGGAAGGTCGCCGGTGCTCTGTGCAGTCCAAACGGCATATACACATACTGAAATAAACCTTCTGGCGTAGCAAATGCCGTCTTTTCTCTGGCAGCCTCCGCCAGAGGGATCTGCCAATACCCCTTTGTTAGGTCTAGGGTCGTAATATACCGGGCTTTTCCTAACCGATCTATCAACTCGTCGACCTGGGGCATGGGGTAGGCATCAAATTTTGAGACCGCATTCAGTTTCCTGAAGTCATTGCAGAACCGGATGGTGCCGTCCGGTTTAGGAATTAGCACAATCGGGCTGGACCAAGCACTGTGCGATTCCTCAATGACACCTAACTCTAACATTGCCTTCACTTCTCGGGAAACGGCTTCACGGCGCGCTTCCGGGATTCGGAAGGGCTTTACGTGAACTGTGACACCAGGTTCCGTTACGATGTCATGTTTTATTAGCGTAGTCTGCCCGGGTTTTTCTGAGAAAAACTTTTGGTTGTGAAGTAGAAACTGCCTGACCTCAGTCTTTTGCCGCTCCGAGAGAGTCTCTGCAACCCGTACCTCCGGTACGGTATGCGAGCAGACAGGACGGGCCAGCTCCGCTGACAAGGCAGACCGATCCTTCCAGGGCTTTATCAGATTTACATGATAAATCTGTTCAGGTTTCCGTTTACCTGCCTGGTATACTTTGTAGTTTACTTCACCAACTCTTTCCTTGATCTCAAAGGGGCCCTGCCACTTTGCCAGGAACTTACTGTCCACCGTGGGGACCAGGATCAACACCCTATCTCCGGGTGCAAACGTACGGATCTTGGCGCCCCTATCATAGATTCTTTTTTGGGCTCCTTGAGCCTGTATCATGTGTTCTTTGACGATAGGCATAACAGCCGCAATACGGTCCTGCATTTGTGTGACGTGATCTATCACTGTTTTAAACGGAGTGACCTGACCCTCCCAGGTTTCCTTTGCAACGTCTAACAGTCCGCGAGGACGTCGGGCGTACAATAACTCGAAAGGCGAGAATCCCGTGGAAGACTGGGGTACTTCCCTGATGACAAAAAGCAAATACGGAAGTAAATAGTCCCAGTTCTTCCCATCCTTGTCTATCACCTTTCTCAGCATCTGCTTCAGAGTTTTATTGAACCGTTCGACCAACCCGTCTGTTTGAGGGTGATACACGGATGTGCGTAACGGTTCGATTTGTAACAATCGGCAGAGCTCCTTCATTACCCTGGACATAAAGGGGGTCCCCTGGTCGGTGAGTATCTGTTTTGGTATACCAACCCGACTAAACACATGCACCAGTTCCTTGGCAATCGTCTTGGTGGCCGTGTTACGCAAAGGGATGGCCTCCGGGTAACGAGTGGCATAATCCAAGATGACCAGGATATGTTGGTGTCCACGTGCAGACCGTGGAAGGGGCCCAACTAAATCCATCCCAATCCTCTCAAACGGGACTTCAATAATAGGTAGGGGTACCAAAGGGCTACAGAACCGGGGCTTAGGTGCAGAGGCTTGGCAGTCAGGACAAGACTCACAATATACACGGATATCGTGATGCATGCCTGGCCAAGCAAAACAGTGTAATATCCTTTCGGTGGTTTTCTGGACTCCCAGGTGACCCCCCATCACATGTCCGTGGGCCAGGTCCAGCACCTGCCGCCGGTAGGGTTTTGGCACGACTAATAGTTGCACCGTATCTTCCCCCTTTTTCTATATCTGATAGAGTAAATCATTCTCCAGAACCATGTAAGGATATGCCAGCCTAGAGCCAGGTTCTACGGGTACCCCATTTATCACTTTTACATTTGTCCTAGCCTGAGAAAGGGTAGGATCCTTTATTTGCTCACTTTGGAAGTCATCTTTCTGAACTTCTAAATCCGGCAAACGGGGAGGTTGACGGCTGTCAGCCTCCTCCACTTCCCCGGTCTCCTCCGTATCACCCGCCATGACTGAAAACGGGAACTGCAGGTCATTTCCCGCAGACTCTTCCCCCGAGTCTTCCGGGGAGACCTCTTCCCGGGGTTCGGGACCCACACGCGCCCTGGGAGAAGAATCATGTACACTATTACCCGAAGGCATCAACTGATTCTCCCACAATTGCCAGAAGTGGGGAAAATCCCGGCCCAGGATAACATCATGCAATAACGCCGGGACGAGTCCCACTTTATGTTGCACAGACCCGTAGGAAGTTGTAATGCATATGACCGTGGTGAGGTACGAACAGGTGTCTCCATGCACACACGTTACAGAAAATTTGTCTGATGGTCCAGTCGGGGCTGACACCAGACTGGCCTTCACCAGAGTCACCACACTTCCCGAGTCTAACAATGCCACCACATTTTTGCCATCAACAGTTAAATCACACAAGTGTCTTTCCACATCCTTTTGACCGGCATTCACACTCACTACCCGTGCAACCATAGACATGCGGTTTTTAGAGTCTGTGACGTCGCACTGCATGGGTTCAGTAGTGACCGGACAGTTCGCAGCAATATGTCCCATCTCTTGGCAGCGGAAACACCTAACGGGCCCCTTGCTTAGACCATAGTTCGTTACTCTCGGCCTCGCAGTGCGGGCAGTCCCGTTTTCCTCCCCCACTGTCTTAGGGATTTTTCCATCTCCCCTACTCCCTGGAACAGTCTTACCGGTTCCACGTGGAGATGATGAAGAATGAGGTGGGGTAGCGTCGTCTCGGAGTCCTTCCGCCACGGAGTAACGTTCAACCAGATCCACCAGTTGATCTGCCGTCGTAGGATTTCCATGGCTTACCCACTTCCTCAGGGCCGGCGGTAGAGCTCTCAGGTACTTGTCCATGACGACTCTCTGGATTATCTCTGGCGCTGTCAGCACCTCGGGTTGTAGCCACTTCTTCGTCACGTGGATCAGGTCGAACATCTGTGACCGCGGTGGTTTATCCGGCTGATAAGTCCATTGATGCACTCTCTGTGCATGGACAGCGGTCGTCACTCCCAGCCGGGCCAAGATCTCGGCTTTCAGTTTGTCAAAGTCCTGCGCAGCTTCAGGCTCTAAGTCATAATAAGCCTTTTGGGCCTCACCGGAAAGAAACGGGGCAATCAGGCCGGCCCATCTTGCCTTCGGCCATTTTTCTCGCAACGCCGTCCGTTCAAACGTAGTCAGGTATGCCTCGACGTCATCTTCTGTCATCTGCCAGTACCGACTCACGTGAATCACTCTCAACTCGGCTTCCAGGTTAACCTCAGGTAAGCTTGCCAAGCGCTTCGCCACCTGCTGGAGAAGCGAACGATCGGTAACTGTCATGTCCACCAACTCCTTCAGCTGGGCCATCATCACCCGATTAGCTTCTTGCTGGACGGCGGTGGACTGTACCAGCGCTTTCACCACGTCCTCCATGCTCATGCTTGCAACGTGATGCCCGCGTTCTCCACCACAATGTGATAAAACACTTCGGGATCGCCTTTGCTGGGGTCAAAGGTCACGTGCATTCAGCATGAAACTCAGGCGCAGAGCTGGGATTCGGGTGTAACTGACCCTGGGTCAGGTTTATTAACGGTGAAAGCAATGCAAAAGGAAATAAAACATAAAACAAATCCTTGCCTGTCCGGCACTAACTAAACAATGGACAACCTAACTACCAACTGGCGGGCTTCTCCCGTCCAGCCAAACCACAGTTGCAGTGGGCACTGCTTCCACTCACGTGTGTCTCTCACACAGACAGGCTCTCTGTGTTCCCAGGCTGAGACACTCACACAACCACCTTGCATCCTTTTATATCCACCTCCCATTATCCAATAGTAAGCAGGTGCGATACTGACCAGACTAGGCCACATAGGAAAGGAATCTGGGCGAGATATACCTGCCCTCATCCACTATTCCCACATGATTCTCACAATGCCCTGGCCACTCGGTAGGTTCCCGTCTCTCTGGAGGAGGTTATTACCGTCTCCATTCGCATTAACCTGTGTTTCTTAGAGCAAGGGTTGGAGCGCTCCCAGTCTAAACAGAGGTTTAGGTTGGCACCAACCTTCTCTAAACCTCTGGAACCTCCCGAGCCTCCTGAGGCTATGGAGGTATCTCGCATGAGGTCTAAGTCCCACTCTGCTCGAACCTCCATAGTCTGTTTTCTATTGCCGACAGCCTGGTCACTTAGTCAATAGGTGCCCACAGCGGTCGCGTCTAGTGGTAATAGGAGGAGGCCTACTAGACGCCGCGCCATTCTCCTCCAAGCTGACCTTAAGGGGATTCTAGACTTCAGTTCTTCCACTCTGGCGGTAGAGGTTTGCGTAGATTCCGGAGCGGAGGACAATTTTATGTCCTCAGCGTTCGCTCAACAGCACGCAGTCCCCTTGGTTTTGCTACCTCAGCCTGTCAACATCAGATTGGTGAACGACTCGACACTACCCTCGCAGATTACCCATCAGACTGCTCCACTAAGGCTCTCGCTATCTCCATCCCATCACGAGACATTGTCCCTCATTATGCCCGAGGGTATCGATCAGGTTCTCTTGGGACTTCCCTGGTTGCATTGCCACTCATATCACATAGAGTGGTCCGCGGGTAGAATTCTTGGTTGGAGTAAGTCCTGTGAGGGTAGATGTCAGAGGGAGTGCGTACAGGTTGCCTCCACTGAGGTTCCCGCAGACCTTTCCTCACTCCCTAAGCACTATCAGTAGTATGCAGACATGTTCTCCACGAGAGCGGCAGAAACTCTTCCGCCGCATCGCCCCTATGACCGTCCTATTGACCTCTTGTCTGATGCCGAGCCTCCCCGGGGTCATGTGTATCCCCTGTCTCTCCTGGACACGGAGGCCATGTCTCAGTATATCAGGGAGAGTCTGGCTAGAGGGTTTATTAGTGTCATGTGGACCCGTCCTTTGTGACGCGATCAGCAGACCGATAACTAAAACAACAAGACGTGGCACGTGATACTGTCCTGTGTGACACGGCTCGCAGGCCGGTAACTAAAACAACAAGACAAGGGGAAGGGAACAACAGTTACAATGGTGGGCCCTGCAATAGGGAAAGGGGACGTGGAGACCTCCTGCATTCCCCTGAGTCAGTGTCCCTAACGTTCCCTATGCCGGTTCCGCATCGGGTGCCGATCAGGAACTTGTCGCCCTAGCACACCCTACACCTATCCCTTGCTAGGGAGCTGGGTGGCGCAGGCACTGGCCCCACCGCTGTACTAATACACACTAAGGAAAAACACAAATGGGGAAACACAACTTAGCTTTACTCTGTTACACTTGCTCCTGGTAACAGAGTCCACCACCAGAATGCAGCTCTCCTCCTGAATCGCTGCCACCAAGCTCTGTCAGAGCTACAAGGAAATCCTCTCTGACTCCTTCCACACCAGGGCTGACAGTGCTGCAAGGAACGCTCTCCAGCTCCTTCCTCCACCAAGGATGGTTAAAATGAACACTATCACCAACACTGATTGCAACACCTGTGATTCTTATAGCAGAGCCAGCAATCACACCTGCATCACAATCACGTGCACTCATCTAAATAACTAGAGTGCAATGACGCTCACCACCACCGGGGGCAAACTTGAACAAGCGACACCACAGTGCAGTAATCCCAATGGCCACCAGGGGAAAAAACCAACCTTAAGCACAGCTTAGGGGAAAAAAAAGGTTACCTGTGCTTTTTATCAGTCCTGATCCAGCATGGATCATGACAATTAGGAAGTCGGTGTCACCAGTGGAGGCGGGATTCTTTGTTCAGAAGAAGAATGGAGAATTGGGTCCTTGCATCGATTACATGGGTCTTAACGCCATCACTGCTAAGAATAAATACCCTCTGCCCCTGATATCAGAACTGTTCGATAGGTTGCGGGGAGCGAGGGTTTTTTCCAAACTAGACCTGCAGGGAGCTTATAACCTGATACGCATCCGTGAGGGGGACGAGTGGAAGACGGCTTTTAACACCAGGGATGGCCATTATGAGTACCTGGTCATGCCCTTTGGCCTCTGTAATGCCCCAGCCGTCTTCCAAGACTTTGTAAATGATATCTTCCGAGATAGACCACCACCGAAGGAGTGCCTATCTGGATGATATTCTCACCTCCCCAGATATGGATTCCCACCGGAGAGAGGTTTACAAGGTCTTCGACCACTTACGGGCGAACTCCCTCTACGCCAAATTGGAGAAGTGCCTGTTTGAGCAGGAATCCTTACCTTTCCTGGGCTATATCATCTCGGCCCAGGGTTTGGCTATGGATCCTGCCAAATTGCAGGCGGTAATGGACTGGCAGGAGCCCCACTTCCTTAAGGTGGTGCAGCGCTTTTTGGGGTTCATAAACTACTATCACCAGTTCTTTCCCCACTTCTCCACCTTGGTAGCTCCCTTGGTTGTCCTTACCAAGAAGTGAGCCAACCCCAAGTTGTGGTTGTAACAGGTCTCCAAGGCCTTCTCCATCAAGACTCATTTTGTCGGCGCTCCCATCCTCCACCGTCCCGACGTGGATAAGCCTTTTATCCTGGAGGTGGATGCCTCTTCCATCGGTGCCGGAGCGGTCCTTTTCCAGAAAGACGCTCAAGGTTGGAAGCACCCGTGCTTCTCCAAGACCTTTTCACTGGTGCAGAGGAACTATTCCATTGGGGACAGGGAGTTGCTGGCAATGAAGTTGGCCTTTTCGGAGTGGAGACAATTCCTGGTGAGGGCTCGGTTTCCCTTCCAGGTGTTCACCGACCACAAAAACTTGGTGTACCTGCAAACGGCCCAGCGGCTAAATTCTCACCAGGCCAAATGGTCGCTTTTCTTCTCCCGCTTCCACTTCACCCTTCATTTTTTGTCCGGTGAGAAGAACGTCCGGGCTGATGCTCTCTCGCTCCGTGGTGTCATCGGAGGAGGAGACAGAGCCTCGGCTGATTATCCCATCCGAGAGCCCGAGGACCCCAGTGGCTCCGATCGCTCTAGATTCGGTGCCCCCAGGCAAGACTTTTGTCCCAGCCCGTCTGCGACCGGAGGTTCTCTCTTGGGCTCACGCATCCAGGGTGCGTGGACACTTTGGGACGAAGCGGACAACTGAACTCCTGGCGAGAACGTACTGGTGGCCGCATATGGCCCGTGACGTCGGAGACTACATTTGGGCGTGCGTCTACTGCGCCCAGAACAGGTCTCTGCAACAACCCGCTGGGCTACTTTAGCCCCTGCCGGTGGCGGACAGGTCCTGGGAGATGGTCGGCATGGACTTCGTGGTGGGTCTGCCCAAGTCCAGGGGCAGCACGGTTATTTGGTTTGTCACCGACCATTTTTCTAAAATGGTGTATCTGCTGCCCCTCTCGAAGCTACCTTCTGCACAAGGCCTGGCAGCGCTGTTCATTAAGCATGACTTTCGCCTACATGGTATGCCAGACAAGGTAGTCAGTGACTGAGGTCCCCAGTTGGCGTCTCGGTTCTGGAGAGAGCTCTGTAGTCTGCTCAGTATTGATCTAAATCTCTCCTTGGCCTATCCCGAGACAAACGAGTTGGTTGAGAGGGCCAACCAGACCTTGGTCACATATCTACGACATTTTATCTTGGCAAGGCAGGATGACTGGGCATCCTTGCTACAGTTTGCTTTGAACAACGCTGTGGCCGATTCCACCTGACAGACCCCATTCCTCAATTACGGCCAGCATCCGCACGTCCCTGTTCCCATACCCGTGTCATCCACCGATTCTAGGGTGGCTGACTGGGCGGTGGAGGCACATGACATTTGAGACCGCACTCAGGATGCCATCCGGGCCTCCAAGGAGAGAATGAGGGTTTCCGCTAATGCACACCGCTCCGACCTTCGCCCCTGGCAACTTAGTGTGGCTCTCCGCCTGTAACATCAGGATGCGGGATGAGTCCACTAAGTTTGCACCTCTACATTAGTCCTTTCAAGGTCCTCGAACAGATCAATCCTGTGGTCTATCGGCTGGCCCCTTCCTCCACGCCTGGGTATCACTGATACCTTCCACGTTTCCCTTCTTGTGGGCTGCAGGGTGGTACGTGGAAAAAAGTATCTGGTAGATTGGAGGGGTCACGTCCCAGAGGATCGGACCTGGGAGCTAGGGGAGAACATCCACGTTCTGCTACTCATTGCGGCCTTCGAGGGTAGCAAGGCTCGGGAGAGGGGGGCCTAGTGGGGGTAATGTTAGGCATCGGGTTCCTACCTCTGCACAGGAGGAAACCCGAGCCTTGCCTTCTGCGGTCTGCCATTCCTCTCCAGATGCAGTGGAGGGCTGCTCAGCAGAGACATCAGTCCCGGCGTCTTGCCCAGGCTGATGCACAGGGGGAATCTCAAACCGTGTCCTCTGCGGTCTCCCATTCCTCTGCGGCTGCAGAGATTCCTGCTCAGCAGAGACGTCGGTACCGGTGTATTGTCAGGCTAATGCTAGGTGTCTGGTTGCTCCTTCAGGCTCTGCTATAACACCATGCTTGAGTCAGCAGCAAGCAGACACTCCTGGGACTAAGTCCTCCTATTGAGCATGCCCATGGGACGACCTCTCATTGGAGGTCGGAGGTCACATGCTCAGGTCCTGTTGCTTCTCTGATTGGACCACCAGGAAGGTCCCGGAAGGCTGCAACTATAAAAGGTTCGCATGGCCGCCCGGCCATGCGCTAATATAGCGATTTACTCTAATTGCTATAGTGGTGTGTATGATGATGGATGTTTGAGACAGGTGAATGACTCATTAAGACTCCCTCCCTAGGTTGTGCATGAGTTAGGGTTCGATAGTTGAGTCAACACCGAGTACTGGCACTGCCTAGCGCTGCAGTGCACTCAGCTTCTCTCGTCCATTAGCGCCTAAGGGCGCCAGTCAGCACATGGCACCACAATGCCGCTTGTACTGCAGCATCTGTCAGAGCGGCGCAATACGCAGATAGTGCGCTTTCCAGCGTTAAGCTTAGGCTGGTTAGTGGCGACCGCCAGGGCAGACGTAAACAATAGCTTTTTGCGCCCTGTGACGCTTAACAGGGCACTGCTTTCCTTAAGGGACTATCCCTGGCACCGCAGTAGCGGTTCCGTAGGCGACAGCCTAGTGGGGCATTGTTCTCGTGTTTTGGGGTCAGCGTCCCGTTATGTCACTAGCGCTCTTCTAACCGTAGCCTGTGAGGTATAACAGGTCACGGCCTCTACGCCATGAAGGGTGGACTCTGTGAAGTAACCGAGTTCGTTCTTGCACACACCGGGTCAGTGGTTAACCCGCCGGTGTTCGGCTATCTCCTATTATACTCCGTCCATTATTGTCTAGCAGAAGTTAACATCTCTGCACGGTGGACCCCGGACTGCGAACGCACCTAGCCGCTACGGATTTCTAATTAGGTGTGTTCCGTCAGTCCCTAACAGTTACAATAGTCTGGACAAGCATGAATAAAAGCAACAGTAAGAGTTTTTGCAGAGTCGAAAGTAGAAAAAAAAGATTGAATTCTAGAAATGTTCTTGAGGTGTAGATAACATTGCGAGCCAGTGATCGGATGTGGGAGGTGAATGAAAGATCTGAATCAAGTATGACCCCAAAACAGCGGGCATGTTACTGAGGAGTAATGATAGAACCACACACGGAAATGGCAATGTCAGGCATAGGTAGGTTAGTGGAGGGATGAAACAGTTCATTTTTTGATAGGTTCACCTATTAAAGAGAGGTAACCCTAATGGGCAATATTTTGATAGGGAGAGAGTTAAATTAACCCTTCACGGTTGAGCGAGTGATGTCAAAATTATTCCACAGAGTGTTGCTAGCAACTCAAATGACCAAACGGAGACGTGTCTCTGTATGGGACGATCCAAAGAGATCGGTAACCCGTTTATTGTAGTCACTTTTATAATATTTTGCTTAATTATGCAAGGTTCTCAACTACCAATAAAATCATTTCACTTTATAAGCCAATAATATTGCAAGTAAACCGGAAACTACATATACAGTGGGGAAAAAAAGTATTTAGTCAGTCAGCAATAGTGCAAGTTCCACCACTTAAAAAGATGAGAGGCGTCTGTAATTTACATCATAGGTAGACCTCAACTATGGGAGACAAACTGAGAAAAAAAAATCCAGAAAATCACATTGTCTGTTTTTTTTTCATTTTATTTGCATATTATGGTGGAAAATAAGTATTTGGTCAGAAACAAGCAATCAAGATTTCTGGCTCTCACAGACCTGTAACTTCTTTAAGAGTCTCCTCTTTCCTCCACTCATTACCTGTAATAATGGCACCTGTTTAAACTTGTTATCAGTATAAAAAGACACCTGTGCACACCCTCAAACAGTCTGACTCCAAACTCCACTATGGTGAAGACCAAAGAGCTGTCAAAGGACACCAGAAACAAAATTGTAGCCCTGGGAAGACTGAATCTGCAATAGCCAACCAGCTTGGAGTGAAGAAATCAACTGTGGGAGCAATAATTAGAAAATGGAAGACATACAAGACCACTGATAATCTCCCTCGATCTGGTGCTCCACGCAAAATCCCACCCCGTAGGGTCAGAATGATCACAAGAACGGTGAGCAAAAATCCCAGAACCACGCAGGGGGACCTAGTGAATGAACTGCAGAGAGCTGGGACCAATGTAACAAGGCCTACCATAAGTAACACACTACGCCACCATGGACTCAGATCCTGCAGTGCCAGACGTGTCCCACTGCTTAAGCCTGTACATGTCCGGGCCCGTCTGAAGTTTGCTAGAGAGCATTTGGATGATCCTGAGGAGTTTTGGGAGAATGTCCTATGGTCTGATGAAACCAAACTGGAACTGTTTGGTAGAAACACAACTTGTCGTGTTTGGAGGAAAAAGAATACTGAGTTGCATCCATCAAACACCATACCTACTGTAAAGCATGGTGGTGGAAACATCATGCTTTGGGGCTGTTTCTCTGCAAAGGGGCCAGGACGACTGATCCGGGTACATGAAAGAATGAATGGGGCCATGTATCGTGAGATTTTGAGTGCAAACCTCCTTCCATCAGCAAGGGCATTGAAGATGAAACGTGGCTGGGTCTTTCAACATGACAATGATCCAAAGCACACCGCCAGGGCAACGAAGGAGTGGCTTCGTAAGAAGCATTTCAAGGTCCTGGAGTGGCCTAGCCAGTCTCCAAATCTCAACCCTATAGAAAACCTTTGGAGGGAGTTGAAAGTCCGTGTTGCCAAGCGAAAAGCCAAAAACATCACTGCTCTAGAGGAGATCGGCATGGAGGAATGGGCCAAACATACCAACAACAGTGTGTGGCAACCTTGTGAAGACTTACAGAAAACGTTTGACCTCTGTCATTGCCAACAAAGGATATATCACAAAGTATTGAGATGACATTTTGTTTTTGACCAAATACTTATTTTCCACCATAATATGCAAATAAAATGAAAAAAAAACAGACAATGTGATTTTCTGGATTTTTTTTTCTCAGTTTGTCTCCCATAGTTGAGGTCTACCTATGATGTAAATTACAGATGCCTCTCATCGTTTTAAGTGGTGGAACTTGCACTATTGCTGACTGACTAAATACTTTTTTTCCCCACTGTATGTCCGTACATAGATAGCGTAGAAAGTAGTATAATGGCATATTCTTCAGAGTTTTACACTCCCGCCTCCCTTATCTTTGCACCTGATGAGAACAGTCTGGTTTCATGACAGCCCATGCCAATTACAAAAATTTATATTACAGCAACAAAAATTAAGAAACGAAACCTTCAGAGAAATGGAGAAGTGAAATTCAAGCTCTGATTTTAGTATTAACCCTTCACATTCCCCCCTAGATAAAATTTTTTTAACACATATGCAGCATCAGAGGTGCTATCCCAAGCTAACAGCTTGAGGGGTACTGGTCTTCACATGACTGTTACCAGTCATGGCTGTCGCGGCGCACCCGTCCCCCCTTTTTACTGCAGTTCATGAATAATAATTTTTGATGATGGTGGTGGGGATCTTTTGTAGGTAGGCATGTGCTTGGCTTCAACATCTTCATCAAGTAGCCTTTTGAGATCGGTGCAGAGAAGAGCAGGGGCAACGACACCTTTGGTATCATCATTAGCTGTCTTAGTGCAGACTTTCCTAATACAGAAATACACCAAAGAATAAGTTTTAGTATCACATATACAACAAGGATACAGGCAGCAATGTGTAACAAGCTCTGTAAGATCCCAGCTACCCAGCCCCCAATTCCCTTAAACCAGTTGGCTGGATTGAGAAAGGAGAAGGTGTCTGACCACCAACTGTCCTTATTACGATCACTGTCTTTATCGTATTGATCTCTGAGTCTTTGAATATCTTCTAACTTTAACTTTAACTTCATAGTACTGTTAGGATCTATATAATGACAGCAAGCGGGTCCAATGACCTGACACATACCACCTTGTGCTGCTGTTAAGTAGTCCAGCACTATAGTATGTTGATTAGTGACTATAATAAGTTGATTTTGGACAGCAACAGTAGTGTTAAGTATATCCAATATATCCCAAATTTGATCACCTAGATAGTCTGTGGCCCTAACCAATTTATCCCACATTTGTGTAATCATAGGGTAAATGAAAATAGAACTGACAATTTTATTGGCCACACTCATCTGTACTATATGTGGTCTCCCTGAAGGGTGGGGTGAATTGTCCGCAGCTCTTTTGTATAATGTATGTTTGGGTATAGCCTGTGTATCCAACTGTTTGTTTGGAATAACAAAGGTGGCCGGGGTCAAGAGACCCAGAGCACAAGTGCCTCTTACCCCTACTGGCAACCATTTATAAGCATTGTCTCCACATACCCAGAACATGTCATCAGGTAAATCCCATAGGGCTGAATGTTGCAGTACCAATCTATGAACTAAGTCTATGAATGCAGATACATTCTGAAGCATACACCAAGCTGGAGATTGTCCTAAAGGACTACAATAACCTACATCGGGATTTCCACAAGTGGGGGTTCCTGGCACATATTCAGAGGACTCATTACAAGATATATTGCCAGGAATACTGGCACAGGTTTCGTTAGAACCCTGGGAAACAAATTAGAATATTCCCATGACATATTATGCAACCTTCTTTCTAGCAAAATTGGTTTGAAGGCGTCAGTAGAGTGTGAAGTTACATTGAAACTGACTTGTAGACCATACGTTAGAACTTGCCCTAGATTGGTTAGACTAGTCTTATTCTTAGGGACCCAAGCCCCTCCTTTGTAGGCCAAATATTGAAGTTGTGTACTGCTTCCTGAAAGGTTACCTTGCCACCAGGGGTATCCCACCCATCCCACAATAGGTATACCAACAGTCAAATTCCATAACTTAACATTATCTGTGGCATTATTAGCGAGTGTGTCAGAACATTTAGTCCAAGCAAATAACTCCTCGGGTGGAACAGGGATAGCCAAAAAGGGGATGCTTGTGGCTGACACTGGTGAATACGTGCAGATCCAACAGTCTGCCAGAGACTGGGAATTATCCAACAAATCTCTCAGTAATTTTTTATGATGTTGTATAAACTTATTATTCAAGGACGTTGGGGAATTTAGGCTGTCCCATGTGGTTACCAATAGTAATATGGAAAATGCGAAAGACACATTATGCCCCCTTATTTGCTATTGGCTCGTTTGACCAGCTTGCAGTGCGATGCGTGGATCCAAGTCGGTCTTCCTTCTAGTTTCACTGATGTAGGGGTGATGAGGAGGACTTGATAGGGACCGTCATACAAGGGTTCTAGTCTGTGCTTCCTGACATGCCTTTTCACGACAACCAAATCACCAGGCTTCAGGTTATGACAAGTGTCGGTTTCTGCTGAATCTGGAATAGAAGAAAAAACTAGAGCATGGCTGTTAGCAAGATTTTTACTAAGCTGAATAACATATTGAACAGCACGGTCAGTCTCTTCTGATAACTGCTGGGGCTGGAAATTTGCAACTGGGGGCCTAGTACCAAACAATATCTCATATGGGGACAGGCCATGTTTTGCAATAGGAGTAGTACGAATGTGGTATAGTACAATGGGTAGGAGCTTTGGCCATGGAGCCGTAGTCTCCTGCATCATTTTGGTCAATTGTCCCTTCAGTGTGCCATTCAACCTCTCAACTTTCCCACTGGATTGTGGGTGGTACGGAGTATGTAGGACTACAGCGGATCCAAGCATTGTCAGAACTTCTTGGTACACATGAGAAGAAAAGGCCGGGCCTTGGTCACTTTCAACAACTTCTGGAACCCCATATCTACATATGACTTCCATCACCAGTTTCTTCGCTGTGGTCTTTGCAGTCATGTTGGTAATGGGGAATGCTTCCGGCCAACTGGAGAACATGTCAACAACAACCAAACAGTATTCATACCTTCCAGACTTAGGCAACGTGATATGGTCCACCTGGAGCCTTTGGAAAGGATAGTCGGGCTTAGCAAGATGCTTCGGGGGGTACACGTTGAAGTTGACCGGGATTACAGGTCTGACATATTACAGGCACGGTTGAGCGCTGACAAAACTGTGGAAATTCCCGGGGCCCAGTAGAATTTTTGCACCAGTGCGAGGGCCTGATTCTTTCCTCGATGTGTAGGCCCATGTGCCCATGTGGCAATAGCAGGGTACATCCGCTTAGGGAGACACAAGTTGGTCCTTTCTCCAGAGACCGTTATCCATTCGTGCCCCATCAGTCTTCCATTGTTTCACCTCTTCCTTTGGAGACATTCTCTGCATTGTCATTAAGCGGTCTCGCGGGGTCCGACAGAAATCTTCAGTCTGTTGTAGATCATCTGGTTCTTGTAGGGTCAGTGCTTCTTGTAACTGTTTACGCTGAGAGCGTGTGGTCACCATAGTTGGTATGGTTGGTTCAATGGGTAAAAGAACGGCGACTTTTGCTTGCATATCCGCAAATGCGTTGCCAACAGTCTGTGGACTATTCCTAGGACCGTGCGCCTTAACTTTGATAATAGCAACCTAAGTAGGTAATTTGATCGAGTCCATGAGGGTTTTAACAGCTTCAGCATTTTTCACTGGGGTTCCAGCAGTAGTAATAAACCCTCGATTGGCCCATAGAGCCCCAAAATCGTGAGCAATACCAAATGCATACCGTGAGTCCGTGTATATATTAGCCCGTCTGTTCTTGGCCAAAGTACATGCAGTAGACAGAGCCTGGAGTTCTGCTTCTTGTGCTGACTGTGAGGGCGGGAGTGCAGCTGCGTGCACTACAGTGTCCTCTGTGGTAACAGCGTATCCCGTGTGGAATCTACCATACTCATCAGCATATCTTGAACCATCCGTGTATAACACCAGATCAGGATTTGGGAGTGGATTCTCACTGACATTTGGTGGAGTAGCTGTTTCTTCTATCAGAAGTTGGGAACAATCATGATGGAGAAAATCCTCATTACTGCCATCTTTCTTGGGGACCGGCAGTAAAGTAGTGGGATTGATTGTAGTACAGCTATGCAACTTGACATAATCAGGCAAAAGGAGTGAACACTGCAGCCGTAAGTCGTTGCACAGTCAAATGTCTTGGTTGCTGAAGGCTAAGTATTGCTGCAATATCATGCGGAGCAAAAATGTGCGTTTCATGTCCAAGAATTATGTCTGCAGTCTTGTCAAGCAACGAGTGAGTGGCGTGAACTTCCCTCATGCAACTTGGTGATGCTCGGGCCACTGGGTCGAGGCGGGCCGAATAATAGCCCACTGGTCGTTGCCTGTTGCCTTGTGATTGTGTGAGCACCCCTGCTGCGTGTCCTTCATTCTCAGACACATACAAATAGAACGGTCGAGTATAGTCCGGGATGCCCAAGGCAGGGGCGGAAGCAATAAGCCACTTCAACTCAGAAGGCATGATGCAGGCTTTCCATGCAAACCGGTGAGCTTTCCTTGTAGCTCATTATGCCGTCTTTCAAGGCGTTGTAAAGGGATTGCATTATGCGGGATGCATCCGGTATCCACTGACGACAATAAGTGCACAGTCCAAGAAAATGCTGGAGTTCAGTTTCACCTTTTGGGAAAGGAAGGGAGCTGACAGCTATTTTTCTTTCTTCTGTGAGGTGTCTGACACCCTGAAGGAGACAGTGACCCAAGAATATCACTTGACCACGGCAGAACTGAAGTTTCGAGGCCGAAACCCGACAATTCAGTGCTGCCAGATGCTTGAGGAGGCTGACAGTGGCAACAATGGCTTCCTGCTCCGTTCGTGCACACAACAAAATTATCATCCACATACTGAAGCAGCGTGACCTGGGGGTGATCTAACTGCCAGGGCAAGAGACACTCGCTCATGTTTTTTGCAAACTGTTTGGGACTGTTTTGGGCCCCTTGTGGCATAACCGTCCATGTTAATTGTTGGCCCTGAAAAGTGAATGCAAACAAAAACCAGCAATCTGGGTGTAACGGAATGCTAAAGAAGGCATTGGTAAGATCAATGACTGTAAACCAAGCAGCATCCTGGGGTATTTGGGACAAAAGAGTATGTGGATTAGGTACCACTGAAGTTTCCAGAATAGTAGCTGCATTAACTGCCCGTAGATCTTGTACCAACCGGTACACAGGGGGCTGGCCAGGTGGGGTCTTTTTCTTAACGGGAAACAAGGGCGTATTACATGGAGAAACACAGGGTACCAGGGCACCATTATCAAGTAACGTTTGTATTTGTTCCTGAAGACCCCGCTCCTGATCATGTTTCAAAGGATATTGATGGACTTTGGGAAAAGGGGCACCAGGTTTGAGAAACACTTTTACTGGTTCTACAGGCATTTTCGCTATCATTTGGCCCTTTTGACCAAAGTTTAGATGGTATCTCTGAGAGGTATGGGGTGAGTCGTTTGATCCTCAGGCAATATTGGGGGTGGATCTGGGCCTATCAGGGCCATCATAACTGTGGGAAGGGCATGCAAAATACAAATTTCCTCACAGTCTTCATCTGCATAGGGGTTCTGTAACGTAAGAACCATCCGACCATCATCTTGGAATTGTATTCTGGAGCGGAACTGTGATAACAAATCTACCCCTAGTAAATTTACTGGACATGTGGGAGAGATTACGAATTGAGCAGTAACCTCGGGGAAAGGCCCCACAGGGATGGGTTTTGTAAGAGTATGTTTATTGGGTCTGCCATCTACCCCAATTAAAACAAGCTCTTGATCTGAGAATTGAATAGGGATATCCGTAGGTACATCTGATGATTTGATTATAGAATTGGCCGCCCCAGTGTCGACCATGAACTTAACAAGGGTGTCCCCTACAGGGAGCGTGACGGATGAGCATGCCCCAGGTTTGGTGGAGGACATTGTGATGGCAGACCCTGGTTGGCCACCCCTTCAGTATGGACAATTATCAGGATTTTGGGGCTGTCCGTAACCGGGGTATCCTCTGGGGTTCCCAGTATTTAGATTACGATTGGAAGAGGGAACTTGAGGTTGCATCTATCAGCGGGAGTGTGACAGTCTCTCTGAAAGTGACCAAATCGCCCGCAGCGCCAGCATTGCAAACGAGAATTAGCACGACGGAGCTGGGGAGGAAGGCTCCTATTCATAGAATTAGAGATATTGGAGTAGGGAGCTGAAGTCTGAGGGGGGGGCAGAGTTTGCTGTGTGCTCCAGTGATAAGGAACCAGCTGCGTACTCGCAGCCACGCTGGGCACAATGGTGGGGGTTGCTGTTATTGGCGGAACTGGAGCTGCTACAGCTGCAGCTGCTGGCTTATTTTTCTGTTTTCCTGCCGCTGCAGAATGGGTTAAATTCTTCTAAAAAAATTTTTATTACTTTCAATGCATCATCCGGGGTGGAATTCTCAACATCAGGTCTAACAGAGATTATCGCCTCTTGCAACTCGGGTTTAAGGCCGGACATCAAAGCTGCCAGAAAAAGATGTGTTTGGGCTTTATTATACAGTGAGAATCCCAGATCTCTAAATACTACCATAAGACGCCCATAGAACTTCTCGGCAGTCTCCCCCTTGTCCTGTGTGACATCTGTGAGAGAGGTAGCTTGGTCCGTCAATCTATCTTGTGCCCAAACTTTTAAAGCATTACAAAAATCAACACCACTCTCATAGGTTCCCCCATCCAGATCCACATTATACATTATTCCACCCTCAATAATTGGAAAATACCCCTCCCCAGCTTTTACTCGAAGTATGTGTAATAGATCTCTTCGGGGAGTGGAATAAATGTCTCGATTTGATGCCATTTGCCTGTAGAAAGCCATGGGGGAAGTTTCTGGATTGGGTAATTGATTGCAAACAGTGTCTATTTGTGATGGGGTGAAGGGAGTATACTTTGGCCTGTCAGGAGTGCTTCCACGTTATCTTCCTCAAATTCGGATATTACTGACAACTCGGGGGGAGGAGGTGGCGGTAGTACGGGCACAAGAGGCATCTGCTGTGGGAGCGAGGCAGGAGGCTCTGTTACCGTTAGAGATTGTATTGCCTGATGGGCCGTTAGGCGGCTGTCGAGGACAAATCGGACCTCTTCCAATTTTATGGGGTTTTCCTGTATACACCGCTCTATTGCTGATACTATGACCATGGCGGCATCCTTCCTGGGATATTGAAAAATACCGGCAGAGATTAATGGTATAGCCACTGTACGTTGAGGCATCGTACCGGGGGGGACAGAGGAGGCATACAGGATTGCGTTCTGGACAGCCTCAGTAAGCAATTGTTGGGACCTAGGAATATTGATAGGGTCATATCGTGGTCCCACTGCATGTATTACGTATTGACACGGCAGCTGTCCTGCTCTGGTTGCTGCGACCTGTCCTGTTTCTA
This sequence comes from Dendrobates tinctorius, assembly GCF_039654945.1. Lineage (NCBI taxonomy): Eukaryota > Metazoa > Chordata > Amphibia > Anura > Dendrobatidae > Dendrobates > Dendrobates tinctorius. The sequence continues at coordinate 59,662,207 of NW_027361679.1, forward strand.
CCTGGCCATACATTTGTATATACGAATCAGATTCTTCCTGTATCATGGGTCCGCCTTTCTGTGAAATTTTTGCGGCCAGTCCTCCAGCATGGCGGAGTTGATTGTTTGCGGCATTTACTATGGCCCCAACATGCTGCTTCGTGAGATCCCCTGTCCCTATCCTAAAGAGCACATCATAACAGTGGGGTCCACGAATAATGTTGGAATACATTTCCTGGAAACCTATCTCCTCTGAGCATCCTGTCTCTGACCAGGTAACTAAAGTAGGAGGGGGTGTATATTCATAACCACTAGCACTATTAGGCATAACGGGGACTGGGGCTGGCTGCGGATGATAATAGGTACCGTCAGCATTCAACAGAGGAAAAGTGGGGGCTGCAACACCCGATCTTGTGCCACAATTATAACAGACCTCTCTCCACTGAGGATTAGTAACTCCGCATACAGCACAGATCCACCTGGCAGGATCATAGGGTGGGGGCATACTGAGTTTCTGTAGTCCAGGATATATCGGTGCCTTAGGGTTAAAGAGCACAGAGCTTACAGTCGGGAGGAGAGGTTTGATTTCCTGGGGAGGAACCTTATCATCTAGCAGGGAAACTTCTTGTTTCAAATCATTCTTAACCATCTGTCTCCCTGACACATTAACCTCGATCTCAGTGTCTTCGTTAATCACATTCTCAATTCTTTCCTGTACCACAACACTTTCAGTCTTTTTTACAGTGTTAGACAATTTTCCTTTTTCCACATAGCAATAAAAACAATCAGAATTCACTTGCTGTTCAACTTCCACATAATCTTCATTATACAATTCATGTGCCAAGCCACGGAATTCCTCATTTCCTTTAAGTAATCCATCATCAGTCAATCTCCCTTTATTCTTTTTAACTCCTTCATCCCATAGCGTAGGCTGCAACCTCCCGCCCTTTAGAAATCCCAGAATCGAAAATATTTTTCATGCATTCTTGACAAATTTCTTTCCTCGTCTTTGAATCATAAGACAAACAGTATCTGATCCTTCACACAATTCCAAACTTTTCTTTTTCTTCCACAGAAACATAATTCTCTCCTTTAGAGCTAAATATCCTGACAAATTGTGCACAATACTGGAGCGGCCGTCTCCGTTTGTTCCACAGGGTCAACCCCCTCTGGGAAGCCCAAAATTCGCGGTACTCAGTGAAAGGAGGAGGGCGTCTCAGACTATCCCTCCAGACACCTCTGGTTATATATATCTATCTATATATACCTGAGTTACATATCCTATCCAGTCTTCGATCACTCACCACACCTGACTCTAACAGTGAATTCAGGATTTCAGGATATGTTGACTATAAAGAGAGTCACAATCACTGGTCATTCCGGGGTGTCCGTCCCTTATGAGGTACGGTTCGAGCACGGCCCCCAACGGGACTACACCTCTATATGATTCCACCCATGAATCACCCCACCACGGGGACAAACCTCAGATCCTCTTTGCAGCAACAAGCACAGGAAAACCACACCAAACGGTCAGTCTGAACAGTATAACTGCCAACTTACCGTGGTTGCCGTGGGGGATGATCAGTCCCAATTTTCCAACTCCTGTGTCCGCTCCGAGGGTCCTTTGTCTTGTTGTCCTCCAGGGGAAGAAGCGTCCCTGTTCGGGGGCCCCACGTTGGGCGGCCAGCTGATAGGGAGAGAGTTAAATTAACCCTTCACGGTTGAGCCAGTGATGTCCAAATTATTCCACAGAGTGTTGCTAGCAACTCAAATGACCAAACGGAGACGTGTCTCTGTATGAGACGATCCAAAGAGATCGGTAACCCGTTTATTGTAGTCACTTCTTTTATAATATTTTGCTTAATTATGCAAGATTCTCAACTACCAATAAAATCATTTCACTTTATAAGCCAATAATATTGCAAGAGAACTGGAAACTACATATATGTCCGTACATAGATAGCGTAGAAAGTAGTATAATGGCATATTCTTCAGAGTTTTACACTCCCGCCTCCCTTATCTTTGCACCTGATGAGAACAGTCTGGTTTCATGACAGCCCATGCCAATTACAAAAATTTATCTTACAGCAACAAACATTAAGAAATGAAACCTTCAGAGAAATGGAGAAGTGAAACTTAAGCTCTGATTTTAGTATTAACCCTTAACAATTTAAGATTGAAATGGAACCCTAAGGGGCAATATTTAAGATTGAAATGCGACTGTTTGGAGATTAAGGACTTCAGAGCCAAATCGGACGATTTGAGAGAGAGATTCTTAACGGGTTACCCTGAACTGGTGTTGAGGGAGGTATATCATCATGCGCAGCAGCAGAGAAGGGAGAGTCTATTGGTATCGCAAGAGAGGCCAAAGACAAAGGAAATTTATATATTTATAGTTTATTTATATCTTTTTGAATCCTCTCTCTCTCTTCGCTAATACTAGAGAAGAGAGAGAGAGGATTCAAAAAGATATAAATAAACTGGAGAAGTGGGCAGCAACTAACAGAATGGTTTTTAACAGGGAAAAATGCAAAGTACTACATCTGGGCAATAAAAATGAAAAAAGCATATACAAAATGGGAGGAATAGGCATAAGCAACAGCACATGTGAAAAAGACTTGGGTATACTAATAGATCACAAACTGAATATGAGTCAACAGTGTGATGCAGCAGCAAAAAAAGCAAATGCAATTCTAGGATGTATTAACAGAAGCATACAGTCTAGATCACGTGAAGTCATTATTTCCCTCTACTCCTCTTTGGTCAGACCTCATCTGGAATATTGTGTCCAGTTTTGGGCACCACATTTTAAAAAAGACATCAACAAACTGGAGCAAGTTCAGAAAAGAGCAACCAGAATGGTGACCGGTCTGCAAACCCTGTCTTATGAGGAAAGGTTGCAGGATTTGGGATTGTTTAGTTTGCAAAAGAGAAGACTGAGAGGAGACTTAATAGCTGTCTACAAATATCTCAAGGGCTGTCACATTGTAGAAGGATCATCTTTATTCTCATTTGCACAAGGAAAGACTAGAAGCAATGGGATGAAACTGAATGGGAGGAGACACAGATTAGATATTAAAAAAAACTTTTTGACAGTTAGAGTGATCAATGAGTGGAACAAGCTGCCACGAGAAGTGGTGAGTTCTCCTTCAATTGATGTCTTCAAACAGAGGCTGGACAGACATCTGACTGGGATGATTTAGCGAATCCTGCTTTGAGCAGGGGGTTGGACCAGATGGCCCAGGAGGTCCCTTCCAACTCTACGATTCTATGATTCTATGATTCTATGAAAATGTATTTGTCTCATTTCCATCGTTGACAATGGGGCCCTTGTGGTCAGGAACATTCTAAAAAAATATTGGAGTGTGCTCCAAATGGATAAAGATATTGCACATGTGATTGGGGAGACCCCGCAGATTACGTATAAAAAAGTAAATTATTAGGTGACAGACTAGTGCATAGTCACCTGGCACAACCTTGTGGAAGTAGAACTTTGTTACCTGAATAACCTAATGGATGTTATAAATGTGGTATGTGTGGCCTGTGACTTCATTCAGACCAGTAAGGATTTTTACAATGGCAGAACAAATGAGAAATTCCAGGTGAAACACTTAATTAATTGTAAAACTACTGGCATTATTTACAAAGCTAAGTGTGACTGTGGTAAATCCTATGTGGGGAAACGATCAGGGAATTCAGGAGAAGTGTGGGGGGAGCATTTGGGGGACATTCACAATGGGAGAAACACACCTTTGGCAAAACACATTAATGGATATCATGGAAGAAATTTTGAGGTTATCAAATTTATGAGGGGGTGACCCTGTTAAAATAATATTACAGAGAGAATCCCAATGGATATTTCGGGATACACAATAACCATGTGGGTTAAATGAACAATTAAATTACAACTGTTTTTAGTAAAAAATCTTATCTATCTGTCTGACAGCTCCAATATATAAGGCTATAACCCCCCTTTTTTTGTTGTGTCCCCCCCGTACCCCCCCCTTGTCAACAAGAAATTAATCCAATATCGTTTTGGTAATAATAATAGTATGAGTGGTCCTGTTCGTGGGAAACTAAGCCAATTAAAACCGATATATTGGGGTACCCTGGAACCCCCACTTTTAGGAATAACATTGGTCTTTATTTCCATTAAAATCCAGTGGTTTAGCTCCTTTTTCATTACATATCGCACTTAGACCCTATTGTGCAATAAAAGAAAGACATACAATAAAGGAAAAATGGAGATATTTTGCCAATTGTATTTGTATTAGGTAGTCCCATATGATGTGGTCTCACTACAGGAGAATTGGGGTATAAGGATATGGGGATATTCTGAGAGAATTTGTGGCGATCTTATGATGTACCTGAGTGTACAATATGTAAGCAAAAGTGCTCCAGTGTAAGAGTCTGACAGTCCAAGGACCGGAAGTGATATGGCTGGTGACGCATGCATTCCACTGTCAATGCTGTGCGGTCCAAGAGCCGGAAGTGACGTTTGTGTTCCACTGCTGAGACACGGTTGCGCCGAGACCGGAAGTGAAGATGGAGAGGAGCTGGGGGCACTCGGGAGGACAGAAAGCAGCATCAGGAACTATGCACGCATTCTTAATACAGGGATCCACCCCCTTAAACACGGAGATGACGTCAGACACCACATTATTAGAGGGAATACTCACAACATATTTAAAGGACAACAGACGTTATGAGGTGGTAAAACTTTTTTTCCCCCGGACAGGGTCACTGACATTATCAGTCAGCCTATTGGGTATTACTTGCCTCTGCAAGAACCCATATGAGATATTGCCGTTAATACCAATTTTTAATCCCCTGATGAACACCCCGAATGGAGGGAGAAACGCGTTGGGAGTCTACATAACTATAGAGTTGAGTGAAACAGGTCGATCAGATTCAAAAGTCGCCGACTTTTGCCAAGCGAAACCCGAACATAGCGTGAGGTCGGCCATGCGGTCGGCAACCTGAGCGCCAAAGTCGCAATTCCCATAATACTTACAGGCGCCTCTTCTCAGCCAATGAGCAAGGACGCAGCAGCATGGGCAGCGGCCACCACCATCTTAGAGAAGGGCATTGCAGTAATTGGCTTGCTTTGTGTGGCGTCACAGTGGCTATAAAAGCTCTGACCACTGACCGCCATTTTACTTCTGCCGATCTTAGCATAGGGAGAGGTTGCTGCCGCTGTTTCTCAATAGGTAGAGTGTTAGGCAGGAAAGAAAAAAGAATCTGCTTCTGCTGATAGCAATTGTGCTGTACAGTTAGTGTGCAGTGACAGGTTAGGATTTTTTTGTGTGCGGCAGTGCTGGTTATTAGGCTGCCTGATAGCCGCATTGCTCTGTGCAGACTGCTTTTTCCACAGAACTCATACTTTAATTCTTTTTTTCTGCAGTTACCGAGCGGTTATTTTTTCCCACACCGTATAGAGCTATATGCCCCTCACACACTACCGTGTACCGACTGGTATCACAGACAAATACACCGTATTTAGCTGTCCGATTCTGATACCTTACCATATATCTGCTGTTTGGATTACGGTCAAATCCATACTGAGACAGCGTCTGTGTGTGACTCCGGAAACATATACAGAGATTTAAATTTTTCCATACACCGTATAGAGCTGTATGCTCCTCACACACTACTGTGTACCGGCTGGTATCACGGACAGATACATGCTGACTATCTGTGTGTGCCTCCGGAAATATACGGAGATTTAAATTTTCCCCTACACCGTATTCAGCTGTCCGCTTCTGATACAGTACTGTATATCTGCTATTTGGATTACGGTCAAATCCATACTGAGACAGCGTCTGTGTGTGACTCCGGAAATATATACGGAGATTTAAATTTTTCCATACACCGTATAGAGCTGTGTGCTCCTCACACACTGCCGTGTACCGGCTGGTATCACGGACAGATACATGCTGACTATCTGCGTGTGCCTCCGGAAATATACGGAGATTTAAATTTTCCCCTACACCGTATTCAGCTGTCTGCTTCTGATACTGCTATTTGGATTACGGTCAAATCCATACTGAGACAGCGTCTGTGTGTGACTCCGGAAATATATATGGAGATTTACATTTTTCCATACACCGTATAGAGCTGTGCGCTCCTCACACACTGCCGTGTACCGGCTGGTATCACGGAAAAATACATGCTGACTATCTGTGTGCCTCCTGAAATAAATATACAGAGGTTTAAATTTTCCACTACACCGTATTCAGCTGTCCGCTTCTAATACAGTACCGTATATCTGCTGTTTAGATTACGGTCAAATCCATTCTGAGACAGCGTCTGTGTGTGACTCCGGAAATAAATATACAGAGATTTAAATTTCCCCTACACCGTATTCAGCTGTCCGCTTCTGATACAGTACCGTATATTTGCTGTTTGGATTACGGTCAAATACATACTGGGAGAGCGTCTGTGTGTGACTAAGGGAATTTATAAAAGATTTAAATTTTCCCCTACACTGTATACAGCTGTACATTTCTGATAAAGTACTGTATATCTGCTGTTTGGATTACGGTCAAATACATACTGGGAGAGCGTCTGGGTGTGACTAAAGGAATATATATAAAAGGAGATTTAAATTTTCCCCTACACTTTATACAGCTGTACGTTTCTGATACAGTACCGTATATCTGCTGTTTGGATTACGGTCAAATACATACTGGGAGAGCGTCTGGGTGTGACTAAGGGAATATATAAAAGGAGATTTAAATTTTCCCATACACTTTATACAGCTGTACGTTTCTGATACAGTACCGTATGTCTGCTGTTTGGATAACGGTCAAATACATACTGGGAAAGTGTCTGGGTGTGACTAAGGGAATATATAAAAGGAGACTTAAATTTTTCCCTACACTTTATACAGCTGTACGTTTCTGATACAGTGCCGAATATCTGCTGTTTGGATAACGGTCAAATACATACTGGGAGAGCGTCTGGGTGTGACTAAGGGAATATATAAAAGGATATTTAAATTTTCCCCTACACTGTATACAGCTGTACATTTCTGATACAGTACCGTATAGCTGCTGTTTGGATAACAGTCAAATACATCCTGGGAGAGTGTTTGGGTGTGACTAAGGGAATATATAGAAGGAAATTTCAATTTTCCCCTACACTTTATACAGCTGTACGTTTCTGATACAGTACCGTATATCTGCTGTTTGGATAACGTTCAAATACGTACTGGGAGAGCGTCTGGGTGTGACTAAGGGAATATATAAAAGGAGATTTAAATTTTCCCCTACACTTTATACAGCTGTACGTTTCTGATACAGTACTGTATATCTGCTGTTTGGATTATGGTCAAATACATACTGGGAAAGCATCTGGGTGTGACTAAGGGAATATATAAGGAGATTTAAATTTTTCCCTACACTTTATACAGCTGTACGTTAAATACATACTGGGAGAGCGTCTGGGTGTGACTCCGGAAATAAATATACGGAGATTTAAAATTTCCCCTACACCGTATTCAGCTGTCTGCTTCTGATACAGTACCGTATATCTGCTGTTTTGATTACGGTCAAATCCATACTGAGACAGCATCTGTGTGTGACTCTGGAAACATATACAGGGATTTAAATTTTTCCATACACCGTATAGAGCTGTATGCTCCTCACACTACTGTGTACCGGCTGGTATCACGGACAGATACATGCTGACTATCTGCGTGTGCCTCCGGAAATATACGGAGATTTAAATTTTCCCCTACACCGTATTCAGCTGTCTGCTTCTGATACTGCTATTTGGATTACGGTCAAATCCATACTGAGACAGCGTCTGTGTGTGACTCCGGAAATATATATGGAGATTTAAATTTTTCCATACACCGTATAGAGCTGTGCGCTCCTCACACACTGCCGTGTACTGGCTGGTATCACGGAAAAATACATGCTGACTATCTGTGTGTGCCTCCTGAAATAAATATACAGAGGTTTAAATTTTCCACTACACCGTATTCAGCTGTCCGCTTCTAATACAGTACCGTATATCTGCTGTTTAGATTACGGTCAAATCCATTCTGAGACAGCGTCTGTGTGTGACTCCGGAAATAAATATACAGAGATTTAAAATTTCAAAACCTACACCGTATTCAGCTGTCCGCTTCTGATACAGTACCGTATATTTGCTGTTTGGATTACGGTCAAATACATACTGGGAGAGCGTCTGTGTGTGACTAAGGGAATTTATAAAAGATTTAAATTTTCCCCTACACTGTATACAGCTGTACATTTCTGATAAAGTACTGTATATCTGCTGTTTGGATTACGGTCAAATACATACTGGGAGAGCGTCTGGGTGTGACTAAAGGAATATATATAAAAGGAGATTTAAATTTTCCCCTACACTTTATACAGCTGTACGTTTCTGATACAGTACCGTATATCTGCTGTTTGGATTACGGTCAAATACATACTGGGAGAGCGTCTGGGTGTGACTAAGGGAATATATAAAAGGAGATTTAAATTTTCCCATACACTTTATACAGCTGTACGTTTCTGATACAGTACCGTATGTCTGCTGTTTGGATAACGGTCAAATACATACTGGGAAAGTGTCTGGGTGTGACTAAGGGAATATATAAAAGGAGACTTAAATTTTTCCCTACACTTTATACAGCTGTACGTTTCTGATACAGTGCCGAATATCTGCTGTTTGGATTACAGTCAAATACATACTGGGAGAGCGTCTGGGTGTGACTAAGGGAATATATAAAAGGATATTTAAATTTTCCCCTACACTGTATACAGCTGTACATTTCTGATACAGTACCGTATAGCTGCTGTTTGGATAACAGTCAAATACATCCTGGGAGAGTGTTTGGGTGTGACTAAGGGAATATATAAAAGGAAATTTCAATTTTCCCCTACACTTTATACAGCTGTACGTTTCTGATACAGTACCGTATATCTGCTGTTTGGATAACGTTCAAATACGTACTGGGAGAGCGTCTGGGTGTGACTAAGGGAATATATAAAAGGAGATTTAAATTTTCCCCTACACTTTATACAGTTGTACGTTTCAGATACAGTACTGTATATCTGCTGTTTGGATTATGGTCAAATACATACTGGGAAAGCATCTGGGTGTGACTAAGGGAATATATAAGGAGATTTAAATTTTTTCCCTACACTTTATACAGCTGTACGTTTCTGATACAGTACCGTATATCTGCTGTTTGGATTACGGTCAAATACATACTGGGAGAGCGTCTGGGTGTGACTCCGGAAATAAATATACGGAGATTTAAAATTTCCCCTACACCGTATTCAGCTGTCTGCTTCTGATACAGTACCGTATATCTGCTGTTTTGATTACGGTCAAATCCATACTGAGACAGCATCTGTGTGTGACTCTGGAAACATATACAGGGATTTAAATTTTTCCATACACCGTATAGAGCTGTATGCTCCTCACACTACCGTGTACCGGCTGGTATCACGGACAAATACATGCTGACTATCTGCGTGTGCCTCCGGAAATATACGGAGATTTAAATTTTCCCCTACACCGTATTCAGCTGTCTGCTTCTGATACTGCTATTTGGATTACGGTCAAATCCATACTGAGACAGCGTCTGTGTGTGACTCCGGAAATATATACGGAGATTTAAATTTTTCCATACACCGTATAGAGCTGTACGCTCCTCACACTGCCGTTTACTGGCTGGTATCACGGACAAATACATGCTGACTATCTGTGTGTGCCTCCGGAAATAAATATACAGAGGTTTAAATTTTCCCCTACACCGTATTCAGCTGTCCGCTTCTGATACAGTATTGTTTATCTGCTGTTTAGATTACGGTCAAATCCATACTGAGACAGCGTCTGTGTGTGACTCCGGAAATAAATATACGGAGATTTAAAATTTCCCCTACACCGTATTCAGCTGTCAGCTTCTGATACAGTACCGCTGTTTGGATTACGGTCAAATACATACTGGGAGAGTGTCTATGTGTGACTAAGGGAATTTATAAAAGATTTAAATTTTCCCCTACACTTTATACAGCTGTACGTTTCTGATACAGTACCGTATATCTGCTGTTTGGATTACGGTCAAATACATACTGGGAGAGCGTCTGGGTGTGACTAAGGGAATATATAAAAGGAGACTTATTTTTCCCTACACTTTATACAGCTGTACGTTTCTGATACAGTACCGAATAGCTGCTGTTTGGATTACGGTCAAATACATACTGGGAGAGCGTCTGGGTGTGACTAAGGGAATATATAAAAGGAGATTTAAATTTTCCCCTACACTGTATACAGCTGTACATTTCTGACACAGAACCGTATAGCTGCTGTTTGGATAACGGTCAAATACATCCTGGGAGAGCGTCTGGGTGTGACTAAGGGAATATATAAAAGGAGATCTCAATTTTCCCCTACACTTTATACAGCTGTACGTTTCTGATACAGTACCGTATATCTGCTGTTTGGATAATGGTCAAATACGTACTGAGGGAGCTTCTGGGTGTGACTAAGGGAATATATAAAAGGAGATTTAAATTTTCCCCTACACTTTATACAGCTGTACGTTTCTGATACAGTACTGTATATCTGCTGTTTGGATCATGGTCAAATACATACTGGGAAAGCGTCTGGGTGTGACTAAGGGAATATATAAAAGGAGATTTAAATTTTTCCCTACACTTTATACAGCTGTACGTTTCTGATATAGTACCGTATATCTGCTGTTTGGATTACGGTCAAATACATACTGGGAGAGCGTCTGGGTATGACTACGGAAATAAATACCGAGATTTAAATTATCCCCTACACTGTATGCAGCTGTACGCTCCTCATACAGTACCATATATCTGCTGGTATTTTCAGTACATTTTCCCAAACATGAGGAAGTTTGGGGAAGAGACCGCGGACGTGGGCGGGGGGGCAGCTGGTACTGATGGTGGTGGTTGTGCATCTGCTGGTTATGCCAAAAGCACAACAGCAGGAGGTGTTGATCCTGCGTCATCGTCTGGCTCAAGAAGGCCTGGAAGGTTCCCTTTTCTGGGAGTAGGTAAATCGCTTTTAAAGCCGGAGCATCAGGAACAGGTTTTGGCTTACATTGCAGAAACAGCCTCCAGCTCTATCGCCTCCTCTTCTGAAGTGTCCAAAAATGCAAGCACCGAGTCGTCAGTGCAGGCTTCTGGTCAGGAACAACACCTTTCCTTGTGTCCTTCACCCCCACCAAAAATGAAGGATGCGGCAGCCACATTTCTGATTACTCATGGAGCTCTTTTCACATACCATGCCTGGGTTACCAAGTCAAATCCTGAATTTCCCAGTCCAAGATGAATTTGACATGGAGTGCACTGATGCACAGCCACTGCTAGATGATTCTGCTGGTACATTGACCCAGAGCACTACATTGCCCTCGCAGTCTACTGAGCCAGAATCTGATGCTGATGAAACTCAGGTGCCCCTTCCCGCATACTATACCACCTTACATGGTGACACAGAGGAAGGTGCAGCTGAAATTGAAGAGGTGATGGATGACCCAGTTGACCTGGATTGGCATCCATTGGGGGAAGAGGGTGCCGCTGGCAATAGCTCAGAAGAGGAGAAGGATCCGCAGCAGGCATTGACATTGCAGCAGCGGTTTTCTGGCAGGCCCGTAGCTGTCCAAAAACGTGGTAAAAAACAAAAAGTTGCAGGACAGCTTGCCCAGAAGGTCAAATTAGCACAGCGTGCAAGCCCTGTAAATTTATACCATAGTAGAAAGAGTGCAGTGTGGCACTTTTTTGACAAATCCTATTGATGAGGCAAAGGTTATCTGTAAGAAGTGCGGAAGGACCTTTAGCCGAGGGAAAAATCTCCAAAATTTGAATACCAGTTGCATGCTAAGACATTTAATCACCATGCACTTGCAAGCGTGGATGGACTATAAAACCTCAGGTAGCACATGTGCACCTGCTCCGACTGAAGGTAGCCAGCAACGCTCCATCGCTTCCCTCACAGTAAGCCGACCGGTAAGCACACCACCAGCAAGAAATGTTGAGATGTCGTCGCAAGGCCAAAGCAGTCAGGGAATCACAATGTTTTTGCAACAAAAGACTGAATCTAGGCCACCATCACCATCACCAACCCCCTCTCAGTCCGTCAAGTTCACCACTAGTTCCCCCATATGCAGCTCTCAAGTCCAGCTCACCCTAGCAGACACTCTTAGTAGGACAAGAAAGTATTCATCCTCTCATCGGCGTACACTGGCTTTGAACCCCTACATTGCCAAACTGATCTCATTAGAGATGATGCCCTTCCGTTTGGTTGAAGGGCGCAGTGTTCCGAGAGCTCATGGCCTACGCTGTCCCATGCTATGACTTACCCAGTTGGCACTTCTTTTCTAGAAAAACCATCCCTGCCCTCCACCTGCATGCACTCAAAGAGTCAGTGAGTGGAAAGGTGCACCTCACAACAGATGCATGGTCCAGTAGGCATGGCCAGGGCCGTTACGTGTCCATCACTGCGCACTGGGTTAATGTGGTGGATGCAGGCTCCACAGGGGACAGCGGCGGTGGAACAGTGCTGCCTAGCCCACGGTATAGGAAACAGTTGGCTGTAGGCAGTCGACCCTCCTCCAGAAGCGAAAGCTCGTCGACAGCGCAGTCGCACGAGCACTCCATCCGCAGCTGCCAGTGTTGCACACGAGGTGTCCCATTATTGAACAGCTAGTGGTAAGCATCAGCAGGCTGTTTTAAAGATGATGTCTTTGGCTAACTACTTGCAGCGAAAAACTGAGTCATGGCTGGGCAGTCTACATCTTGAGCCAGGCAAGGTAGTCAGTGATAATGGCCGTAATTTTGTGGCGGCCATAGCCCTTGCAAAACTCATACACATACCTTGCCTGGCTCACACCTTGAACCTGGTGGTGCAGTGCTTCCTAAATAATTATCCAGAGTTAACAGCCCTGCTTCATAAGGTGCAAAGACTGCTCGCACATCCGTCGCTCGCCCGTAGACTCCAGTCGTATGCAGAGGCAGCAGCGATCGCTCAATCTCCCCAAGGGCAGGCTGTGCTGCATTTGTGGGAGGGTACACGGGAAGGCAGTTTGAGGGCAGACATGGAGTTGTTGGGTGTGCAGTGGTCAAAGCTGATAGACCTCTGTAAAGTCCTTCAGTGTTTTGAGGAATGCACATGGCTGTAAGCGCAGACGACACCATCAGAAGTATCCCACTTATGCGTGCAAACTTTGACGCACATTAAGGATCAGGCATCTGCAGCGGAGGAGGAGGAGGGAAGCCTTGATGACCAGTCAACCATTGTCTGCTCAGGGAACTGTCCTGGACGAGGTGGAGAAAAAGGAGGAAGAGGAGGAGGATGAGCGGGATGATTATTTTGGGGAGGAGGATGCTTCTCGGGAGGCAAGAGAAAATGCTGGCTTGCCAAGGTCAGTTTAGGGTTTGTGCGTGACTGGAGGGATGTGGATTTGGCAGAAAATGCTCCACCCACCACTGTCAGTGCATCGTTGACACCTGGAACATTGGCCCATATGTGTGATTATCTCTTGCGGATCCTAAAAAGGGACCCCCGCATTGTCAGAATTATGAAGGATGACGACTACTGGTTGGCTAGCGTCCTCGATCCACGATATAAAGGCAAATTACAGAACATCATGCCACAAGAGAACCTAGAGCTAATGTTGGCAAACAAACAAGCAACTCTGGTAAACCATTTGTTAGAGGCATTCACAGCACACACAGCGGTGCAGGTTCTACCACGAGCTGTACTGGGCCAAATGGAAGAGGTGTTTGTGGTGCACACAGCCAAATTGGCGTTGGAGACGGTTTCATGACCATGTTGTGGACTGATTTCTCGAGGACCACTGACACGACGGATAATACTGAATCGATTGCAACAGACAGGAGACAGCAGTTGTCAACTATGGTTCAAAATTACCTCTCCTCCCCTATCGATGTTCTCCCTCACAGTTCATTCCCCTTTGACTACTGGGCCTGTAAACTGGACACCTGGCCTGAATTGGCACAATTTGCCTTACAGGAGCTTGCTTGCACTGCTAGTAGTGTGCTATCAGAAAGAGTCTTCAGTGCTGCTGGAGCAATCCTGACAGCAAGAAGAACCTGGCTGTTGACCCAAACTGTTGATGATCTCACCTTCAATAAAATGAACCATGCATGGGTTTCAAAGGATTTTGTCCCACCTTCCCCTGATGACACATAGGTTGCCAGCAAAATGGCTCGCTTTGTCCTCTTCCTCTGACTTCTCCAATTCCTCCATTTGCAGCTGCTAAACGTCCAGCCTACACCTCAACATATGCCTGTTTTTCCACCTCCGTAACTGGGCTGTCCCCCCCAGGCCGGCGTCAGCACCTGGCGCACGCGGGCAAGTGCTGGGGCCCTGAGCAGGTGAGGGGGACCACTCGTGTGCGACGGCATTGGCACAGGGCCCCTCACAGTAGGCCGGTGTCTCTGACGGTGGGGGGGCCCACTCGCTGTTACAGACACCGTCGTACTATGAGGGGCCCTGTGCCAGCATGGTCGCCCACGAGTGGGCCCCCTGCATGCTCAGTGCACCAGCACTTGCAATACTTACCTCTCCCTGCTCCACCGCTGTGACCTCTTCTGCGTTTCCTGACAGTGACATTCAGGTCAAAGAGCAAGATGACGTCATGTCTGTACGCCCTCTGCCTGAACAGTCCAAGTGCACAGAGCTGTAAGATGGCGACGCTGAGGAGTCTAGAATAGAGCAGTGCCCAGCGAGGAGAGGTATTTCATTTTTTTTAATGTTTGGAGCAATATATGGGGAGCATTATACACTGGAGAATTATATATGGTGCCCATCATACACTTGAGCATCATAGATAGGGCCCATTATACACTGGAGCATCATAGATAGGGCCCATTATACACTGGAGCATCGTATGTGGCCCATTACTTATGGAGCATTATATGGGCCCATCATACACTGGAGCATTATAAATGAGGCCCATTATATATGGAGCATTATGCACTGTTTGCATAATTATTATTAGGCAAGTTGTATTTGAGAGGATTCTTTTTGTTATTGAACAACAACTATATTGTCAATCAACTGAAAAGACTCATAAATTTCAAAGCTTCCTATTTTTGGAAGTTGGAGTGGTTTTTTTTTAGATTTTGCTACCTTAGGAGGATATCTGTCTGTGCAGGTAACTTACTGTGCATAATTATTAGGCAACTTAATAAAAACTAAATATATACCCATCTCACTTGTAATAAAAACCAAATATATACCCACCTCACTTGAACACAAAATTTAGAAATAAACATTTCTGACACAAAAAAGGGACCAACATAGCCAGCTTTCTTTACGATGACACTCAAAAGCCTTCCATCCATAGATTCTGTCAGTTGCTTGATCTGCTTACGATCAACGTGTGCAGCAGCCTCCCTGACACTGTTCCGAGAGGTGTAATGTTTTCACTCCCTGTAGAGCTCACATTTTAGTAGGGACCACAGGTTCTCTATGGGGTTCAGATCAGGTGAGCAAGGGGGCCATGTCATTATTTTTTCTTATTTTGGACCTTTAATGGCCAGCCACGCTGTGGAGTATTTGGATGCATGTGATGGAGCATTGTCCTGCAGGAAAATCATGTTTTTCTTGAATGATACCGACTTCTTCCTGTACCACTGCTTGAAGAAGGTGTCTTCCAGAAACTGCCAGTAGTTGAGTTTTACTCCATCCTCAACCCGAAAAGGTCCCACAAGTTTATCTTTGCTAATACCAGCCCATACCAATACCACACCTCCACCTTGCTAGCGTCTGAGTCAGAGTGGAGCTCTCTGGCCTTTACTGATCCAGCCTTGGGCCCATCCATCTGGCCCATCCATCTGGCCTATCCAGAGTTACTCTAATTTCATCAGTCCATAAAACCTTACAAAAATCTGTCTTAACATATTTCTTGACCCAGTCTTGACATTTTATCTTATGTCTCTTGTTCAAAGGTGGTTGTTTTCCAGCCTTCCTTACCTTGGCCATGTCCCTGAGTATGGCACAACTTGTGCTTTTTGATACTCCAGTAACATTGCAGCTCTGAAATATGGCAAAACTGGCGTCAAATGACATCTTGGCAGCTTCACGCTTGATTTTCCTCAATTCATGGGCAGTTATTTTGAGCCTTTTTTTTATCAACACACTTCTTGCGTCCCTGTTAGCTATTTGCCATGAAACGCTTGATTGTTCAGTGATCACACTTCAAAAGTTTGGCAATTTCAAGACTGCTGCATCCCTCTGCAAGACATCGCACAATTTTTGACTTTTCATAGTCCGTCAAATCTCTCTTCTGACCCATTTTGCTAAAGGAAAAGAAGTTACCTAATTTACCTTATATAGGGTGTTTATGTCATTAGACCACGCCCCTACTCATTACAGAGATGCAAATCACCTGATTTACATAATTGCAGTTGGCTTTCAAGCCTATACAGCTTGGAGTAGGACAACATATATAAAAAGGATGTGATCAAATTACTCATTTGCCTTATAATTGTGCACATCGAGTATAAGCCCATCATACACTGGAGCATCATATATTAGAGCATCATATGGGGCCCATTATATATGGAGCATTATATAGGTCCATCATACAATGGAGCATCATCCATGGGGCCCATCATATACTAGAGCATCATATGGGGTCATTAGTTATGGGGCATCATATATGGTATGGAGCATTATATGGAGCACATATGAGGCCTATTCTGTATGAAGCATTATATGGAGCCCATTCTGTATGGAGCAATATATGGGGCCCGTCATACTGTATGGAGCTTTACACTGCGTGCAGAATTATTAGGCAAGTTGTATTTAAGAGGATTCTTTTTATTATTGAACAACAACTAAGTTCTCAATCAACCCAAAAGACTCATAAATATCAAAGATTAATATTTTTGGAAGTTGTAGTGTTTTTTTTTTTTTTTAGATTTGGCTATCTTAGGAGGATATCTGTTTTTTCAGGTAACTTTTACTGTGCAGAATTGTTAGGCAGCTTAATAAAAACCAGATATATACCCATCTCACTTGTTTATTTTCACCAGGTAAACCAATATAACAACACAAAATTTAGAAATAAACATTTCTGACATTCAAAAACAAAAAAAAAAATCAGTGACCAATATAGCCACCTTTCTTTACGATGACACTAAAAAGCCTTCCATCCACAGATTCTGTCAGTTGCTTGATATGTTTACGATCAACATTGCGTGCAGCAGCCACCACAGCCTCTCAGACACTGTTTCGAGAGGTGTACTGTTTTCCCTCCCTATAGATCTCACATTTTATGAGGGACCACAGGTTCTCTATGGGGTTCAGATCAGGTGAACAAGGGAGCCATGTCATTATTTTTTCTTCTTTTAGACCTTTACTGGCCAGCCACGCTGTGGAGTATTTGGATGCATGTGATGGAGCATTGTCCTTCATGAAAATCATGTTTTTCTTGAACGATACCGACTTTTTCCTGTACCACTGCTTGAAGAAGGTGTCTTCTAGAAACTGGCAGTAGGTCTGGGAGTTGAGCTTCACTCCATCCTCAACCCGAAAAGGTCCCACAAGTTCATCTTTGATGATACCAGCCCATACCGGTACCCAACCTCCACCTTGCTGCTGGCAGCTGAGTCGGAGTGGAGCTCTCTGGCCTTTACTGATCCAGCCTCGGGCCCATCCATCTGGCCCATCAAGAGTCACTCTCATTTCATCAGTCCATAAAACCTTAGAAAAATCAGTCTTAAGATATTTCTTGGCCCAGTCTTGACGTTTTATCTTATGTTTCTTGTTCAAAGGTGGTCATTTTTCAGCCTTCCTTACCTTGGCCATGTCCCTGAGTGTGTCACACCTTGTGCTTTTTGATACTCCAGTAACGTTGCAGCTCTGAAATATGGCAAAACTGGTGGCAACTGGCATCTTGGCAGCTTGACGCTTGATTTTCCTCAATTCATGGGCAGTTATTTTGTGCCTTTTTTTTATCAACATGCTTCTTGCGACCCTGTTGGCTATTTGCCATGAAACACTTGATTGTTCGGTGATCACGCTTCAAAACTTTGGCAATTTCAAGACTGCTGCATCCCTCTGCAAGACATTCACAATTTTTGACTTTTCAGGGTCCATCAAATCTTCTGACCCATTTTGCCAAAGGAAAGTAAGTTGCCTAATAATTAAGCACACCTTATATAGGTTGTTGATGTCACTAGACCACACCCCTCCTCATTACAGAGATGCAAATCACCTGATTTACATAATTGGCAGTTGGCTTTCAAGCCTATACAGCTTGCAGTAGGACAACATGTGTAAAAAGGATGATGTGATCAAAATACTCATTTGCCTAATAATTCTGCACACAGTGTATATGCGACTCATTATACTGTTTGGAGCAATATGTGGGGCTCATTCTACTCTATGGGGACTGTCCTATACTGTATGGCACATTATATGGGGACCATCATATACTGTAGCATTATGTGGAGCTCATCATATACTGTATGGAACATTATATGGGCTCATTATTCTGTATGGCGCACTATGTGGTTGGCCATAATACTGTGTGGAGGAATATACTGTCCGGTTTTTGAGCTATTGTAGAATTTAAAATAGATATCAGTTATGTAATGTAAGAAGTGAAGTATTTGTCATTGCACTATACCAATATTTCTCTGCCGTATCGGAGCATCATGAATTGTGGTATGTGTTAATGTGGCCCACTGACACTTTCGACCGGGGCACACGAAAACCTGGAGCCAGCCCTACCCCCCCACAACTTCAGCCAAATAACCCCCAGTTTTCAATGTGTAACTATTCTGATAAAGTAAATTAAGGTTGACAAGCTTAAGTAATAAGAATTGATGTAGTTGCCATTGAAATGGGCACTGTTGGTGTGTTTACTGTCCTCCACTCCCTGCTGACTTTGCTTCCCCATTGACTTGCATTGGATTTCGTGTTTCAGTCGGACCTCCGATGATAGTCGGCCGATTTCGTTCGACTCAACTTTTGAGAAAGTCGGGTTTCATGAAACCTGACTGGACCCTAAAAAAGGCAAAGTCGCTCATACCCTATACATAACCTTTATGTGTAACTTTCAAACAGGTCCATACTAAGTGCCCTTGTGAGGGCAGGAACAATGCAGGGGCACGACACGGGTATTAAAGAAATAAAAACTACTCCCCCCCCTTTTTTTTCTTCTTTTTCCCCTACTGCCAAATACAAGAGGTAAAAAAATTGTTCCTTCCTTTGTGAAGCTTGCACTGCTCCCGGTACTTTAACCCCCAAAATCCTGCGATTGCAGCATTCAGGGAGCCGGAAGAGGGCTGACAGCCTTTTGATCGGAGACCCCACGGTGTGACGCACGGACCCAATCGTTGTCATGACGACATCTGGGTCACCAAAGCGAGGAATCTTTCTGATCATGCACAGTGCATGATCAGCAACTCTCTGTCAGTGTAGAGCTGACAGTTTTTACAGCATGGAGACGCTGCATCCCCATGCAGTACAAGCAATAAGCCTGCAAAAAATGATATTACCACAGTGGGACAAAATAAAAGAGAAAAAAAAAGTAAAAAAACATTTAAAAAAATCATAAACAATAAAAAAAACAAAAAAGTACCCATATTTTGTATTGCCACGTCTGCAGCAACCCAGCCTATAAAACTGTCCCACTAGTTAATCCCTTTAGTGAACACCAGAATAAAAAATAAAAAGCAAGGCTAAAAAAATGCTCTATCATCATACAGCCAAATAAAAAGTGGAATAACACGCGATCAAAAAGACGGATAAAAATAAACATGGTACCGCTGAAAACGTCATCTTGTCCCGCAAAACACAAGCCGCCATACAGCTCCATCAAAGGAAAAATAAAAAAGTTATAGCTCTTAGAAAAAAGTGATGCAAAATATAATTATTTTTTCTGTGAAATAGTTTTTGTGTAAAAGCGCCAAAAAAACCCCAATATACGTTAAGTGAGGTATTGCTGTAATCGTACTGACCTGAAAAATAAAACTGCCTTATTAATTTTACCACACACGGAACGGCATAAACCCCCCTCCCCCCCAAAAAAAAAAATCCTGAATTGCTGGTTTTTGTTCATTCTGCCTCCCAAAAATCATAATGGAAAGCGATCAAAAAATGTCATGTGTCCAAAAATGGTAAAAAGAAAACGTTAATTCGTTCCGCAAAAATCAAGCCCTCATATGACTTTGTGGGCCAAAATATGGAAAAATTATAGCTTTCAAAATGTGGTGATCTAAAAACAATTTTTTGCGATAAATTTATCTTTTAGTGTGTGACAGCAGCCAAACATAAAAACCCGACATAAAACTGGCATTGCTTTTCACCGACCTGAAGAATAAAGTTGCCTAAACACTTATACCGCATGAGGAACGGTGTAAAACATAAATAAAACCAATTCTTCATCTGCTATTGATTTTTTCATTTTGTCTCCCAAAGATCGCAGTAAGGCTCGGCACGCATTTATCCTGCACTGAGCACTTGCACTGGGGTTTCCGTGTAAATCTCTTTAGCGAAAGATTCCCTATGAGGCTGGCACTGTGGCCACCGTTTGTTCTGTCCTCCACAGCTTTGTGCACATCTGAAAAGGACACCTCTGAACAAAGGCCAGACGGAGTCCAGAGTAAGTCTGCTGCCTCATTATAGTGAGTTGATCCATCTGGGGTTTCATCTGAATCACATCACTCATAGATTTAGATGGAAACCCCAAAGTATGTTCTCAGCGTAGAGCTCCGGATAAATGTGATCCCAAACATTATGAAAAATTTTCCCAATAAGATTTTCAACTCAATCCACAATAAAGCAAGTCCCAACTCATGTCTGCCATTTATTAACAGAAATATGCGGGGCTTCCACCTTAATGGTAGCTCGCAAAGGCTCTGGAAAAGCGATATGGCTCTTCACCCGCCAAAAGAAATCAAATGCCCCTCTCCCTTCTGAGCCCCCCAGTGTACCTAAACTACATATTGCGTCCTCGTTTGGCATTTCTGAAGCGATCAGAGCCCGCCTAACTTACCGGTGCATACCTCCAGAAGCACGGGCAGGGCATAACATACTGTTGACTACAATGTTCACAATTTTCACTCGGCAACATTCATTCCTGCTTGTTTCTGGAAAATATCCATGGAGTCAAAATGGTCACTACACCTGTAGATAAATTTCTCAAAGGGTCTAGTTTACAAAATGGGGTCTCATATGGGGGGATTCTGCTCTTCTAGAAAATAAGGGCTCTGGATATGGAGTCCGCAAACTGTTCTAGGAAAACCTGCGCTCCAGGAGGCAAATAGCGCTCCATTCCTCTCAAGTCTCTCATTATGGCTAAGTAGTAATGTACAGCTGTAATATGCAGGTTCTTGGAAGCAGTAACACAAATGCTGCAGAGCATAGGTTAACTATTTTTGTTCAACAGCAATGAACTCTTAGGGAAAAAGGGATGCTAAACTGCTAACTGAATTATTTAACAGTTTAACTAGACAGTCTTTTTAACAGATTTACTTATCGTGGCTCCATCACTCTCTGAAGGTCCAGTGGGTAATAGAATGCTGGCTGAGGTCAGTGTAGTGCCTTCAGGCATTCCTGCCCAACACACGGTCCTGCTTCTGGTGGCAACGGGCGGTCTTCAGTTCTGCCGCTGAGCTCCTAGTCCATTTAACTGCGTTGCCAAAGGGTAGAGCTCTCTGCAAGGTTCCACGTGGCCCATGTCTCCTCTGGGCAGCCACCGAAACTTTAGTGGCAGCCCTGAAAAGTTCTGTTCTGCACGCACTTCTCTGTTTGCCAGCTGATACCTGGATGTCCGTGCTACAATGCTCTGCCTGACGCACGTTATCCTGCGCACCCTCCGATATGAGTGAGTCTCTTACGCAGCTGCCCTGTCTCTGCACGCTGCGGCCTATCGTTTCCTCACTGCTGCCGTGATCCGCACCTGCTCAGCGTTCTGGCGGGAAGACCCCCTGCGTTCCCGCATATCCCCTTTTAACTTTCCCTGGCCATGCCCCCTTCACCCAGTTACCGGCTTGCTCTGACTGCAGTTTCATTCCCTCCAGCAACAGGGGGTTCGGCCCCAGCAGTTCTGGACCCAGCACTTCAGCGACCCTTGCAGCTTGGTTATTTTTTTTTTCACTGCCCAATGGTACCCATGGTGTCAATGTGATCACTGCACACATAGATTAATTCAATGAGAGATGTAGTTTGTAAAGTGTTCTCCCAGTGTGTCATGGCACCTGCAAACCATTACAGTAAAATCTGTCGCTCCTTGCCTTCTGAGCTTTGCACTGTGCCTGAAAAATATTTCCCGATTGCATGTAGGATATTAGCGCACTCACGAAAAAATGAACCTGTTTGTTGTAAAAAAAAAAATCCTATTTAGCCCTTGGAAAAATTAAAAACTTTGAGCTAAAACGTTTTAGTGGTAAAAATGTAATTCTTTCTTCACCGCTTATTGGTATTAAATTCTGTGAGGCACATCTGGTGTCAATATGATCACTGCACTCACTAGATGAATTCATTGGAAAGGAGTGTAGGTTGTAAAATGAGTTCATGTATAGGGAGTTTATGTTGTTCTGGCACCTCAGGGGCTCTGCCAAAGTGACATGGCACCCTCAATCCATTCCAGCAAAATCTGAACTCCAATATGGAGCTGAGCTTTGCAGTGTGCCTCAAAAGTAATATTCCCCCACATATAGGGTATCAGCGTACTCAGGTGAAATTGCACAACAAATGTTATGGTGCAATTTCTCCTGCTAACCTTAAGAAAATACAAAAGTTTGGGAACAAAATAACATTTTTGTGGGAAAATGTGATTTTTTTTATTTTCACGGCTCAACGTTATAAACTTTTGTGAAGCACCTGATAGTTCAAGGTGCTCAGCAAACATCTAAATACAGTCATTGAGGGGTCTAGTTTCAAAAATGGGGTCACTTGTAGGGGGTTTCCACTGTTAAGGCACATCAGGGGCACTCCAAATGGGACATGATGTCCTCTATTGATTCCGGGAAACTGTATTCAAAAAGGCAAATGACGCTTCTTCTGAGCTCTGCTGTGCGCCAAACAGTAGTTTTTTCCCTCATATTGGGTATCTGCGTACTCAGGAGAAATTGCACAACAAATTGTATGGAACAATTTCTCATGTTACCCTTAAGAAAATGCAATATTTATGCTAAAAAACATTTGTGTGGAAAATTTGATATTTTTCCAGGTCAACATTATATACTGTACTTCTGTGAAGCACCTGAGGGTCCAATGTTCTCACCACACATCTAGATCACGTTTCCTAAATGGTGTCACTTGGGGGGGATTTTCACTGTTTAAGCACATCAGAGACTCTACAAATGCGACATGGCGTCCGCTAATTGTTCCAGCAAATTTTGCATTCAAAAAGTCAAATAACGCTTCTTCCCTTTCGATCTCTGCCGTGCGCCCAAACAGTGGTTTTCTCCCTCATATGGGGTGTCAGCATGCTCAGGACAAATTACACAACAAATTTTCGGGTCCATTTTTTCCTCTTACCCTTGTCAAAATGAAAAAAACACTAGATCTAAAGTAAATTTTTGGTGGATAAAAGTTCATTTTTTTCACATTCCAAAAATTCCTGTGACGCACCTGAATAGTTAATAAACTTTTTGAATGTGGTTTTGAGCACCTTGAGGGGTGCAGTTATTAGAATGGTGTCACTTTTGGGTATCTTCCATCATATAGACCCCTCAAAGTGACTTCAAATGTTGTTATGGGCTGGCGGAATGCACCAAATAATAAGGAAGGCAATTAGGTGCGTTCGCAGCCTGGGATCCACCATGCAGAGATGGTAACTGCTGCTCAGTAATGGCGGACGTTATATGGCGGTACAATAGAGGAACACACGGGGTTAACTCCACCTAGTGTGTACAGAGGCGGACTCTTACCTCACAGAGCCGCCCGACTGCCCAACACAAATGCTGCAGCCTGTTTATGCTCACAGAGCTCGGCAATGTGAGCACTGGTGTATAGACACAGGATTCTACCCCTGAGACACTGGGTTACAGTCCCTCTAGTCACAATAGTGCTCGGCACCGCAACAGTGGTGCCAGGAAGAAAAAAATTAAGTAATTAAAGCGCACTATGTGCGAACTGCACCGCTCTGGTGGACGCCACTAACCACCCGGAACAATGGAGGAAAGCGCTAGACTGGCGCATGGCGTCACACTGGCGGATGCAGTCGCTTAATGCAGTACTGAAGGTGCCCAGCTCTGGACCGCACCATACGGCGATGAGTGAGGTGCTGAGATGTGGAAGCACTGTGGCGCAGACCAAGCCACTAGTAGGCGCTGACTCTAACTCTATAACCCTATACCATACATATCCAAGGGAGGGGAGTCATAATGAGTCAGTCACCAGATGCATGAATCCATCATCACTCACACAATATACAATAAGAGTCTATACAAGTGCATGGCCGAGCGGCCATGCAAACCTTTTATAGCAGCGTCCTTCCGGGAGCTTCCTAGTGGTCCAATCTGAGCTGGAGAAGGACCTGAGCATGTGACCTCCGATCTCCAATGGGAGATCGTCTTAAGGGCATGCTCAGTGGACCGAAAGGAGGACTTAGTCCCTGGAGTTGCTCGCTGCAGACCAACATGCATTGCTATAGCTGGACCAGTGGTGGCAGCAGCAAGCAAACTCACAAAGCTGGTCTGAGCAGAGCACTGGGATCAATGATTCTGCTCAGCAGGCTCTTCTGTGGTGGGAGAGGAATGGGGGACCGCGCAAGGCTTGGGATTTCTGCTGTTCAGCGCCAGAAACCTGATGCCTAACAAATGTGATGTGGTTCCTAAAAAAACCCGACCTAGAAGAACTGAGAAATAAGTTTTCACCTTCGGTCGGAGGGGTGTCGCTGGTCTTGGTCCGATGCCTTCCATCTTATGATCGCTGCCCTCCTGCTTGCTTCTTGTGGATGAAGCGACCCTGCATTATCCACACAGTCTTCCTGGCATCGCACTCATGTGCAGGCATACTTCTCTGCCCTGTTGAGGGCAGAGCAAAGTACTGCAGTGCGCAGGTCCCCGGGCTCTTTGAAGTATGCCTGTGCAGGAGCGTGATGCCGAGCCTGTGTGGATGATGCAGTGATTCGTCATCCACAAGAAGCAAGCAGGAGGGTGGCGATCATAAGAAGACCAACGACACCCATCGGACCAGACTGTATAATAAAACTTATTTTTCAGTTCTTCCAGGTTGTTTGGGGGCTTATGTACAGTACAGCATTATAGAATGCTGTATATAAGCCCTGAAAGGTGGTAGCTATATCTTATATCGGGCAAAACTGCTGAACTGCTGACAGGTTCATTTTAATATAGAAGGAGGACATGATGTTGGAGACAGCAGTAAGGCAATCACTGGTGTTTTGTAATAATGCAGTCGTGATGTCAGGAGTAGAGGTGTATAATTGGGTGTCATCAGCATAGAGATGGTACTGGAAACCAAATCTACTGATTGTCCAATAGGGGCAGTATACAAGAAGAGGAGGGGGCCCAGGACTGATCCTTGAGGAACCCCAACAGTAAGGGGAAGATGAGAGGAGGGGGAGCCAGCAAAAGATACAGAGAAGGAGTGGTCAGAGAAGTAGGAAGAGAACCAGGAGAGAACGGTGTCCTTGAGGCCAATGTAGTGGAGGAAAGTGAGGAGGAGCTGATGATCCAGCGTGTCGAATGCTGCAGAAAGATCCTGGAGAATTAGTATGGAGTAGTAACCATTAGATTTAGCTGTTAGATCATTTAGTGAGGGCAGCTTCAGGAAAATGTAAAGGAGCGTAAACCAGATTGTAGAGGGTCAACAAGAGAGTTGACTGAGAGATAGCGGATTAGACTGGAGTGGACCAAGCATTCCATGAAGATTAGAGACAGGTCTATAGTTAGCAGCATGATTTTTGTATTGGATGTATACTGGTGTGTTTAGATAAGGAGGGAAAGAGAGAGTTTGAATATTTTTGTTAGGTGAGTGGTGACAGCAGAGGAAAAGGACTGGAGATGTGAGGGAATAGGGTCACTGGTGCAAGTAGTAGGGCGAGAGGATGCAAGGAGCCTGATCACTTCTTCCATGACTGGTTCAAAGACAGAGAATGAGCTAAATGTAGTGGGTGAGGGAGGACAGTGCATGGTATGAGGGGATTGGAAGAAAATTTCCTGTAGGATAAGGTTAATTTTTTCTTAGAAATAATTGGCCAGATTTTCAGCTCGGAGATCCGTGGTTGGGGCCTGCACTCTTCGATTAAGGAGGGAATGAAAAGTGTCAGACGTTTAGGATTTTTGGATAGTGAGGTGATGAGGGTGTTGAAATAGGTTTGTTTGCAGAGGTGAACAGCAGAGTTGTATGTTTTAAACATAAACTTGTAATGGATGAATTCTTCGGGCAGATTGGATTTTCTCCACAGACGTTTGGTGCACCTGTAGTACTGCTGTAGGAAACTTGTTTGCAGCGTGTACAGGGGTCGTTGCCATCTGTGCCGAGTTCTATGTTTAGGAGGTGCAGCTTCATCCAGGGCACTTTGCTGTGTTTCATTATAATGTTTCAGTGCAGAGTCAGGACATGAGAGGGAGGAAATTGGGGCCAGTGATGACTGCAAATTCTTTACATGTTTCTGGGTATTAATGGCATGCATATTTCTATAAGTGTGGGATGACAGTTCTTGATACAGAATAAAAAAGGTTGTGATTAGAAAGCAGGAGAGGGGACGATACACAACCGCCACTCGCATGGAGAAGGGGATGTAGAATCTGACAGTGTGTACCTTAAAAGAAGGGAAGATAGGTCAGGGTACTTTGGGGATAACATGAAAGGTAGATTTGGTTGATAGGAGCAGACCAATGCCTACTCCTGATCTTGAAGTATGAGAGAAATGTAGTCCACCTTATGAAAGAAAAGCAGCAGCGTTGGTATCTGACTACTGGATCCAGGTTTCAATAAGAGCCAGAAGGTTAAGAGAATCAGAAAGGAAGAAGTTATGGATGAAGGAGAGCAGAAATAGTGCACAGGAGCAGGTCAGAACAGCGTCTCGTCCTCATCATGCCTGTGCATGGCAAACTTTGCAAAGCTGGTATTCGCTTCTCCTTCCTGCACAGATCGGTGCGGTGATGTTGGCCACACAGCAATTTAAATGCAGTTTGTTTTCAATCCACGCAGCGATTTCAAAGCAGTGTGTTTCCAATTTTTAAAATTTGTTATGCATGAAGCAAGTTGAGCTTCTTTCCTCAGGCGGTCCTCTCTGGTGGAAAGGGTTGGGCGATGCGGTGGGGCCAGAGCACATTGACAGGCTTCAGTATTATTACCCATGCCTCCTCGTTCCTCCGCTTATTGGTGCTGTGCCTCCACTGCCATTGTCAGATGCCGGAATCTAATAATGCAGTCTTTACTTCCTCTCCATATCGATTCTTTAGGCAAGTGTCACAAAAATGACCTCTCAAGCCCATGCACTGAGGATGTTGGCAGTTGATTTTCATGTTCATACACTTGTGACGTCACTGATGACATGTCTCTGGATGAGGAAGGTGGTCTGTTCATTTCTGGTGTTATCCAGCGACAGCTGTTCCTGGAGCCCTGTGTGCTTTGTGTACTGTTCAGTGGTCGGTGGTCTGTCCCTCAGGTAGCCTTATACAAATAGAAGCAGATCCAGTGCTGGCATCAGAAACCATGGAGGCCTGCGCAGCAGCTTTATGAGGTTGCCAGAGTGATAGTCATGCTGAGAGGCTGCTGTTGTGGTACACCCTGGAACCTCGCAAATAAAACATAATGTCCCATTTGTTGTGTGATTTGTGTGTAATGCAAGCCACTCACTTTTTGATTGGCGATCTCAGGTTGCACTGTCCCAGTTACCGATGTCACCACACACTGATTTACTGAGTCTGAGTTCATTTTTAACAACTCAACTTTACTAACTTCTGTTCAGTCACAAACTCCGCACAGAAATTCTCACTGATCACAGATCCTTCCCGCTGTGCTGTCCCTTGCTCTCCTGGCATTCTTTGTTCCTGAAACATACCATCCAATACCGGAACTTCCAACAAGCCAGACTAGTTCTTGCATGGGAGTCCCCACCCGGTTTTCCCTCCGATGGGGAAATAAATGATGGTTCTTCCAAATCTTTTCCAGACTGTAGGTCTCGGATGTTCCGGGATATCTCACTGAACCTAGTCGCTGCTGTTCTCATGTTGCTTCTGTGTCCTCGTACCCGTGTGACTTCCAGCCCTAAGGCCCTGAACTGTTGGTCTCCTTGAACTAGTTTCTGAAACAACCTCTCCAATCTCCATCCAGATCTAACTGACTAAACTGGGAAGTATCCAAACTACACTTACTCTTGCCCCTCCCAACCTGGAAATCCCCTATTTCCTTAAGCACTTTTATCCTAAACTTATATAATTTCCTAATCTACAGTGCCCCCCCACTGTACTAAACCCTATACTACCCATTACTATTACTCTAACTAAATCCTACACTATAATTCCCTAACTCTATCCCTAGTCCCATAAAAATACATAACTGTATATCATCACACAATAAAACATCTTTTGCATA
The DNA here is from genome assembly GCF_039654945.1 of Dendrobates tinctorius. Taxonomy (NCBI): domain Eukaryota; kingdom Metazoa; phylum Chordata; class Amphibia; order Anura; family Dendrobatidae; genus Dendrobates; species Dendrobates tinctorius. The sequence continues at coordinate 59,690,737 of NW_027361679.1, forward strand.
AAATGTGCCCAGTTTACTAGCAAGGGATGCAGGGCGTGACTTGACCCTAACACACAGTTACAGCTTCTCCCTCAATCTTCAGGCATGCCGGCTAACAGCGCCACCATTACAAGCTCCTCTTCGGTAAATGTAGCTTCAGCAAATGCGTATAGGCTACATAAATATGGCATTACAATCATAATGTATCTGTGAATGCTATATATCAACAATGCGTATATGTAAATATGAGAGAAGTAAACTCATGCAAATATGCAAATTCAATAGACGAAAATCAGTTATACTATAGTTATTGCAGGAGGCACACGAAAAACAGTTCAGTCACACTGAATGGAAAGAGATCAAGTGACACTTGTGCTGTGAGAGGCACAATCTTATGACACTGAATAAGGCTATGTGCACACACTGCGGATTGGCCTGCGGTTTTGCCCTGCGGTTTTGCCCTGCGGTTTGCCACCTGGACAATGGAATAGGTGGCAAACCGCAGCAGGATCCGCAGAAATAATTGACATGTCAATTGTTTCTGCGGATTTAAAACCGCAGCTTTTCCGCAGTTAAAAATCCGCAGCGTGTGCACAGCAGAATGTTAATCCCATAGGATAACATGTTACTGTACACTGTCTGCAGAACTGCTGCAGTTCTGCTGCGGCCAAAACCGCAGCAGAACCGCAGCGTGTGCACATAGCCTAAGAGAAGAAGCCAGATAGTGTAATAACTGCAAATGAAGCAAAAAGACAGGGTGAAAAGCCTTGCCAATAACTCAATTAAAGATCACTACCCAGCAAACAAAATAAGTATTTGTACATAAACATAGTGTCTTTCCTGTAATTCATACCTTTGAGTTGTTTGGAAGCTAACCGAACAATCCAATAGTTTTCCCTGAGAAAAAGTTTCTTCTGCTAATCACCTCCTCTGGCTGGAGGATTAACCTTTTCAATGCCGTAGAAAGAAAAACTGTTTACACTGCCATTGTACATCAAAATCAAAGGATATTTGTGGACGGTTTCTGTGCTGCTAGATGAACTGAGACGTATATTCCAGTATAATGAGTGAAATGGTAGTGGTTTATTTGACGCGTTTCAAAGTACAAAATTACTTGTTCCTTAGGATTGACCATATGAATACACTGCCATTGTGTACATCCATAGAGTTTTGTAGCACCAGAGTAGGTTTTATTTTTATTGTTAATATTTTAATATTGTTTACTATATTTAATTTAGGGCTGGCACAATTTATACAGTTGTGGCCAAAAGTATTGACACCCCAGCAATTTTGTCAGATAATACTCAGTTTCTTCCTGAAAATGATTGCAAACACAAATTCTTTGGTATTATTATCTTCACTTAAATTGTCTTAAATGAAAAAACACAAAAAGAATTGTCCTAAAGCCAAATTGGATATAATTCCACACCAAACATAAAAAAGAGGGTGGACAAAAGTATTGGCACTGTTCAAAAAATCATGTGATGCTTCTCTAATTTGTGTAATTAACAGCACCTGTAACTTACCTGTGGCATCTAACAGGTGTTGGCAATAACTAAATCACACTTGCAGCCAGTTGACATGGACTAAAGTTGACTCAACCTCTGTCCTGTGTCCTTGTGTGTACCACATTGAGCATGGAGAAAAGAAAGACCAAAGAACTGTCTGAAGACTTGAGAAACCAAATTGTGAGAAAGCATGAGCAATCTCAAGGCTACAAGTCCATGTCTAAAGACCTGAATGTCCCTGTGTCTACCGTGCGCAGTGTCATCAAGAAGTTTAAAGCCCATGGCACTGTGGCTAACCTCCCTAGACGTGGACGGAAAAGAAAAATTGACAAGAGATTTCAACGCAAGATTTTGCGGATGCTGGATAAAGAACCTCGACTAACATACAAACAAGTTCAAGCTGCCCTGCAGTCCGAGGGTACAACAGTGTCAACTCGTACTATCCGTCAGCATCTGAATGAAAAGGGACTGTATGGTAGGAGACCCAGGAGGAAGACTCCACTTATTACCCCGAGACATAAAAAAGCCAGGCTGGAGTTTGCCAAAACTTACCTGAAAAAGCCTAAATCGTTTTGGAAGAATGTTCTCTGGTCAGATGAGACAAAAGTAGAGCTTTTTGGGCAAAGGCATCAGCATAGAGTTTACAGGAGAAAAAAAGAGGCATTCAAAGAAAAAAACACGGTCCCTACAGTCAAACATGGCGGAGGTTCCCTGATGTTTTGGGGTTGCTTTGCTGCCTCTGGCACTGGACTGCTTGACCGTGTGCATGGCATTATGAAGTCTGAAGACTGGCAACAAATTTTGCTGCATAATGTAGGGCCCAGTGGGAGAAAGCTGGGTCTCCCTCAGAGGTCATGGATCTTCCAGCAGGACAATGACCCAAAACACACTTCAAAATTCACTAGAAAATGGTTTGAGAGAAAGCACTGGAGACTTCTAAGGTGGCCAGCAATGAGTCCAGACCTGAATCCCATAGAACACCTGTGGAGAGATCTAAAAATGGCAGTTTGGAGAAGGCACCCTTCAAATATCAGGGACCTGAAGCAGTTTGCCAAAGAAGAATGGTCTAAAATTCCAGCAGAGCATTCTAAGAAACTCATTAATGGTTACCGGAAGCGGTTGGTCGCAGTTATTTTGGCTAAAGGTTGTGCAACCAAGTATTAGACTGAGGGTGCCAATACTTTTGTCTGGTCCATTTTTGGAGTTTTGTGTGAAATGACCAATGTTTTGCTTTTTGCTTCATTCTCTTTTGTGTTTTTTCATTTAAGACAAATTAAATGAAGATAATACCAAAGAATTTGTGATTGCAATCATTTTCAGGAAGAAACTGAGTATTTGACAAAATTGCAGGGGTGTCAATACTTTTGGCCACAACTGTATTTATATATTTATATTTGATATTACAGCACAATTTATACAGTATACAGTATACGACGTACTGTGTATCACAATTAATAAATGAATTAATGGCTAAATGGTCATCAATGTTTTGTGTTCTTTTAGCATATTTGCACATATTACATTTGTTCCATGCACATTTATAAAAGCCTTTGGTTGATAACCAGGTAGAGGTACTAGAAAAATTATTACAACACAGTCTAGGTGATAAAATATTGCCTAGTGATCAGCCTCTTTTAACTATACATTTGTGTCCCTTTGATAAAATTTGGTAAAAAGTGTCATCCTGATATAACACAAGAACACAGTGGGGAAAAAAAGCATTTAGTCAGCCATCAATTGTGCAAGTTTCCCACTTAAAAAGATGAGAGAGGCCTGTAATTGATATCATAGGTAGACCACAGCTATGAGAGTCATAATGAGAAAACATCCAGAAAATCACCTTGTCTGATGTGGCAAGATTTATTTTGCAAATTATGTTGGAAAATAAGTATTTGGATATTAAGAAAAGTTCATCACAATATTTTGTTATATATCCTTTGTTGGCAATGACAGAGGTCAAACGTTTTCTGTAAGTCTTCACAAGGTTGGTACACACTCATGGGTGGTATGTTGGCCCATTCCTCCATGCAGATATCCTCTAGGGCAGTGATGTTTTGGGCCTGTCGCTGGGCAACACGGACTTTAAAATCCCTCCAAAGGTTTTCTATGGAGTTGATATCTGGAGACTGGTTAGGCCACACCTGGACTTTCATATGCTTACAAAGCCACTCCTTCGTTGCCCTGGGGGTGTGCTTGGGATCATTATCATGCTGAAAGACCCATCCACGTTTCATCTTCAATGCTCTTGCTGATGGAAGGCGGTTTACCCTCAAAATCTCACGATACATGGCCCCATTCATTCTTTCATGTACATGGATCAGTCTTCATAGTCCCTTTGCAGGGAAACAGCCCCAAAGCATGATGTTGCCACCCCCATGCTTCACATTAAGTATGGTGTTCTTTTGGATGCAACTCAGCATTCTGTCTCCTCCAAACACAAGTTTTGTTTCTACCAAACAGTTCTACTTTGGTTTCATAAGACCATATGACATTCTCCCAGTACTCTTCTGGATAATCCAAATGCTCTCTAGCAAACTTCAGACGGGCCTGGACATGTACTGTTTTTAGCAGGGGGACACATCTGGCACTGCAGGATGTGAGTCCATGGCGGCATAGTGTTACTGATGGTAGCCTTTGTTACGGTGGTCCCAGCTCTATGCAGGTCATTCACTAGGTCCCCCTGTGTGGTTCTGGGATTTTTGCTCACCGTGATCATTTTGACCCCATGGGGTGAGATCTTGCATGGAGCCTCAGATTGAGGGAGATTATCAGTGATCTTTTGTATGTCTTCCATTTTATTGTTGATTTCATCACACCAAGATGCTCGTCTATTGCAAATTCAGTCTTCTCAGCCTTGTGCAAGGTTACAATTTTGTTTCTGGTGTTCTTCAACAGCTTTTTGGTCTTGGTGAGTGGAGGACAGAGGAGACTCTTAAAGAAGTTTCAGGTTTGTGAGAGCCAGAAATCTTGCATTTTTTTAGGTGACCAAATACTGTATTTTTCGGATTATTATTTTTTTTATATAAAATGATGGTGCTTCTAATAATCCATGCGTCTTATTGCTTACCGGGGTGGTGGCTGCGGTTAAACGGGGTCCCAGGGTCGCTGCTGGAGGAGACAGGAGTGGGGTGATGCTGCTGGACGCAGGCTGGGATGAGGGGGTGTTCCGATGTGCAGCACACCATTGCAGATGTCCGGTGCTGCTGTGGGTGTCTGGCGTTGCTGCCCGATGTTGCTGCGGGTGTTGTGGCGTTGCTGCCTGATGTTGCTGCGGGTGTTGTGGCGTTGCTGCCCGATGTTGCTGCGGGTGTTTCTGGAGCTGTGGGTGCCCGATGGTGCTTTGGGGGTGTCTGGCGGTACTGCCTGGTGTTGCGGGTGTGTCCGGCGGTGCTTCCCGAAGTTGCGGGTGTGTCCGGGGGTCCTTCCTGATGTTGCGGGCGTCTCCGGGGCTGCGGGTGCTCGGCTTTGCTACAGGGGTGTCCGGCGCTGCCAGGGCCCTGCCGACATTTTGGAAAAGGCCAGAGCCTCAGCAGTTCCATGGTTTCCTGTGCGGTGGACTCCGGGAAAATTTCGCCGGGGCGGCGCAGATGAAGATCTCGGCACTAAGATCTCGAGAGATGAGATTTGAGCCTTTCACAAAATGTCAGCAGAACGGCGGAGGCACCCGCAGCATCGGGCAGCACCGTCAGACACCCCCGCAGCGCCGGACACACCCGTAGTACTGCCAGGCACACCCGTAGTACTGCCAGGCACTCGCTACACCGTTACACACCCTCATCCCAGCCTGCGGCCTGCAGCAATGATACCGGTAAGGTATGTACGCATTTTAAGATGCACCCCCATTTCCCCCCCAAATCTGGGGGGAAAAGTGCGTCTTATAATCCGTAAAATATGGTACTTATTTTCCACCATAATTTGCAAAATAAATTTTGCCAGTTCAGTCAAGGTGATTATCTGGATTTGTTTTCTCATTTTGACTCTCATAATTGTGGTCTACCTATGATGTCAATTACAGGCCTCTCATCTTTTTAAGTGGGAGAACTTGCACAATTGATGGCTGACTAAACACTTTTTTCCCCACTGTACATCTATTAATAATTTGCTTGATATTATAGAATTATAGAATCATAGAATCGTAGAGTTGGAAGGGACCTCCTGGGCCATCTGGTCCAACCCCCTGCTCAAAGCAGGATTCGCTAAATCATCCCAGTCAGATGTCTGTCCAGCCTCTATTTGAAGACTTCCATTGAAGGAGAACTCACCACTTCTCGTGGCAGCTTGTTCCACTCATTGATCACTCTAACTGTCAAAAAGTTTTTTCTAATATCTAATCTGTGTCTCCTCCCATTCAGTTTCATCCCATTGCTTCTAGTCTTTCCTTGTGCAAATGAGAATAAAGTTGATCCTTCTACAATGTGACAGCCCTTTAGATATTTGTAGACAGCTATTAAGTCTCCTCTCAGTCTTCTCTTTTGCAAACTAAACATTCCCAAATCCTGCAACCTTTCCTCATAAGACAGGGTTTGCAGACCGGTCACCATTCTGGTTGCTCTTTTCTGAACTTGCTCCAGTTTGTTGATGTCTTTTTTAAAATGTGCCCAAAACTGGACACAATATTCCAGATGAGGTCTGACCAAAGAAGAGTAGAGGGAAATAATGACTTCACGTGATCTAGACTATGCTTCTGTTAATACATCCTAGAATTGCATTTGCCTTTTTTGCTGCTGCATCACACTGTTGACTCATATTTAGTCTGTGATCTATTAGTATACCCAAGTCTTTTTCACATGTGCTGTTGCTTAGCCCTATTCCTCCCATTCTGTATATGCTTTTTTCATTTTTATTGCCCAGATGTAGTACTTTGCATTTTTCCCTGTTAAAAACCATTCTGTTAGTTGCTGCTCACTTCTCCAGTTTATTTATATCTTTTTGAATCCTCTCTCTTCTCTAGTATTAGCTATCCCTCCTAGCTTTGTGTCATCAGCAAATGTAATCAGTTTACCCTCAATTCCTTCATCTAAATCGTTGATAAAGATGTTGAACAATACAGGGCCCAGGACAGAGCCCTGTGGTACCCCACTTGAGACATTCTTCCAACTGGATGTGCAGCCATTTACGACCACTCTTTGGGTCCGATCACTAAGCCAGTTCTGAATCCACCTAACAGTTGCCTTGTCCATTCCATACTTAGTCATTTTTTCAATAAGGATTGTATGAGATACTTTGTCAAATGCTTTGCTGAAGTCAAGATATACTATATCTACAGCAATTCCTTGATCCACCCAATCAGTGATTCCGTCATAGAAGGAAATTAAGTTAGTCTGACATGACTTATTAGTTACAAACCCATGCTGACTCTGTTTAATCACTTCATTCTTATCCAGGTACTGACATACATGTTGTTTAATAATTTGTTCAAAGATCTTTCCTGGTATAGAAGTCAGACTCACCGGCCTATAGTTGCCTGGGTCCACCTTCTTCCCCTTTTTGAAGATAGGAACAAATTATCAAATTATAAAAAACTATACAACTATAAGGAGTACTAAATGTAGTGATACTACCATTGTATCCCATAATATTTTTATTGATTTTATTTCTATTTATTAGGGAACAAAGCTTGTTGACTAGTAATACCAGATCCTGTTTGCTCTAATAAATTCACCATAAGAAATGGAATTGATGGTATGGATAGGGTGACTGGTTTTCGAAAAAGATCGAGTTATGCATACATTTTCAAACTTAATTTTTATGCCCTTAAATTAGACTTATGCCACACAATAATAAATAACATTTCCCACATATATTTACTTTACATCAGCACAATTTTTTAAGTATAATTTTTTTTTGTTAGTAAGTTATAATGGTAAAAAGTTGACCAGCGATTACTAATTTTTCCAAAAAAATTTACAAAACAATTTTTTTTAGAGACCGCATTACATTTGAAGTGACTTTAAAGGGTTTATATGATAGAACGTACCCAAAAGTGACACCATTCTAAAAACTGCTGCCCTTATGTTCAAAACAACATTCTATAACTTTATTAACCCTTCATGTGCAATGTAAAAGGAAAAAAATTAACATTTTTTTTACAAAATACTTACTTTAGGCCCAATCTTTTTTTATTTTCACAAGGATAACAGTAAAATTGAACCATAAAACTAGTTGAGCAAATTCTCCTGAGCACTCTGATATCCCATTTGTGAGCAAAATCTACTGTTTTGGTGCAAGGCAGTGCTCAAAAGGGATTTGACTTTTGAAATGTAAAATTTGCTGGAATAATTATCGGATGCTATGTTGTGTTTGGAAAGCCTCTGATGTGCCTACCAATGGAAGCCTCCCTCAAGTGACCCCATTTTGGAAACTACACACCTCAAAATTTTTTTCCAGGGATATGTTGATCATTTTGAACCCACAGATATGACAGAGTATTTAATAATAGTAGGTCGTCATGTTGAAAAAGTTCTTTTTCACAAAAATATTCCTTTAGCCCCAAATTTCTCACTTCTGCTACAAATGACACCAAAAAGTGGACCCCACAATTTGTTACCCACTTTCTTATGAGCACGGCAATACCCCACATTTAGTCAAAAAGTTCTGTTTTGACAAATGGCAGAGCTTTAGAGCTTGGAGCCAAAGGAACAATATTTGAATTTTGAAACACAAATTTGGCTGAAAGAGACAGCAGGCACCATGTGGCATTTACGGAGCCTCTAAGGTGCCTAAACATCAGAAACCCCCCTACAACGGACCCTATTTTGGAGACTACACCTCTTAAGGATTTTATCCAAGGGTATATTAGTTAGTTGGTTACATAGGTTGAAAATAGACCTAGGTCCATCAAGTTCAACCTTCTCCCACCAATTGTACATTTAGTCACTAATTTAACTATAGCCCACAATGTTATGTGTATCAAGGAAATTGTCCAGCCCTTTTTTAACAGCCTGTATAGTGTCTGCCATTACTGCCTATTGATGTAGGGCATTCCACAATCTGAAGTCTGACTGCTTTAACTGTAAAGAACCCTTTCCTATTTAACTGCCGGAATTGCCTTTCTTCCACACACAATGATTGCCCCCTGGTCCTTGTTATGGTCTTTGGAAGGAATAAGTCATGTACTGGTGTTTTGTATTGGCCATACATATAGTTATAGATGTAAATGAGATCTCTCATGAGTAGAGTTGAGCGATACCAGCCGATACTTGAAAATATCGGATCGGAATGGATCGGCCGATCTTTAAAAAAAGTATCGGTATCGCCGATTCCGATACCGGGAACCAATGCAAGTCAATGGGGCCAAAATATCGGAATTAAAAAAAACCCTTTCTTTCCTTGTAGGTTAATTCTACATGAAGAAAAACAACTAAGAATAATGTAGAATGTATTGTGGGAGGTGGAGGAGACATTAAAGCCATAGAGGTTTAGCCCAATCAAATGGAATAGCAGGAATTAAACTTTTTTTTTAAAGATGTTAGGAGTTACAAAGATATTGACTATGTTAGCCTCATTTATATTTTGCCAGACATGTATGTCTTCTTCTTCTACTTCCTTTTTTTACATTCTTCTTCTTCTTCTACTTCCTTTTTTTACATTCTTCTTCTTCTTCTTCTACTTCCTTTTTTTACATTCTTCTTCTTCTTCTTCTACTTCCTTTTTTTACATTCTTCTTCTCATTCCTTTTTTTACATTCTTCTTCTTCTTCTACTTCCTTTTTTTTACATTCTTCTTCTTCTTCTTCTTCTTCTTCTTCTTCTTCCTTTTCTTACATTCTTCATATTCTTCTTATTCAACAATTATTATTCTACATATTCAGCTTCTTCATCTTCTTCCTATTCTTCTTCATCATATTCTTGTTTGTGTCAGGCATTCCTGTAGTTGTTATCTAGAAAAGTTAGAAGTTTACACCTTCCGTTCTGCCTGTCACAAAAGATTTACAACAGGATTTGTCCGCGTTCAGTTTGGCCTGCAGCAGCAGGCCTTTTCCAGGGGCACCACGAGGAGGAACGGACTCACCCCCATACACTGCTTAGTCTTCTTCTGCTTATAAATAAGATAATATCATTTGCTCAGAGTATTAGTCTTATGCTTAATGTTCTTCTGCTTTGTTTTTTTTATGCTTCTTTGTCTTCTCTCTCTTGTTGTTCTGCATCTTGGTGGTTGTCTTCCTGTTCTTTGTCCTCTTGAACCAGCTGACGGTACTGGCACCCGGAGGGGCAGCAGAAGGAACAAGAGCCAATGGCACTACCGAGGACCAGCTGACGGTGCTGGAACCCGGTTACTAAGCAGGAGGTACCTGTGCTACAAAGCACTACCAAGGACCAGCAGACGTTGCCGGAACTCGGATACCGAGATGGAGGCACCTAGGCCAAAGGCTCTGACGAGAACCAGCTGACGGTGCTGGAACCCGGAGGGGTAGCATAAGCTGCAAGAGCAAATGGAAATAGCGAGGACCAGCTGACAGTGCTGGCACCCGGAGGGGCAGCAGAAGGAATAAGAGCCAATGGCACAACCGAGGACCAGCTGACGGTGCTGGAACCCGGTTACTAAGCAGGAGGTACCTGTGCTACAAAGCACTACCAAGGACCAGCAGACGTTGCCGGAACTCGGATACCGAGATGGAGGCACCTAGGCCAAAGGCTCTGACGAGAACCAGCTGACGGTGCTGGAACCCGGAGGGGTAGCATAAGCTGCAAGAGCAAATGGAAATAGCGAGGACCAGCTGACAGTGCTGGCACCCGGAGGGGCAGCAGAAGGAATAAGAGCCAATGGCACAACCGAGGACCAGCTGACGGTGCTGGAACCCGGTTACTAAGCAGGAGGTACCTGTGCTACAAAGCACTACCAAGGACCAGCAGACGTTGCCGGAACTCGGATACCGAGATGGAGGCACCTAGGCCAAAGGCTCTGATGAGAACCAGCTGACGGTGCTGGAACCTGGAGGGGTATCAGAAGTTACCCCTGAAAAGCAAAGTTGGCATGCCGCAAGCTGGCCGCAGTTACCGAATCACACAGTCCTACAGGGGGTGCTTGTCCTACTGGCACTATGGAACAAACCTTTCTTACCAGAACCCGCAGTCCACATAGGAAGCACCTAAACTGCTGGCACCCTAGCCTCGGCTAACCCAACCGCAACACGACATGGCAACTTGGGGTGGCAAACTGACATTGACACTTCCCGGAAACAGCAGGCAGGGCTGGAACCAAGCTGGGCAGGAGGGAGTACCCGTGCCAAAGTCAGTTATGAGCAGCAACTGGCGATGTTGGAGCCCAGGACAAGCACTTAGCAGGCTGAGGCCTGATGTGCTGTCAATTGGGAGGCAGCAGGACAGATTGCCATCAAAACAGCAGGGGAACAGCTGACGTTACTGAACCACACAAACACAGGAGCTAGTGTTTTACTCTGTGAAGACGGCACTTCCGAGCAACAACTGGCTGTGTTGAAGCCCAGGGACAAGCACGGAGCAGGCTTAGGCTGCATTGAAGAAATTTTAAGATCGGTTGTAGACTACTAATTTGAACCAAGCTCCACTTAGGCCTGTGGCTTCACTGATTTTCGTATTTCCCCTGTCCTCCAACCCCGCCAGTTACAGCTCCGAAGTGGCGTCTGCACAATCCACACTTGTTTCTGTGTTACAGGTGTTCAGTCCGGTCAGTTAATCCCCTGATGTGTGTCCGGCAATGTCGCCTGCTCTGTCCACATTCCGATAATGGGAATGTGGACAGAGCAGGCGACATTGCCGGACACACATCAGGGGATTAACTGACCGGACTGAACACCTGTAACACAGGAACAAGTGTGGATTGTGCAGACGCCACTTCGGAGCTGTAACTGGCAGGGTTGGAGGACAGGGGAAATACGAGAGACAGTGGAGCCACAGGCCTAATTGGAGCACGGTTAAAAATCAGTAGTGGTACGACTGTGTAGGCAGCAGGAGACTTTGCCATCCACACAGCAGGGGATCAGCTGACATTACTGAACCCCACTGAGACATGGGAGCAAGTATCTCTTTCCGTGTGGACGGCACTTCCGAACTACAACTGGCTGTGTTGAAGCCCAGGAAATAGGAGGGTGTAGGCAGAGGCCTACTGTATTTTGAATGAGGTGACAGCAGGAGAGACTGCCATCCACACAGCAGGGGATCAGCTGACGTTACTGAACCCCACTGAGACACGGGAGCAAGTATCTCTTTCCGTGTGGACGGCACTTCCGAACTACAACTGGCTGTGTTGAAGCCCAGGAAATAGGAGGGTGTAGGCAGAGGCCTACTGTATTTTGAATGAGTTTACAGCAGGAGAGACTGCCATCCACACAGCAGGGGATCAGCTGACTTAACTGAACCCCACTGAGACACGGGAGCAAGTATCTCTTTCCGTGTGGACGGCACTTCCGAACTACAACTGGCTGTGTTGAAGCCCAGGAAATAGGAGGGTGTAGGCAGAGGCCTACTGTATTTTGAATGAGGTGACAGCAGGAGAGACTGCCATCCACACAGCAGGGGATCAGCTGACGTTACTGAACCCCACTGAGACACGGGAGCAAGTATCTCTTTCCGTGTGGACGGCACTTCCGAACTACAACTGGCTGTGTTGAAGCCCAGGAAATAGGAGGGTGTAGGCAGAGGCCTACTGTATTTTGAATGAGGTGACAGCAGGAGAGACTGCCATCCACACAGCAGGGGATCAGCTGACATTACTGAACCCCACTGAGACACGGGAGCAAGTATCTCTTTCCGTGTGGACGGCACTTCCGAACTACAACTGGCTGTGTTGAAGCCCAGGAAATAGGAGGGTGTAGGCAGAGGCCTACTGTATTTTGAATGAGGTGACAGCAGGAGAGACTGCCATCCACACAGCAGGGGATCAGCTGACATTACTGAACCCCACTGAGACACGGGAGCAAGTATCTCTTTCCGTGTGGACGGCACTTCCGAGCTACAACTGGCTGTGTTGAAGCCCAGGAAATAGGAGGGTGTAGGCAGAGGCCTACTGTATTTTGAATGAGGTGACAGCAGGAGAGACTGCCATCCACACAGCAGGGGATCAGCTGACATTACTGAACCCCACTGAGACACGGGAGCAAGTATCTCTTTCCGTGTGGACGGCACTTCCGAACTACAACTGGCTGTGTTGAAGCCCAGGAAATAGGAGGGTGTAGGCAGAGGCCTACTGTATTTTGAATGAGGTGACAGCAGGAGAGACTGCCATCCACACAGCAGGGGATCAGCTGACGTTACTGAACCCCACTGAGACACGGGAGCAAGTATCTCTTTCCGTGTGGACGGCACTTCCGAACTACAACTGGCTGTGTTGAAGCCCAGGAAATAGGAGGGTGTAGGCAGAGGCCTACTGTATTTTGAATGAGGTGACAGCAGGAGAGACTGCCATCCACACAGCAGGGGATCAGCTGACATTACTGAACCCCACTGAGACACGGGAGCAAGTATCTCTTTCCGTGTGGACGGCACTTCCGAACTACAACTGGCTGTGTTGAAGCCCAGGAAATAGGAGGGTGTAGGCAGAGGCCTACTGTATTTTGAATGAGGTGACAGCAGGAGAGACTGCCATCCACACAGCAGGGGATCAGCTGACATTACTGAACCCCACTGAGACACGGGAGCAAGTATCTCTTTCCGTGTGGACGGCACTTCCGAACTACAACTGGCTGTGTTGAAGCCCAGGAAATAGGAGGGTGTAGGCAGAGGCCTACTGTATTTTGAATGAGGTGACAGCAGGAGAGACTGCCATCCACACAGCAGGGGATCAGCTGACGTTACTGAACCCCACTGAGACACGGGAGCAAGTATCTCTTTCCGTGTGGACGGCACTTCCGAACTACAACTGGCTGTGTTGAAGCCCAGGAAATAGGAGGGTGTAGGCAGAGGCCTACTGTCTTTGTAATGCGGAGACAGCAGGAGAGACTGCCATCTCCACAGCAGGGGATCAGCTGGCAATGATGAACCCCACTAACACTTGAACGAATGTGTTTGGCTCTGTGGAGACGACACTTCTGAACACCAACTGACGCTGTTGGAGCCCAGGATTAGGCGAGGAGCAGGCTGGGGCCTACTGGATTTTGGCACGTGAAGGCAGCAGGAGACTTGCCATCTCCACAGCAGGGGAACAGCTGGCAGTGCTGAACCCCACTAACACTCTAACGAAGGTGTTTGGCTCTGTGGAGACGACACTTCTGAACACCAACTGACGCTGTTGGAGCCCAGGATTAGGCGAGGAGCAGGCTGGGGCCTACTGGATTTTGGCAGGTGAAGGCAGCAGGAGACTTGCCATCTCCACAGCAGGGGAACAGCTGGCAGTGCTGAACCCCACTAACACTCTAACGAATGTGTTTGGCTCTGTGGAGACGACACTTCTGAACACCAACTGACGCTGTTGGAGCCCAGGATTAGGCGAGGAGCAGGCTGGGGCCTACTGGATTTTGGCAGGTGAAGGCAGCAGGAGACTTGCCATCTCCACAGCAGGGGAACAGCTGGCAGTGCTGAACCCCACTAACACTCTAACGAAGGTGTTTGGCTCTGTGGAGACGACACTTCTGAACACCAACTGACGCTGTTGGAGCCCAGGATTAGGCGAGGAGCAGGCTGGGGCCTACTGGATTTTGGCAGGTGAAGGCAGCAGGAGACTTGCCATCTCCACAGCAGGGGAACAGCTGGCAGTGCTGAACCCCACTAACACTCTAACGAAGGTGTTTGGCTCTGTGGAGACGACACTTCTGAACACCAACTGACGCTGTTGGAGCCCAGGATTAGGCGAGGAGCAGGCTGGGGCCTACTGGATTTTGGCAGGTGAAGGCAGCAGGAGACTTGCCATCTCCACAGCAGGGGAACAGCTGGCAGTGCTGAACCCCACTAACACTCTAACGAAGGTGTTTGGCTCTGTGGAGACGACACTTCTGAACACCAACTGACGCTGTTGGAGCCCAGGATTAGGCGAGGAGCAGGCTGGGGCCTACTGGATTTTGGCAGGTGAAGGCAGCAGGAGACTTGCCATCTCCACAGCAGGGGAACAGCTGGCAGTGCTGAACCCCACTAACACTCTAACGAAGGTGTTTGGCTCTGTGGAGACGACACTTCTGAACACCAACTGACGCTGTTGGAGCCCAGGATTAGGCGAGGAGCAGGCTGGGGCCTACTGGATTTTGGCAGGTGAAGGCAGCAGGAGACTTGCCATCTCCACAGCAGGGGAACAGCTGGCAGTGCTGAACCCCACTAACACTCTAACGAAGGTGTTTGGCTCTGTGGAGACGACACTTCTGAACACCAACTGACGCTGTTGGAGCCCAGGATTAGGCGAGGAGCAGGCTGGGGCCTACTGGATTTTGGCAGGTGAAGGCAGCAGGAGACTTGCCATCTCCACAGCAGGGGAACAGCTGGCAGTGCTGAACCCCACTAACACTCTAACGAATGTGTTTGGCTCTGTGGAGACGACACTTCTGAACACCAACTGAAGCTGTTGGAGCCCAGGATTAGGCGAGGAGCAGGCTGGGGCCTACTGGATTTTGGCAGGTGAAGGCAGCAGGAGACTTGCCATCTCCACAGCAGGGGAACAGCTGGCAGTGCTGAACCCCACTAACACTCTAACGAAGGTGTTTGGCTCTGTGGAGACGACACTTCTGAACACCAACTGACGCTGTTGGAGCCCAGGATTAGGCGAGGAGCAGGCTGGGGCCTACTGGATTTTGGCAGGTGAAGGCAGCAGGAGACTTGCCATCTCCACAGCAGGGGAACAGCTGGCAGTGCTGAACCCCACTAACACTCTAACGAAGGTGTTTGGCTCTGTGGAGACGACACTTCTGAACACCAACTGACGCTGTTGGAGCCCAGGATTAGGCGAGGAGCAGGCTGGGGCCTACTGGATTTTGGCAGGTGAAGGCAGCAGGAGACTTGCCATCTCCACAGCAGGGGAACAGCTGGCAATGATGAACCCCACTAACACTCTAACGAAGGTGTTTGGCTCTGTGGAGACGACACTTCTGAACACCAACTGACGCTGTTGGAGCCCAGGATTAGGCGAGGAGCAGGCTGGGGCCTACTGGATTTTGGCAGGTGAAGGCAGCAGGAGACTTGCCATCTCCACAGCAGGGGAACAGCTGGCAGTGCTGAACCCCACTAACACTCTAACGAAGGTGTTTGGCTCTGTGGAGACGACACTTCTGAACACCAACTGACGCTGTTGGAGCCCAGGATTAGGCGAGGAGCAGGCTGGGGCCTACTGGATTTTGGCAGGTGAAGGCAGCAGGAGACTTGCCATCTCCACAGCAGGGGAACAGCTGGCAGTGCTGAACCCCACTAACACTCTAACGAAGGTGTTTGGCTCTGTGGAGACGACACTTCTGAACACCAACTGACGCTGTTGGAGCCCAGGATTAGGCGAGGAGCAGGCTGGGGCCTACTGGATTTTGGCAGGTGAAGGCAGCAGGAGACTTGCCATCTCCACAGCAGGGGAACAGCTGGCAGTGCTGAACCCCACTAACACTCTAACGAATGTGTTTGGCTCTGTGGAGACGACACTTCTGAACACCAACTGAAGCTGTTGGAGCCCAGGATTACGCATGCCGCATGCAGAGGCCAATGGGCAGCGGTTTTTATGGAGGTTGTGGACTACTACTGATTCTAACCATGCTCCACTTAGGCCTCTGGCTCCACTGTCTCTACTATTTACCCTGGCCTCCAACCCCGCCAGCTACATCTCTGAAGTGGCGTCAGCACAATCTACACTTGTTCCTGTGTTACTGGTGCTCAGTCCCGTCAGTTGATCCCCTGATGTTTGTCCGGCAAGTTCGCCAGCTCTGTCCTCATTCCCACTACTGGTTATGGGAATGTGGACAGAGCAGGAGACCTTGCCGGACACACATCAGGGGATAAACTGATGGGACTGAGCCACAGGAACACAGGAACAAGTGTAGATTGTGCTGACGCCACTTCAGAGATGTAGATGGCGGGGTTGGAGGTCAGGGGAAATAGTAGAGACAGTGGAGCCAGAGACCTAAGTTGGGCACGGTTAAAAATCAGTAGTGGTTTGAATGTTGATGGAGCTGGTGACTTTGCCGTCCACACAGCAGGGGATCAGCTGGCATTACTGAACCCCACTAACACAGGAGCTAGTGTGTTTCTCTGTGCAGACGACACATCTGAGCGACAACTGGCTGTGTTGAAGCAAAGGGATTATAGTTCAGGTGGTAGAAAAATGAACACACCAGCAGACCTGGATACAGTTGCCAACCACTAATTTAGTCTGTAAGAGGAATGGCAAAGTCTTTGGAGATCCAGGCCTTGTTCATTTTCAGAAAAGTCAGCCGGTCAACATTATCGGAAGATAGTCGCGTGCGACGGTCTGTTAGTACACCACCTGCGGCACTAAAGACACGTTCCGATAATACACTGGCAGCAGGGCAAGCCAGCACCTCCAATGCATACTGGCTAAGCTCTGGCCATGTATCCAGCTTAGAGACCCAAAACTTGAAGGGGGAAGAGCCATCTGGGAGTACAGCGACAGGGCAAGACATGTAGTCTGACACCATCTGACGGAAGCGTTGCCTCCTGCTGACTCGAGGCGTCGCTGATGGTGTAGACAATTGTGGTGGACACACAAAACTTTGCCACATTTGGGCCATAGTGGTCTTGCCTTGTGCTGCGGCGCTGCCTCTGCTCCCTCTTTGTGCAGAGTTTCCTCCACTGCCTCGACGCACAGAGCTGCTTTGTAAAGCACTAGCAACAATGCTGTCGGGTGGAATGGAAAACATTATGGACTGCACCAGTGACTCTTCGTACTCCCGCATTTTACGCTCCCGGTTCAACGTTGGTATGAGCCTTTGTACGCTGTCCCGGTAGCGAGGATCTAGGAGGGTGTACACCCAATAATCAGCCGAGACGAGAATGTGGGCGATGCGGCGGTCGTTTCTCAGGCACTGCAGCATGAAATCAACCATGTGCTGCAGACTCCCAACTGCCAAAGAACCGCTGTCCCCTGTTTGAGGCGTGACCTCGGCCTGCTCTGCATCACCCCACCCTCGCTGTACATACTGAGTAGAGGTTTGTGTACCTCCCTCCTCTGGAGAGATGTCTTCCTCCTCCATCGACTCCTCCTCATCCTCCTCACAAAGTGTCCCCTGCCTAGGCCTTTGTGAGGAAACACGTAGCGCAGACTGTCCAGAAGCAGATGGCATTTGGGACTCCTCATCCTCCACCTCTTCTGAAACCTCATCCCTTAGTGCTTGCAGTGTTTGTTGAAGCAGGCAGATAAGGGGGACAGTCATGCTGACTAGTGCATCATCTGCACTCGCCATCCGCGTGGATTCATCGAAGGCACGCAAAACGAGGCAGATGTCCTTCATAGAGGCCCACTCAATGGTGCTGAAGTGTGAACGGCGCACAGTGCGACTTGTTTGCGCCTGATGCAGCTGGTACTCCATGACTGCTGCCTGCTGCTCACACAACCGCTCCAACATATGTAACGTTGAATTCCACCGGGTGGGTAGGTCACATATGATGCGATGTTCCGGAAGGCCAAATCGTCGCTGCAGAGCAGCGAGGCGCGATCTTGCCGTGCTGGAACGTCGCAAGTGAGCGCACTCTATGCGGACCTTGTGCAACAGTGCAGCAAGATCCGGATAGTCCCTCAGAAAGCTCTGCACGACCAAGTTAAGAACATGTGCCAGACATGGGATGTGTGTGAGGTTGCCTAGGCCAAGAGCTGCCACCAGATTTCGGCCATTGTCACACACTACCAAGCCCGGCTGGAGATTCGCTGGCCCAAACCACACATCGCTCTCCAGCTTGATAGCATTCCAGAGCTCCTGCGCTGTGTGGCTTCGATTCCCCAAAGAAATTAATTTGAGTACATCCTGTTGACGTTTGGCCACGGCTGTGCTCATATCGGTCGTAACAGGCTCCTGCTCTGCTGTTTCTGAGGAACTTGAGTAGGAGGAGGAGTCTATGTGTACAGACTGGAGTCCTGCAATCCGTGGCGTTGGAAGAACACGTACAGCTCCACTCTCCAGATCCGTACCCGGCTCCACAACATTGACCCAGTGGGCAGTGAGGGAAAGGTATCGTCCCTGTCCATGGTTACTGGTCCACGCATCGGTGGTCAGGTGGACCTTGCTACTAACGGCGTTTAGTAGCGCATGTTTTATTTTGCCCTCAACATGTTTCTGCAGGGCAGGGACGGCTCGCCTGCTGAAATAAAAGCGGCTGGGCACGTTGTATTGGGGGACTGCCAATGCCATTAAGTCCCGGAAGGTGTCAGTGTCCACCAGCCTGAATGACAGCATTTCAACTGCCAGAAGTTTGGCAATGCCAGCATTCAGAGACTGTGCTCGGGGATGGTTTGCCGAGTAAGGACGCCTTTTATCCCATGCCTGTGCTACCGATGGCTGTGATGGATGGGAACGTGCTGCTATGGGTGTAATCTGACAGGGTCTCCGGACAACAGTGGCAGAGGTTCTTCCTTGGCGATCCTGTGAGGAAGCCGAACCAGCAGTGTGTGAGCTGGAGGAAGAGGGCTCAACACGAACTGAAGAGGTGGTAGGTGGTGCTGTACGTTGGCCTACGTCTTCAGGGTGTCTCTGCAACTCCAACTCGTGCTTGGTGCGCACATGTTTCCACATATTTGTGGTATTGAGGTTGCTGACATTTCTCCCTCTTTTGACTCTCTGATGACACAGCTTGCATTTGACAAAGCAAATGTCATCTGCAACTGTGTCAAAAAAGGACCACGCACTGCAACTCTTGTGAGCGCCCGGTTTGCCTTTGGAAGGAGGAATGCTCCTAACGGGTGCCGAAGTGGAGGGTACAGGCAACCAAGTCTTCCCCCTCCCTCTGCCTCCTGTTTTGGCCGGTAGGGGAATCTCTTCCTCCGAGCTGCTCCCACCACCTTCCTGTTGCTCACGCCATGATGGGTCAAGGACCTCATCATCTTCCCTCCCCTCTTCAAACAGCTGCTTCTCCGGGGTTGTCTCGCCAGCACCGTACGCACCAGAAAGTGGCAACTGAGTCTCGTCATCATCTGATGCGTACTGAGGTGTGCTGACCATAGGCACTGGCCCACTCGCCTCTTCAGATTCAGAGGGACAAAGAAGTTGCGCATCACTGCATACTCCCTCTTCTTCACATTCAGGAATGCTGCTTGGCTGGCCCCCTCTTTCCAAGCCAACAGATTCCGAGAACAGAAGTAGAGACTGTGATGGCTCCTGTCCATGTCTCTCTGACTGCCTGGGCACTTTGGCAGGTGGTGAAGAGACAGATGGTTGCTCTTCGGTGCTCTGACCCTGAGAGGATGCGGAAGTAATTGAAGTCGATGCGTTAGCTGCCATCCATCCGACAACGGCTTCAATTTGTTCCTCCCGCAGCAGTGGGGTACGTTGAGGTCCTACAAAGCTGCGCATAAAGGACTGTTGCCTGCTAAAACTGGGGGATGCTGATCCACTGGTGCCCGCAGCAGGCCCAGAATCCCCACGTCCTCTACCTGTAGAATCCCCACGTCCTCTCCCTGCAGAATCCCCACGTCCTCTCCCTGCTGAAACTCCACGCCCACGCCCATGCCCACGCGCCTTACTCCCTGCCTTCTTCATCTTGCAAGACTGCTTAAGATAGGCAAAAAAGTACAAAGGGGGGCCTTAGTGTGCTTATTCCTGAACAGCTGGTTACAGGTACAAGAAACACTAATTTTATGAAGTGTGTGTGTGTGTGGACTAGACTTTAATAGGAGCTGATGTGGCCTACACAAGTTCAAAATGTAGTGTTTGGTGAACTTTTTTTGTGGTTTCTTTGTTGGAAACAAACTCAAAGTATGTGAACAAAGAATTGAAACTGATAGTATCACCAACTTTTTGGAGCTATTACAATGCAGGCAGGTAACCTACAATGCAAAAGATGAGGCTCCAAAAAAATTGGGTAATACTAATCTGGCTGCGCCGGCAGGGCACAAGCCAGAAAAAAAGGCTCCTCTATCTACTCCTATATAGTGTTTGCAACCAACCAATGTTGATGGATACGGATGGATGCACACTAATAGGAGAAGAAAAAATGAGCTGCACTCAAAGACAAATATGTGTGAGGCAGTGACGCATGTTGAGCGTCCTACAACCAGACGTAGCTGCAGGACACTCTACTCAGCGTGAGCTGCACTCACACACAGTCAGAGGCCTCTCAGACAGCCGTCAACAGTGCAGCTAAGTGGGCACTGGCACTGACAGGCTGCAGAAAGGCTCCGCTGTGTACTCCTTTATAGTGTTTGCAACCACCGTAGATGGAGACGGATGGATGCACACTAATAGAAGAAAAAATGAGCTGCACTCAAATAAAAATATGTGTGAGGCACTGACGCACGCTGAGCGTCCTACAGCCAGACGTAGCTGCAGGACACACTACTCAGCGTGAGCTGCACTCACACACAGTCAGAGACCTCTCAGACAGCCGTGAACAGTGCAGCAAAGTGGACACTAGCACTGAAAGGCTGCAGAAAGGCTCCGCTGTCTACTACTAGTGTTTGCAACCAACGTATATGGATACGGATGGAAGCACACTAGATTGAAATTATGTAAAAAATGCAGCTCAAAAAATAAAAGATGTATGAGGCAGCAGTGATCACACTGGGTGGCCTACAGCCTGACGTGGCTGCAGGACCCACTCCACAGCGTGAGCTGCACTCACACAGCCCTTGCAGACAGCTGTGAACACTGCTGCTAGGGCAAAGAAGGCTACAGTGGTGGTTTATGTAGCCTGGGTAAAGCACTAGATGTTTGGTGGAATCGCTATTTCTAACTGTCCCTCACAGTCTTCTACAGCAGCCTGTCCCTAACTGAATTCACAGCAGAGTGACCAGAAATGGCGGCTGCGGTGGCTTTTATAGTGCATCATGACATCATTTCGGCAGCCAATCACAGCCATGCCAATAGTTAACATGCCTACATGCCTAACAGGATGTGCCCACACTTCGGAGGATTCCCATTCGCTTAATCAAAGCAAGCAGGCTCATAGCATGATGGGAACTTCCTATTCCGATTCCGATTCCGGAATCCGATATGACAAAAGTATCGGAATTAAGTATCGGAATTCCGATACCGCTAATATCGGCCGATACCCGATACTTGCGGTATCGGAATGCTCAACACTACTCATGAGGCATCTTTTTTCTAAGCTTAACAAGCCCAACTTATCATATGAGAAGCCTTCCAACCCTTGTAATCTAGTTGCTCATCTTTGAACTGATTCTATCTTTGGAATATCCTTTTTAAAATGTTGAGCCCAAAACTGGATCCCATATTCTAGATGTGGCCTCACAAGTGATTTATAAAGGGGTAATAAGTTGGGATTGCTGGTTTTTATTTCTCTTTTCATACATCCTAAAATATTGTTTGCTTTTGCAGTTGCTGCTTGACATTGAGTACTACTGCTCAGCTTACTTCTAACCAGAATACCCAGGTCCTTCTCCTGTTCTGTATTCCCTAGTAGATTCCCATTTAATATTTTTGCAGAAATAGGATTATTCCGTCCTAGGTGCATTACTCTACATTATACATCATTTACCAAGTGTTTGCCCATTCAGTCATCTTATTCAGATCGTTTAGCAATATTGTAATGCCAAGGTCAGGTTTAAATATCCTGCATAGTTTGTTGTTGTCAGCAAAGACCGACACTTCCCATCCAGAAGGTCATTTATAAAGATGTTAAAAAGTATCCGTCATAGCATATAACCCTGCGGTACCCCACTGCTGGCTGCATCCCATTTGAAGAATGTACCATTTATAACGACTCTGTTTCCTGTCATTAGCCAATTCCTTACCCATATGCATATAGTTTCCCCTAGTCCCTGCTTATGGAGCTTCAGTTATAAGGTTGCTATGTGGAACAGTATCAAAAACCTTTGCAAAGTCCAGCTAAATCACATCAGCTTCATTACCAACATCCAGATGTTTGTTAGACACAACTTATTCTTCATGAATCCATGCTGGTTGTCTGTTTATATTATTATCTACAATATATTTTTGCAGGTCATCTTTTATAATGCCCTCAGATATTTAGCACATTACTGATGTCAGGCTTACCAGACTGTAGTTGCCTGGATACACCTTCCTACATTATATTGGTACTGCATCAGCTATCCTTCAATCCCGTGACACCATCCCTGTTAAAAGAGAGTCTAAAAATATGAGAGACAGTAGTCTGTCAATCATTGAGCTCAATTCCCTCAATATCGATGAATGAATGTCATCTGGGTCGGGATATTTGTCAATGTTTAAATTGCTCAGATGTACAGTAGGTGTGTCAGGAACACCTCACTGCACTCGCTCACTGAGCCAGTGCGTGTATCCTGAGTACAGAAACAGTGCTAAAAGATACCTGTGGAGCAGGGCAACAGAGGTGACAATGCGTGCTTCAAACTATCGGTGTCAGGATCCTGTCAGCGCCAGAAAGTAAAGATGCACAGGACCTGAGGACACTGAAGTTAGCAAGCTAGCACAGGACCTATGGTCATGTGACTGCAAGGGGGAGGGGCTTAGCATCCTGCTTTCAGAGATGACAGGACACCATACAACAACTCAGAGTCAGGCAAAGCGGAGGTCACACACAGAACGGGCAAACGAGGCACAGGAGGGACAAACAGATGGGTGGTCAGACAAAGCCAAAGGTCATACACAAGAGGGAGACGTGGTACCAAGGGGACGAGCAGAGAGAAGTCGGGTCACAAGCAGAGAGTCATACACGAGAGGTAGTGCAGTACAAGAGGGACAGGCAGAACTCGTAACAGGGACAGAACTGGATCAAAACCAAACAAACAAGCAAGATATCAGGCACAAGGTCAACTAACTCAGCCGAGGGCAGGAGTATAACTGACACCGGACCTAGGTCCAGTGAGCATTAAATAGCCGCCCTCTGCCAGAGAGAGGCGGAACAATTAACCCCCAGTCTGATCAGGACGGGCCAAAGCAAAACCCCGTCCTGGATCATGACAGTACCCTCCTCAATCGGGGCCACCGGACCCCCAGGTCTCTCAAGGTACTTGGCGTGAAAGGCCCGGACCAACCGATCCACATGGACCGATCGAGAAGGAACCCACGACCGTTCTTCAGGACCGTAGCCTTTTCAATGTATCAGATATTGAAGGGAACAACGGACCAACCTGGAGTCGACAATTCGTTCCACCTCGTACTCCGACTGCCCGTCTACCAAAACCGGTGGTGGGGAAGCTGATGATCCCTCCCCACCGGACCTCACAGGTTTTAAAAGGGCCTTATGGAAAACATTTGGGATCCGCAGAGATGGCGGGAGACGCAACCGAAAAGCCACCGGGTTAACCGCTTCGGTAATTTCATAGGGACCTATAAACTTGGGTCCAAGCTTCGCAAAGGGGGACCTTGAGCCTTATATTCTTGGTGGACAACCATACCAGTCCCGCGGATCATTTTTTGTCCGCAAAAAATTTAAATTTGTCCTGGGCGTTCGTAATGTTACTCTGGACCTCCCGCCATTTCTCCCCCAACCGTTGGATCGTCTCATCCGCCCCAGGACACTAGTGATGGCAAGTTCGGCTCTTTTTGGCGATCCGGCTCATTTGGCTTCGCTCGCCATAAAGAGCTGGCTCTTTTGGCTCTTTTAACGGCTCATTTAGTTCCTCATTTAGCTCCACTCGCCATAAAGAGCCGGCTCTTTTGGCTCTTTTAACGGCTTTTTTTTTAATGGCTTTTTTTTTTTAATATTAATCCGTTTTCCACAGTCCTCGTTCCAGGTCTTTGCCTGTAAAGTGAGGGCCTCATTCTCCACCTGTATAAGGATCTAGTGACACAGTGTAGACTTTTATTCAGCATTGCTGTCTCCTCAGATTGTCAGCTCTTGTGATCAGGCCCCGGCTCCTTGGTTGCAGACAGTATTACCATGTATTCCTTTCTAATCTGTGGCGTTTTTTGTACATGTCCTGTCTGGATTAGTAAGTGCTGCAATCTGTGTTGGCGCTGTATAAGAGTATAATCCGTAAAAGGTATGTTGGAAGCACTGTGCCAACACACACACTCCAAAATATGTAAGCAAAGCATACTGAATAGTAAAATCAGTTTATTTCAACGCAACCTGGAACAGAAATGTATAAATACTATAACATGGTATCATCTTCTCCTGCTGGTGGTGCACAGCACTACAAATACCAGAAAGTCAAACAGAATATGGCAATACAACCCTAGTTACATACCAACTTTATTAACAATTAAGTTACAGTAAATGTCATTGAGGTAGTATTACACAGAACAACTTTAAAGAGGTTGTTTATTACTAACACGGATGTCCCTGTAGACTGTGAGCCCTCGCAGGCAGGGTCCCCTCTCCTTATGTACTTGTGTGACCCCGGTCTTACATATGTTTATTATACTTGTCTTTATTTCCCCTTTTCACATGTAAAGCGCTATGGAATAAATGGTGCTATACGAATGCACAATAATAATAATAATAATGTCCTGGCCTTACTATAGGTGATCAGTGTTTGATTGCTGGAGAGCAGATGTGCAGTACCTAGCTGCAGTCACTACTTAGTAGATGGAGCACCTTAATAACGCAGCAACTCTGGCCGACATTGAGAACAGCTGATCATCAGGGGTGCTAGGTGCTGCCCTCCCGCAATATCACATTGATCAAATAAAGCAGGGGTGGGGAACTCCAGGCCCAGAGGGCTGACAACAGAACCAGTTTTCAGGATTTTATTAGTATTGCACAGGTGATAATATAATCCCCTGCACTGGTGATGATTGCAACTCCTGTGCAATGCTAAGGAAATCCTGAAAACATGCACTGTTGGCAGCCCTCCGGGTCTGGAGTTCCCCCACCCCTGACAATAAGTAAGGCCATGCCATCAGCGCTAGTCATGGACAACCTCTGTAAATATCAATAGCAACACATAGGAAAACAGCATAAAATAGTTGTACATCGTGCAAATAAAACAAAGTGCAACTAAGATAAGTCATTCAAAAAGTGGTGTAAACAGGTGTAAATGGGATGTCCAATGAAAATAGGTAATTACTTATCCACAGGATCAGTGATCTCTTGTTGATCACTGGGTGTTCACCCCATTACAATATAGCAGCAGCATTCTTTATGAAGCTGCTTAGCTTGTTTTTAGTTTTTCAGCAGCCCTAAACAGAATGAGTTGGGCATCTAACCTACCATTCTATTTTGTAAAAGCATTACAAATTCACCTTTCTGCTTACTGGTGCAGGTCCCAGTGGTTGGACAACCACTTATCAGTAATCAGTATCACCAAGTTATCAGCTATACAGCAGATACGTTTTTTTAAAGACAACACCATTATGTACTAATGCTAGTAATAGGTAGAAAAACAGCATAAAATTGCTGTAAGCAGTGCAATCATTGTAAAAGTCAGGTGTTGTTGCCACTTTCAACTGGACTATATTAAACCCATACTAATCTGCAAGAAAAAAATACAGCCAAATAACAGTAAATAGTGCAACAAAAATATTTGAGTCAAAAGATGGCATCACCACTAACAGTACTTTTAGCAGCCTGTAAGAAAACAGTATACAACTATGCTAAATATCTATTTTAACACTATCACATTACGTGTCTTATTGCAAGAGGAGGATTAATACCACTATAGCAGTCTGCCTAACTGGGTGCTATGTGACAACTCATGGCAACCGACAGGAATGTTTTTGGAAACGAGTAATTAAATTAAAGATTTGTCTGGTGATGGTATATTGATGTCCGACACCCACCCAACACTCCCTCAAATGCTTCAATGGCTGCTGAATATAACACTTTGAACAGAGCTGGAAAAAACTCCATTTAGTTTGTAGTCCCAACTGGTGGATACTGCAAAACAGCTTCTATTCAAAAGAAAATTACACTACTCCACATCAGCCACCATAAATTGAATAAATCTATTGTGCACTCTGCAACTTAAGGGTACCTTCACACTTAGCGATGCACCAGCGGTCCCGACAGCAATACGACCCGGCCAGGATCACTGGTGCATCGCTAAGTGGTCGCTAGTGAGCTGCCACACAGGCAGATCTCACCAGCGACATAGCAGGGGACGGGGGTCGCTACTTACCTGTCACACTAGGCGATCCTGCGTCCACCCGCCCTCGTCTACGCGTCGCTCGTCTCCACGTCGCTCGTCTCCACGTCGCTCGTCTCCACAGCAGGAAGCCCCGGAGGAAGCTGACGACGAGAAATGGCCCAGGACGTTCTCGCGCGATCAGCGATAACCAGCAGGGGAGCCGGTCGGAGTTAAGTATCAGACAGAAGCTGGAACTACTGTTAGGCCGTATCACCCTACCGTGTGTGATGCAAGAAACTCGCACGAGTCTCGCATCAACACCCGGTGCTACCGCCAGCACTCGGAACTGAAGTGTGTGGCTGCACATCGCATCACACACAGTAGTGTGATCCCGGCCTTACGGAGCTACTCCGTCTACTGTAGTGGCTGCAGACGGGTACTGCACATCTGACTTATGAATTTTGAATAGGGGGGAAAATGTGCAGTAGCTGGCCATGGCCACTAAATAGTAGACAGAGCAGCTCTGTAAGGCTGCAGTTCCAGCTGACACTAAGAACAGCTGACTGGCAGGGGTGCTAGGTGTCGCACCCTCACTGATCAGACATTGCTGACCTATTCTAAGGTTAGCCAGCATTAAAGTCATGGACAACCTCGCATGTGTACTTATTTGAAGCCTGCAAAATGATTTGGACTAGGGCCAGTTTTGTTTACATATTACACTGAAAAGATCCTTTATATTCCCCAAGTGGAACAATTCCTCTAGACTCCCCTATTGCTGCATTGTAATAAAGTCATGTGCAGTAAAAATAGTTTCATATCAGCACTGGTGATCTGATAATTAACCAGTAGTAGCCCAGCGGGACATCTATTCCCCCAGACTAGTAGTCCGCACCTTCATTGCTGTAGTCATTCCCTCTTGGATGCGATTTATTCCCATCCGTGTTTTTTCTGCAAATGGATGCAAACGCATGGAACTGCACCCTAATGAGGATTTGGTTGGGAATGTGAAATTCTGACTTCTGGGGCAGAGGATAGGGGGAGAGAGGAGAGGGGAGGGAAGAGAGAGGAGAGAGAAAGAGAGACTGGTGAAAGAAAAAAGAAAATGGGCCCTGGAGCCTGCGCAGTATGAAATCCACATGCAGATTGGACGCAGGCATCCTGATTCAGGTGCATCTACATTGACAATCATATGTTTTTGCTGACACATATCAGGATGTCTGCAGATTTTTTTTAACACCCAAAATTCGCAACAAGCTGCGTTTTGAAAGAACATGGAAAATACTGATGCATCCTGATCCTGATGCAAACGCAGGTCCGTGCATCCCTATGTTAAGTATAGAGATCTAATCTGGATCAGGATTGCTACGCTTCACAACGCACAGTACCAAAACCCTAGTGTGAATGCAGCCCCACTCGTGCAGCCCCTAACCAGGTGCCCCCATGTCATATACATGCTCCCAATACATTTTATTACACTGGTCAACAGCATTTTTGGTGCCAAAGATATTTCATCGAATTTAGGGTATTTTTGGGGTGCTGATTCTGAATATGTCATCAGTTTTGCCAGATTGGCTCAAGTTTTTGAGATTTTTGGTATCTTATTTATAGCACTTGTTGGTAAATGCGACGCATCATCTCATTAATTTCTTTGGATTAGTACTTGAACTGAGCAGTTCTCAATATAGTTTTGTGTTAATTAGTGTTCTAAAAGTTTGTTCATAGCTTGATTTTTGCACTAACTTTATGTTGTTGTCTGTTTTCCAGTGAAAAGCATGAACTCATCATGAAGAAGTTGTCTTAACGATCCAGACTCATTCTGTTACATTTGTGGTGAATATACACTGCCAAAACATAGAAGAAACATAACACACTTCGTAAAAAAAGTGTATTTTGCCTATTTTGGGGTTATGCTTGGGGACCAAGACAAGTTTTGGGCACCACACATAGTGTGCAAAGCATGTATCGAATTATTACGAAAATGGAGCAAAGGACAAAGAAAAAGCTTCAAATTTGGTGTTCCAATGGTGTGGAGAGAGCCAAAAAATCATCATGATGACTGTTATTTATGGTAAACACAGGTACAGGCACATCTTCACAATGAGGGACAGGCCTTCTTGCAGATTCCATGTTACTCCCATTTTCGTTTCTTATGCTTATTGAATCCTTGCACTTGCACTGCACAGAAATAACAGTCATCATGATGATTTTTTGGCTCTCTCCACACCATTGGAACACCAAATTTGAAGCTTTTTCTTTGTCCTTTGCTCCATTTTCGTAATAATTCGATACATGCTTTGCACACTATGTGTGGTGCCCAAAACTTGTCTTGGTCCCCAAGCATAACCCCAAAATAGGCAAAATACACTTTTTTTACGAAGTGTGTTATGTTTCTTCTATGTTTTGGCAGTGTATATTCACCACAAATGTAACAGAATGAGTCTGGATCGTTAAGACAACTTCTTCATGATGAGTTCATGCTTTTCACTGGAAAACAGACAACAACATAAAGTTAGTGCAAAAATCAAGCTATGAACAAACTTTTAGAACACTAATTAACACAAAACTATATTGAGAACTGCTCAGTTCAAGTACTAATCCAAAGAAATTAATGAGATGATGCGTCGCATTTACCAACAAGTGCTATAAATAAGATACCAAAAATCTCAAAAACTTGAGCCAATCTGGCAAAACTGATGACATATTCAGAATCAGCACCCCAAAAATACCCCAAATTCATTAAAATATTTTGGACACCAGAAAAAAAATTTTTTTTCGTTGACCTGTGTTATCATTACCACACTGTAACATAGGGCACAAGCCCTTCTAGTGAGGTGGGAAAGATCACTGTATGACAGAGCAGCATGCGGACATAGTCTATATTATGTCTGCAGTCTGTTCCAATACAGTTTCATCACTTTCCCATAGCACATCCCTCACTTCCGAGCATCAGTGCCGCAACACGGATCCCTGCACACGGACCCGTGTTGTCCTGGATCCGTGCTCCATGTTAATTCCAGACGTGTAGCCACGGATCCGTGCGTTACCCTGTGCCTCGTGTTTTTCAGGTGACACAAAAATGCAACAAGTTGCGTTTTTGTGCATCTGATAAAATATGCAGACACAGCGATCTGTGGGAAAACGGTGACAATTGGATGCACACGCAAGTCCCATCTGTCACCACTGAAAGTCAGTGGAGACGAAAACGGATCCGTGTGCATCCAAAATATGCAAGTGTGAAACCAGCTTAACCCTATAAGGCCATGTGCACACGGTGCGGATTCAGATGCGGATCCGCAGCGTTTCGGGCTCTGTGGGTCCGCAGCAGCTTTAGATGTGTTGTACAGTACCATTGTTTTCAATGGTAAACTAAAAAACACTGTGCACATGCTGCAGATTTTTCCACGCGGATTTGTTGCGGGTTCAAATCCACAGCATGTCAATTCTTTGTGTGGAATCCGCAGCGGTTTCAAACCTCCATTGTAGAGGTGTGAAACCGCAGGCTAATCCGCAGGTCTTTTTTACCTGCGGACTTTTCCAAATCCACAGCACCAAAAATTATGTGTGCACATGGCCTAATTCTTGGGGCTGGACCTAGATCTCTGCACAGTTTTGCCTGAAATTACTTTATTATATTGCTTACCCTACCCTCAGCAAGAACTGACGCTTCTCCCTGTAGGGTTCCTGTCCTGTGTGACTGTCCTAAATCCTCCTCACTCACTCAGTACTGCCCTGCTGCTGATGCTGAGCTGAGTCGGCTGACTTTAATAGTATACTATAGTATAGTATATGTGAGTCTACATGAGACTAATTTGCTGAGTCACTTGAGTTTAACCCCTCTACAGTCACATGCCATATACTGTATGCCATGCATGCATGTCTGAAGCTAGGAAGAGTATATCACTTTAAATATTTCCACTCACTCCAGCACAGACAGCACACATTTCCCTCTCTGTCTCCTGACAGCTCCGCCTCCTCCCAGATGAGTCACTGCCACTGCCTGGCGCCAGAAAAAAAAAAGAACCGGCTCAATCACAGTGCAGAGCCGGCTCATTTCGTTCCCAGCGGGGAGCCGGCTCTTTGAATCGGATCGTTCATGAACGACACATCACTACAGGACACCCAGAATTCAAACGGGAAAATTCTCCAAAATGAGGATGAAACCCATAATTGCAGAAAAAGGGAGCTGTACCCGTAGACTGGTTAATGCGGTTGTTAAATGCAAACTTGGCCAAGGGTAACACAGAACATCATCCTGTCGGGCTGAGGTCAAGCAATGCAGAATTTGCTCCAGAGACTGATTGGTCCGTTCGATCTGCCCATTAGTCTCAGGATGATAAGCGGATGAAAAGGACAGACCAATAACCAACCTCTTGCAAAAAGCCCTCCAAAATCTGGAAACAAATTGCACTCTATCAGACACCACATTCAAGGGTACCCCATGCAACCGCACCACATGCTCAACGAACAATCTGGACAATGTTTCCGCATTAGGTAGAGCTGCCAAAGGTACAAAATGTGCCTGCTTACTAAACCTGTCCACCACAACCCAAACGACGGTATTACCCTTGGAGGGGGGAAGGTTGGTGATGAAATCCATGGACAAATGAGTCCATGGTCTCTGAGGAATTGGCAGTGGTACCAATTCGCCGGCCGGTTATGGGGGGTTTTTGCACGGGCACAAACATCACAAGCAGACACATTCCCCAACATCAGAAGCTAAAGCAGACCACCAGAATACTCTAGCAATGGCCTTCCGGGTAGCCGAGATCCCTGGATGGACTCCACCCAGAACTGAGTCATGGAACTCCCGGAGGACCTTGAGGCGAAACTGAGCTGGCACGAAAAGTTTATCCACCGGCTTAGTCAGAGGTGCCAGAGACTGAGCTTCCCGAATCTCCTGTTGCAACATATTAGAAATATCTGCCACCCCAGGCTGAAGAATGGAGGTTCTGGGGGGACACCGGATCTAGACTGCATGACAAGGCATCCGCTCTGACATTTTTAGATCCTTGCCGAAAAGTGATCGAGAAGTTGAATCGGGAAAAAAAAAGTGACTATCTAGCCTGTCTGGGAGTCAACCTTTTGGCTGACTCAATGTAAGCTAGGTTTTTGTGGTTCGTAATTATGGTTATAGGATGGACAGCCCCCTCCAAAAAATGCCTCCATTCTTCAAAGGCCAACTTTACGGCCAGAAGTTCTCGAATCCCCACATCATAGTTTCTCTCCGCAGGGGACAACTTCGAGAAAAAGGCGCAAGGTCTCAAATTGGTCAAAGTGGCGTGTCCCTGGGAAAATACCACCCCCACCCCCTCCTCTGAGGCGTCTACCTCAACAATAAATGTTTCAGACGGTCCGGTTGAATAAGAACCGGGGCAGACATGAAACATTTTTTTAAAAACTGAAATGCCGCTACCGCTGCGGTTGATCAATTCTTGACATCGGCCCCCTTTTGAGTCATGTCTGTGAGGGGTTTAACCACCTGTGAGAACCCCCTTATAAATTTACGGTAGTAATTGGCGAATCCTAGGAAACGCTGCAGAGCCTTCAAATCACAAGGTTGAACCCACTCGACAATGGCCTGCACCTTATTAGGATCCATGCGATACCCTTCAGCAGACACAATGAACCCCAGAAAAGACAGTTCTTGGATGAAAAATAATCAATTTTCTAATTTAGCAGAGACAGTTCTCCCAGAGCCTTTGGAGAACTGCCCGAACATGATGACCAATGTGAGCCTGTTTATCGGGAGAGTAGATCAATATGTCATCCAAATATACCATCATAAAACGTCCGCTGAAATCAGAGAACACATGATTAATGAAATTTTGGAAAACCACTGGAGCATTGGTCAGGCCAAAAGGCTTGACCAAATTTTCAAACAACCCTTCAGTAGTGAGAAAAGCGGTTTTCCACTCATCTCCGTCCCGGACTCGGATAAGGTTATGCGCTCCCCGTAGATCTAACTTTGAAAACCACTTAGCTCCGGACAACTGGTTGTATAAATCAGGAATAAGTGGAAGAGGATACGTATTCCTCACAGTTATCTTATTTAACTCACGAAAATCGAGGCATGGGCGTAAACCACCGTCTTTTTTCTTTACAAAAATAACCCCGCCACCACGGTAGAAACATAAGGACGAATGTGTCCCTTACGGAGACTCTCGGAAATATATTCTTTCATCGCGGCCCGTTCTGGACCCGAAAGGTTATACAAGCGGGCTTTGGGCAATTTAGCACCTGGAACCAGGTCAATGGCGCAATCAAATGGGCGGTGTGGTGGTAAAACCTCAGCCCCTTTTTCGGAGAAAACGTCCGTATAGTCTTTCAGGCAATCCGGAATACCTTCCAGACCTACGGACGACACACAGTAACAAGACATTTTTCAGAACAATAGGAACCCCATTTAACAATGTCCTGAGATTCCCAATTAATCACAGGATTATGCAATTGTAACCAGGGGAACCCCAACACCAGTCCCGCAGGCAAGTTGTCCATCACAAAACATGAAATGTGTTCCGAACTCACTTTAAGGAGAAAGTCTTCAGTACGAAACATAACGTTATTCTTAACCAGTGGTGTTTTGTCAATGGCAACAATGTGAATAGGAGTCTCCAACCTAACTGTCCCTAACTTACACCTGGACACCAAGTCAGAGTCAATAAAGTTCAGTGATGATCCGCAATCCACGAAGGCAGAATTGGATGTGGAGACACTCCCACAAAGTTCCACTTGGAACAACATTTTTGAAAAGGCAGAAAAGGGTACCTGAGAGCCGGGGTGACCTCCACGACAATCACCCGGGCTCAGCCGCTTGTTGGTCAGTGGACAGGAGAGGCAATCCTTTTTCCAGTGTCCAGCATCGCCACAGTGAAAACAACATTTTCCCACGCGCTGTTGTCTCCTTTCGTTCCCTTTGAGGTCGATGGT
Source organism: Dendrobates tinctorius (assembly GCF_039654945.1). Lineage (NCBI taxonomy): Eukaryota > Metazoa > Chordata > Amphibia > Anura > Dendrobatidae > Dendrobates > Dendrobates tinctorius. The sequence goes on from NW_027361679.1 coordinate 59,724,168, forward strand.
TCCCATCTCCATGGTTTCCAATGTAGGACAGACTCCCCTTCTTTGGGAGAATAACGGTGTCTCAATTTGCATCACTCCCCTCACCCATAGCCTGCGATCCATTCGGACGGCCTGTGTCATAGCCTCCTCCAAGGAATCAGGCGGAGGGTGGAGAGCCAAAGCATCTTTCAGATGTTCAGACGGGCCTCTACGGAGCAAACCCCGGAGGGCGGCATCATTCCAGCAGACCTCAGCAGCCCAGCGTCTGAACCCTGAGCAAAACCACCGGGCTGAGTGCTTCCTCTGGCACACACTCATCACCATGTCCTCAGCCATATGCATCTGATCAGGCTCATCATAAATATGCCCCAGGGCCTCAAAAAATGTATCCACATTCATACGCTCGGGCCTTGGTCAAAAGGGAGAAAGCCCAAGCTTGGGGGGCTCCCCTTAACAGAGACATAATGACCCCCACTCTCTGACCTTCATCCCCAGAAGAGTGTGGTCTCAATGAAAAAAAAGCTTACAGCCCTCCTTGAAAACTCTGAACTTCTTTTTATGTCCAGAAAAGGTATCCGGTAACTTAACCGGAGACTCGAGAAACTAATGTAACATCTCGAGCCCCTAATGAAAAAAACCCCTGCACTCCAAGGAGTCTCTGAGACATCTGAGTCGGGTGCCTTAGCTGCTCAGAAAGAGCGTGCATAGGATCCATCACATACAGGAGAATGGGAGCAGAGAAAAAAAATGGTATGGGTCAGTTATAATGTCAGGAACACCGCACTGCACTCGCCCACTGAGCCAGTGCGCATTTCCTGAGTACAGAAACAGTGCTAAAAGATACCTGTGGAGCAGGGCAGCAGAGGTGACAATGCGTGCGTCAAACTATCGGTGTCAGGATCCTGTCAGCGCCGGAAAGTAAAGATGTACAGGACCTGAGGACACTGAATTTAGCAAGCTGGCACAGGACCTATGGTCATGTGACTGCAAGGGGGAGGGGCTTAGCGTCCTGCTTTCAGAGATAACAGGATACCATACAACAACTCAGAGTCAGGCAAAACGGAGGTCACACACAGAACGGGCAAACGAGGCACAGGAGGGACAAACAGATGGGTGGTCAGACAAAGCCAAAGGTCATACACAAGAGGGCGACGTGGTACCAAGGGGTCGAGCAGAGAGAAGTCGGGTCACAAGCAGAGAGTCATACACGAGAGGTAGCGCAGTACAAGAGGGACATGCAGAACTCGTAACAGGGACAGAACCGGATCAAAACCAAACAAGCAAGATATCAGGCACAAGGCACACGTACGCACAAGGTCAACTAACTCAGCCGAGGGCAGGAGTATAACTGACACCGGACCTAGGTCCATTGAGCATTAAATAGCCGCCCTCTGCCAGAGAGAGGCGGAACAATTAACCCCCAGTCTGATCAGGACGGGCCAAAGCGAAACCCCTTCCTGGATCATGACAAGGTGTACTTTGTGTTAAACTAAAAATTATATCAGGTGGTGAACTTTGATTTTTGCCTTGTTATATCATTCTTGTAACAGACAGCTCGTTAGTGAACACGAATGAAAAATGCCTGATTAATATCTCAGCCTTTTCTTTGTCCTCTATAATTATCTTGTTGTCTTTTAAGGTGCCAATACCATCTGTTATTTTTCTATTTGGCATTGATGATATATTTATAAAAATTTATTTTAATGTCGTTTGCGATTTTTTTCTCTGTAGATACAGTATCTTTGCTAGCTTGATTGTTTTTTACATTTCTTATTTAGATCTTTATACTCCTGAAATGCTATTTCAGTATTCTCGGCTTTCAAGATTTTGAATGCCCTTTGTTTTTGTCTTATTAAACTCTGAACTCTTATTTATCCATAATGGTTTCTTTTTATTCCTTGACATTTTAATACCAGAGGGTATACGTTTTCTATTGGAGGATTCTAGTAGTAGTATTTCCTTAAAAATGCCCCATTTATGTTCGGTATCCCCAGTTACCATGACATAGTCCAAGTCTATATGATATACAGATTTGGCAAAAATTAAGAGACACTGCAAAATTTTTTAGTTTGCTTGATTTTTCTCTTTATAGGTATATTTTTGAGTAAAATGTAAATTGCTCTTATATTCTATAAATTACTGACAACATGTATACGAATTTCCAAGCACTAAATTTTGTATTTGTTTTCAGAAAATGAGATATGGTCAAAACAACAAAAAAATGCAGTTCTCGCAGACCTCAAATAATCTAAGAAAATAAGTTCATAATCATTTAGAAACAACAATACTAATATTTTAACTCAGGAAGAGTTCAGAAATCAATATTTTGTGGAATAACCATGATTTTTAATCACAGCTTTCATGTGTCTTGGCATGCTTTCAACCAGTCTTTCACACTGCTTTTGGTTGACCTTATACCACTCCTGGTACAAAAATTTAAGCAGTTCTTAGTTTAATGACTTGTCACTGACTATCCATCTTCATTACATTTCAGAGGTTTTCAATGGGATTCAGATCTGGGGATTTGACTGGCCATTTACAGGGATTTGATGAGATCCATCATCCACACATTGATTACCTAGCTGTGTGTCATGGCGCATTGTCCTGCTGGAAAAACCAGTCATCAGAGTTAGGGAACTGTCACGGAGTGACTGACCAAGTGGCCAACGGTTGGTCGCTCACCAAACATCACCTTAAGCTCATTGGTGAGAGTCTGGAGCAGTTTCGCAAAAGCCTGCATTTGGGCCATCGCTCACCAGAAAAAAATGGACGGTCGGTGTTATTGTCACGGAGTGACTGACCAAGTGTGACACGACCGAACAGTTGGTCGGACACCAAACGGCACCGCAACACAATGCCGATTGAATAAGAGAGATGGAGGCCCTGACTGGTGAATCAGGGACGGTCACCTCCTGAGCTACAACCTGAGCCTGTCCCTATTCTCACCTATCACCCGATGCAGGTACTTCCCCCTGCAGATGTCAGGATACCTTGTCCTTAAAATGTTACCTATAACTGCACTGACAGGCAAGGAGTGCTAGCCTCACCTCTGCAGATAATACACAGGGAGAAATGACAGGCACCAAAGGGACAAGGTAACAAAAGTACCACTTAGCTTTCTGTGCCAGAAAGCACAGCAGGAAAAAGACACCAGATACAACATTAAAAACTGAAGCACCACTGCAGACATGAAGCTCCTGTCTCCAGCTAGGTCACTGCAGATTGCTCACACACTGATAGTCAGTTGATGCATCAAGTGACCTCTTGAATTATGGTGGGAGTAGTCACCACACACATCAGCTGACCCAGCAGCAATGCAATTACACAAGCAGGCCAGCGGGGAAAAAAAAGACATTAACCTCCGATGTGTTATGAATGGGTCACTGAGGAGGAGAGCATCTGATCCTGTCCACACAACTAGCAGTAGCCGTGGAGCGTACCTACAATAATCCTAGACGCCTCGGCACAGTCGGAGAGCTAACTAAGCCTATAGCAAGAAAAGGGAAATCTAAACTGCGCCGGAGCAGACCCCAAAGGAATAGATAGCCCCCAAACATATATTGTCGGTGAGACAAGATGAAAACACAAACGCAGGTAGAAAAATAGACTGAGCAAATGATGGGGCCCACACTGACTAGACAGGCCAGGAAAGGAAAGACACTGTCTGCAATCACGCAAAAAACCCTGCAAAAAGTCCATCACGTCGGATGCACAAAAACACTGAAGTCGCACGACTTCGCCCCCACTAATTAGCACTCTGGTATAGCAAAGCAAAAAGAGACCAATATAAAAGGGGACAAAACAAACTGGCACATGCAGTAACATATGGGCGGTGATTCAGCACAGCCCCAGCCGGAGCTAACTGACCCGCACAAGGCAGAGATAAACAAAACCAGATCAAATGCAAACAGAATAGCAAATGAACCACTTAGCTGAACATGCAGGGAAAGAGCAGGAGATTTCAGACATCAGGAGGTACAGGAAGAAAATCACCAGCAGGGATAGAGGGAGTCAGCTGTCTTAAATCCCAGTCAGAAACCCCAGATCTCCAATCGTCTTCCTCATTATCAGGTGGCAAGCCTCTGTCAATCAGATCAGCCACACTACCTCCAGTATCCACCAGAGGGAGCCCACAAAGAGAACTCTCAATCTGACCAGCTCCACAATCTTCAGTAATCACCAGAGGGAAGCCAGAGAGAATTCCCAACACTGATGGCCTGAAAGGAAAAAATTCTAACTGTTTATTCAGTAGGACTATCAGCTGTGTATCCACCAGACTTCTGCACAACACAACTGATGGTCCCAACCCCATTTATAAGGCAAGAAATCCCACTTATTAAACCTGACAGGGCACACCTGTGAAGTGAAAACCATTTCCGGTGACTTCCTCTTGAAGCTCATCAAGAGAATGCCAAGAGTGTGCAAAGCAGTAATCAAAGCAAAAGGTGGCTACTTTGAAGAACCTAGACTATAAGATATTTTCAGTTGTTTCACACTTTTTTGTTAATTATATAATTCCACATGTGTTAATTCATAGTTTTGATGCCTTCAGAGTGAATCTACAATTTTCATAGTCATGAAAATAAAGAAAACTCTTTGAATGAGAAGGTGTGTCCAAACTTTTGGTCTGTGCTGTATATATACAGTATATAGGAAAAAGACATCCTCATCTGTGGTGTCCTGCAGCCGGGGTCACATATACCATTACATATTGCTGCCCAGTCTTATCAGTCTTTATCTGAGGCACCATGAGATTTATGGCAGCTGCTTTGAAGTCTTTTCAAGATCTCGTGATGCTTGTGCCATTTGCACTGACAGTGACCCGATATGTGCAAAACTTCAAGCAGCCACCATAAATCTCACTATGCCTCAGATAGATACTGCAGACACAGCACAGGAATCTGGCCTGGTCTTATAAGGAGGGGAGCCTCGTCCTGCCACCTCCTCCCTGCACAGTGCAGACACCTCCGGCCGGTATCGTAAGAAGTCTGAGCTGTTATTTATAGCACCACTGTGTCCTCTGTCCTTGTCTTCTCTGGACTGAAGATGCAGCGCCGAGCATCTTTACTGCTCTGTAGCAGACACCTAACTTAGAGAGAGAATGTGTCTCCCTGCTCTACCCCGGAGATTGGCGGGCTGTGCACACTGATACAATTAAGAGTAGTGTAGCTCCGGGTGGGCCCCTGTGAGCGGTGAAGGTAAAAATTATTAAATTTCAGCTCACCACTGTGATGGTCATTTAAGATGCTCCAGCACGGATATAGTTCGGTCCAAACTAAGCACAGCTGTTTCCAAACGAGAATTTTCCATGGAGCGTTGGAGGAACAGTAATATACGTTTTTGCAAAAAACTTCTTAATATTGAATAAAAGAAAAACATTACATATTATGACAAAAAATTACCCCTCATCCCCCTAAAACTACGCTTTTCAGGGGATGCCTTTATCAAGTTCAGAGCGGTGGGCCCAGGGCTACAGCATTAAAATGCGTTGTGAATAAAAAAACCTTAATCTCATCATTTCTGAACAATCCATTTACTCCAGCAGCGCAGCCCAACTTACGTGTTCATCCAGCTGGATCCAATAGCTCTTGGAAGATTTATCCACTAGCCAAGCGGCAGCAGCTGTTTTTCTTCAGTCCTACATAGGAGTTGTGCCTGTCTCAAGCCTTCCTGGTGGGCGTAACCAGCACTATCCTACCATCCCTTCATAGGGTATCAACCTGTTGTTTCCCATATCTAGATTTATTCATTTGTCTTACTAATTGCACATCATGTACAGTCAATCTTTATTGGCTTGTTGCTAGATATGTTATCTTTGATATATTTTCCTGCAAAACATTGTATCTTGTACACTTTGCTTTTATCAATTCATTGAAAAGGTTTCTTAATGGAAAAGTTGGTAAAACAGTTATAACTTTAATTACAAACCAATTAACACATAGAAAAGTGCAAACAAAAACAAAGAAGATATAATTTTTTTTTTTAAATCTAAAAACCGTTTGTTTATCCATTAGTCATAATCATCGTTCTACACGATGATATTATAGCCACCCCCCACCCTCCATCCCACCTATCCCCCTCCATCCCAAATAATCCCCCTCCATCCCAACTAATCCCCCTCCCTCCCAACTAATCCCCCTCCCTCCCAACTAATCCCCCTCCCTTCCCAACTAATCCCCCTCCCTTCCCAGTGTGCAACCAAACTTCATTTAAAAAATGTGTTTATTTCAGAAATAGTGAAATAAAAACCAGTTTCTATTCCAACTCTTCAGAGACATAAATGGTAATTTTAAATGCAGAGAGCATTGATGGAGATCATAGCCACAAATACTAAAGTCCACGAAGAGTATTATGAAACTGACAACCCGATGTATTGTCTTATCCTTTGTATGTAAGAAGTTGTAAGTAATGACATTGGAGGAAGCTGCTGATTGCTGAAACTAGCGCACCTGCTAATTTGTTGGGCTGTTTATTAAAGATTTGATAGAGCTTGAAAGATTAAATTTGAAAAGTTAAATAGACTTCCCTTCTCTCTAATGAATTATCTAAATTTAATGAACATAGGAATTATTTTTAATAACTGACCAGACCGCCCTACTGTAAGTGGAAAATTACGTAATTATAGATATAATGTATATCTAGCCTGATTACTGAGTTTCTTAATGGCTCATTCATAAAAGCCATGATTCATGGTTGGTTCATTGATTTATGGTTGCTTTGTTCCTTGTAACCCGCACTTTAGTTAAAATTTTGTATATAAAATAAGTACTCCAAAATGAAATGATGAATGACTCAAAGGCTCTTATTTATAAATGAATGCTTACTGATTCATTTGGAAAAGAACTAGGACTCAGGAATGATATTCCTTGCTGAATGCTGAATTTGCATGCAGTCTACATACAGTACTCTACTGATTAACTGCTGTAGCTAGGTTCTTGCACTTTTATTTCCTTAGATTTTATGAGTCATTGTCATTGTAATAGCTTGGTTCCTCTGCACTATACTAGTATGCCAACAACAGAGAAAAAGAGACAAAAGTAAATGGTAAATGAAATAAATCAAATCAACACCATACACAAGTAATGAGTTTGGAAATAGACAGATGGTACTATACAGATGTTTGTCCAAAGAGCATAAGTGAAATAACTGTTGGCATATACTCTTGTCCTGTGTGGTTTGTTGTGTTTTATTCTATTCTGCACCCTTGTATTTATATATGTATACTTACTAATGTTGTTTAATTACTGCGTGGACACCCGAATTCTACAGCTCTGGTAAAAATTCAGAGACCACTTCCAAATGTTCAGTTTGTCCGATTTTTCTCTTTATAGGTACATTTTTGAGTAAAATGTAAATTGTTCTTTTAGTCTATAAACTTCTGACAACATGTCTCCGAATTGCCAATCACTAACTTTTATTTTGCTTTCTGAAAAGGAGAAACGGTTAAAATTAAAAAAAGAGCGCTTTCAAACCTCAAATAATGCAAAGAAAACAAGTTCATAATCATCTAGAAACATCAATACTAATGTTTTAATTCGGGAAGAGTTCAGAAATCAATATTTTCTGGAATAACCTTGATTTTAAAAACAAATTGAATGCGTCTTGGCATGCTTGCCACCAGTCCTTCACACTGCTTCTGGCTCAAAAATATAAACAGTTCTTCTTTGTTTGATGGCTTGTGACTATCCATCATCCTCTTAATTACATTCCAGAGGTTTTCAATGGGATTCAGGTCAGGAGAATGGGCTGCCCATGACAGGGTTTTGATGTGGTGTTCTCTTATGTTTTGCCAGAGTTGTATAGTGCCACCATATAAACATTGTTTGCTAATGAAGGTTTTTTTTACTTACTGTATATGTAATTTTTAATATATATTCCTGCAATACATTATCAACATTGTACACATATCTTATAACACCCCCACCCACCCTCCATCCCACCTATCACTCCTCCATCCCAACGAATCCCCCCTCCCTTCCCAGTGTGGAACCAAACTCAGTTTTAGAGATGTTTTTATTACAGAAATAGTAAAATAAAAACCACTTCCTTTGCCAACTCTTCAGAGACATAAACAGTAATTTTAAATGCAAAGAGCATTGATGGAGATCATAGCCACAAATACTAAAGTCCACGAAGAGTATTATGAATCTGACAACCCGATGTATTGTCTTATCCTTTGTATGTAAGGAGTGGTAAGTAATGCCATTGGAGGAAGCTGCTGATTGCTGAAACTAGCGCACCTGCTGATTTGTTGGGCTGTTTATTAAAGATTTGATAGAGCTTGAAAGATTAAATTTGAAAAGTTAAATAGACTTTCCTTTTCTCTAATGAATTATCTAAATTTAATGAACATAGGAATTATTTTTAATAACTGATCAGACCTCCCTACTGTAAGTGGAAAATTACGTAATTATAGATATAATGTATATCTAGCCTGATTACTGAGTTTCTTAATGGCTCATTCATAAAAGCCGTGATTCATGGTTGGTTCATTGATTTATGGTTGCTTTGTTCCTTGTAACCCGCACTTTAGTTAAAATTTTGTATATAAAATAAGTACTCCAAAATGAAATGATGAATGACTCAAAGGCTCTCATTTATAAATGAATGCTTACTGATTCATTTGGAAAAGAACTAGGACTCAGGAATGATATTCCTTGCTGAATGCTGAATTTGCATGCAGTCTACATACAGTACTCTACTGATTAACTGCTGTAGCTGGGTTCTTGCACTTTTATTTAATTAGATTTTATGAGTCATTGTCATTGCAATAGCTTGGTTCCTCTGCACTATACTAGTATGCCAACAACAGAGAAAAAGAAACAAAAGTAAATGGTAACTGAAATAAATCAAATCAACACCATACACAAGTAATGAGTTTGGAAATAGACAGATGGTACTATACAGATGTTTGTCCAAAGAGCATAAGTGAAATAACTGTTGGCATATACTCTTGTCCTTTGTGGTTTGTGTGTTTTATTCTATTCTGCACCCTTGTATTTATATGTGTATACTTACTAATGTTGTTTTATTACTGCCTGGACACCCGAATTCTACAGCTCTGGAAAAAATTCAGAGACCACTTCCAAAGGTTCAGTTTGTCCAATTTTTCTCTTTATAGGTACATTTTTGAGTAAAATGTAAATTGTTCTTTTAGTCTATAAACTTCTGACAACATGTCTCCGAATTGCCAATCACTAACTTTTATTTTGCTTTCTGAAAAGGAGAAACGGTTAAAATTAAAAAAAAGAGCGCTTTCAAACCTCAAATAATGCAAAGAAAACAAGTTCATAATCATCTAGAAACATCAATACTAATGTTTTAACTCGGGAAGCGTTCAGAAATCATTATTTTCTGGAATAACCTTGATTTTTAAAAGCAACTTTCATGCGTCTTGGCATGCTTGCCACCAGTCCTTCACACTGCTTCTGGCTCAAAAATATAAACAGTTCTTCTTTGTTTGATGGCTTGCGACTATCCATCATCCTCTTAGTTACATTCCAGAGGTTTTCAATGGGGTTCAGGTCAGGAGAATGGGCTGCCCATGACAGGGTTTTGATGTGGTGTTCTCTTATTTTTTGCCAGAGTTGTATAGTGCCACCATATAAACATTGTTTGCTAATGAAGGTTTTTTTTACTTACTGTATATGTAGTTTTTAATATATATTCCTGCAATACATTATCAACATTCTACACATCTGATAACACCCCCACCCACCCTCCATCCCACCTATCACTCCTCCATCCCAACGAATCCCCCCTCCCTTCCCAGTGTGGAACCAAACTCAGTTTTAGAGATGTTTTTATTACAGAAATAGTAAAATAAAAACCACTTTGCCAACTCTTCAGAGACATAAACAGTAATTTTAAATGCAAAGAGCATTGATGGAGATCATAGCCACAAATACTAAAGTCCACGAAGAGTATTATGAATCTGACAACCCGATGTATTGTCTTATCCTTTGTATGTAAGGAGTGGTAAGTAATGCCATTGGAGGAAGCTGCTGATTGCTGAAACTAGCGCACCTGCTGATTTGTTGGGCTGTTTATTAAAGATTTGATAGAGCTTGAAAGATTAAATTTGAAAAGTTAAATAGACTTTCCTTTTCTCTAATGAATTATCTAAATTTAATGAACATAGTAATTATTTTTAATAACTGATCAGACCGCCCTACTGTAAGTGGAAAATTATGTAATTATAGATATAATGTATATCTAGCCTGATTACTGAGTTTCTTAATGGCTCATTCATAAAAGCCATGATTCATGGTTGGTTCATTGATTTATGGTTGCTTTGTTCCTTGTAACCCGCACTTTAGTTAAAATGTTGTATATAAAATAAGTACTCCAAAATGAAATGATGAATGACTCAAAGGCTCTTATTTATAAATGAATGCTTACTGATTAATTTGGAAACGAACTAGGACTCAGGAATGATATTCCTTGCTGAATGATGAATTTGCATGCAGTCTACATACAGTACTCTACTGATTAACTGCTGTAGCTGGGTTCTTGCACTGTTATTTCATTAGATTTTATGAGTCATTGTCATTGCAATAGCTTGGTTCCTCTGCACTATACTAGTATGCCAACAACAGAGAAAAAGAGACAAAAGTAAATGGTAAATGAAATAAATCAAATCAACACCATACACAAGTAATGAGTTTGGAAATAGACAGATGGTACTATACAGATATTTGTCCAAAGAGCATAAGTGAAATAACTGTTGGCATATACTCTTGTCCTGTGTGGTTTGTTGTGTTTTATTCTATTCTGCACCCTTGTATTTATCATAAAGGTTTTTATTGAGTTTTCAGAAAAAATACAAACTGCTCATACCAAAACATCAAGAACAGGAGCAATGAGTAGCAAGAGGTGGATTAACCTCGAGCCATTATTAGAATATCAATCTGGGACATTAAATACCCCTTCCAACAACAACTTGAACATAGAAGCGGGGAGAAGGGGGAGGGGGAAGGGGAAGCAGCTCTACATGCATGGCATTCTTAGGCACAATCAATTTATTTATGGTGTAGGTGTCTGTATCTGGGGGAGGGCCGTTGCATAAAGGGAAGTGGCCCACGGATGCCATTGTTTAAGTCTTACCGTTCTCTTCTCTTGATTGGGGGTCAAGTTGGTTTCGTATAGCCAGTGTAGGTTGGTCCTCTCAATTAGTTCTGTTTTTGTAGGGGGGCTCACCGACCTCCACTTGTATGCCACACAGTACCTGCCGGCTATGAGAATGTGAGAAATGATATTTTTTAAAAGATCCGGGATCCCATCTAGGCCAATGTGTAGCACCGCTAAGGTTGGGTTTGGGGAAAGACGGAGACTAGTAACCTCATGGATTAGATTGAACACCTCCTGCCAGAAGTTAGATAACTTAGGGCAAAACCACCACATATGACACAAGGTGCCCCTGTGGTTGCATCCCCTCCAGCACAAAGGTGACATATGTGGGGAAAAAGAAGCCAGTTTAGTAGGGGAGTTGTACCACCGCAGATGAACCTTTTTTAATTGCTCTATGTGATTGAGACATGAAGAGAATTTGTGGATCCATTTTGAGGCCGCGAACCATTCTTGCGACGGAAGCTGAGAGGCTAGATCTTTTTCCCATTTGAGCATATACGGCAATTGTTTGTCCGGTTCCGGGGAGTTTAGCAGGTTATGGATGTATGAAAGGCCTTTGATTTTGCTATTTTGAAAGAATTTTTTAATTGCAGCGTGGTCGGCTGTTGTGGGAACCGGTAGGTGAGGAGCGGACTGAAGGAAGTGACGTATTTGAAAAAACTGGAATAAACTGTGTCGGGGGAGGTTAAATTTAACACACATTTCTGAGTACGGGAGTAGGACGTCTTCTCTATAGAGATCTGCTAGGGTAATTGGACCTCCACGTGTCCAGGCGGCAAGATTCAAATTCGGAATGAAGGCTTCCAGCGATCTAAGGGGAAGGCTGGGACCTAGAGCCTGTGACACTGGCTTGCTCCATAAGGACCAAGCTTTCTATAGAGCTGCTGTGGTGGGTAGAAGATCGCCGGTGGGCGAAGGGGTTAGGAGCAGGGAGTCTATGAATTGTTTAGGGGAGTGGGCCTGTGCCCAGGTGTACTCAATCTGTAACCATCTCAAGTCTGAATCATTCTTCCACCAATCTCGAGCCGGTTCCAGGATAGCAGCTCTGTGATATGTTAGAATATTAGGAATACCCATTCCTCCACCACTGAACGGGGCATGCATACATCTCAGGGCTATTCTAGGTTTTTTCCCAGCCCATATAAATTTACTCATTAGCGAATGAATTTTGGTGAGATACCGTTGCGGAATTGTTAGGGGCAGGCACCGAAGTAAGTAGATAATTTTTGGGAGACAGATCATTTTAAAAGTCTGCATTCTCGCCACCCAAGAGAGCGGGAGAAGAGAAAGGCGAGTAAGTTCTTTATCCAATGAGGTGTGCAGGGTCAGCAGATTTTTCCGGATCACGGAGTGTAGCGGGGCCAGTATAATACCCAGGTAGGGGATTCCCTCGTCTTCCCATTTGAAATGGTAAAGATGAGAAAGAGTGGCTCTGGTAGAGGCTGGCAAGAAGAGCGGAAAAATTAATGACTTGGTAATATTAAGCTTGTAATACGAGACTTGAGCGAAGGAGGACAGGATCTCCATTACGTGTTGTAGGGACACCTCTACATTAGTGCAAGATAAAATCACGTCATCTGCATATAGACTGACCACATGATTTATACTCCCCACTCGAATCCCCGAGATCCGAGGGCATTCACGGATAGTCTGCGCCAGAGGCTCTATAGCAAGGGCATAGATGATAGGGGAGAGCGGACACCCCTGGCGTGTCCCATTGGTTAATTCAAAACTCCGAGATATAAATCCGGATGCCAGAACTTTGGCGTTAGGGTTAGAGTACAGCGCCATTATGGCATTAAGTATGGGGCCTTTGAAACCAAACTTGGCCAGAACAGATTTCAGATATCCCCAGTGCACCCTGTCGAACGCCTTCTCTGCGTCCAGGGACAGGAATACACTGGGGATTTTCCTCCCCTCAGCCACCGCAATCAGATCCAGCATACGTCTCGTCTCATCTTCCGCCTGCCTCCCCGCCACAAACCCCACTTGATCCGGGGAAATCAGTGATGGAAGAACTTTATGTATTCTAGCTGAGATTATTTTGGCGTACAATTTTAAGTCGCAGTTTAGGAGGGATATTGGCCTGAAGTTTCCCGGTGAAATAGGGGGTTTTCCTGGTTTTGGCAGGGTAGTTATAATGGCCTCTAGATTATTTGGTGAAATATCTGCTGTGGCTCGCCAAGAGGAGAAAAGTCTCAGGAGGAAAGGAGACAGGGTTTCAGTGAATTGCCTATAATAGGAGTTAGTGAGGCCGTCTGGGCCTGGAGCTGAATTTCTTTTGGCTGTGGTCACCGCCTGGCGAACCTCTTCCAGAGAAAAAGGGGAATTTAGTTGCTCCAGCTGTACTGCAGATAACCGAGGAAGATTAATATTGTTTAAGAAGGAATTAATTGCCGTTTGGGTAGGCTTTGGGGCAGTGGGGTCATTTTTAAGGTTGTAGAGAGACTGGTAAAAGTCAGCGAATGCGTTGGCTATTTCCGTTGGGTTGCGTATTGTGGCATTAGAACCCGTCACGAGGTATTCAATTTTATTTTGCATTTCTCGTTTTTTAACCCTCCTGGCTAGTAAGGCACCCGCCCTGTCACCCATCACATAGTACCGCTGTTTGAGGGATCTTAAGTTTTTCTCATAGTCTGCCATCAACACCTGGCGGAGCTGTGTTCTTAGTTTCCTGAGTTCGTCAGATGTCGACAAGTTTGGGGCAGATTTATTGTGGGCTTCCAAAAGTACTATGTGGGACAGTAGAGCTTTGTAAGTTGCCTGACGCCTCCTTTTCTCCCTAGTGGCAATTTTGATGAATGACCCCCTAATATAGGCCTTGTGTGCAGACCAAAGCGTTTCCTCTGTCACCTCCTTGTTATCATTAAAGTTAAAAAACTCTGCGAGGTCGGCCTGCAACTCCTCAGAGATTTGTCTACAGGCTAGGAGGGAGTCATTCATGCGCCACTGGGTAAAAACAGGCGCGCGGTTTTGCTCCTGAACTGTCAGGTATATGGGGGCGTGGTCCGACCAAGCTATAAGTCCAATTTTTGAATCTGAGCAATCCATAATAAGCGAGCTATCAACCAGAAAGTAGTCCAATCTGCTGTAAGAGGTGAACCGAGGCGAGAAGAATGTGTAGTCCCTCTCATTTGCATGTTGGTATCTCCATATATCATGGAGATGCCTTTCTGAAATTATTGTGCTCATCTCCTTCCTCTTTACAGCAGTATTGGAGCAATCCAGAGTGCTGGACATTACCATGTTAAAATCCCCGCAGATTATTTGCTTACCCTCTTTAACGGATGAAAGCTTGGAAAGAAACCTCCGCAAAAAGCTGATCTGACCAGAGTTGGGGGCGTAAACGGTTGCAATAGTATACTTAGATCCATTTATGGAGCAATTAATAATGGCGTATCTACCGTCAGGGTCTAAATGTTGTGAATGTAGTGTGAACGCAACAGTATTTTTTACACAAATGAATACTCAAAGCCTTTTTTTTTTTTCCACAAGCCAGCAGTATGAAAGGAAATTTAGCATTATTTAACCTGTGCGAGTCCCCTTGGAGGAGATGAGACTCCTGACCACATATTACATCACATTTGGATTTAACCACTTCCCGCCAAAACATGGATCTCTTGGCTGGCGAGTTCAGACCCCTAACATTTATAGACATACAGTTCAGTACCATTGTACATGAAAAAAAAATCTCTTGCCTAGAGCTGCAGGGGGAAAAGGAAGGTCAGGCAGGAAAGAGATAACACTAACAATATTGACATCACTAACATTACTGATGTAGGGAGCATCAGTCCACAAAGAAAAAAGCCCAAAAAAGGGGCCTGCGGTATGGTGGAAATTTACCGCCATGGGGGTTCAGGGTCCTGGTTGAACAGAACCAGCGGACCTTAAAAGTAGCAAATAAGTCTCAGCCGCGACTCAAACATATCACATAACTCACACGACGGACCAATCTTCATTCACTTTATCCTGTTGGGATGATCCTGTAGCTCTTGGAGATCTGGCCGGGAGATTTGCAAAGTTCCATGAGGATAGGAGCTTTGCCAACTGCTGTGGGGAATGGCAGGCGTGGGTATTTCCTGCTCAGAAAAGCAGGATCTTTACAGGGAAACCCCATCTATAGGATATAGCTTCATCCCTGAGAACTTTGGTATAAGGAGCAAATTCCCTCCTTTTTGCCAGGGTTCCTGCAGACAGATCTGGAAAAATGGACAGGTGCCGGAATTGCTCAGACAGAGGGGGTCTCTTTCTCAGGGCTTGCAGCAGGGCTTCTTTGGTCTTGTAAAAGTGCTGGCGAGCTAAAGTGTCCCGAGGGACATCAGCACTGAGGGATTTAGGCTTAGGGACTCTGTGTATTCTGTCCACCAGGAAATCAGTTGCAGTCAGGTCTGGGAGCAGCTCCTGCAGCAAGGAGCCCAAAAAACTCTGCAGCCCCTTGTCTGGTATGGCCTCTGGAATTCCTCTGATTCTTATATTATTTCGGCGGGACCTGTCCTCTAAATCCAAGACCTTGGTATGGAGCTTTTGCACTTGTTCCTCCAGTGCTGCATTGGCATCAATGAGGCTATTGTGTGACTTTGTCAGCTCCCCCATTTTAGATTCAATATGTGCTGTACGGCTGCCTATGGCAGTGATATCTCCCCTCAGCTCAGCCACCATATCTTTCCAATCCTGCTGCAGTGATGAGCGGAGGGCACTGAGCAGTTTCTGCATTGTACCTTTGGTAAGCGGTATATCTGCAGCGTCTGTGTCCAAGTCTGGGCCTGCTGTGGATCCCCTCCTGGATGAGCGTGAGGAAGCTGTGGAGGAGGATGCTGCCGCCATTTTCCCTCGCCCCGTGCTGGAGAAGAAGTCTGTAACTTTCGCCGGGGACGGCTTCTTCTGGGATTTTCCCCTTGGCATGCTACGATCCTGGATACCTCAGCAGCACTCCCCCCCGTGTGCAGAGAGATTGGTGCCGCTGGCGAGCCGCAATGAGCCGATTAGGAGTCGAAGTGGCTGGAGCTCAGCAGCTAAGTGACCGGTGCGATTAGCAAGCAGGCCACGCCCCCACCCTTGTATTTATATGTGTATACTTACTAATGTTTTATTACTGCGTGGACACCCGAATTCTACAGCTCTGGAAAAAATTCAGAGACCACTTCCAAATGTTCAGTTTGTCCGATTTTTCTCTTTATAGGTACATTTTTGAGTAAAATGTAAATTGTTCTTTTAGTCTATAAACTTCTGACAACATGTCTCCGAATTGCCAATCACTAACTTTTATTTTGCTTTCTGAAAAGGAGAAACGGTTAAAATTAAAAAAAGCGCTTTCAAACCTCAAATAATGCAAAGAAAACAAGTACATAATCATCTAGAAACATCAATACTAATGTTTTAACTCGGGAAGAGTTCAGAAATCAATATTTTCTGGAATAACCTTGATTTTAAAAACAACTTTAATGCGTCTTGGCATGCTTGCCACCAGTCCTTCACACTGCTTCTGGCTCAAAAATATAAACAGTTCTTCTTTGTTTGATGGCTTGTGACTATCCATCATCCTCTTAGTTACATTCCAGAGGTTTTCAATGGGATTCAGGTCAGGAGAATGGGCTGCCCATGACAGGGTTTTGATGTGGTGTTCTCTTATGTTTTGCCAGAGTTGTATAGTGCCACCATATAAACATTGTTTGCTAATGAAGGTTTTTTTTACTTACTGTATATGTAATTTTTAATATATATTCCTGCAATACATTATCAACATTGTACACATATCTTATAACACCCCCACCCACCCTCCATCCCACCTATCACTCCTCCATCCCAACGAATCCCCCCTCCCTTCCCAGTGTGGAACCAAACTCAGTTTTAGAGATGTTTTTATTACAGAAATAGTAAAATAAAAACCACTTCCTTTGCCAACTCTTCAGAGACATAAACAGTAATTTTAAATGCAAAGAGCATTGATGGAGATCATAGCCACAAATACTAAATTCCACGAAGAGTATTATGATTCTGACAACCAGATGTATTGTCTTATCCTTTGTATGTAAGGAGTGGTAAGTAATGACATTGGAGTAAGCTGCTGATTGCTGAAACTAGCGCACCTGCTGATTTGTTGGGCTGTTTATTAAAGATTTGATAGAGCTTGAAAGATTAAATTTGAAAAGTTAAATAGACTTTCCTTTTCTCTAATGAATTATCTAAATTTAATGAGCATAGGAATTATTTTTAATAACTGATCAGACCGCCCTACTGTAAGTGGAAAATTACGTAATTATAGATATAATGTATATCTAGCCTGATTACTGAGTTTCTTAATGGCTCATTCCTAAAAGCCATGATTCATGGTTGGTTCATTGATTTATGGTTGCTTTGTTCCTTGTAACCCGCACTTTAGTTAAAATTTTGTATATAAAATAAGTACTCCAAAATGAAATGATGAATGACTCAAAGGCTCTCATTTATAAATGAATGCTTACTGATTCATTTGGAAAACAACTAGGACTCAGGAATGATATTCCTTGCTGAATGATGAATTTGCATGCAGTCTACATACAGTACTCTACTGATTAACTGCTGTAGCTGGGTTCTTGCACTGTTATTGCATTAGATTTTATAAGTCATTGTCATTGCAATAGCTTGGTTCCTCTGGACTATACTAGTATGCCAACAACAGAGAAAAATAGACAAAAGTAAATGGTAAATGAAATAAATCAAATCAACTAAATCAAATAAACACCATACTCAAGTAATGAGTTTAGAAATAGACAGATTGTACTATACAGATGTTTGTCCAAAGAGCATAAGTGAAATAACTGTTTGCATATACTCTTGTCCTGTGTGGTTTGTTGTGTTTTATTCTATTCTGCACCCTTGTATTTATATGTGTAAACTTACTAATGCTGTTTTATTACTGCGTGGACACCCGAATTCTACAGCTCTGGTAAAAATTCAGAGACCACTTCCAAATGTTCAGTTTGTCCGATTTTTCTCTTTTTAGGTACAGATTTGAGTAAAATGTAAATTGTTCTTTTAGTCTATAAACTTCTGACAACATGTCTCCGAATTGCCAATCACTAACTTTTATTTTGCTTTCTGAAAAGGAGAAATGGTTAAAATTAAAAAAGAGCGCTTTCAAACCTCAAATAATGCAAAGAAAACAAGTTTATAATCATCTAGAAACATCAATACTAATGTTTTAACTCGGGAAGAGTTCAGAAATCAATATTTTCTGGAATAACCTTGATTTTTAAAAACAACTTTCATGCGTCTTGGCATGCTTGCCACCAGTCCTTCACACTGCTTCTGGCTCAAAAATATAAACAGTTCTTCTTTGTTTGATGGCTTGTGACTATCCATCATCCTCTTAGTTATATTCCAGAGGTTTTCAATGGGGTTCAGGTCAGGAGAATGGGCTGCCCATGACAGGGTTTTGATGTGGTGTTCTCTTATTTTTTGCCAGAGTTGTATAGTGCCACCATATAAACATTGTTTGCTAATGAAGGTTTTTTTTACTTACTGTATATGTAATTTTTAATATATATTCCTGCAATACATTATCAACATTGTACACATATCTTATAACACCCCCACCCACCCTCCATCCCACCTATCACTCCTCTATCCCAACGAATCCCCCCTCCCTTCCCAGTGTGGAACCAAACTCAGTTTTAGAGATGTTTTTATTACAGAAATAGTAAAATAAAAACCACTTCCTTTGCCAACTCTTCAGAGACATAAACAGTAATTTTAAATGCAAAGAGCATTGATGGAGATCATGTCCATGAAGAGTATTATGAATCTGACAACCCGATGTATTGTCTTATCCTTTGTATGTAAGGAGTGGTAAGTAATGCCATTGGAGGAAGCTGCTGATTGCTGAAACTAGCGCACCTGCTGATTTGTGGGGCTGTTTATTAAAGATTTGATAGAGCTTGAAAGATTAAATTTGAAAAGTTAAATAGACTTTCCTTTTCTCTAATGAATTATCTAAATTTAATGAACATAGGAATTATTTTTAATAACTGATCAGACCGCCCTACTGTAAGTGGAAAACTACGTAATTATAGATATAATGTATATCTAGCCTGATTACTGAGTTTCTTAATGGCTCATTTATAAAAGCCATGATTCATGGTTGGTTCATTGATTTATGGTTACTTTGTTCCTTGTAACCCGCACTTTAGTTAAAATTTTGTATATAAAATAAGTACTCCAAAATGAAATGATGAATGACTCAAAGGCTCTCATTTATAAATGAATGCTTACTGATTCATTTGGAAAAGAACTAGGACTCAGGAATGTTATTCTGAATGATGAATTTGCATGCAGTCTACATACAGTACTCTACTGATTAACTGCTGTAGCTGGGTTCTTGCACTGTTATTTCATTAGATTTTTTGAGTCATTGTCATTGCAATAGCTTGGTTCCTCTGCAGTATACTAGTATGCCAACAACAGAGAAAAAGAGACAAAAGTAAATGGTAAATGAAATAAATCAAATCAACACCATACACAAGTAATGAGTTTGGAAATAGACAGATGGTACTATACAGATGTTTGTGTCCAAAGAGCATAAGTGAAATAACTGTTGGCATATACTCTTGTCCTGTGTGGTTGTGTTTTATTCTATTCTGCACCCTTGTATTTATATGTGTATACTTACTAATGTTGTTTTATTACTGCGTGGACACCCGAATTCTACAGCTCTGGTAAAAATTCAGAGACCACTTCCAAATGTTCAGTTTGTCCGATTTTTCTCTTTATAGGTACATATTTGAGTAAAATGTAAATTGTTCTATTAGTCTATAAACTTCTGACATGTCTCCGAATTGCCAAGCACTAACTTTTATTTTGCTTCCTGAAAAGGAGAAATGGTTAAAATGAAAAAAGAGCGCTTTCAAACCTCAAATAATGCAAAGAAAGCAAGTTCATAATCATCTAGAAACATCAATACTAATGTTTTAACTCGGGAAGAGTTCAGAAATCAATATTTTCTGGAATAACCTTGTGTGATAAAACACTCCGGGATCGCCTTTGCTGGGGTCAATGGTCATGTGCATTCAGCATGAAACTCAGGCGCAGAGCTGGGATTCGTGTATAACTGACCCTGGGTCAGGTTTATTAACGGTGAAAGCAATGCAAAAGGAAATAAAACATAAAACAAATCCTTGCCTGTCCGGCACTAACTAAACAATGGACAACCTAACTACCAACTGGCGGGCTTCTCCCGTCCAGCCAAACCACAGTTGCAGTGGGCACTGCTTCCACTCACGTGTGTCTCTCACACAGACAGGCTCTCTGTGTTCCCAGGCTGAGACACTCACACAACCACCTTGCATCCTTTTATATCCACCTCCCATTATTCATTAGCAAGCAGGTGCGATACTGACCAGACTAGGCCACATAGGAAAGGAATCTGGGCGAGATATACCTGCCCTCATCCACTATTCCCACATGATTCTCACATATCCCCCCCCTCTGCTCAGACCACTCTGGTCGAGCAATGACACCCGCCAAACAGTGCACTCGGGACAGGGCATCTGCATTCCCCATCTGTACCCCTGGGCGGTGCTCCACCGTAAAAGTGTAGGCCTGCAGGGCAAGGAACCACCCGGTCACCCGGCTATTCCGTTCCTTGTTCAAGTGCATCCACTTGAGAGGGGCATGGTCAGTGATCAGCCTGAACTTTCGGCCCACCAGGTAATATTTGAGGGCCTCTAGAGCCCACTTAATGGCGAGGCACTCTTTTTCTACGACTGCATACCTTTGCTCGTGTTTATACAGCTTCCTGCTGAGATAGAGGACTGGGTGTTCCACTCCGTCCCTCACTTGTGAGAGTACGGCCCCGATACCGGTATCAGAGGCATCTGTTTGTACCACAAACTCGCTGCGGAAGTCCGGAGTCACCAGTACGGGCTGAGAGCAAAGTGCCCGTTTTAGGCTATGGAAGGCTTCTTCAGCCGCTAAACTCCATTTAATCATGACGGAGTCTTTCCCTTTTGTAAGATCCGTCAGGGGGGTAGCGATGGCTGCAAAATTGGGTATGAACCGGCGATAATAGCCGGCGATCCCCAGGAAGGCTTGCACCTGCTTCTTGTTGACAGGTTGTGGCCAGTCCTGAACCGCCTGAATCTTATCAACCTGGGGTTTAACAACACCCCTCCCAATTACATACCCCAAATACCGGGCTTCTTCTAGCCCGATGTGACATTTCTTGGGGTTCGCGGTTAGACCTGCCTCCCACAGGTCGTCAATCACAGCTTGTACTTTCTGGAGATGAGTCTCCCAGTCCAAGCTGTAAATGACAATGTCATCCAAATAGGCCGAATTGTACCGCCTATGTGGCATCAGGACTCGATCCATCAGTCTCTGGAAGGTCGCCGGTGCCCCATGCAGTCCAAACGGCATATACACATACTGAAATAAACCTTCCGGCGTAGCAAATGCCATCTTTTCTCTGGCAGCCTCAGCCAGAGGGATCTGCCAATACCCATTGGTTAGATCAAGGGTCGTAATATACCGGGCTTTTCCTAACTGATCTATTAACTCGTCGACCCGGGGCATAGGGTAGGCATCAAATTTTGAGACCGCATTCAGTTTCCTGAAGTCATTGCAGAACCGGATGGTGCCGTCCGGTTTAGGAATTAGCACAATCGGGCTGGACCACGCACTGTGCGATTCCTCAATGACTCCTAACTCTAACATTGCCTTCACTTCTCGGGAAACGGCTTCACGGCGCGCTTCCGGGATTCAGTAGGGCTTTACGTGAACTGTGACACCAGGTTCCGTTACGATGTCATGTTTCATTAGCATAGTCTGCCCGGGTTTTTCTGAGAAAAACTTTTGGTTGTGAAGTAGAAACTGCCTGACCTCAGTCTTTTGCCGCTCCGAGAGAGTCTCTGCAACCCGTACCTCCGGTACGGTATGCGAGCAGACGGGACGGGCCAGCTCCGCTGACAAGGCAGACCGATCTTTCCAGGGTTTTATCAGATTTACATGATAAATCTGTTCAGGTTTCCGTTTACCTGCCTGGTATACTTTGTAGTTTACTTCACCAACTCTTTCCTTGATCTCAAAGGGGCCCTGCCACTTTGCCAGGAACTTACTGTCCACCGTGGGGACCAGGATCAACACCCTATCTCCGGGTGCAAACGTACTGATCTTGGCGCCCCTATCATAGATTCTTTTTTGGGCTCCTTGAGCCTGTATCATGTGTTCTTTGACGATAGGCATAACAGCCGCAATACAATCCTGCATTTGTGTGACGTGATCTATCACTGTTTTAAACGGAGTGACCTGAACCTCCCAGGTTTCTTTTGCAACGTCTAACAGTCCGCGAGGACGACGGGCGTACAATAACTTGAAAGGCGAGAATCCCGTGGAAGACTGGGGTACTTCCCTGATGGCAAAAAGCAAATACGGAAGTAAATAGTCCCAGTTCTTCCCATCCTTGTCTATCACCTTTCTCAGCATCTGCTTCAGAGTTTTATTGAACCGTTCGACCAACCCGTCTGTTTGAGGGTGATACAGGGATGTGCGTAACGGTTCGATTTGTAACAATCGGCAGAGCTCTTTCATTACCCTGGACATAAAGGGGGTCCCCTGGTCGGTGAGTATCTGTTTTGGTATACCGACCCGACTAAACACATGCACCAGTTCCTTGGCAATCGTCTTGGTGGCCGTGTTACGCAAAGGGATGGCCTCCGGGTACCGGGTGGCATAATCCAAGATGACCAGGATATGTTGGTGTCCACGTGCAGACCGTGGAAGGGGCCCAACTAAATCCATCCCAATCCTCTCAAACGGGACTTCAATAATAGGTAGGTGTACCAAAGGGCTACAGAACCGGGGCTTAGGTGCAGAGGCTTGGCAGTCAGGACAAGACTCGCAATATACACGAATATCGTGATGCATGCCTGGCCAAACAAAACAGTGTAATATCCTTTCGGTGGTTTTCTGGACTCCCAGGTGACCTCCCATCACATGTCCGTGGGCCAGGTCCAGCACCTGCCGCCGGTAGGGTTTTGGCTCGACTAATAGTTGCACCGTATCTTCCCCCTTTTTCTCTATCTGATAGAGTAAATCATTCTCCAGAACCATGTAAGGATATGCCAGCCTAGAGCCAGGTTCTACGGGTACCCCATTAATCACTTTTACATTTGTCCTAGCCTGAGAAAGGGTAGGATCCTTTATTTGCTCGCTTTGGAAGTCATCTTTCTGAACTTCTAAATCCGGCAAACGGGGAGGTGGACGGCTGTCGGCCTCCTCCTCTTCCCCGGTCTCCTCATTATCACCCGCCATGACTGAAAACGGGAACTGCAGGTCATTTCCCGCAGACTCTTCCCCCGAGTCTTCCGGGGAGACCTCTTCCAGGGGTTCGGGACCCACACGCTCCCTGGGAGAAGAATCATGTACACTATTACCCGAGGGCATCAACTGATTCTCCCACAATTGCCAGAAGTGGGGAAAATCCCGGCCCAGGATAACATCATGCAATAACGCCGGGACGAGTCCCACTTTATGTTGCACAGACCCATAGGAAGTAGTAATGCATATGACCGTGGTGAGGTATGAACAGGTGTCTCCATGCACACACGTTACAGAAAATTTGTCTGATGGTCCAGTCGGGGCTGACACCAGACTGGCCTTCACCAGAGTCACCACACTTCCCGAGTCTAACAATGCCACCACATTTTTGCCATCAACAGTTAAATCACACAAGTGTTTTTCCACATCCTTTTGACCGGCATTCACACTCACTACCCGTGCAACCATAGACATGCGGTTTTTAGAGTCTGTGACGTCACACTGCATGGGTTCAGTAGTGACCGGACAGTTCGCAGCAATATGTCCCATCTCTTGGCAGCGGAAACACCTAACGGGCCCCTTGCTTAGACCATAGTTTGTTACTCTCGGCCTCGCAGTGCAGGCAGTCCCGTTTTCCTCCCCCACTGTCTTAGGGATTTTTCCATCTCCCCTATTCCCTGGAACAGTCTTACCGGTTCCACGTGGAGATGATGAAGAAGGAGGTGGGGTAGCGTCGTCTCGGAGTCCTTTCGCCACGGAGTAACGTTCAACCAGATCCACCAGTTGATCTGCCGTCGTAGGATTTCCATGGCTTACCCACTTCCTCAGGGCTGGCGGTAGAGCTCTCGGGTATTTGTCCATGACGACTCTCTGGATTATCTCTGGCGCTGTCAACACCTCGGGTTGTAGCCACTTCTTCGTCACGTGGATCAGGTCGAACATCTGGGACCGCGGTGGTTTATCCGGCTGATAAGTCCATTGATGCACTCTCTGTGCACGGACAGCGGTCGTCACTCCCAGCCGGGGCAAGATCTCGGCTTTCAATTTGTCAAAGTCCTGCGCAGCTTCAGGTTCCAAGTCATAATACGCCTTTTGGGCCTCATCGGAAAGAAACGGGGCAATCAGGCCGGCCCATCGTGCCTTCGGCCTTTTTTCTCGCACCGCCGTCCGTTCAAACGTGGTCAGGTATGCCTCGACGTCATCTTCGGTCGTCATGTTCTGCCAGTACCGACTCACGTGAATCACTCTCGACTCGGCTTCCAGGTTAAGCTCAGGTAAGCTTGCCAAGCGCTGCGCCACCTGCTGGAGAAGCGAACGATCGGTAACTGTCATGTCCACCAACTCCTTCAGCTGGGCCATCATCACCCGATTAGCTTCTTGCTGGACGGCGGTGGACTGTACCAGCGCTTTCACCACGTCCTCCATGCTCATGCTTGCAACGTGATGCCCGCATTCTCCACCACAATGTGATAAAACACTCCGGGATCGCCTTTGCTGGGGTCAAAGGTCACGTGCATTCAGCATGAAACTCAGGCGCAGAGCTGGGATTCATGTATAACTGACCCTGGGTCAGGTTTATTAACGGTGAAAGCAATGCAAAAGGAAATAAAACATAAAACAAATCCTTGCCTGTCCGGCACTAACTAAACAATGGACAACCTAACTACCAACTGGCGGGCTTCTCCCGTCCAGCCAAACCACAGTTGCAGTGGGCACTGCATCCACTCACGTGTGTCTCTCACACAGACAGGCTCTCTGTGTTCCCAGGCTGAGACACTCACACAACCACCTTGCATCCTTTTATATCCACCTCCCATTATTCATTAGCAAGCAGGTGCGATACTGACCAGACTAGGCCACATAGGAAAGGAATCTGGGCGAGATATACCTGCCCTCATCCACTATTCCCACATGATTCTCACACTTGATTTTTAAAAACAACTTTCATGCGTCTTGGCATGCTTGCCACCAGTCCTTCACACTGCTTCTGGTGCAAAAATGTAAGCAGTTCTTCTTTGTTTGATGGCTTGTGACTATCCATCATCCTCTTGATTACATTACAGAGGTTTTCAATGGGGTTCAGGTCAGGAGAATGGGCTGCCCATGACAGGGTTTTGATGTGGTGTTCTCTTATTTTTTGCCAGAGTTGTATAGTGCCACCATATAAACATTGTTTGCTAATGAAGGTTTTTTTTACTTACTGTATATGTAATTTTTAATATATTTTCCTGCAATACATTATCAACATTCTACACATATTTTATAACACCCCTACCCACCCTCCATCCCACCTATCACTCCTCCATCCCAACAAATCCCCCCTCCCTTCCCAGTGTGGAACCAAATTCAGTTTAAAAGATGTTTTTATTACAGAAATAGTTAAATAAAAACCACTTGCTTTGCCAACTCTTCAGAGACATAAACTAATTTTAAATGCAAAGAGCATTGATGGAGATCATAGCCACAAATACTAAAGTCCACGAAGAGTATTATGAAACTGACAACCTGATGTATTGTCTTATACTTTGTATGTAAGGAGTTGTAAGTAATGACATTGGAGACAGCTGCTGTTTGCTGAAACTTGAGCACCTGCTGATTTGTTGGACTGTTTATTAAAGATTTGACAGAGCTTGAAAGATTAAATTTGAAAAGTTAAATAGACTTCCCTTTTCTCTAATGAATTATCTAAATTTAATGAACATAGGAATTATTTTTAATAACTGATCAGACTGCCCTACTGTAAGTGTAAAATTATGTAATTATAGATATAATGTATATCTAGCCTGAAATACTGAGTTTCTTAATGGCTCATTTATAAAAGCCATGATTCATGGTTGGTTCATTGATTTATGGTTGCTTTGTTCCTTGTAACCCGCACTCTAGTTAAAATTTTGTATATAAAATAAGTACTCCAAAATGAAATGATGAATGACTCAAAGGCTCTCATTTATAATTTAATGCTTACTGATTCATTTGGAAAAGAACTAGGACTCAGAAATGATATTCCTTGCGTAGCTAGGTTCTTGCACTGTTATTTCATCAGATTTTGTGAGTCATTGTCATTGCAATAGCTTGTTTCCGTTATTGTCAGTTAGTGTCCGTTATTGTCATCATCCATTACTTTTAGTGTCAGTTTCCGTTAGTTTGTTACTGTATGCTTTTAATTTTTTTTTTTTTTTTAGATTTTTTTTGTTCATTTTATTATTAGTTTTTTGTTCTAGTTTTCACAATAGGGTCACTTGTGGGGGGTCTATCACTGTTTTGGCCCTGCAATACACTAAAAATTTGCCATAGGGCCTAAAACATTTTCAAGAAAAGCTTGCGCTCTACACCCCTCACTCCTTTCCATTTAGGCCTAGTTGTGTCCCTACACATAAGATTAGGGTCACAATGGGCACATTTCTGAACTTGGGAGAAACAGGGCTATCAGTTTTGGAGTGTATGATTTTATTTATATGTCCACTGTCCAGAAAAAACTGTCTTTATAATGTTACATTCGCAGAAAAGCAAACCTCAAAATCCTAATTTTTCCATCTGCTTTGCATTAATTTGTTCAAATCCTTTACAGTGAAAATTTTCATTATACCCCTAGATGAATGCTTTGAAGGGTCTAGTTTTAAAAATGGGGTCAATTATGTGGGTCCGACACTGTTTTGGCACTGCAAGACACTACAAATGTGCCATAGGGCCTAAAACATTTTCAAGAAAAGCGTTCGCACTACAACCCCCATTCCTTTCATTTTAGGCCTAGCTATGTCCCTACACATAAGATTAGGGCCACAATGGGCACATTTCTGAACAGAACACGGGAGAAACAGGGCTATCAGTTTTGGGGTGCATGATATTTTCGTGTGCACTATCCAGGCAAAACTGTCTTTATATTGGTACATTTGAAAAAATAAACCTCAATCGTAATTTTTTCCATCTGCTTTGCATGAATTTGTTCAAAACCTTTAGAGTAAAAATTATAATTATACCCCTAGATGGATGCATTGAAGGGTCTAGTTTTCATAATGGGGTCACTTGTTGGGTTCCTTCACTTTTTTGACCCTGCAATATCACTGCAAGTATAATATGGGGCCTAAAATATGTCCCAGCAAAATTTCTGACCTAAATGCCACTTGGCACTCGTTTCCTTTTTAGCCCCGCTGTTCCCCCAGACAAAAGTTTAGGGTCACAATGGGCATATTTCTGAACATATGAAAAACGAGGCTATCAGTTTTGGGGTGCATGATTTTATTTTCTTGTGCACTGTCCAAACAAAACTGTCTTTATAATGGTACATTTTCAAAAAAAATCAAAATCGTTATTTTTTCCATCTCCTTTGCATGAATTTGTTCAAAAACTTTGGGGTGATGATACATAGTACACCCCTAGATGGAAGCATTGAAGGGTCTAGTTTTCAAAATGGGGTCACTTGTAGGTGTATCTGTCACTGTGATACCTATGAGTCTCTGCAGACTTGGCTTAGTGCAGGAAAACAAAATGTTCTTCAAAATGCTAATAGTTACATAGTAACATAGTTATTAAGGTTGAAGGGAGACTAAGTCCATCTAGTTCAACCCATATCCTGTCCTAACCTGCCCTAACATGTTGATCCAGAGGAAGGCAAAAAAAACCCATGTGGCAAACAGTAAGCTTCACATTGGGGGAAAAAATTCCTTTCCGACTCCACATACGGCAATTAGACTAGCTCCCTGGATCAACACAATATTAAGGAAACTAGTGTATCTAACCTGTAATATACTTTTTAAGAAAGGCATCCAGTCCCTTCTTAAATTTTAGTAGTGAATCACTCATTACAACATCATATGGCAGAATTTCTCAAAAATGTAAAAATTTTGTCAAATATGCATCCATAGTAAAGTCAACACATGGACACATATGATAAATAATGTGTACTGTATCTATGCACAAATGTGACTTATTGCAATTCAAAATGGGAAAAAATGAAAAATTTTCAAAATTTTGCGCAATTTTGGCATTTTTAATAAATATACACAAATCCTATCGATCTAATTTTACCACCTATATAAAGTACAACATATGACAAAAAAACAATGTCGGAATAACCTGAATGTGTGAAACCTTTACAGAGTTATTCACTGTTAAAGTGACACCAGATTTCCAAAATTTGTCCTGGGCATTAAGTACCCAAATAGGCTTGGTCACTAAGGGGTTAAGGAAAGAATTGCAGCTGCACTCCTGGAACCAGCAGTTAAATATTTAACAGGGTTCTGGCTTTCCCATGCTCTCTAAGCTAAACAGGAGTAGGGAGAGTGGTGGGGGCTGCTGTACATTAAAGGGGTGTTTGAGTTAACAAAAAAAAATTTATCAAAAACACTCATCTATACTCCAGCACACCTACTGAGTGCAGCCTAAGGGCACTGTCACATACAGCGAGATCGTTACCTATCTCGCTGTAAAAAGTGACATCACAGCGAGATTATAGCGATCTCGCTGTGTGTGACCAGTTACAGTGAGCAGACACCCGCTGTGAGGTCGCTGCTCGCTGCTGAATGGCCTGGCCATTCTTTGGTCACTAACACCCTGCACATCACTGCGTGTGCAGGGTGACATTAACAGTGACAGCGAGCAGTAGAGTTGAGCGACTTTTGGTTTTTTAGGGTCGCGTTTCGTTTCGTGAAACCCGACTTTTCCAAAAGTCGGGTCGAGCAAGATCGTCCGATTATAGGGAAAAGTCGGGGTCGTCCCGAAACACGAAACCCAATGTAAGTCAATGGGGAATAAAAGTCGGCAGTGAGAGGACAGGAAACACACCTACAGTGCCCATTTGAATGCCAAAAGCATCAATTCTTCTTACTTAAGCTTGTCAACCTTAATTAACTTCATAATACAAGTTACGCACTGAAAAATGGGGGTTATTTGGCTAAATTTGTGGGGGGGGAGGGCTGGCTGCAGGTTTTCATGTGCCCTGGGCGAAAGAGCGCCCCTTTAACACATACCACAACTCATCATGCTCCGATACGGCAGAGAAATAGCGGTATAGTACAATGAAAAATACCTCACTTTTTACATCTCATGACGAGGCCCATCTATTTCTCCATACAAAATCATTGGTCCCATATAATGTTTGAAACAGTATATGATGAGCTCCACATAATGCTACAGTATATGTTGGTCCCCATGGATGAAGCTCCACTGTCTTATGGGCCCAAATAATGCTCCAAACATAATGGGCCCCATTTCTAATGCTCTAGTGTATAATGGGCCCTGTAAATGCTGCTCCAGTGTCTGATGTCCACCTTTGGAATGTTCCAGTGTATGGTGGGCCCCATCTATCATTCTCCAGAGTATAGTGCTCCCCAAAAATTGCTGTCCCAACATTGAAAACAATCAAATAAGTCTCCTCGCTAGGGAATCCCTGTACTTGTCTGGACAGGTGCTGTAGCTTGCTTAACAGCTCGCCAGCCGTTCTCACGCCCAGTATGGATTGCACGTGATTGCACAAAGGTTAGAAAGGGTACCGTATCCCTGGATAACATGTATGGATAGCGTACACATTCAAAATATATGTCTATACAGCATGAGGCAGGCTCAGACGGTGTTAGGCCCAGTATGGATTGCACGTCATTGCACAAAGGTTAGAAAGGGTACCGTATCCCCGGATAACATGTATGGATAGCGTACACATTCAAAATATATGTCTATACAGCATGAGGCAGGCTCAGACGGTGTTAGGCCCAGTATGGATTGCACGTCATTGCACAAAGGTTAGAAAGGGTACCGTATCCCCGGATAACATGTATGGATAGCGTACACATTCAAAATATATGTCTATACAGCATGAGGCAGGCTCAGACGGTGTTAGGCCCAGTATGGATTGCACGTCATTGCACAAAGGTTAGAAAGCGTACCGTATCCCCGGATAACATGTATGGATAGCGTACACATTCAAAATATATGTCTATACAGCATGAGGCAGGCTCAGACGGTGTTAGGCCCAGTATGGATTGCACGTCATTGCACAAAGGTTAGAAGGGGTACCGTATCCCCGGATAACATGTATGGATAGCGTGCACACTCAAAATATATGTCTATACAGCATGAGGCAGGCTCAGACGGTGTTAGGCCCAGTATGGATTGCACGTCATTGCACAAAGGTTAGAAAGGGTACCGTATCCCCGGATAACATGTATGGATAGCGTACACATTAAAAATATATGTCTATACAGCATGAGGCAGGCTCAGACGGTGTTAGGCCCAGTATGGATTGCACGTCATTGCACAAAGGTTAGAAAGGGTACCGTATCCCCGGATAACATGTATGGATAGCGTACACATTCAAAATATATGTCTATACAGCATGAGGCAGGCTCAGACGATGTTAGGCCCAGTATGGATTGCACGTCATTGCACAAAGGTTAGAAAGGGTACCGTATCCCCGGATAACATGTATGGATAGCGTACACATTCAAAATATATGTCTATACAGCATGAGGCAGGCTCAGACGGTGTTAGGCCCAGTATGGATTGCACGTCATTGCACAAAGGTTAGAAAGGGTACCGTATCCCCGGATAACATGTATGGATAGCGTACACATTCAAAATATATGTCTATACAGCATGAGGCAGGCTCAGACGGTGTTAGGCCCAGTATGGATTGCACGTCATTGCACAAAGGTTAGAAGGGGTACCGTATCCCCGGATAACATGTATGGATAGCGTACACATTCAAAATATATGTCTATACAGCATGAGGCAGGCTCAGACGGTGTTAGGCCCAGTATGGATTGCACGTCATTGCACAAAGGTTAGAAAGGGTACCGTATCCCCGGATAACATGTATGGATAGCGTACACATTCAAAATATATGTCTATACAGCATGAGGCAGGCTCAGACGGTGTTAGGCCCAGTATGGATTGCACGTCATTGCACAAAGGTTAGAAGGGGTACCGTATCCCCAGATAACATGTATGGATAGCATACACATTCAAAATATATGTCTATACAGCATGAGGCAGGCTCAGACGGTGTTAGGCCCAGTATGGATTGCACGTCATTGCACAAAGGTTAGAAAGGGTACCGTATCCCCGGATAACATGTATGGATAGCGTACACATTCAAAATATATGTCTATACAGCATGAGGCAGGCTCAGACGGTGTTAGGCCCAGTATGGATTGCACGTCATTGCACAAAGGTTAGAAGGGGTACCGTATCCCCGGATAACATGTATGGATAGCGTACACATTCAAAATATATGTCTATACAGCATGAGGCAGGCTCAGACGGTGTTAGGCCCAGTATGGATTGCACGTCATTGCACAAAGGTTAGAAAGGGTACCGTATCCCCGGATAACATGTATGGATAGCGTACACATTCAAAATATATGTCTATACAGCATGAGGCAGGCTCAGACGGTGTTAGGCCCAGTATGGATTGCACGTCATTGCACAAAGGTTAGAAGGGGTACCGTATCCCCGGATAACATGTATGGATAGCGTACACATTCAAAATATATGTCTATACAGCATGAGGCAGGCTCAGACGGTGTTAGGCCCAGTATGGATTGCACGTCATTGCACAAAGGTTAGAAAGGGTACCGTATCCCCGGATAACATGTATGGATAGCGTACACATTCAAAATATATGTCTATACAGCATGAGGCAGGCTCAGACGGTGTTAGGCCCAGTATGGATTGCACGTCATTGCACAAAGGTTAGAAGGGGTACCGTATCCCCGGATAACATGTATGGATAACGTACACATTCAAAATATATGTCTATACAGCATGAGGCAGGCTCAGACGGTGTTAGGCCCAGTATGGATTGCACGTCATTGCACAAAGGTTAGAAAGGGTACCGTATCCCCGGATAACATGTATGGATAGCGTACACATTCAAAATATATGTCTATACAGCATGAGGCAGGCTCAGATGGTGTTAGGCCCAGTATGGATTGCACGTCATTGCACAAAGGTTAGAAAGGGTACCGTATCCCCGGATAACATGTATGGATAGCGTACACATTCAAAATATGTCTATACAGCATGAGGCAGGCTCAGACGGTGTTAGGCCCAGTATGGATTGCACGTCATTGCACAAAGGTTAGAAAGGGTACCGTATCCCCGGATAACATGTATGGATAGCGTACACATTCAAAATATATGTCTATACAGCATGAGGCAGGCTCAGACGGTGTTAGGCCCAGTATGGATTGCACGTCATTGCTCAAAGGTTAGAAGGGGTACCGTATCCCCGGATAACATGTATGGATAGCGTACACATTCAAAATATATGTCTATACAGCATGAGGCAGGCTCAGACGGTGTTAGGCCCAGTATGGATTGCACGTCATTGCACAAAGGTTAGAAAGGGTACCGTATCCCCGGATAACATGTATGGATAGCATACACATTCAAAATATATGTCTATACAGCATGAGGCAGGCTCAGACGGTGTTAGGCCCAGTATGGATTGCACGTCATTGCACAAAGGTTAGAAAGGGTACCGTATCCCCAGATAACATGTATGGATAGCGTACACATTCAAAATATATGTCTATACAGCATGAGGCAGGCTCAGACGGTGTTAGGCCCAGTATGGATTGCACGTCATTGCACAAAGGTTAGAAAGGGTACCGTATCCCCGGATAACATGTATGGATAGCGTACACATTCAAAATATATGTATACAGCATGAGGCAGGCTCAGACGGTGTTAGGCCCAGTATGGATTGCACGTCATTGCACAAAGGTTAGAAAGGGTACCGTATCCCCGGATAACATGTATGGATAGCGTACACATTCAAAATATATGTCTATACAGCATGAGGCAGGCTCAGACGGTGTTAGGCCCAGTATGGATTGCACGTCATTGCACAAAGGTTAGAAGGGGTACCGTATCCCCGGATAACATGTATGGATAGCGTACACATTCAAAATATATGTCTATACAGCATGAGGCAGGCTCAGACGGTGTTAGGCCCAGTATGGATTGCACGTCATTGCACAAAGGTTAGAAAGGGTACCGTATCCCCGGATAACATGTATGGATAGCGTACACATTCAAAATATATGTCTCAGGAGGCAGGCTCAGACGGTGTCAGGCACAGTATGGATTTGACGGCCCAGATTACACAGCGGAGGAGCAGGGAGAGGTAAAGATTGCAAATGCTGGGGCCCTGGCCAAGCAAGGGGGGCCCACTCGTGGGCGTCGGTACTGGCACTGGGCCCCTCATAGTACAGCGGTGTGTCTGACGGCGGGTGTGCACCACCACCGTCAGAGACACTTGATTGCACTATGAGGGACCCTGTGCCAGTGCCCGCGCCCAAGAGTCCGCCTACCCACCTGTCCAGGGCAACGGCACTCGCACGGTGTCGTGCGGTAGGTGGTGACCCCGGCCATGGGGGGGGGAGGCAGCACAGTTAGGGAGTTTTAGAAAGTGGCATATGTTGATGTTGGACATTCAGCTGATGCAAAAGGCGAAATAGGTGAAGTACCAGGAAGAGGTGGACCAAAGCAAGCCATTTTTCTGTCACCCTATGTGTCATCAGGGGAAGGTGGGACAAAATCCTTGGAAACCCATGCGTGGTTCATTTTAATGAAGGTTAGATCATCCACATTTTGGGTTGACAGACGGGTCCTTTTTTCTGTCAGGATTGATCCAGCTGCACTGAAGACTCTTTCCGATAGCACACTTGCAGCTGGGCAAGCGAGCTCCTGTAAGGCATATTGGGCCAATTCAGGCCAGGTGTCCAGTTTAGCGGCCCAATAGTCAAAGGGTAATGACCTGTGTGGGAGAACATCGATATGGGAGGAAAAGTAGTTTGTAACCATAGTTGACAACTGCTGTCTCCTGTCACTTTCCATCGATGCAGTATTACCAGTTGTGTGAGCGGTGTTTGAAAAATCAGTCCACAACATTGTCATGAAACCCCTGTCTCCAACGCCACTTCTGCTGTGTGCACCATGAACACCTCTGCCAAGCTGCCCCCGGCCCGTACGGCTCTTGTGAGAACCATCACCGCTGCTGTGTGCTGGGAATGCCTCAAGCAACCGATTTACCAGAGTTGCTTGTTTATTAGCCAATATTAGGTCAAGGTTCTCCTGTGGCATGATGTTTTGTAATTTGCCTTTATAGCGTGGATCCAGGATGCTGGCCAACCAGTAGTCGTCATCGTTCATCATTTTGGCAATGCGGGGGTCCCTTTTTAGGATCCGCAAGGCATAATCTGACATGTGGGCCAATGTTCCCGGTGTCAATGATGCACTGCGAGTGCTGGGTGGAGGAGCACTTTCTGGCAAATCCACATCCCTCCAGTCACGCACAAACCCTGTACCAGACCTTGCCACGCCAACATTTTCACTTGCCCCACGAGATGCATCCTCCTCCCCTAAGTAATCATCCCCATCATCCTCCTCCTCCTCCTCCTCTTCTTCCTCCACCTCGTCCAGGAGAGGTCCCTGAGCAGACAATGGCTGAATGTCATCAAGGATTCCCTCCTCCTCTTCCTCCTCATCAACATTGGCTGCAGAAAGCCTGCTCCTTAAGGTGCGTCAAAGTTTGCATGAGCAGACGCATAAGTGGGATGCTCATGCTTAGGATGGCGTCGTCTGCGCTTACCAGCCGTGTGCATTCCTCAAAACACTGAAGGACTTTACAAAGGTCTTTCAGCTTCGACCACTGCACGCCTGTCAACTCCATGTCTGCTCTCAAAGTGCCTGGCCGTGTATCCTCCCACAAATGCATTATGGCCTGCCTCTGCTCGCACAGCCGCTCCACCATGTGCAGGGTGGAGTTCCACCTTGTTGCAATGTCGATAATGAGGCGGTGGTTGGGAAGGTGGAGCAATCGCTGCAGCTTCTGCATACGAACGGAGTGTACAGGCGACCGGCGGATGTGCGCGCACAGTCTTCGCACCTTCTGGAGCAGGGCTGTTAACTCCGGATAATTTTTGAGGAAGCACTGCACCACCAGGTTCAAGGTGTGAGCCAAGCAAGGTATGTGGCTGAGTTTTGAAAGGGCTATGGCTGCCACAAAATTATGGCCGTTATCACTAACTACCTTGCCTGCCTCAAGATGTACACTGCCCAGCCATGACTCAGTTTGTCGCTTCAAGTACTCGGCCAGCACCTCGGCGGTGTGTCTGTCGCCCAAACACATCATCTGCAACACAGCCTGCTGACGCTTTCCACTAGCTGCTCGATAGGGGGACACATCGTGTGCAACAGTGGCAGCTGCAGATGGAGTGCTCGTACGACTGCGCTCTGTGGACGAGCTTTCGCTTCTGGAGGAGGAGGAGGAGGGTCGAACGCCTACAGCCAACTGTTTCCTATACCGTGGGCTAGGCAGCACTGTCCCACCACCGATGTTCCAGTGTGGACCCTGCATCCACCACATTAACCCAGTGCGCAGTGATGGACACGTAACGGCCCTGTCCATGCCTACTGGACCATGCATCAGTTGTGAGGTGCACCTTTCCGCTCACTGACTGCTTGAGTGCATGGACAATGCGGTCTTTCACATGATGGTGGAGGGCTGGGATGGCTTTGCGAGAGAAGAAGTGGCGACTGGGTAGGTCATAGCGTGGTACTGCATAGGCCATGAGTTCGCGGAAAGCTGTGCTTTCCACCAACCGAAAGGGCATCATCTCAAACGAGATTAGTTTGGCAATGTGGGCGTTCAAACCCAGTGTACGCGGATGAGAGACTGAGTACTTTCTTGACCTACTCATAGTGTCTGGGAGGGTGAGCTGGACTTGAGAGCTGCATATGGTGGAAGTAGCGGTGGACAGGGCGGACTGAGAGAGGGTTGATGATGGTGATGGAGTTGGTGTTATTTCTGATGGCCTAGAATCAGTCTTTCGTTGATATAACAGTGGGATTCCCCGACTGCTGTGGCCTTGCAACGACACCTCAACATTTGCTGCTGTGCTAACCGGTGGGCTTACAGTGGGGGAAACAATGTAGCGTTGCTGACTACCTTCGTTGTGATCAGTTGCACATGTGGCACTTGAGGTTTGGTGTTGTGTCCATGCTTGCAAGTGCATGCTGGTTAAATGTCTAAGCATGCAACTGGTATTCAAATTTTTCAGATTTTTCCCTCGGCTAAAGGTCTTTGCGCACTTCTTACAGATAACCTTGGCCTGATCATGAGGATTTTGTTCAAAAAAGTGCCACACTGCACTCTTCCTACTTTGGCAGACATTTTGCGGCCTAGCACGCTGTGATCTTTTGACCCTCTGGACAAGCTGTCCAGCAACTCTTTTGATGTTTGGAACCTGTCTTTGGAGTGCTCCGGGCCTGCCAGATAACAGCTGTTGCGATGTCGATGTCTGCTGTGGATGCTCCTCATCTGAGCTATTGGAAGCAGCACCCTCTTCCCCCAATGGATGCCAATCTGGGTCAACAACTGGGTCATCCATCACCTCCTCTTCTATGTCATGTGCACCTTCCTCTGTGTCACCGTGTATGGTGGTATAGTGTGCGGGAAGGGGCACCTGAGTCTCATCAGGGTCAGAATCTGGCTCTGTACACTGCGAGGACAATGTAGTGCTCTGAGTGAATGTACCAGCAGAATCATCCATCAGCGGTTGTGCATCAGTGCACTCCATGTCAGATTCATCTTGGCCTGGGTAATTCACCATTTCACTTGATAATCCAGGCATGGTATGTGAAAACAGCTCCATGGAGTAATCAGTAGTATGGCCTGCGTCATCCTTCAATCTTGGTTGGGGTGAAGGACACAAGGAAAGGTGTGGTTCATGAACATGAGCCTCCAATGACGACTCAGTGCTTTTACTTTTTACAACTGAAGAAGAGGAGACAATAGAGCTGGAGGCTGAGTCAGCAATGTAAGACAAAACTTTTTCCTGATGCTCTGCCTTTAAAAGCGGTTTGCCAACTCCTAGAAAACTAAGCGTTCGAGGCCTTATGTAGCCAGACAATGACGCAGGGTCAGCACCTCCTGCATTCGGTCCTATTTTGCTCTTGCCACTACCATCAGATCCACCACCAACACCATCATTACCAGCTGCCAACCCCCGCCCAATTCCACGGCCTCTTCCACCAGCCTTCCTCATTTTTGGTAGAAATGTAGACAAAATCCAACAAACTATATAGTAATGTAAAACAAGGTACAAGGTGTCTATAGGACAGGGGAGTTTTAGAATTTCTGCACACACTTGTGGACAGTGGACACTTGTGGATTGTGTGAGGCCCACTGATATCTGAGCGCTATGTGACACGCTCGATGGCACAGCTGCCTGTGACCAAAGTGACGAGAGGATAATGGAGATTTTGAATCTCTGCGTACACTTTTGGACACTGGACACTTGTGGATTGTGTGAGGCCCACTGATATCTGAGCGCTATGTGACACGCTCGATGGCACAGCTGCCTGTGACCAAAGTGACGAG
Organism: Dendrobates tinctorius; assembly: GCF_039654945.1. Taxonomy (NCBI): domain Eukaryota; kingdom Metazoa; phylum Chordata; class Amphibia; order Anura; family Dendrobatidae; genus Dendrobates; species Dendrobates tinctorius. The sequence goes on from NW_027361679.1 coordinate 59,761,951, forward strand.
AGGATAATGGAGATTTTGAATCTCTGCGTACACTTTTGGACACTGGACACTTGTGGATGGTGTGAGGCCCACTGATATCTGAGCGCTATGTGACACGCTCGATGGCACAGCTGCCTGTGACCAAAGTGACGAGAGGATAATGGAGATTTTGAATCTCTGCGTACACTTTTGGACACTGGACACTTGTGGATGGTGTGAGGCCCACTGATATCTGAGCGCTATGTGACACGCTCGATGGCACAGCTGCCTGTGACCAAAGTGACGAGAGGATAATGGAGATTTTGAATCTCTGCGTACACTTTTGGACACTGGACACTTGTGGATTGTGTGAGGCCCACTGATATCTGAGCGCTATGTGACACGCTCGATGGCACAGCTGCCTGTGACCAAAGTGACGAGAGGATAATGGAGATTTTGAATCTCTGCGTACACTTTTGGACACTGGACACTTGTGGATGGTGTGAGGCCCACTGATATCTGAGCGCTATGTGACACGCTCGATGGCACAGCTGCCTGTGACCAAAGTGACGAGAGGATAATGGAGATTTTGAATCTCTGCGTACACTTTTGGACACTGGACACTTGTGGATGGTGTGAGGCCCACTGATATCTGAGCGCTATGTGACACGCTCGATGGCACAGCTGCCTGTGACCAAAGTGACGAGAGGATAATGGAGATTTTGAATCTCTGCGTACACTTTTGGACACTGGACACTTGTGGATGGTGTGAGGCCCACTGATATCTGAGCGCTATGTGACACGCTCGATGGCACAGCTGCCTGTGACCAAAGTGACGAGAGGATAATGGAGATTTTGAATCTCTGCGTACACTTTTGGACACTGGACACTTGTGGATGGTGTGAGGCCCACTGATATCTGAGCGCTATGTGACACGCTCGATGGCACAGCTGCCTGTGACAAAAGTGACGAGAGGATAATGGAGATTTTGAATCTCTGCGTACACTTTTGGACACTGGACACTTGTGGATGGTGTGAGGCCCACTGATATCTGAGCGCTATGTGACACGCTCGATGGCACAGCTGCCTGTGACCAAAGTGACAAGAGGATAAGGGAGATTGGATTGCTTTTAAAAAAGCAGTTTGCGGAGCAGTGGGTAAACAGCAATGCCAGCGTGTCAGGAAGCCTTAAAAGGCAGCCCAACAACCAACACCACTGATACACCACAATATAGCCTCCCCTTGCACTGAACACACAGTGACTTGTGTGTTGTGCAGGCCAAATCGCTAGCAGCAGAAGCAGTTTTGTCTTCTTCCCTGCCTAACGCTCTCCCTACAGAATCAGCAGCAACCTCTCCCTATACTAAGATCGGCAGAAGTAAGATGGCGGTCGGCGTGCACGCCCTTTTATACCCCCTGTGACGCCCACCAAAGCAAGCCAATCACTTGCATGCCCTTCTGAAAGATGGTGGTGACCCGTGCCTATGTCATCACGTTGCCCACAGTGTCTGTGGATCCTGATTGGCTGAAAAAGAGCGCAAAACAAACTTTTGAAACGCGACTTTGGCGCGTAAGTCGCCGACCTCGTGGCCGACCTCATCCTAGGGTCGGGTTTCGTTTCATGAAACCCGACTTTGCCAAAAGTCGGTGACTTTTGAATTTTTTCGACCCGTTTCGCTCAACTCTAGCGAGCAGCGATCCCCATAGAGGAGACCTGCTCATTTCGCCATCAGGACGGCACCCTGGGTCACAGAGACCCAGACGTGAAGTCTCGGAGCACCCTGCAGCTGCTGCCTATGAACTCCGGCCAGCAGCAGATAAGGAGCATGGGCAGCACCGCAGCGATCTGCCTGCAGTGCTTGCTATGTTAATGCATCTTATTGGTGCATTAACATAGCAAATATGGCTATGAAATAACAGCCCGCCAGCGATCTGAGCCAACCAGGGATCGGCTCGTTATCGCTGGAGGGTCGTTATGTGTGACCGTCCCCTAAATGTGCAGGCAATTTCCATACCCAGCTTGTGCATTCTGTGCCCTGCATCTTGCAGCCAAATCTACAACCCACCCTCTGTGCGTCTGTGCTACCCCACTAGCTGTGAGACCAATTTTCACCCCCAACCCATGCATCTTGTGCCCTTCTGCTGTGTGGTTAAACCTGCAACCCTGTGTGCATCCTGTGCCCCTCTAGCTGTGCAGCCAATTTCCACTCCTACCCTGTGTATCCTTTGCCCTCCTGATGTGCGGCCAAATTTACAACCTCTCCACGTGCATCATGTGCCCTCCAGCTGTTTGGACTCTGAGCGCCTAAACCCCCCATGTAATCCTCACTTTCATTGTGCTGGGACCAGTGTCCTCATCTGCCATCTGCATAAACTGTCCCCGCTAGGATTCATCTCCCACGCCGCAGCAAGACAGAAAACTAAAACAAATGTAGCTGATCGGACAACACGGCAAAAGGTGCCACTTCAAACTTCGAAAGATGCCGAAGAAGCAATGAAACTGACGTGACGGCGTGAATTTTTGAAAAGCTTTATTGGAGACTTTTTCCAGACCATATTTAAGCGGAAGGACAACGTTTCAGGGTCCAGCCCCTTTGTCAAGTCAGCCAAGAAACAAACAGGGTCTATTTGGAAACAAAAATGCATAAAAATAATAAAAATTAAAAACAAAACAAAAAAAATATATATATATACGTCTGTACCAAAACATTCTGTAATATCGTTAAACTATGTAATTATGTGGTGTTAGCGTGCTTAGACACATCAAACAAACTACAATTAAAACTACAGAAAGATATAAAATGTCTATTATAATTAAGAATATAAGTAGATTAAAAATATATAAAAAAAAGTATATTCATTAATTGCCACACAAAAACACACTTTACAATGTAATGTTAATAGTCCCTTTAAGGTTCCAAATAGTACCAGAGTTGGTGAATAGACAAGTGCTCCTTGGGTTTTTTTCCCATCATACATTTTTAGATAATTTTTCCATATCACATACTAATATTAAAGTTATTCATATAAAAGGACAAAAAGGCAATAAAGGACAATGGATAATTAATAACATTTATAAAAACACTCACCTAAACAACCAGGTAGGGTGAGTATAGACCCATTCCCGATGTACAGAGAACGTGGTATCTAAACTTAACATGACAATAGTGAAAACACTGCTAATACGTTATAGCCCAAGGGCCATTGGCAACAGATGTACACACATACCTTGCTGTAAGTGGGGTTCCTCAGTCTGGAGAGAAGGAGCAGTAGGCACCTGGGACCTCTGCTTCAGACAACCTGGCAGGGTGGATAGTGCCGAGATGTGCGGCAACCATATGTACATGATCACGTGCATAGTGACATGGCACGCGTGTAACGTCAAGAGCGGTGCCTCCAAGAATGGATGGGTGCTGAGGGAATCCCTCAGCACATGCGCCGAGTGTCCACTCTGCCGTCTGGAACAAACCTGGCAGGGTGGATCACGCTGGAGGGTGCTGCAGTCAGGTGCATATGGTCACATGCACAGTGACGTGACCAGCGTGTGATGTCAGACGCGGCACCTCCAAGAATTGATGGGCACCAAGGGGATCCCTAGGCGCATGCTCTGGATGTCCACTCCACCGTCTCCAGCCTGGGGGAGTCAGGATAAGACGTAATGCGAGGGGCAGGTGCCCCAGCGGCCCTATATCCTGCCCTCACTAGTATAGACAGAGAATATCACATCTCTGTTCTAAACAAGAATAGTCTAAATAGGATAGCATACTTACAAGGTTAAATCTTGTGGTAGAAAAAGTTGACAAAAGTACAAAAGTGCACATGCACAAAGACGCTGGCTGTAATGAGATGGATGGGATTGGGTGGGTGAGTTGTGCAGTATAAGACCACACTGCTGGATGACACATGGCGAAAGGTTGAACAAGGGGACATTGGCTCTAGAGCTGGTGAGCGTAAGGCAACATAGGCTGAAACAGGACAGCACTGGCTGCAGATCTGCTGAAGATGAGAGAGGACATATGGAAGTGCTGGACATAACTGATGGTATATGGCATTACTGGAGATGCCAGGCGTATGGTTCTGCTGGTGATGCCTGGGCATATGGCTCTGCTGGTGAGGCCGGGCATATGGCTCTGCTAGTGATGCCTAGGCATATGGCTCTGCTAGTGATGCCTAGGCATATGGCTCTGCTAGTGATGCCTAGGCATATGGCTCTGCTAGTGATGCCTAGGCATATGGCTCTGCTAGTGATGCCTAGGCATATTGCTCTGCTAGTGATGCCTAGGCATATGGCTCTGCTGCTGTTGCCTTGGCATATGGCCCTGACGGTGATGAAGGGCATATGGCTCTGCCAGTTATGCCTGGCATATGGCACTTTTGGTGATGCCTGGCATATGGCACTTTTGGTGATGCCTGGGCATATGGCACCTTTGGCACCTTTGGTGATGCCTGGGCATATGGCACCTTTGGTGATGCCTGGGCATATGGCACTTTTGGTGATGCCTGGGCATATGGCTCTGCTGGTGATGCCAGGCATATGGCTCTGCTGATGATGCCTGGGCATATGGCTCTGCTGATGATGCCTGGGCATATGGCTCTGCTGGTGATGCCTAGGCATATTGCGCTGCTTTTGATGCCTGGGCATATGAGTCTGCCGGTGATGCCTGGGCATATGGCTCTGATGGTGATGCCGGGCATATGGCACTGATGGTGATGCCTGGCATGTCACCAGCAGAGCCATTAGCCGGGCATATGGCTCTTCTGGTGATGCCTGGGCATATGGCTCTTCTGGTGATGCCTGGGCATATGGCTCTTCTGGTGATGCCTGGGCATATGGCTCTTCTGGTGATGCCTGGGCATATGGCTCTTCTGGTGATGCCTGGGCATATGGCTCTTCTGGTGATGCCTGGGCATATGGCTCTTCTGGTGATGCCTGGGCATATGGCTCTTCTGGTGATGCCTGGGCATATGGCTCTTCTGGTGATGCCTGGGCTTATGGCTCTTCTGGTGATGCCTGGGCTTATGGCTCTTCTGGTGATGCCTGGGCATATGGCTCTTCTGGTGATGCCTGGGCATATGGCTCTTCTGGTGATGCCTGGGCATATGGCTCTTCTGGTGATGCCTGGGCATATGGCTCTTCTGGTGATGCCTGGGCATATGGCTCTTCTGGTGATGCCTGGGCATATGGCTCTTCTGGTGATGCCTGGGCATATGGCTCTTCTGGTGATGCCTGGGCATATGGCTCTGCCGGTGATGCCTGGGCATATGGCTCTTCAGGTCCGTACAGGACATGACTATCCATACTTTACAAACATTACTCTTCACATTTTCCCCCGGCGCAACAAGCACACTACTAAAACAATTCAGAAGAAACAAAATTATTGGAGAGTAACCATTTAACAAACAACTCACTTCTTTTATATAACACCCATTGTTGGAGGGGTAAGGTTGCAGCTGGCAAAATAACCATCAGAAGATTGTGGGGTTATGTCACCGGACTCCCGGCACATGTTACCCAGTCTTGCTCTTCCGCCACGGAGTAGCGACGACTCCACGGAGCTACGACCCCCCCCAACAAAAACAACGCCTCCTAAATACCTTCACGCAAACCTGTCAGGAAAGTATCCAACCCAACTTCCGTTAGGTGCACCCCATCCGCATGCAAGAACCTAGCATTACTACTCTCTAACTGCTTGTGCCTAACAAAGCCCTGCTTAAAGTGCACAAAACGAGCTATACGTTGATTAACAACTCTTCTTGACCTTTCAATCCCAGCCCAGTCTCGAGCACCACTCCATACAAGTCTGGGAATTATCTCAGACCAAACCATAACCAACTGAGAAAAAAGACCCGAAAACTTATCCATGTCTTCCCGTGTTAACATTAACAGCTCTGTTAACTGCATTGACCCCAAATCATTTCCCCCTGCGTGAACTACCAGAATGATGGGCGAGGTCACTCCTCTAAATATTTGCACAACTTCCAGCAGCACCTGAGACCACAACAATCCCTGAATACCGCTCCAATTCACTTACAAATTGTAAAAACCCAGAGAATTCCCGCCAGCACGCAACTCTGCTCTCCGCTCAGCCCAAAAGACGTATGAATGTCCCAAAATCCACACACTTGGCCTGGAATGACCTAAAATGATGAGCACTCGTGCTTATATTTGCATAGTCCATAGAACCTGCAATGGCCGTCTTTAAACAACCAACACGTTCCCGGCCTTCATATGGCAACTGGCCCCGAGCCAGATGGTTGACTAGGGGCCCCCGAATGAAAGGGGTGACTACTCTTCTGTGACATCATTAGCCTCAACCAAAAATCAGAAGCCTTCACACCCCAACCCAACTGCGGGTTGATGGCTAACCTTCGACGAAAATCGTCATCACATCACCACGCTGACCCACCATGCGTCTTATATGAGTTATAAATACTATCCATGTATAGAAACAACTCTGAGCAATGCTCTGGATGTTTCTTACCCATAACACAACCCAATGCAAAAAAGGCTTGCAGCCAATTATTAATCGTTTTCGCCACTTTTTGTCGCCGCTCATACGGCCTGTCCATATGCCGCCTCTCGCGGTCCACTGTGTTTTGTTCTGGCGACACAAGTGACCAAATGTCCACATAATCATTAGCCCAAATTTTTTCCATGGTCTCTTGTTCTAAATGAGAACCTAAAGGGGGTATCCCACAATAAAATACATCCTTATGGATATCCGCTGTCAATGACGGAGCAGGTTGCTTGGACACCTTTTCTCCTATTAGCAATTTCGGGTTTAATACCAATTTCTTTCCCTCTAAAATATTCCTTAGATTTTCCATAGTCACCAATCTCTCCCCCGATCCCCCCCAGGCTCTTGCATAATTAAACTCACCACTCGATGCCTCATGAATGGGAATTGCCGACTGACCTGCAACCTCTTCATCCGCATGCCCTCTCCGCTGCTCCTGCTGGGTCTGCTCTGCCTGACGAGTGGATGCCCTACTCTTGCCTCTCGACCCCGATGAAGATGAATGATGACGCGAAGATCTTGAATGGCGACTGCACCTGGATCCAGATCTCCTCCTCCTACGGCGACTGTGACTACTATGATAGCTAACCACCCTTTTACCAGAGCTGGAAGAAGACGAAGATCTTCTGCGTCTTTTTTCAACACTCCTGCGCCTTTTTTCAACACTCCTGCGCCTCAATGTTTCCACAGAAATTTCCCTGTTAACTACACCTGCAGGAGCTAAACCCCCGGAGGGAGCAGGAAACAAACCCTGCTGGTGAGGAATATTCCATGCTCCCAAATTACTATCAATGGCTGAATTTTTAGCTATATCCGTTAGTGATAAACCTATTTGGGACTGATTATGCGTGGGCGTCAACATCACCCCACTTGCTTGTGAGGTAATGCCCGAACCCACCGCCATTGGAGGTGCCACCGTTGCCAGTGGAAGTGTGACAGCCTGTGAGGTAACGGCCATAGGGAGAAACAACTGCAGCTGTAAATTTTGCAACCCCTGTGGTTGCACAGGCTGGTATCCATCCCTGTCGACATAATATCTTCCTGCTGGCTACTTAATCCTTGACTCTTTTTGTTAGTCATATTCTCTGTTGCATGTATATCACTTTGCTGCTGTGCAGCAATATATTGTCCCTCCTCAGCCCTGTTATTCCTAAACTCCTCTCTGGCTGATGAATTGGCGCTCTGATAACCCCCCATTTCTGCCGCTATTGGGTTGCCCTTTAATATCTCAGTGGCCGCTGTCAGGATTTCCTGTTATGAATGAGTCACCGAAGGAGGAAAAAACATAAATACAAGCTAAGTCCAGAAAACCGGAGAGGTTGGTAACTATCGGATTGCAGACCCCTGATCCTATCCACAACAACTAACAGTAGCCGTGGGGGGTTCCTATGATGCCCTAGACCCCTCGAACACAGCCGGAGAACTAAATAGGCCTAAAGAAAGAAAGGGGACATCTAAACTGCCCCAGAGCAGACCCCAAAGCAATAGGCAGCCCCCAACATATAATGACGGTGAAGCAAGATGAAAACACTAACACAGATAGAAAGATAGGTTGAGCAAATGATGGGGCCCAAGCTAACTAAAAAGGACAGGATAGAAAAGCTGCTGTCTGCAATCCGTAAAAACCCTACCCAAAAATGTCCCAACCGTCTGATAGGAAAAACAGGCCCTGAAGTCGCTAGGACTTCAAAAAGACTATATCAGCACTCAGGTAAATTCTGAAGACAGAGCAAAGAGACAACTGATCAGAGACAAAAATGGAACTCAGCACACCCCTGACCAGGGATGGCTGAACTCCAAAAAACAAGGTAAACAAAACAAAACTAATAAGTTCAATAGCAGAGCAAAAAACTTATCTTAGGGAAGCAGAAATCAGACTGGTCTCCAAGAATCCAGCAGAGAAATCACCAGCGACTCAAGGGCGTCGGCTGCCTTATATCCAGTCAGAATTTCCTGTTACCCAGTCATCATCTACCAGATCATGTGTTTGGTAATCAGCCTCACTACCTTCCTTCACCAGAAGAGGGAGTTCATCAGACATCGACGGTGAAGGGGAAAATGAACTCACAACAATTTCCCCTCCCTCGCACTGCCCGTTATCAGTTGTAGGCAGCTGTGATGTCAGAACACTTTTCTGACCAGAGCGCCGGGCCACAGGGCGGCCGCGATTTTTAACTTTCCCGCCTTTTTTTCCTCTCCTGCCTTTTTTTCCCTCTCCTGCCTTTTTTTCCCTCTCCTGCCTTTTTTTCCCTCTCCTGCCTTTTTTTCCCTCTCCTTCATGAGGGCCTTTTTTTCCCCCTCTCCTTCTTGAGGGGCGGGACCAAAGGCAATCCTGCTTCCGAGGTTGCCTGCGTCCCACTTACAGGCGCGGCCAGGCTGAGCAAGTCCTGGACTCCAGCGCTCCCGAGGCCGAGACCCGCGCCCATACCGCCAGCCCCCCCGAGGCCGAGACCCGCGCCCAGACCACCAGCCCCCTGCTGCTGTACTCGGCTGCGGTGCCACCGGCGCCTGCATTAGCACCGCTATCCAACCCAGGCCCTCCTTGCCTATCCTTTCCCTAATCTCTGCCTCCCATGCTGCCATCCCTGCACGCACCTCACAGTGGCACCTCCACTCTCGATCCACTGGTCAAAGAGGCTAAGCGACATCCGGCCCTGCAATTTATACCCCTGCTGAGGGAAACCAGACCAGAAGGGATACCTATTAACCAATCAGTGCGCACCATGAGGTAAGACAAAACGCAGCTGTTAACCCTTTAGACGCGCTCCGGAGGAAATTGAATAAAGAACATACCACATTAACCCCAAGATGTACAGTCATTGGCCCCCAGCATATTAAGCTGGGTTCCCTCAGTCGGTTCTTTTTTCACTTTCATGGCCGTCGTCCCATTGACTTTAATGGAGCCAAGAAAATCACGGCCGTGATTTTCTTGGCTCCAAACCGTGAAAAGAATAAAGAATGACGGTCCGTGATCACGGATCACCAAAGGCTTTATTCATGGTAGTGTGAATAAAGACTTAACCCTCTGCTGCTCTGCACAAATTAAGCCAATAACCATTAATCCCTTATAAAGCACCAAAAGGAGGTAGAGAAGAACCACATGTCTAGCAGTACTGCAGTAGATAAATTAACGGGATTGCAAATTAATGTAAGATACAATAAATAGGATTATGATAACTGTAATATGTCTGGAGTACACCTGAATTGGCACAATGCTATTGGCTGGAAATGTACAAATGATCTTGAAGTGTATTCTTCTCTGTAGTGGCTGCTGTAATTAGCTGTTTGTAGCCTCTGGACTGCAGCATTTCAAAGATGGGCTTCTTTCTGTCTGACAATAGATCCTCATTGAAGTCACCACAAATGATTAGTGGACCATGTTCAATAATTTCTAACGAATTCAACAAGTTAGAAAGTTGTGGCAAAAACAGATTAACACTGTAATCTGGAGGCCTGTAAATTACTGAAATTAGTGCTTGAATTGGTGCCTCAACTCTCAAAACTAGGAATTCGAGGTCAGTCATGCTGTGCATATATTGCATTGGACTTGCTTGAATTTCAGGTTTCACATAGGTGGCTACTCCACCGCCATTCTTATTAGACAGATTAGAATAGGTTGAATATGAAACCTGCCTATTTCGTTTAAACATTTGATAGTTTTGTAATTGTATGTCATTAGTGACAAATTGGCCTGAAAGATGAGTTTCCGTGAAACATAAAATGTCTGCACGACACATTTCATGATGACTCCTCACATCGTCAATGTGGGCTGACAGTCCTTCTACGTTGTGAATAAATGTTAGGGAAGGAGAACTTGGCCACGGGATACTATTGAGAAAGGGCATAGCATTATTGACTGCTGCTATTTTCATGTTTTCTAAAGATCTTGTGATTTGTGGATCAGCATAGATTTTATCTTCATTGAAGTCAAAAATGTGTAGTCCAGAAAGGGAAGTTGTTCAACTGAGAGCAACATATGCCATGCCTGGTTCAAAAATATGCTTTAATGAAACTACTGCAGAAGTTGTAATCATGCCTTGCACCTTATGTACTGTGTAGGCAAAAGCAAGTTTAATAGGAAACTGATGACGAACAACTCCTTTTTTGCTCAGGGGCTCTTCTATTCTCCCTATATACACCAAGTTACCTGTTGGTATACATGTCCTGTTATGATTTTTCTGTCCGGCATTTGGATTATCTATAGAATTCAGCACCAAGCTTCATTACAACTATTTTATCATCCTCTAATTGGGAAACAATGGCAGCAATTTTTCTAAATGAACCATTTACTAGTCCATCCTCCACATCTATGTTTATAATGAGCATCACACGTGCACCCTCAGCAACTTGCAGCCTGTCTGGCAAATCTCCTTTTTGACTTGCAAAAGGTATTTTCTGCTTTTCCAACCGCCCTGTTTTAAGATCTTTTTTATAGTCATGTGCATTAATGTTTATCACTACAGAATGCAAAGCAGATATGAGGGCTGCGTTATGCTCATCTACATCTTTATTTCTGGCAAACACATGAAGGACATCCTTTGGACAATCTTCAATTTGAGTCACAAACTGCTGAGAAAGTAAGGCTCTATCTACTTCAGCTATTGCTTCTCCCTTGCCTTTTAATTTAATTCTGTTTGAGTTCAGCAAATGCTACATCCTCCTTTTGGCGCATTATTTCTGTAAGGGTAACCACGTGAAAGAGGTCCTCCAGAAATCAAGCATGTGGTCTTCAAAAACACAGAGAGGTTTAGCTTTACCTGGAGGTGGCAACTGGTAGAAGTCTCCCACTGCTAGAACAGACATGCATCCAAAAGGTTTTTTGATACCTTTAATGTCTTGTAGCCTCCAATTGATGTAAGCAAACAGTGGTTTGGAGACCATGGACACCTCATCAATAATAATAATTTCAGCATTTGACAGTGCTACTCTCAGTTCATCAAGACAATTTCCCAGCCCTTGGTATGGTGGTTTAAGACTTCTTGGTAATTTCAAAATGGAGTGTAAAGTTTTGCCTGAAATGTTAAAGGCTGCTGTGCCAGTGAAGGCTGAGAGTGGGACAGTAGGCATAGAAATATCAGTTTCCTCTGAAATCCTGGGAAGCCTCTGAAGTATCTTTGATGCCTCTAAATAGATACATTTAATGAGGTGTGATTTACCAGTACCAGCTCCACCAGTCACAAATAGAAAAAACTGTTCTGGAATTTGTCCGCACACACGTCTTACGCACCATTTACATATTGTATAAAAAATGGATGCCTGACTTTGATTCAGATTGTGATACATCTGTCTCATCACAGCAGGGTTTGCAACAGGTCCTTCAAATTTTGCTGCTGTGCTACATTTCTTTTTGGGACTTTTACTGTATTCAGGAACATCATCTAATTCATTTAGTTCCTCTGGGTTTATCTCCTCCCGCTCTGAAATACACTCCAGTCTATTAAGTTCAGACTCTGGAGCAAGTGTAGCCCATGCATCCTCCATCGGTCCATTGTTTTCAAGCTCTTCAATGGCCTTTTCAACTGCTTTACTGTATTTTTCGTACGGTGCCCTATTTTTTTGGACAATTGAAAACACGCTCTGAACACAGTTACTTCTAGGAAGCTGTACAGTTCCACAAGCTAAGAAAGATTCGTATGATATGAAATCTTTTGGTTTGAGCTGTGTAGGTGAGAGCGGTAGGGTAGGTATAGTTTTAGTAATGTGTCATAGAATTTTTCAGGAGAATTTTGCTGTGAAAATGCATATCTAATGACAGCAGGTTTTCCTTGTGTTCGTTTTTGAATGGATCCAATAGCATTTCGAAGGGACAGGATATTCCTGCTTTTTTTCTACCTACCATAGACTACTCTATAAGTGGAAGCAAATTCTGCCATGCACATGTTTTCAAACTCTGGTGTGTCTGGCATGTTTTGATATTTTTCTGTTATTCCTGACATCCAGACATTTTCTGATTCTGGACTTATCATTTAAGGACCTCAAAGGCAAACTCATTTTTAAGGCATTGTCATCAGTGGGTATGAATACATCAAGACGAGAACAAGATTTAAGTTTCAGACTGCATACACGGGCAACGGCTTCTTGAATACTGACTTCTCGATTTTTAGAATAGGCCTGCATAATCTGTTTCATTTCATCACGATCAGATATGTTAGCTTGTCTTGTGTCGGCAACAATTCTCTTAAGGTAATCACTCATCTCATGTTCACCTTTTGAAATGTTCGATAAAATATACATTATACAAGAGTGTTGATTTAATATATACTGAATGTCGATACTTGCATTCCATGCTCTTAACAAATGCTTGTTATAATTATTTACCCAGGCATCCTTTGGCTGTCGTTTCATCATTAGCACACTAGAACTGTTTAGGAAACTGATACAACGCTTCAATTCCTCATGACTTAATTTGCATTGTGCAAGTAGCTGGGATATGCTTGCAGATGATGCCTCAGGTTTATACAGTAAATCCCAAAGGGGTTTAAGTCTCCTTTTTGCTTTTTCAAGGGACATGACAGATGCATCACTGTCTGAATCAGCTGCTTGTTCTTCACTGGTCTGTGCTGGAACAGGTCTCGTTATATAAGTATGTTCTACTGTTGGCTTTGGAAATCCGAATCTACAGTGTTTTTCCCTTTCTTACATGACTTTGAATGTGTTTTGCTGTGAGTTTGTACTTCAGTTATAATTTTGTAAAGTTCTGGGTCTGCATTACTGACATGTTATGTATCTATCCACAAACACACTTTTTTATCGGGATCTTTCTTAAATTCAGGCGCATCTTTACACCAAGCCAAAAAATGTATATGCGGAGATCCTCTTGCTTGGTATTCCACTCGATATAAATAGTCAACACCCTCTCCAATAGGCTGTGCTGGTGACCAAGAGTAGATGCCTCAGTAGTGCTTCTTCTCGTTTTTCAAAAATACGCATATTTGTTGCAGGGTTACTAGGTAAAACTTCACATTTTGAGGCCCAGTCCATCTCAGAAAAATTAACTTGCTCATTTTGCTGTGGCTTCATTATTTCAATGACTTCTGGCCATCTCATTTTTGCAGCACTAAATATACAGAAGAAAGTTGGAGTGCCCAACTGACAGAGTATAGCAAAAAGATCTCTCAAGGTTTTCTCCCAGTAAGCTGGAGTGCCTCTCAATGGCTGCATAATCTAGTTGCATCTTTATTCCTTACTAGTCTTTCAACTTCGTTTTTATCTTGCAGCATTTGAACTGTGATTGTACGTCCATCTCTGGTAACAAGTTTTCCTTTCCGGAGCTGAATGGACATACTGGATGTTGCTAAATGCATTTCAGTGACAAACTGCAAAGAAAATACTTGAATCGATAGCAAAACGATTGTCGACAGAAAGGAGACGTGCATTAAAGTATCTGCTCGAGGTCAAACTCCTAATTCTGTTCATTTGATCTATGGTGTTACTACCAGTCAGGAACTGAACTGGAAAAGCCATAGCCTCTAGTTTTGGTACTCTAAAAAAACTCACTGGTTTTTTCCTTCCGATGGTGGAACACAAAAGATACCCTCACCAAATGCTATAAGCTCTTGAGCAATGTGACGCTTCGGGGGTTTTGGCAGCGTCCGAGAGTGGACCCTCTGGGTCGCGGAACCAAGGCCCCCGGGGCGAGCGCACCAGGTGGAACCGACCCCTATACAGGGACCGTTAGGGGCAGGCCCGCGGGGATCAGGCACCGCGACAGCTGGAACCAAGAGGGGCGGCTCAAGGGACCGGAGTGACCACAGGAAGGACTGGGAGACCACACCGAGACCAGGGTGCGGGACGAGGGGACGTAACAGTAACAGGAATGATCGGAAAGACAGGGGAACAAGAGGCTGGGAAACTAGGCAGGTGGGAGCCAGACACAGGTAGTAGAACAGAAACACGGACCAGCAGAACAGTGAGCAGACAGGACGAACAGGGGGAGACAGGAACGACACGGCTAGGAAGGATATAGAGCTTGGAGAAAAACCTATAGGTACCCTATAGGCTGCCAAATCACTGCATGGACTTCACACAATAACCAGGCGTGAGACGCCTGATATATCCCCTGCTGGCAGGTGATAGGCTAACCGCTAATCGGCCGCCACCCACCGCAGGGTTAACCATCCGGACGGGCGCGCGCCCGCGCCCTAGTGTACATGTGCAAGCGGGGAGCTGTCCGGAGACCAGGACGAGAGGACGCACGTGAGCAGGGGGAGGAGGAAGCGCGCGCGCCGCCGGGTGAGTAAGAGCTGCAGGGGGAGCCGGTGCCCGTGGGGCGGCGGCGGCCACAGCCGCCATTGTCACAGTACCCCCCTCCTTACATCTCCCCCTTCTGAAGCCGGCCAGAAACTTTTTCAGAATTTGCGGGGCATTTATATTCTCCCGTGGCTCCCAGGATCTCTCCTCAGGACCAAAATCCTTCCAATCGATGAGAACAAGGGACCTTCCTCTGACCTTTTTCATGGCCAAAATGTCCCTTACTTCAAAGACGTTATCATCCCCAATTGGCTGAGGGGACGAGATAGGAGCAGGGCAGAACCGGTTAAGGACAACAGATTTAAGGAGCGAGACATGGAAGGCGTTAGAAACCCGGAGTGAAGCCGGCAATCTCAATTTGTAAGCAGCGTTGTTAATGTGCCCAAGTACCTCAAAAGGCCCAATATAACGGGGACTCAACTTGTATGAGGGAACTTTTAGACCGATATGTTTAGTCGAAAGCCAGACTTTGTCACCAGGATGGTAAGGTGGAGAATCTCTTCGTCTTTTGTCCGCATGCTTTTTCATCCGGATACTGGACTTCACGAGGGCTTCCTTGGTTTCTTTCCAAATTTGCGCGAAGTCAGCGGCGAGAGCATCAGCCGCGGGAACCCCAAAAGACGTGGAGATGGGCAGCGGGATGCCAGGGTTTTGACCTGAGACCACAAAAAACGGTGAATTGGAGGAGGATTCATTAGGATGGTTATTGTGGGCAAATTCCGCCCAAGGAAGGAGTGAGACCCAGTTATCCTGGTGGGCGTTGGAAGGTCGTCAGAACTTGATTGACAAGTTCCTCTTGGCCGTTGGTCTGTGGGTGGTAGGCGGAGGAGAAATCCAGAGACGTACCCATGTGCCGACAGAGGGCTCTCCAGAATCGGGAGGTAAATTGAACTCCCCGATCGGATACAATTCGCTGAGGGAGCCCATGTAGCCTGAAGATCTGATGGATAAAGATCTCGGCCAACTTAGGAGCCGAAGGCAGGCTGGGTAACGGAATAAAATGAGCCATTTTGGAGAAGCGATCTATTACCACAAGGATAGTAGTGCACCCAGAAGAGAGCGGCAGGTCTGTCACAAAATCCATGGCAATTTGCTGCCAGGGGGCTTCTGGAACAGGTAGCGGATGAAGGAGGCCGGAGGGCAGATCCCTAGGCACTTTGTTCTGTGAACAGGTAGTACAGGACGCCACAAAATCCAACACGCCCTGGTGAAGAGAGGGCCACCAATAGTAGCGGGAGAGAAGCAAACGGGTCTTCTTGATCCCGACGTTTCCTGCGATTTTGGAAGAGTGCCCCCAGCGTAGCACCTCCAGTCTTTTGTCCTGGGGAACGAAGGTCTTGCCTGGCGGAAGGGTAGAGAGGCTCACGGGAGCTACGGTGATAACTTTTGCAGGCTCGATGATATAAGATGGAACCTCATCCGTTTCAGGTGTCTGTAACGACCTAGAGAGTGCATCTGCCTTGGCGTTCTTATTCCCGTGTCGGAAATGGAGCTTAAAATCAAAGCGCGAGAAGTATAGGGACCATCGGGCTTGCCGGGCGTTGAGTCTTTGGGCGGACTGCAAATAGGCTAGGTTTTTGTGGTCCGTGAATATAGTAAAGGGGTTAACTGCTCCCTCAAGCAAGTACTGCCATTCCTCCAGAGCCATCTTTATAGCGAGCAACTCCCTGTCCCCAATAGAGTAGTTGCATTCAGCAGAGGAAAAGGATTTTGAAAAAACCCACATGGAACCAGATGTCCGGATGAGGTACGCTGGGAAAGTACTGCCCCAGCCCCTGTGGAGGAGGCATCAACCTCTAGAATGAAGGGCCTACTGGCTACAGGGCGATGTAAGATTGGTGCTGTAGCAAAGGAGCGTTTCAGGGCAAGAAAGGCCTCTTAAGCCTCGGGAGGCCAGGTGTTAGATTTAGTTCCTTTTCGGGTCAAGAACGTGATGGGCTTGGTCACCGAGAAGTGAGGAACGAACTGTCGATAATAATTCGCAAATCCTAGGAAGAGCTGGATGGCCTTCATGCTGGCAGGACGAGGCCATTTGAGGATAGCAGAGAGTTTCTCGGGATCCATTTTCAGCCCAGAATCCGTGATGATGTAACCCAGAAAAGGCAACGAGGTTTGTTCAAACAGGCATTTCTCCAATTTTGCATAGAGCCGATTCTCCCGAAGACGTTGGAGGACCAGGGGAACGCTTGTTCTATGCGAGGAAAGATCAGGTGAAAAGACGAGAATGTCATCCAAGTATACCACCACGCAGGAATATAATAAATCCTGAAAAACCTCGTTGATGAATTCCTGGAACACTGCCGGGGCGTTGCAGAGTCCAAACGGCATGACCAAGTACTCATAATGGCCATCCCGAGTATTGAAAGCCGTCTTCCACTCGTCCCCGGCTCGGATTTGGATCAAATTATAAGCTCCTCGTAGGTCCAGTTTGGTAAAGACCCGGGCCCCCCTCAGCCGGTCGAAAAGCTCTGGGATCAGCGGAAGAGGATACCTATTTTTAACGCTAATATTGTTCAGGCCTAGATAGTCAGTGCATGGCCTGAGGGATCCGTCCTTCCGATCAAAGAAGAAACCCGCGCCTGCAGGGGATGAAGACTTCCGAATGAAACCCTTGGCCAAGTTTTTGTGTATATACTCTGACATGGCCGAGGTTTCTGCTGGAGACAAAGGGTACGTTCTGCCCCTGGGGGGAGTGGCTCCCGGAATCAGCTCAATGGGACAGTCAAAAAACCGGAGTGGTGGCAACGAATCCGCCTCCTTCTTGCTGAAGATGTCGGTAGCATAGGCGTAATATGGTGCCGGGAGGCCCGGAAGATCGGCTGGTTCTTATGATGGATGGGAACGGGCCACTGACAACAGACAGCGTTCCTGGCAATTATGTCCCCAGCGCAAAATCTCCCCCGAGCGCCAATCCAGGACTGGTTCATGCAATCTGAGCCAGGGTAATCCAAGGAGGACAGCGTGGGACAAGTTGGGCAGCACGTAGAAAGCTATCTTCTCCAGATGAAGAGCACCCACTTGAAACTCAATTTCGGCAGTAACCATGGTGATGAGCTCAGGAAGTGGTCTGCCATCCACAGAGGCAATAGCACGTGGGTTCTCCAGGGTCATCACCGGAATCTGGAACTTGTTAACCTCAAGCCGAATGAAACTACCAGCCGCACCCGAGTCCACATACGCCTCCACAGATCTACGCTCCCGACCTAGAATAATTAAAGCTGAAATGGTAAGGGGCATAGAGGAATTAGAGTCACCTAGGGAAGCCTCTCTTACCTGGCCTAGGTGGAGGCGTTTCCCGGTCTCACAGGACAGGTACGCAGAAAATGATTGGCACCCCCGCAATATAGACAGAGGCCCTCCGTCATTCTCTCCCTGCGCTTTTCTTCAGATAACCGGACACGGTCTATTTGCATGGGCTCGGGGGCAGAGCTGGCAGAGGGTGCAGAGGAACGTGGAATGGGGGCTTTATAGAGCCTAAAGGGTCTCCTCTCTCTGGCGGCCTCCTGAGAACGTTCGAGAAACCGGAGATCTATACGAGTGGCCAGGGATATAAGATCTTCCAAGGTGGGTGGAGTATCCCGTCTGGCAAGCTCGTCTCGTCACCCAGGCCAAAGCCTCTTCCTCAAGGTGGGACACGATGAACGCCACCTTGGCTCAATTGGAGGGGTATTGCTGGGGTAACAGCTCAAAGTGCAATCTGCACTGGTTCAAGAAGCCCCGGCACAGCTTTGGATCTCCGGTATACCTGGGGGGCTTTCCCAGGCGAGGTCGCGGGTGATATGCTGGATCCCGGGACTGGACAGAAGCGGCCGCCGAGGACTGTAGAGAAAGTAAGCGGTCATCGACGGACGCCATGTAATTTAGAATGTGGGACTGGGCGTCGTGCTGCTGCACGAGCTCCTGCTGTATGCCGGCTAACAAGGGAGCATGCCCAGGATCGGTGGTTTGAAGGGAGGATAGCCAGGTGTCCATGGACTTCATAAAGGACATTATCCGGGTCTGGTTCTCCCGCAGGAAAAGTAACTCTTCTTGGGTAGCGGCCGCGGCTCCAGCGGGGTCCATGGTCTGGTTATGCTGTGACGCTTCGGGGGTTTTGGCAGCGTCCGAGAGTGGACCCTCTGGGTCGCGGAACCAATGCCCCCGGGGCGAGCACACCAGGTGGAACCGACCCCTATACAGGGACCGTTAGGGGCAGGCCTGCAGGGGATCAGGCACCGCGACAGCTGGAACCAAGAGGGGTGGCTCAAGGGACCGGAGTGACCACAGGAAGGACTGGGAGACCACACCGAGACCAGGGTGCGGGACGAGGGGACGTACCAGCAACAGTAACAGAAATGATTGGAAAGACAGGGGAACAAGAGGCTGGAAAACTAGGCAGGTGGGAGCCAGACACAGGTAGCAGAACAGAAACACAGACTAGGGAACACGGACCAGACAGGACGAACAGGGGGAGACAGGAACGACACGGCTAGGAAGGATATAGAGCTTGGAGAAAAACCTATAGGAACCCTATAGGCGGCCAAATCACTGCATGGACTTCACACAATAACCAGGCGTCATCCCCTTATGGGAGACGCCTGATATATCCCCTGCTGGCAGGTGATTGGCTAACCGCTAATCGGCCGCCACCCACCGCAGGGTTAACCATCCGGACGGGCGCGCGCCTCGCCCTAGTGTACATGTTTTTTTTTTTTTTTTTCGTATATGTACCTACCTACTGTCAATGTAATGCCTTTATGCATCTGTACTTGTTCCTGCCTTGCTGCTGTAATGCTCTGAATTTCCCCATGGTGGGACGATTAAAGGATTATCTTATCTTATGTGCAGGCGGGGAGCTGTCTGGAGACCAGGACGAGAGGATGCACGTGAGCAGGGGGGAGGAGGAAGCGCGCACGCCGCCGGGTGAGAGCTTTTGGGGGAGCCGGTGACCGTGGGACGGCGGCGGCTACAGCCGCCGTTGTTACAAGCAATATCAGATGGCTGTAAACAACTATCAAAGTAGCAAGCACCATTCTGTTCATTAGTTTCTTGTTCTGAAGCATGTGAGTCCTCCTGATCTATGTTTTCTTCTGAGGGTTCCGGGAGTTGGTTATTTGGTCCTGCTTCTTTATTTACTGTAATGTCATCCCAATTGTCTGTTTCCATTAAATCAATTGCTTGTTGAATATCATCGCTAATTTCTGATATGTTTTGTATCATATCATGTTCATTTGTTAAGTCATGACAAAGCTGATCAAAGTAAGAGCTATCATGAATGACAGATATATTTTTGTATTCAGAATGTACTTCTTTTAGTTTAAACAGTGCAGTTAGTATTTTGCACATATTTAACGTTTGGAATTGGTAGTGTCCTTTGTAATTAAGTCGTCTTTTTAGCTTTACTTTTAACAACTGAGACTGACTAATAGGTCTCGGTAAAGCATTGACTGTTGTTTCCACCTCTGATGGAACACACACAACAGAACCACGGATTGCTCTCTGTTGCCCTTTAGGAAGAGTGATTATTTTTGCAAATGGTATATATAGTGCTATTGTGTGTCTTTCGAGTATGTTTAAGTCAGTAAGTTCAGCTGGAATTGGTGCCAGTTCTAACTTATTAAAAACCGCAATCGGAGGAACATTTCCTGTCATTAGGTTTTCGTGGCAGCTGTGGCAAATCCACTCAGGTACTGCACATAGTTCTACATGTTGAAAGCCATCGCTACAAACATGAACATATTTCCCTGTAAGACAATGTGATACCATGGCTGTGTTTTTTTTATAATTCTCATGTTTGCACACTTTCACCTGTTTGGGGAACAGGGCTCTGTGACAGCTTGTGCAGATGTGAGTTGGTCCAATCTGTATTTCCATATGAAAGGTCTCAATCGCTTGTTGCATTATAGCACTAACTCTGTCATCAGAATTTGATTTGACTGCTTTGATTTGTTGTCGAATTAGTTGAAGTTTAGACTGCTTATATTTTGTTGTATCCTGAAAGCACATCACATTTTATGAAACATTCTGAAATAAGTTTCATTTTTGTATTTTTCTACAAAACGTTGTTTCCTATTCTGTTTGTATTGAAGGTCTGATGCATACCATTGCATGTAGTTTTTCCGTTTTGTTTGAAATTCAGGGTAATTGAGATAACGTTTCTTCATGTATGCTATCTGTTTAAATCTGTAGTCTCCATCACAGGCATAGCGTAAATTTACATGTGATATTTTTTCTCAATCTGTAATCTGGATCATGGGAATAACGTAAATCTACATATGATTTTTTTCTCAATGTGTAATCTGGATCATGGGAATAACGTGCGTTTACATATATTTTTCTCAATCTGTAATCTGGATCATGGGAATAACGTACGTTTACATATATTTTTCTCAATCTGTAATCTGGATCATGGGAATAACGTACGTTTACATATATTTTTCTCAATCTGTAATCTGGATCATGGGAATAACGTACGTTTACATATATTTTTCTCAATCTGTAATCTGGATCATGGGAATAACGTACGTTTACATATATTTTTCTCAATCTGTAATCTGAATCATGGGAATAACGTACGTTTACATATATTTTTCTCAATCTGTAATCTGGATCATGGGAATAAAGTAAATTTACATTTGATTTTTTTCTCAATCTGTAATCTGGATCATGGGAATAAAGTAAATTTACATTTGATTTTTTTCTCAATCTGTAATCTGGATCATGGGAATAACGTAAATTTACATTTGATTTTTTTCTCAATCTGTAATCTGGATCATGGGAATAACGTACGTTTACATATATTTTTCTCAATCTGTAATCTGGATCATGGGAATAACGTACGTTTACATATATTTTTCTCAATCTGTAATCTGGATCATGGGAATAACGTACGTTTACATATATTTTTCTCAATCTGTAATCTGGATCATGGGAATAAAATAAATTTACATTTGATTTTTTTCTCAATCTGTAATCTGGATCATGGGAATAACGTAAATTTACATTTGATTTTTTTCTCAATCTGTAATCTGGATCATGGGAATAACGTACGTTTACATATATTTTTCTCAATCTGTAATCTGGATCATGGGAATAACGTACGTTTACATATATTTTTCTCAATCTGTAATCTGGATCATGGGAATAACGTACGTTTACATATATTTTTCTCAATCTGTAATCTGGATCATGGGAATAACGTACGTTTACATATATTTTTCTCAATCTGTAATCTGGATCATGGGAATAAAGTAAATTTACATTTGATTTTTTTCTCAATCTGTAATCTGGATCATGGGAATAACGTAAATTTACATTTGATTTTTTTTCTCAATTTGTAATCTGGATCATGGGAATAACGTACGTTTACATATGATTTTTTTCTCAATCTGTACCCTGCATCCCCAGAATAACGCAACTTGCCATATAATTGTTGCTTCATCCTGTAGTGCGCATCACGGGAATAACGATCTGTAATAAATGATTTTTGTTTAATTCTAAAATTAGAATAATTTAAATACTTGTCTTTTTGGTTCTTTAACACGTTTGCCTTATTTTTTTTCATAATAAATATGATTTCTCAATGTGATGACCTCTTTATGGTACATTTTCTTTTGTTTATTTGCTATTACTATTCTGCGTCTTCTATTTTTGTTGCGCTTTAGCATGCTTAATGCGTTTAAACTTGGAGTACCACATTCGTTGACTGGTGCGTTATTTTTGCTCACTGCAGACTGTATATTAGAAGAACTGTTTGCCTGCTGACTGTCCATTGTACAAATAAACATAACTGGCATAAACTCATAAATGTACTCATCAGGTGTTTGTAGTGATGCATGAAATAAAAGCAGTCTTTCAATCATGTCATTCAGATGTTCAAAAGTCACCATCACAGCAGTACCTGTGTCAGAGAACAAACCTTCAGGAGACCTACAGTGAGGATCGAAGAAACCAAAGCGGCCTGAACTATTGCAGAACACAGCAATAGTCAGACTGCTCATTGTGAGTAGTGCGTACTTTATATCTGAAGACAGACACTGAAGTCTCTCCGAAAGTTCCAAAAAGTCTGGCGCACCATCAGGTCCCCGCTTCCTTAAATATCCATACTGAGAGGGAAATTTAATAACACTGTATGTATGCATATTGTAAACAACAGTGTCTGTAAGCTCATCATGAGCTAAAAAGTCTTGCACAAGCTTGCCCTTAGCAATTAGCTTTCGCTTTGTGCTTGTATACAAGAAGTCACCCTCTTTCAAAATGTAATCAAGATCATTACTTGATAACTGTGAGCTCTCATTAAGGGCAATGAGAAAAGTGAGAGAATTACAGGTGCACTGTTTGTTTCTGGAGAATTCTGCATACCTGTAATCGCCCTGACTATGAGATGCTTGTATAGAAGTAACACACAATTTCTAACTGCGTCTTCTCTCCTATGCTATGACCAAGTGGCAGCTGACCAGACTTTTCACTAGCAGAAAAATTGATTCTTTGCAAGCGTTCTTTTTGAGCTTCAGATCGTTTCCCTTTGCGTGGCATTCTGTAACAATGTGATAGTGCATCCCTTTAGCAAATAACAGACATTGGGTTTACACTCTTCAATGATTGTGCAATCATTGTTCATTAGATCGGGAATATATTGTTCCATGTGTACATAAACACAAACCTGGCACTGAAGAATTTATCACTTCAGAAGTCGTTAGTCGTGCATAGACTGAAGGACAACACACGATTTTGAGTAATAAATTATTCAGTGCCAGGTTTGTGGCCATGTACACATGGAACAATATGTACACGATTTCACTGCACTCACAGCTCAGAAATAATAATTATTTTATCATTATAATGATAACACAATAATTTAGGCATGTAAACCCAGCCTACAGGTGGGTGTAGACACTACAATATTAGACGGATCCATCACTAGCAATAGTCGCCGGTGTGATCACACAACCAATAGTTCAGTTTTAACGCTGCGACAATCACTAGCAGCCAAATAAGACCTCTAGGACACACTGTCTGACATGCAATCCAATATCCGAAGTCAGATCTGACGTCGGATGCTACTGATGGCATCTAATTGTGCCCCATCCGATTTTGATGTTGGATCCATTGATTCCTATGGATTCACAGCTAATCTGACATGCGATCTGACATTAAAGTCAGACAGGTCCAATCTTTAAAAATCAGATCAGACTGTCGGATGGTAAAATTGGATGCTAATTTAGTAAGCAATGGACCCAAAGAGCTCAATAGGATCTGACGTTGGATGTCCGATCTCAAATAGGACAGTGTTTCCTACCTCTAATAGTCATTCACTAACACATTTGCATCAATGAAAATTTGTTTGCTTTATTGGATGCACTGCAAAGTCATTGCAACAGTTGTGCAAATATCACTGAAAAGCATTTAAACACTTCAACAAATAAACAAACAATGACTAGAAAATACCTGCAGACGGCAAATGACCTACGACTTTTGAGCGATTAATTGCTCAGTGCCAGGTATGTGGCTGTGTGCAAAAGGAAAGATACTGTATCTGCACAAATTCGCTGCCATCATCAACCAGACATACAATAATTGCATTGTGTAAACACACCCAAAGGAGGGCTTTACACAATATATTGCTCATATCATCGTTCAGGTGATCGCTAGTGCCAGCTGTATATGGCCTATACTGTTCCATTTGAATGCAGCCACAAACCTGACACAGCAATCCATCACTAATTGATAACAGATGCTCAGCAGATTTTAGATCGCAGTAGGCTGCTTTTACACTACCACTTTTTTTGCTGTCCGGGGGCCGTGGTTTTTGCGGATCCCATAGGTTTCTATGGGATCCGCAAATACTACAGAAGAGCAGTAATTGCTCTCAGTGGTTTTTGCGGCCCTCGGAACGCAAAAAATTGACCGCTATAAAGATCGAGCATGCTCGATCTTTATGCGGTCACGGAGTTTTTCTGGTCCGCGGCTGCATTAATGGAGCCGAGATCCCTGCGGAGGTCCGCGGGCCGCCGCAGCGGAGCGCTTGGTAGCAGCGGAGCGCTTGGTAGCAGCGGGCCGCCGCAGCGGAGCGCTTGGTAGCAGCGGCCCGAGGACCTCCACAGGGATCGTGGCTCCATTGACAGTGAATGGAGCCGCGATCCTGCCGGCCGTCCGTGACCGCAAAAAAGATCGAGCAAGCTCGATTTTTGTTGTGGTCAAGTGTTCATGGTCCGAGGCCCGCAATAACTACTGAAAGCATTTTATGCTCTCCTGTAGTTTTTGCGGATCCCATAGAAACCTATGGGATCCGGACCATGAAGAACAGTCCTTCCGCATTTTTTGCGGCCGCAAAAAATGCGGTAGTGTGAAAGCAGCCTAACTGTCATCTCAAATGGAGCGAATTGTATTGGAATGTAATGGAATTGATTTTGCATTGCAGCAGTTGAAACGACCAACCAGACAAGATTTTATTTAACATTAGTGATCATTGTTGAGATTGAATGCAACAAACGGGTCTTGCGATAATACCAGTGACCACTACTAGCAATCACTGCCAAACATATTATAGCATGTAAAGCTCCCCTAAGAGCAAACCCCCATAGGCTTGTGTGATAGTCGTGCGGCACTGTTCAAACATCACATGACTATGTCACTTGACTATTAGATTGCATTGTTCTACTGTGCCGCAATAGTCACAGCAGAATAGCATGTCAGTACTTTTTTGTCTTGTCGCTGTTGCAGCAAAAAAAACATACATGTGTTTAGGCCCATTGAAAACCATGGGCTGCGACTGCCAGAAAGATTTTATCACACAACAGTCATGCAAAAATCTTGCCCGTGTGTTTTAGTCCTATGGCTATATTTACATCTGCATTATTGCATGGTTCAATAAAACTCATTGTAACATCGTGCACTAAGGGGAGGTTTACACAGGAGGATATCACTGAACGTTCCCTGGCAGCCACAAGCAGTAAAGGCTGCTAATCAGAGAGGGAAGCCGTGGTTTGTGATTCCACTACATCCACGGCAATAGAAATACATTGCTCAGGTCTAGTGATATTACTAAAATTGCATTCAGATGGCACTATGAATTAGTGATTGTTGACGTCAGAATGGACCAAAATCTGCTACACATCCAGCAATTAATTCATAACTGGGTGCCAGGATTGCCCACTTCTAACCTAGTGATATTGTTCGCTAGATGGCTGGTGCCAGCCTATTACAAAGAATATTGCTAGAGATATCTGTGCATACAGTATAACCCTCCATAACACTTACAAGAGATACCATAGACTACAATAATGTTACTCTGCTAGCACTTTTTATAAGCTGGGAGAAAAGTACTGCATACATGTTGTCTTTCCACTTATAAAAAGCACTAGCAAATTAACACAATTTTAGTACATGGTGTCCTCTTGTCAGTGTTAGGGAAGGTTTAGGGCTAAGACACACTGGCGAAGTGTGTCACGATTTTCGGCGTGCTATCGGACCCCACTGAAACCTATGGGTTTCAAGGGGGTTAGGGCTAAAACGAATTCTGTAGACTGCCCTGTGTGTGAGAATTTCGCATCCATTATTTAACTTAATGGATGCGAAATTCTGTGCAGAATAGCTCCCCATTCAAACCCATGTGTTTGAATGGGGTTAAACAGAGTTCAAAATGTATTTTCGGACGAATTAATTAAATTCGGACATGCTCACGGTTTTCGGACGAACCGAAAATACATTTTGAACTCTGTTTAAACCCATTCAAACACATGGGTTTGAATGGGGAGCTATTCTGCACAGAATTTTGCATCCATTAAGTTAATGAATGGATGCGAAATTCTGACACACACAGGGCAGTCTACAGAATTCATTTTAGCCCTAACCCCCTTGAAACCCATAGGTTTCAAAGGGGTCCGATATTATGCCGAAATTCGGTCCGCCAGTGTGTCTTAGCCCTTTCACACGGACATCAGTAACGATATTGGCTGGCATCAGCGATCTAGCAAGCAATATTGCTAGCTTTGAATGCAGCCACAAACTGGGTACTGAGCACTCAATCACGATTTAATCGCTTATGCCTGAGAGATGGCAAGTCATTCACCCGTTACTAGTGAGTGGCAAACACTGCATTTAAATGCATTTCTAGCAATACTGCTAAAACCACAGCAATTTATTTACATTGACACCGTTTTAGAAGAATTGCAACCACAGCTAATTGTTTAATTAGTTGCCACGATTACTACTGAGTATTGCTGTGTCTAACTGCAGCGGTCAATATACCAGTGTGTTTTACCAATTCATCCTACTGCTGAAAAGCAGAGTAGAGTGGATCTGTCAAAATGCAGATGTGAAAGAACCTTTAGGCCGGGGTCACACTAGAGAGGAATACGGACGAGTGAGAGGCGTTAAAAGCACGCATTACACACGGACAGATGATTCACTATGGGTTTGCTCCCAACAGCCGTATATTTCTCGGCCGTATTTTATGGTCCGTGCCAGTCGCAGCATGCGCAAAAAATATGGATTACACACGGACCACACGTGTGACTTGCGAGAAATACGCAGGTCTTTTGGCTGGTGACAGGAAATGGGCCAATCCATCATCAGGAAGCCTAGACATGCAAATGAGCTCAAAAAGCGCTCCAGACATCCAGGAAGTACGCCTCCATGGAGTAGATCAGCGTCATGGCGCCATATTTCCTTAATGTGGAGATGCTTATTGTATTAGTGCAGGAGCGGCCAGAACTTTGGGACCAACGTGATGCCCATTATGCCAACCGGGCAAGAAAGGAGGCGTCATGGAGGCGCATATGTCGCCAGATGTTCCATGATCTTGGTGATCACCCACGTGAGGAGCAGCAGAAACTGAGTAAGTACAACCCAAAAACAGTTTAAAAATACCTCACATCAAAAGATGCATATAGAATCGGCCACCCCCCCTTCCTGTGCTTGTACTTTTTTCCTCATGAGGCGGGTAGATATTGATGTGACCCATGGTTTTACACTGTCATCATTTGGCACAGGCCACAAGCTCCTCATCCTCCTAGCCAACCAAGTTATTAAGTGTAGTTACTTGATGCATGAACTTTTGTGACCCTGTGTATCTGGGCTGGATGGGCCAATTAGATATGCCTCCCTGGGTAGAAAGCACACCCCAGAAGGCCACATGCCTAGGCTACTGGTAGCAAATTTGAGATATCAAATATGTGAAATTGATAATATTTCCTGTCACATTGCAGTGGAAGATGTGATGAGACGGTGGCGCAGCATCCGCGACCAATACAGGCGGGAACGTCAGCAGTGGTCCAAGAGTGGTGATGCGGGCTACATAAAGAGAAAATACATATATTATGACCACCTCTCCTTCCTCGCCCCTATTCTGGATCTGAGACCGTAAGTAGATACCTCATAACTCATTACACAGATACTTTACAGGGCCAAAAATATTGATTTATTTTTGGCTCTGTTCTATTTCATAACAGAACTCAGTCCAACCTTACGGATAGAGGAACGGGCTCAGATACAGAGCCCATCATTGATCCTGTAGGGGATGAGGTGGCAGGCCCATCTTCTCCCCCTACAAGAAGCATGGGTGAAGAATCCCCTCAGGAGAACCCATTGCCTGCGACACAAACCCCACCACCAGGACCGTCTGCTGCTGCACCATCAGCCATACTGGAGGAGCAGGGCAACATGAGCAGCAGCCCAACTGCCCAGAACCGGGGTTCCCCACAGCCTGCTGGACCATCCCGGTGAGGACGAAGAAGGCGCCAGATCCCTGCCCAAGATACCCGGACCAATGTGTACACAGGGGTCCTCAACTATCTGGCTAGAGTGAATACAGATGATGGCGAGGAGGCATACTCACGTAGCCTGGCCCTTTATCTCTGTGCCCTTTCCCGTGAGGTGAAGATCCGTATTCGAGGATGTTTTCAGATCCTGCTTGATGCAAGCACACCCCCCAATACCCCATATGAGTTGTTTGAATATCTGGAGAGGTGGCAGCTTTCAGCCAGAAATCTAATGCGCCTTAGACCACCCACACGGATGCTTGCTCATGCAGGCTCTGAGGATCCTCAAATACGTGGGCCTACACCTCACCACCTTCCTCCCCCTACCCAACCTTTACAACACCAGCAACTTATGTCTGCCTCTAGCCAACCCCACCAATATGGCCACTTTTTCCCACCCAGTGTTGGAGGCTGGTCCCAACCTGGTTGAGGACGACATGGCTATATTGGTGGGTATGAGACACGGGCCTACCCGAGCCAACAAGATGCCCCTGTTCCATATCACTCTGGCCAGTACCAAGCCCAATCCCAGGAGGCAGTACAATACCCACATCATGGGCAACCGTATGCTCCCACACAGGGCAATGTTGGGCAAAGTAGCCAGCAGCAACCACAGGCTGGTCTTCCATCTTCTCCTTCCCCAAATTACCAAAATTTATAATGTAGCCATTTTGGTATTGCATTATGTTGTATTTTTGTTTTTGTATGTGTGAAAAAAAGTTTGTGAAAAAATGTTCACATCTGCAAAAAGGCTAATTTGCCACATTGCCACAGTTCTTATATGGCAATAATATGTTTTGATTAAAAAAAACAACAAAAGAAAAAAAGGGTCAAACATTTGGCGACTACATTTTACGTCTCTGTCTCAATTAAAAAAAACAGTGTCAGCAAACTAACACACTTACCAATGCAATTAAACAGTCATAGAATCTGAAGGGGTAGAAATATATATATTTAGACACACATAAACCACAAAATTATAACATAGATACAGCATGCTCTTGCCAAGACGTTTCCCCCTCAGGTGACATAAAGTAATTTGTGAAAATATCACGCACTTTGAGGCCAGAGAGCGGTCTACGTTGAGGGTTGATAGGTGGTGTCGCCCTATGCACATTGGCCAACCCACGCACAACACCACCAGAGGAGGAACAATCATGTATCCTGGAGAAGTTATGAAGAACCACACAGGCTTTAACTACTTCATTAACATTTTGTTCACTCAGCTGAATGGCAGACTGGAGTACCCACCATTTGGCACAAAGAATGCCAAAGGGACACTCCACCAGTCGCCGAGCACGTGATAGGCGCAAGTTAAAAATTCTGCGCCTGTGGTCAAGGTTGCGCTGGGGATATGGCCTCATGACATTGCGCGTTAACTGAAAAGCCTCATCTGCCACAAGGACATAAGGGACAGATTCTTGATTGGAGCCTGGTAGCTGGCGTGGTGGTGGTAGATCCAACTGGTTGGTGTATAGCCGCCGAGCCATAATGGAAGTATTGAAGACTCGAGAGTCTCCCGTCCTTCCATAGGCCCCAAGGTCAACAATTATAAACTTGTATTGAGGGTCGGCCAGAGCCAACAATACAACAGAAAAGTATTGTTTATAATTGAAGCATTGGGAGCCAGAGTTTGGCGGCTTACGCACCCGGATATGTTTGCCTTCAAGGGCACCAATACAATTAGGAAACTGGCATTCCTCCTCAAAGTCCCTTGATATCCTCAACCAGTCTTCCATCCTGGGCTCAGGCATGAAGAATTGATGTAGTCTTGGCCATATTTGACTACATGTCGACCTGACTATGCCAGAAATGGTAGATCTTCCAATCAGAAACTCATGGTGGAGGGCGGCATAAGACAGGCCAGTGGACAGGAAGCTGAAGATCAACAGAAAAGGAACCTTTTAGAATGCACAAATTAAGCAAAAAAAGGTACATACATACAAAACTTGTTATGAATTCACATCTAATAACACACGTATTTTGTTGCACAATGACTAAGTGATATTCAGTACATCTTACACATAACATTCTGGTCTGTAAGTTTCAACATATCTGAAATAAGATGAAGGCATTAAAATTATTCCATGAAGCAAAAAATACATACTTTGGGCAACACATCATCAACATAGAGAATGTGGTTGTGTAGTACATACCGTAATGTGAGTAGAAGTCGCTCCTCTGCAGATAGGAAGAAAAAACCCTCAAAATACATTTTCAATACATGCTGTGCAAGTGCACAAAAGAATTCCCCAAATGTAAATGGAGACATAGGAACGACTCAAAAGGACATGAAAAAAGGGGAGAAACAGAGTCCAAATCTACAATGTAACAATATAATTTATTGAAAAAGCATGGTGGAGACAAAACAAACAGGCTTAAAATAAATAGAATGAGATAGCATAATCATCGTCACCAGATACAAAAAGCACCCTGCACAAAAGTAGGTGTCAAGCCAAACGAGGGTGTGTATAAATTAACACATCAAGGGCAGGCAGAAAGACACTGAGGACAAATGAACACCCTCCAGAATCCACATTTCAAATGTGACATTCCATGTGGATGCGATCAACATGAATAATAAAGTGGAGTGAGGGGCACAAAATCCATTGGTTAAGGTACTAAGCCCTGGATGTTCACAGTGTGTAAAACATACCCATCATTGCATCTTTCAACCCACCGCTGTGCAGGAGAGCCCCGGCGCACGTTTTGAGGTATAACCACTTCCTCGGGGGTGTGGCTTGAGTAGTGACCAGTGCCCAAATAAGTACTCGAAAGGGGGAGTCACAGGGGGCCGAGTGACCAATCGTGGAGGAGAACAATGGCGCCTGCGCTCTGAGAAGGAGTGAGAACTTCCGCCCTCGCTGCCCCAACCGGAAGTGACGCCGATGGAGGGACGGCTGGCGCCTAGCCGTTACCCGGTAACGGCGCACGCCAGAAAAAGCAGCTGGACAGGAAGGAAAAAACTCCACCCATGAGCGCCTCACAGTCACGTGAGCCTGATGTATCCAACCACGAGAGAGTAAGTGACGTCTACACATGGAGAAATGTACAATTAACCCCGCCGCCCCAGCCGCCTAACAGGGAGTCACGCAGCTGGCGAGACGGTTAAAAAAACAGTCCGTCACCCAACAGCTGCAACCGCGCAAGGGCGGGAGGAATAAGATCAGTCGACCATAGCACATATTGAAAAAAAATAAAAAAATATATATATATATATATCCATGTATCAATCTATAAGAACAAAGAGATGTTACACATGAAAACGAGACACCTGTATTACAAAAAAGAGACAATCCTTTATCAAGTTATATACCTTAATAATCCTCATAACTGGGATGAGAAGTGGAAAGAGCGGTGTCCTGTTCACATGGCTACTCATATAGAAAAGATAAATATTTATATCTATATCAACACCTAAAGGCTAATATATCCAATCACAAATAGATACCTAAGGTATAAATTATTTAACATAGTAAACAGTCAAAAAGAGAATTCCTCTCTCTCCTCTCCAGTATGCTGTCTTTTTGATGTTATCTTGATAAGAAGACAAAGGATTGAAGAGACATCAGAAACCAGGCAGTCTCATGAAATCCAAAAGCATGAAGTAATATGGCAGGTCTCGAATCACAATATGTGTAGTAACCAAGGGAGTGACTACGGACACAAAAGAAAAGAAATTAAAAACATATAAAAGCAAAAAATTAAAAACAATGTATACAAAAAATATATACACTCAATGGGGTCGAGAGGACCAGAAAACACAAAGGATCAATGAGTAAATAAATAATACTGACAAGGGCATCACAAGAATGATGCAAAACCCAGGGACTCATTGAGTCCATGGGGGGTCATAGTACCAAGGATGGTGATCCACCTACACTCAGCTTGTGCTAGTAGGCGTTTAATATCACCACCCCTGAGGCCACTCCTTAGATGTTGTATACCCCTCACCATGAATGATTTGGGGTCACAACCATGATGGACTTTATAGTGCCTAGGTAGTTTTCAATTGAGAAATGTCAGAGACATCTGTCGTCGCCATAATGTCCCTGACGTGCTCTCTAGTACGCACCTTCAGCTGACGGGACGTTAAACCAATGTATATTTTCGGACATCCACAAGTAGCATAATAAACCACTTGGGTTGAACTACAAGTGATGTGTTGACGGATGGAAAAGGTCCGTACTCCATCAGTTGACTGAAAGGTGGCCGAGCGTAATATATTTTTACAAGCGACGCAATGGCCGCAAGGAAAGCACCCCTGTGGGGGACCACAGGAATCAAAGACATTTTTCTGATGGGGAATATAGTGAGAATGCACCAAAAGGTCTCCCAAATTGGGACTCCTGTGGTACATCATAAGGGGACGCCCCGACAAAAATCGGTTCAGACTTGGTTGTGTCCGCAAGATATCCCAGTGTCTATCGAGGCATTCCCTCATGGTATCCCACTCCCCATTGAAGGTGGAAATAAATCTCACTGTGTCCTGGGAGTCCTTCCTCCTGGGCCGAGGATGCAGCAGAGCCGAACGATTGGATTTCCTAGCACGATTAAAGCCCCTCTTGATGCTACGGTGGCTATAGCCCCTCACAAGAAAACGCTCCCTTAAGTCATCAGCCTGTAATTGGAATCTCTGATCTGTGGAGCATATGCGGCGCATCCGCAAAATTTGACCAACTGGGATGGCCCGTATAGTTGCATATGGATGACAGGAGTCGGCATGGAGGAGGGAATTAACGGAGGTGGGTCTCCTATATACATCTGTCTGCAGACATAGCTGTTGATCCACAAGGATTTTAATGTCCAAAAAATCCACCTCCGTCTGACTATAATTATATGTCAACTTGATGTTAAATCTGTTGAAATTCAACTCCTCCATGAAGGTTTAAAGTTGATGTTGAGACCCCTGCTAGATGATGAAAACATCATCTATGTAACATAGCCAGCACTGCACATGGTCCGCGGCCGGCACGCCCTCCCCCCCGAACACCTCCCTCTCCCAAAACCCCAGGAAGAGGCCAGCGAAAGCGGGCGCACAGGCCGCGCCCATGGCAGTGCCGCATTGCTGTAAATAAAAAGTTTTTAAAAATGAAAAAATTGTGAGTTAGTATATACTCCAACAATTCCAAAACCAATTCACAGATAGGGCCATCCCAGTTGCTGCCCCTCAGAAAATACCTACAAGCTTCAATGCCATCCTCATGGCGGATGCAGGTATAAAGAGATTCAATGTCGGCTGTGACTAATATCATATCTGATTCGAGGGAAACGCCATCAATCCTCCCCAGGACGTCCAAAGTGTCACGTGCAAAGGAGGGTAGTGCCTCAACCAGGGGTTGGAGATAGTGATCAATAAATTTGCATACTGGTTCACACAAACCTCCAATTCCGGACACAATTGGACGCGCCGGGGGATCCACTGGGTTTTTGTGAATTTTTGGCAGAAAATATATAGTTGGTATCTTGGGAAACTTGGTTAACAAGCCATCATGAATCTTTTTTGGAACAATCCCCCTATCCAAAGCTGTATCGAGGATTTCCTCCAAATCATTAGAAAAAGTCCTCACAGGATTATGATCCAATCTAAGATATGTTCCTTCATCTCTTAATTGTCGCAGGGCCTCCTTTTCATATATGTCTTGAGGCCATATTACCACATTCCCCCCCTTATCCGCTGGTTTGATCACTATATCGGAATAGGATCGTAGCTCATTTAAAGCAAAACGTTGCTTGGCGGTCAGATTGTCTGACCTCCGTTTAGTAGTGATTTTCCGAAAATCATCCACCACCAATCTGATGAATATTTCCACAGCAGGACCTAAAGATAAGGGGGGGGAATTTGGTAGACCGAGGTAATATTGACGAGGGAAACATACCTGCATGGCCAACATCTTGCTCCCTTAATAATTCCTCCAATGCTGACAGTGCCTCTTCTTCCATTTGACTTGCAGTGGGGACATCCAATTTTCCACCCCCATATAACTTCTTGCATACCAGTTTGCAGGAGAACAAGTATAAATCCTTTATTGCTACAAAAGGATCAAATTGGTTAGTCGGGGAGAAAGTTAACCCTTTTGACAGCACATCAATCTGAATAGGGGTTAAATTATGGGTAGAAAGGTTAATCACCTGTAGAATCTGATTTTTGGCCTTATCTGTTTTTTGAAAAAAATCCCTTTAGCTTTATCATAGTGAGGGTCACGAGTGGCACCAGGACGTGACCCAACAACTTTGGGATTAAATCAAGTGGATCCCTCACTAGAGGCAAGAGAAGTAACCGAAGTAGATCTTGTACGAGAGCGATTCCGCGGTCTTTTAGATCCGCGGTTCCACGGATATACAGAGTTAGTTTGATGGTCACCTAAATCCCTCTGAAATTTTTTGGTTTTCACTAAACAGATGTCCTTTTCCCATTTCAAAAATTCGACATCCAATTCACGATTGAGGGCCGTCAATTCTTCCCCCGACATATCCTTCTTTGATGTATTTTGTAATTCCTCAATTTCAACATCCAAAGCAGCAATAGTGCTCCTATTCAACTGGATAAGCAACTCCATAAAACCATTGGAGCAGACACTAGCCAAGTTTTCCCATTTCTGCCGTATATCTGCATCCTCAACCAAAAAGGAAGGAAACACCTGCACTCTTAAGCCACGTGGAATCAAACCTCTCTCAATATATTTATTGAGAAAGGCGCAATTCCACCAGACCCTGGTGCGTCTGTTCAAAGAAGACTTAAGCCTTGTAGCAGCCTCCTTAACCTCTCGACCACCACTAGCCACATTTGATCCGGAGGTATCATTAAACACTTCGTCAATATGAGACAACCATGCTTGCTCCCGTGCTTTATAGTCCATATGGGGCTTTGATCGGGTAGCTGTGAAAAACACAGAAATAATTAGGACAAACAGGAAGAAAAAACCCTCAAAATACATTTTCAATACATGCTGTGCAAGTGCACAAAAGAAGGCCCCAAATGTAAATGGAGTTGTAGGAACGACTCAAAAGGACATGAAAAAAAGGGCAGAAACAAAGTCCAAAGCTACAATGTAACAATATAATTTATTGAAAAAGCATGGTGGAGACAAGACAAACAGGCTTAAAATAAATAGAATTAGATAGCATAATCATCGTCACCGGATACAAAAAGCACCCTGCACAAAAGTAGGTGTCAAGCCAAATGAGGGTGTGTATAAATTAACACATCAAGGGCAGGCAGAAAGACAGAGGACAAATGAACACCCTCCAGAATCCACATTTCAAATGTGACATTCCATGTGGATGCGATCAACATGAATAATAAAGTGGAGTGAGGGGCACAAAATCCATTGGTTAAGGTACTAAGCCCTGGATGTTCACAGTGTGTAAAACATACCCATCATTGCAGCTTTCAACCCACTGCTGTGCAGGAGAGCCCCGACGCACGTTTCGCGGTATAACCGCTTCCTCTGGGGGTGTGGCTTGAGTAGTGACCAGTGCCCAAATAAGTACTCGGAATGGGGAGTCACAAGGGGCCGAGTGACCAATCGTGGAGGAGAACAATGGCGCCTGTGCTCTGAGGAGTGAGAACTTCCGCCCTCGCTTCCCCAACCGGAAGTGACGCCGATGGAGGGACGGCTGGCGCCTAGCCGTTACCCGGCAACGGCGCACGCCAGAAAGAGCAGCTGGACAGGAAGGGAAAAACTCCGCTCACGAGCGCCTCACAGTCACGTGAGCCTGATGTATCCAACCACGAGAGAGTAAGTGACGTCTACACATGGAGAAATGTACAATTAACCCCGCCACCCCAGCCGCCTAACAGGGAGTCACGCAGCAGGCGAGACGGTTAAAAAAAACAGTCCGTCACCCAACAGCTGCAACCGCGCAATGGCGGCAAGGGCGGGAGGAATAAGATCAGTCGACCATAGCACATATTGAAAAAAAAATATATATATATATATATATAAAACCATGTATCAATCTATAAGAACAAAGAGATGTTACACATGAAAACGAGACACCTGTATTACAAAAAAGAGACAATCCTTTATCAAGTTATATACATTAATAATCCTCATAACTGGGATGAGAAGTGGAAAGAGCGGTGTCCTGTTCACATGGCTACTCATATAGAAAAGATAAATATTTATATCTATATCAACACCTAAAGGCCAATATATCCAATCACAAATAGATACCTAAGGTATAAATTATTTAACATAGTAAACAGTCAAAAAGAGAATTCCTCTCTCTCCTCTCCAGTATGCTGTCTTTTTGATGTTATCTTGATAAGAAGACAAAGGATTGAAGAGACATCAGAAACCAGGCAGTCTCATGAAATCCAAAAGCATGAAGTAATATGGCAGGTCTCGAATCACAATATGTGTAGTAACCAAGGGAGTGACTACGGACACAAAAGAAAAGAAATTAAAAACATATAAAAGCAAAAAATTAAAAACAATGTATACAAAAAACATATACACTCAATGGGGTCGAGAGGACCAGAAAACACAAAGGATCAATGAGTAAATAAATAATACTGACAAGGGCATCACAAGAATGATGCAAAACCCAGGGACTCATTGAGTCCATGGGGGGTCATAGTACCAAGGATGGTGATCCACCTACACTCAGCTTGTGCTAGTAGGCGTTTAATATCACCACCCCTGAGGCCACTCCTTAGATGTTGTATACCCCTCACCATGAATGATTTGGGGTCACAACCATGATGGACTTTATAGTGCCTAGGTAGTTTTCAATTGAGAAATGTCAGAGACATCTGTCGTCGCCGTAATGTCCCTGACGTGCTCTCTAGTACGCACCTTCAGCTGACGGGACGTTAAACCAATGTATATTTTCGGACATCCACAAGTAGCATAATAAACCACTTGGGTTGTACTACAAGTGATGTGTTGACGGATGGAAAAGGTCCGTACTCCATCAGTTGACTGAAAGGTGGCCGAGCGTAATATATTTTTACAAGCGACGCAATGGCCGCAAGGAAAGCACCCCTGTGGGGGACCACAGGAATCAAAGACATTTTTCTGATGGGGAATATAGTGAGAATGCACCAAAAGGTCTCCCAAATTGGGACTCCTGTGGTACATCATAAGGGGACGCCCCGACAAAAATCGGTTCAGACTTGGTTGTGTCCGCAAGATATCCCAGTGTCTATCGAGGCATTCCCTCATGGTATCCCACTCCCCATTGAAGGTGGAAATAAATCTCACTGTGTCCTGGGAGTCCTTCCTCCTGGGCCGAGGATGCAGCAGAGCCGAACGATTGGATTTCCTAGCACGATTAAAGCCCCTCTTGCTGCTACGGTGGCTATAGCCCCTCACAAGAAAACGCTCCCTTAAGTCATCAGCCTGTAATTGGAATCTCTGATCTGTGGAGCATATGCGGCGCATCCGCAAAAATTGACCAACTGGGATGGCCCGTATAGTTGCATATGGATGGCGGGAGTCGGCATGGAGGAGGGAATTAACGGAGGTGGGTTTCCTATATACATCTGTCTGCAGACATAGCTGTTGATCCACAAGGATTTTAATGTCCAAAAAATCCACCTCCTTCTGACTATAATTATATGTCAACTTGATGTTAAATCTGTTGAAATTCAACTCCTCCATGAAGGCTTGAAGATGATGTTGCGACCCCTGCCAGATGATGAAAACATCATCTATGTAACGTAGCCAGCACTGCACATGGTCCGCGGCCGGCTCGTCCTCCCCCCCCCGAGCTCCTCTGCAGATGTAGCTTTGCACATCCTTGTGTCCTGAAAGGCTATCCCATGGCGCACTGTCTCCAAGAGTCGATCAAATGTTGCAAGGCTCATGCGGCAGTATTGGTAGAATTTAGCCGGATGCTCCCGCAGAGAAGAATAGAGGCGGTGAAAATGACCTCTTGTGAGTAGTTGCCTCAAAAGTGGATGGACCCACATGCGTCTCCTCCTCCGCAGATCCACTATCACTGGGTATGGTTGACCAAAGCGGTGTGACAAAAGCCAGTTGAAGAGAACCTGCTCAGTTGTGTTGACTGCCATGTTGCACATACAACAGCAACACAGCTAGTGAAGGCAAGGTCACAAATGGCCATAATGGAGGCAGCCACCTGTTCCTGAGGCAATAAATAGGGTGCAGGCTAATGATTTAAATAGTTAGCAGGCCTCAAAACCGTTAAATGTCCATTTTGCAAGTCAGCCAGAAAATCTCGCCATACGGATTACATACGGATACTGACATGCACAAAATACGTGACTACACCTTGCTTACGGATGACATACGGAGCACTATTTAGGGGTCATTCATCCGTATTACGCATGTAAACTACGGACCGTATTTTGCGTCGGTTAGTGTGACCCCGGCCTTAGGACTCATTTACACACTTCAATGATTGTTTATTGATGGTTCATCAGATCAATGGTTGCTATTAAATTGGGAACATAGTCCATTTGCACATGGCCACAAACCTGACATTGATTGTCCACAATTTCACTGCAACCACAGATCTGCCCAACAATCAATGAACAATGATTGAAGAGTGTAAAGGGGTTCTCATACTGATCTGTTTTTGGAGCAACTAATCTAAAAGACAGATGTATAGCGGCTAAAACACACAAGCAAGTGTTTGCCAGAAATCTTGCACCAGAGAATCATGGCAAAAATCTGAATGCATTGTTTTCAACTGTAAGAATCGTCTCAGAATAGCACATATCAATATCATTTTTGTGCGGCAGGGTTGTGTGATGCCGCACTACATAGTCACGCAATAATTGTGCTGCCCCATATGTTTTAGCTTTTAACATATTGATTTCAATGGAGCTTGAAAAAACGGAATGGCTTCAGTTTGCTTTAGATCCATTTTGTTTTAGCTTTTTAAACTGAAAAATATCTGTTGCAGCCTGGGCTGTTGCGATAGTCAAAAACTGAATTAAAAATGGATCTGAAGCAAACAAATTTTTTTTGTACGGCCAAACTAAAAAAAACTTATCAGTATAACTGAAAAAAATGAATGTGTGAACACAATCTAATACACAAATTCTGTCTGAAAAATCCTGTCAGAGTAAATGCTCACTTCTACTTATGTTCTGGCTGGCCTTCTGTGCAGCTACTCCATCCATGAATTGAAGAAAATGGAGAAAAATTGAGAAGTTTTTGTTCTCATTGATAACAATAGGAAATTATATGATTCATTTTATATTCATTTGTATTTTCAGTTTTTTTTTAAACAGAAACAAAAGGGTTGCAACCTTTGCTTTTGTATTTTAAAAAACGGAAAGCATACCACAGAGGCCAAATGAATCCTTTCCATTCCCACTATCAAAAAGAGCAAAAATGAATACATTTTTCTCCTCTTGCCTTTCGTTCAGTTGTTCCTGTGACGGAGCAGGTGACCAGAAACCTGGACCAAAACTGGGAATGTAGATTAATAGAAAAATCCTCTAAAATAACAGAGTAAGGGCCCCATCACACTGGCAGATAACCTCTGAGATTGTGATGCTGCCACATGTGTATACAATTTCATTTCCCGCTGTCACGTGATTGCGCAATCACAGCAGGACTTATAGGAGCAAAGAAATGGCTGAACTTTCTTTCAGCTCATACGAGGAAGTGCAGGGGGCTTTCAGCTAATACTTGTGCAGTATGTCACACAGTATGAGGTCAAAGTTACAAGCCTGCAACACCACAGATTGCAGGCTCATAATGACAAATGTCATACTGTGTGACAGGGCCTTAAGAGCCCATTCACACAGGGGCTTTTGCCGGTGGCGATTATCACTGCCGACAATTCATTGCAGGACCGTGCCCCATTCATTTCAATGGGGCCAGCAAAACACCTAGTGGTAATCATCGATTATAGGTCAGTGACCTATAATGGTGGAGAAAATCACAATGGTGAAAATTACCGGTGGCACTGGGCAAAAGTGCCTGTGTGAATGCAGCCCAAGGCCTTATTCACACAGGCAATTTTCACTGTCGATTATTGCTAGCGATTTTTCTAGCGAAAATTGCTTTGAATGGAGGCAATTTATTACTATGGTGTCGTATGGCAGGAAACCTGCCCTAAATTTTTCAATTTTAAATCTCTAGTGATTTTTCTGCCATAGGAGTCTATAGAAAAATTCACCTCTGTTGAAAGCAATTTTTGCTAGCAATACTTGCCCATGTGAATAAGGCCTAATCGAAGAATTCTGTCATGAAACAGCTGGTGTGTCAGAATTGGGTCTGTCACCATAGGTTTCCAGTAAAAATCAAAAAAGGAATGCACCAGACAATAACAAAAGCCAATAAATGTATAATCACTAATATGTTAATTACATATAATTTTTTCTAACCTGTTCAGTGTAATATGCTAATAGAATAGATGTGGATGTGTTCTGTCACACAGGCTGTGGCAAAGTTGATAAAAATGTCGATCAGCCTCCGATTTGCAAGCCGGGGTGGCTCAGCCTCCGATTTGGAGGCCGGGGTGGCACAGCCTCCGATTTGGAGGCCGGGGTGGCTCAGCCTCCGATTTGGAGGCCGGGGTGGCTCAGCCTCCGATTTGGAGGCCGGGGTGGCTCAGCCTCCGATTTGGAGACCGGGGTGGCTCAGCCTCCGATTTGGAGGCCGGGGTGGCTCAGCCTCCGATTTGGAGGCCGGGGTGGCTCAGCCTCCGATTTGGAGGCCGGGGTGGCTCAGCCTCTGATTTGGAGGCCGGGGTGGCTCAGCCTCTGATTTGGAGGCCGGGGTGGTGGATCAGCCTCCGATATGGAGGCCGGGGTGGATCAGCCTCCGATTTGGAGGGCGGGGTCGATCAGCCTCCGATTTGGAGGCCTTGTAGGCCAGGGTCGATCAGCCTCCGTTTTGAAGGCCGCGGTGGCTCAGCCTCTGATTTGGAGGCCTAGGTCAATCAGCCTCCGATTTGGAGCCTGGGGTCACTCAGCTTTCGATTTGGCGCGCTGGCCCTTTAAGACTCATTTTGGTGCGCCGACCCTTTAAGAATCACTTTGGCACGTCGGCCATTTAAGAATCACTTTGGCGCGTCGGCCCTTTAAGAGCCAATTTGGCGCACTGGGCTTCTAAATCCACTTTGGTGCAGATTCTCTCTCAGGGGCATGCGTCATGTGATGAAGCTAGATTTGCATTTGTACTTTGGGTTTCGCTTTAAGAGCTGATATTATCTGGCAGAAACTGTGTCCTGGTGGGGTCATGTAACGTTAGTAGGCATTGGCATAGTAACTGGGTCTGTCTGCGCATATCAATGAGCTTAACTGCCGCAACTGGCCCTCAAATTTGAATCGCCTCACGACTGCCCCATGTATTCCTATAGCAAAATTTTCCCATTGAAATGCATTGAGACAATGCATTCCAATGACGGGCAAAAAAATTTTCAAACGCAAATTGCGCAAAAACTACAAACCCGATCGACTCGAAAAATACTTAGCAAACCACTCGTGGACGCTGGTTTCGAAACAATGCCTCAACGAAGTCTGTGCGTGTAGCGGTTCGGGCCGCATTAATTGCGGAAATCAACTGAATAAGAAGAATAAGTTAGCAGCGTTCGGATTACATGGTAGTGCTTTCTTCAAAGCACTGTAATAAGTACTCCAAAATGAAATGATGAATGACTCAAAGGCTCTCATTTATAAATGAATGCTTACTGATTCATTTGGAAAAGAACTAGGAGTCAGGAATGATATTCCTTGCTGAATGCTGAATTTGCATGCAGTCTACATATAGTACTTGTCACGTGGACCCGTCCTGTGTGACACGGCTCGCAGGCCGGTAACTAAAACAACAAGACAAGGGGTAGGGAAACAGTTACAACGATGGGCCCTGCGATAGGGAAAGGGGACGTGGAGACCTCCTGCACTCCTCTGAGTCAGTGTCCCTACCGCTCCTAACGTTCCCTATGCCGGTTACGCACCGGGCGCCGATCACGAACTTGTCGCCCTAGCACATCCTACACCTATCTCTTGCTAGGGAGCTGGGTGGCGTAGGCACTGGCCCCACCGCTGTACAATTACACACTAAGGAGAAAACACAAACGGGGAAGCACAACGTAGCTTTACTCTGTTGCACTTGCTCCTGGCAACAGAGTCCACCACCAGCATGCAGCTCTCCTCCTGAATCACTGCCACCAAGCTCTGTCAGAGCTAAGGAAATCCCCTATGACTCCTTTCACATCAGGGCTCTGACTGAGCTGCCAGGACCTCTCTAGATCCTTCCTCCACCAAGGATGTTTGAAATGAACACTATCACCAACACTGATTGCAACACCTGTGACTCTATATAGCAGAGCCAGCAATCACACCTGCATTATAATCATGTGCACTAAACAAAAGAAAGTAGAGTGCAATGACGCTCACCACCACCGAGGGCAAACTTAGAACAAACGACACCACAGTGCAATAATCCTAATGGCCACTAGGGGCAAAAACACCTTAAGCACAGCTTAGAGAAAAAAAAGGTTACCTGGGCTTTATATCAGTCCTGATCCAGCAT
Source organism: Dendrobates tinctorius (assembly GCF_039654945.1). Lineage (NCBI taxonomy): Eukaryota > Metazoa > Chordata > Amphibia > Anura > Dendrobatidae > Dendrobates > Dendrobates tinctorius. The sequence goes on from NW_027361679.1 coordinate 59,804,884, forward strand.
GGATCATGACAGTACCCTCCCCTTAATGAGGGGCCTCTGAACCCTCAAGACCGCTCCCCTTCAGGGAACCACCTACAGCGGGGATGCCCAGACCCAGATGTTATGAATGGGTCACCATGGAGAAAAAAACAAAACAAGCTAAGTCACAGAAAACCAGAGAGGTTGGTAACTATGCAGATTGCAGATCCCTGATCTTACCACACAACTAGCAGTAGCCGTGAAGCGTGCCTACGATGTTCCTAGGCGCCTCGTCACAGCCGGAGGACTAAATAAGCCTAAAGCAAAAAAAAAGGGGAAAACTAACTGCCCCAGAACAGACCCCAAAGGAATAGACAGCCCCCACACATGTATTGACGGTGAAACAAGATGAAAACACAAACACAGGCAGGAAAATAGGCTGAGCAAACGATGGGGCCCAAACTAACTAGAAAGGACAGGAAAGGAAAGACACTGTCTGCAATCTGCCCAAAAAATCCTACAAAAATAATGTCCAACACTTCTGATAACAAAATTAACCCTGAAGTCACTAGACTTCTCCCACTATATCAGCACTCTGAAATATTCTGAGACAGTGCAAAAAGAGGCCGAACTAGTAAGGGACAAAAAGCAAATTGGCAAATACAGATAAATAAGAGTGGAAATTCAGCACAGCCCCAGCCGGGGCTGGCTGACCACACAAAAAACTGAATAGACCAACAAAATCAAGTGTGAACATTAGCAGAAACACTTAGGTTGAGATGACTGGAACAGAGCTGAAAACCAAGACCTGAAAAGCCAGAAGGAATCACCAGCACCAGAATAGGGCGTCGTGTTATGATGAGTCACCGAAGGAGGAAAAAACAAAATACCAGCTAAGTCCAGAAAAACCAGAGAGGTTGGCAGCTATCGGATTGCAGACCCCTGGACCTATCCACAACAACTAGCAGTAGCCGTGGGGGGTTCCTACGGTGCCGTAGACCCCTCGATCACAGCCGGAGAACTACATAGCCTAAAGATAGAAAGGGGAAAAACTAAACTGCCCCAGAGCAGACCCCAAGGCAATAGGCAGCCCCCAACATATAATGACGGTGAAGCAAGATGAAAACACTAACACAGGTAGAAAGATAGGTTGAGCAAATGATGGGGCCCAAGCTAACTACATAGGACAGAATAGGAAAGCTGCTGTCTGCCATCCGCAAAAACCCTATAAAAAAAGAGCCAACCGACTGATAGGAAAAACAGGCCCTGAAGTCGGAAAAACAGGCTTCAAAAGACTACATCAGCACTCAGGTATATTCTGAAGACAGAGCAAAAGATCAACAGATCAGAGACAAAAATGGAATTCAGCTCACCCCCGGCCGGGGATGGCAGAACTCCCAAAAAACAAGGCAAAACAAAAACAAAACTGAAGAGTACAAAGCAGAGCAGAAAAACTTAGCTTTGAGATGCAGGAATCAGACTGGTCTCCAAGAATCCAGCAGGAAAATCACCAGCCAGGAAGAAGGGCGTCGGCAGCCTTATATCCAGTCCTCAATTCCAGCCACCCAGTCATCATCTAGCTGCCCAGGTGTTTGGTAATCAGCATCACTACCTTCCTTCACCAGAGGAGTGAGTTCATCAGACCTCAATGGTGAAGGGAAAAATGAACTCACAACAGTACCTCCCCCTTGAGGAGGGGTCACCGAACCCTCATCCATGCCACCAGGGCGATCCGGGTGAGCCCGATGAAAGGCACGCACCAATCTTTTGGCATGAATATCAGAGGCAGAGACCCAGGAATTATCCTCCTGACCATAACCCTTCCACTTAACCAAATACTGGAGTCTCCGTCTAGCCAGACGGGAATCCAGTATCTTCTCTACCTCATATTCCATGTTACCTTCAACCAATATAGGGTCAGGAGGTGCCACCACAGGAACTACTGGTTCAACAAACCTCTTCAACAAGGACTTATGAAACACATTATGAATTTTAAATGTGACAGGAACAGCCAACCGAAAAGAGACTGGATTAATAATCTCCAAAATCTTGTAAGGTCCAATAAATCTAGGCTTAAACTTAGGAGAAGCCACCTTCATAGCGATATTTTTTGATGACAACCAAACCATATCACCCACCTTAAACTGGGGACCAACGGTCCTACGCCGATTGGAAAACCGCTGGGCCTTTTCCTGGGAGAGAGACAACTTATCCACTACTTGGTCCCAGATCTGGTGCATTCTCTCCACCACAGTGTCAATACCTGGGCAGGCAGAAGGCTCCACCTGCCCTGAAGAAAATCGAGGGTGAAAACCAAAGTTACAAAAAAAAGGTGACATCAAAGTGGCAGAACTAGCTCTATTATTTAAAGCAAATTCGGCCAAGGGCAAAAATGAAACCCAATCATCCTGATCGGCAGAAATAAAACATCTCAAATACGACTCCAAAGTCTGGTTTGTTCTCTCCGTCTGCCCATTGGGCAGAGAGTGAAACGCAGAGAAGGACAACTGAATTCCCAGCTTGGAACAGAAAGTCCTCCAAAATCTAGACACAAACTGAACTCCTCTGTCAGATACAATGTTCTCAGGAATCCCTGTTATGATCGAGTCACCGTAGGAGGCAAAATCAGAAATGCTAGCTAAGTCCTGAAAACCAGAGAAGTTGGCAACTATCAGATTGCAGACCCCTGAACCTATCAACACAAGTAGCAGTAGCCGTGGGGGGTTCCTACGATGACCTAGACCCCTCGATCACAGCCAGAGAGATACATAGGCCTAAAGAAGGAAAGGGGAAATCTAACTGCCCCAGAGCAGACCCCAAAGCAATAGGCAGCCCCCCACATATAATGACGGTGAAGCAAGATGAAAACACTTACACAGACAGAAAGACAGGCTGAGCAAAGAAGGGGCCCAAAAACTACCTAGACAGGAACGGATAGGAAGGCTGCTGTCTGCAATCTGCCAAAACCCTATCAGAGACAAAAGCCAACAAGCTGATATAAAAATGGCCCTGAAGCAACTAAGCTTCAAAAACTAAATCAGCACTCAGGTACATTCAGAAGACAGAGCTCATGGAACACTGCACACTCCAGCAGGGAGTGGCAGAATCCAAAAAGCAAGAAAAACAAAAACAGATCTTATATGCAAAAAGGCAAAACAGAAAACTTAGCTTTAGGAGAGCAGGAATCAGACTGGAGTCCAAGAGTCACAGAGAAATCACCCGCAGGGCAGAAAGGGCGTAGGCTGCCTTAAATCCAGTCAGTGACTCCACTCAGCCAATCGTCCTCATCAGTCCCAGGTGTCTGATAATCAGGCTCACTACCTTCCTTCACTAGAATAGGGAGTTCACCAGGCCTCAGTGACGGAGGGGAAAATTAACTCACAACAGTACCCCCCCCTTGAGGAGGGGTCACCGAACCCTCAACAACGCTACCAGGGCGATCAGGGTGAGCCCGATGAAAGGCACGCACCAATCTTTTGGCATGAATAACAGAGGCAGAGACCCAGGAATTATCCTCCTGACCATAACCCTTCCACTTAACCAAATACTGGAGTCTCCGTCTAGCCAGACGGGAATCCAGAATTTTCTCTACCTCATATTCCAAGTTACCTTCAACCAATACAGGGTCCGGAGGTGCCACCTCAGGCACAACTGGCTCAACAAACCTCTTCAACAAGGACTTATGTAACACATTATGGATCTTAAATGTGACAGGAAGAGCCAAACGAAAAGAGACCGGATTAATCATCTCCAAAATCTTGTAAGGTCCAATAAATCTAGGCTTAAACTTAGGAGAAGCCACCTTCATAGCAATATTTTTTGATGATAACCACACCATATCACCAATCTTAAACTGGGGACCAATGGTCCTATGTCGATCGGAAAACCGCTGGGCCTTTTCCTGGGAGAGAGATAACTTATCCACCACTTGGTCCCAGATCTGGTGCATTCTCTCCACCACAGTGTCAACACCTGGGCAGGCAGAAGGCTCCACCTGCCCTGAAGAAAATTGAGGGTGAAAACCAAAGTTACAAAAAAAAGGTGACATCAAAGTGGCAGAACTAGCTCTATTATTTAAAGCAAATTCGGCCAAGGGCAAAAATGAAACCCAATCATCCTGATCAGCGGAAATAAAACATCTCAAACACGACTCCAAGGTCTGGTTTGTTCTCTCTGTCTGCCCATTGGTCTGAGGGTGAAAAGCAGAGGAGAAGGACAACTGAATTCCCAACTTGGAACAGAACGTCCTCCAAAATTTAGACACTAATTGAACTCCTCTGTCAGATACAATGTTCTCAGGAATCCCATGCAAGCGAACCACCTGTTGCAAAAACAGAGGCACCAACTCAGAGGAAGATGGCAACTTAGGGAGTGGTACAAGATGAACCATCTTAGAGAACCTATCACAAATCACCCAAATAACAGTCATTCTTTGAGAGACCGGCATATCAGAGATGAAATCCATTGAAATATGGGTCCATGGCCTCCTGGGGACCGGCAAAGGCATCAACAAACAACTAGAGCGAGAACAAGATTTAGACCGGGAGCAAGTCCCACAGGACTGCACAAAATTCCTGACATCATGAGACAAGGTGGGCCACCAAAAAGAGCGACTCACCAGATCTCTAGTACCAAAAATACCTGGATGACCAGCCAATGCAGAGCAATGAACTTCAGACATCACTCTCTTCCTCCACTGGTCAGGAACATACAACTTTCTACTGGGACAATGCTCAGATTTGTCCTCCTGAAACTATTCCAGAGCATGTCTGAAATCGGGCGAGATGGCAGAAAGAACTACCCCCTCACCTAAGATGGTAGCAGGCTTGGTCACCACAGGAGAATCAGCAAAAAACTCCTAGAGAGGGCGTCTGCCTTGACATTCTTAGTTCCAGGAAGGAAAGAGACCACAAAATCAAAACGTGTAAAAAAACAAGGCCCACCTAGCCTGTCTAGGATTCAAGCGACTACATCAGCACTCAGGTATATTCTGAAGACAGAGCAAAAGATCAACAGATCAGAGACAAAAATGGAATTCAGCTCACCCCCGGCCGGGGATGGCAGTACTCCCAAAAAACAAGGCAAAACAAAAACAAAACTGAAGAGTACAAAGCAGAGCAGAAAAACTTAGCTTTGAGATGCAGGAATCAGACTGGTCTCCAAGAATCCAGCAGGAAAATCACCAGCCAGGAAGAAGGGCGTCGGCAGCCTTATATCCAGTCCTCAATTCCAGCCACCCAGTCATCATCTAGCTGCCCAGGTGTTTGGTAATCAGCCTCACTACCTTCCTTCACCAGAGGAGTGAGTTCATCAGACCTCAATGGTGAAGGGAAAAATGAACTCACAACAGCGTCGGCTGTCTTAAATCCAGTCTGAGATTCCAGAGATCCAATCGTTATCCTCATCATCAGGTGGCAGATCTCTACTAATTAAATCAACTTCACTACCTCCTGTTACCACCAGAGAGAGCCCGGAAGGAGAACTCACAACTGGTAAACCAGAAAATGAGTTCTCAACACCAGGCATTGTAGGGAGGTCATACAGGTACGTGGAGGCCACACACAATACTGAGCATCATTTTGACTTGTTTTAAGGATATTACATTCCACTTTAATTTTGTGTGGAGCTGCAAATCCAGGTCTCCATTGGTTAATAAATTTGATTTCCATTGATGATTTTTGTGTGATTTCGTTGTCGGCACATTCAACTTTGTAAAGAACAAAGTATACAATGAGAATATTTAATTCATTCAAATCTAGGATGTGTTATTCCCTTTATTTTTTTGATCAGTGTATTATTTCGGCACCTCTTTATTACATTTTCTGGAGTGAAGGCATTGACTTGGAAGGGAATTGCTTGTTTCATAAATACAGTAGTGTGTTCAAAAACATGAGTAAATGACAAAATCTTTATAATAGTTTTTATTTTCATTCTTTGGGAACATTTCACATTCTTTTTTTCTAATTCAAAACATGAAGAGAAATGTATATAATTTTTAACTACTTTACAGAAAATAACCAAAGATGAACATTATGTTAGAGCTGGCAGAACACACCAAATTATAAAATAGTAGTAGGTGCGTTCGCAGCCCGGGGTCCACCGTGCAAAGGTGGTATACTGCTGCTAGATAATGGCGGAGGAATTAAGCGGTGTGAAAACAGTCACACGTGGGTTACGTCACCCAATGTGAACAAGAGCGAACTCTGTTAATTCACAGAGCCGCGTGACCACTGAACATAGATGCCGGAGCCTGTTTAGCTCACAGAGCCTGGCCAAAGAGCGCATAGTGTACGGCCACAGAACTCTACCCCAAGGACACGGGGTTAGAGTCCCGCTAGGCCCACTGATCGCGCAGCGTCGCTGCCGCGAGCGCCGCTATAGATGCTGGCTATGGAGTGTGGAGCACGGGCACTGAGGCGTGCCGAGTCACTTGTGAGGACTAATGCCTGACTCAAACTCTGACCTACCTACGCCAAAGCCTGGGCACTAGCAGGCTAGGCTGCACAACACATGCGTACCAAGGGTAGGGGTTTCATAATGAGTCATTCACCAGAGTCATTCATACGTGCATACATCACTCACTCCTCATAGTCTGAAAATACAGTCTATCCTAGCGCATGGCCGAGAGGCCATGCGAACCTTTTATAGCCGTGCGCACCTTTTATAGCCGTGCGCGTCCGGGACCTTCCTGGCTTCTCGGATGGGCCAATCCGAACACGTGCAGGACCTGAGCACGTGACATTCGATCTCCAATCGGAGATCACTCCACGGGCATGCTCAGTGGCCCGACATGGGGACTTAGTCCCTGGAGAAACTCACTGCTGAGCAGCATGCATTGCCAAAGCTGTGCCAGAGGTGGTGTCAGGGTCCTGACAGCGCCGGCGTACAGCCTCCGCTAAGCAGGGACTCACCCGCACCATAGGGACCCCTGGGGACAAGAACAGCCGGACAATAAAGATGCACGGGACCTGAATGTAGAAGATTAGAAAGCCAGCACAGGACCTACGGTCATGTGAACGGTCATGTGACTGCAAGGGTGCGGGGCTTAGCGTCCTGCTTTCAGAGGAGGAAGCAAACTCAGTCGGGCAAAGCAGAGGTCAGGGACAATACAGGCAATCGTACAGGAGGGATAAACAGACGGGAGGTAAGACAAAGCCAAAGGTCATACACAAGATATCAATACAGTACCAGGGATGAGACAGAACGGACAGTCAGGGCCAAGCAGAGATCAAAAACCAAACCGACTTAGAAGGCACCAAGCAGAATCCAAAGCGATATCCCGAGAACAGACCGAGTCATACACAGGGAATCAAGCAACCAGAACACAGCACTAACACACTCAGGGGTCACCACACAATGCCAAGGGCGAAAGTATAACTGACGGGATGGGAGCTTCCTGAGGCTATAAGAAGCCTCCCCAGAACCAATGAGAGGCCACCCTAATAGGTCCCAGGTGTGCAGGTGAGAGTCTGCACTGCGATCAGAACATTAACCCCAGAAGTGCTGGTCACCCAGCACTGGTATCATGACAGTACCCCCCTCTCAACGGCTTGCCCGGGTACCTAGCATGGAAAGCCCGAACCAGATCCGCATGATCCACATGCATCAACCGGGCCGGCACCCAGGACCTATCCTCCGGCCCATACCCCTTCCAATGAACTAGGTACTGTACTGACCGCCGTACCAACCTAGAATCTACAATGTGACCAATCTCATATTCCACATGTCCCTCAACCAAAACCGGAGGAGCAGCGGACTCGGATTCTCCCCGGACTGCTTCAAACAGCTTCAGTAGAGATCTATGGAAGACGTTAGGGATCTTGAAAGAGGGTGGAAGGCACGGCCTGTACGCTATCGGGTTGATTTTTTCCACAATCTTGTACGGGCCAATGAATTTGGGGCCCAACTTGGCTGACAGAACCTTTAACTTAATGTTTCGCGTGGAGAGCCAAACTTTCTCTCCCACCTGAAACATGGGACCAGGTATTCATTTCCTGTACGCGAAAAACTTATACCTGCCTTGAGACCTAGATATACGCTGCTGGACTTCTTTGACCGCTGAACAGAGTCCTCAACCCCGGGGCACCCCGAATCCAGACAAGAAAACTCACCAAAATGAGGACTGTACCCATAGTTGATGAAGAAAGGGGACATACCAGTGGATTGACTCACCCGACTATTGAAGGCGAATTCAGCCAACGGCAGTATATCACACCAGTCATTCTGTCTAGCAGAAGACAGACATCTGAGGATCTGTTCCAGAGACTGATTAGTGCATTCCGTCTGACCATTACTCTCAGGATGGTATGCAGACGAAAAGGACAGAGATATCCCTAATTTTTTACAGAAAGCATGCCAAAACGTAGCCACAAACTGCACACCACGATCAGACACCACATTCAGGGGTACCCCATGCAAGCGGACCACATGCTGCACAAACAATCTGGATAAGATCTCAGCAGAAGGTAATGCGGACAGTGGTACAAAATGAGCCTGCTTAGAAAATCTGTCCACCACTACCCATACCACCGTATTACCCATACCACCGTATTACGCCTGGAGGAGGGAAGATTGGTAATAAAATCCATGGACAGATGGGTCCACGGTCTTTCGGGAACTTCCAAGGGCATCAGCTCCCCCGCCGGCCGGCTATGGGAGCTTTTAGAACGAGCGCAGACCCCACAACCAGAAATGAATTTCTTTATATCAGAACCCAAAGTAGGTCACCAGAAGATCCTAGCCACCGCCAGTCGCGTGGCTGATATACCAGGGTGAGCACACAACTTGGATTCGTGGAACTCTTGCAAGAGTTTAAGGCGAAGTTGTTCTGGGACAAATAACTTGCCCCCTGGTTTGGCCGCAGGAGCCAGCGACTGGGCCCCCTCAATTTCCTGTTCCAATTCAGACGAGATCCCTGCTAACACCACCCCAGGGTGCAGAATGGAGGACGGTGGCTCAGGGACAGACACAGGGTGAAAACTACGAGATAAGGCGTCAGCCTTGACATTCTTTGACCCTTGACGGAATGTAATAGTAAACTGGAAATGAGAAAAAAAAAGTGACGGGCCTGTCTGGGCGTTAATCTTTTAGCAGACTCGATGTAAGAAAAATTTTTGTGATCAGTGATCACAGTAACCGGGTGACTTGCCCCCTCCAAAAAGTGCCTCCATTCCTCAAACGCCAACTTAACCTCAAGAAGCTCTCTATTGCCTACATCATAATTTCTTTCAGCAGCAGAGAACTTCTTGGAAAAGAAGACACATGGCCTGAGTTTGGTTAGAGTGGCAGGCCCTTGAGACAACACCGCCCCCACCCCCACCTCGGAGGCGTCCACCTCCACCACAAATGGCTTGGAAGGATCTGGCTGTATCAAGACAGGAGCAGACATAAAACATTTTTTCAGGGTCGCAAAGGCCTCTTTTGCGAGTGAGGACCAATTTCTCACATCCGCACCTTTGCATGTTAGATCCGTGAGAGGTTTGACCACTTGCGAAAACCCCCGGATAAATTTGCGGTAATAATTGGCGAACCCCAAGAAGCGCTGAAGACCCTTAAGATATCGGGGTTGCACCCAATCCGCAATGGCCTGCACCTTCATGGGGTCCATGCGAAAACCCTCCCCGGATACAATTAACCCCAAGAAAGACAATTATTGCACACAGAATTCACATTTCTCCAATTTGGCATACAGATGATTTTCTCTCAGTCTTTGGAGAACTGTTTGTACATGTTCCAAATGAGAATGCTTTTTGGTGGAGTATATCAAAATATCATCTAAATAGATAACGACAAAACGACCAATGAGATCCGAGAATACCACGTTGATGAAATTCTGAAATATGGCAGGGGCGTTGGTAAGACCAAACGGCATGACTAAATTTTCAAATAGTCCCTCGGTCGTGAGGAACGCGGTTTTTCATTCATCCCCCTCTCGGACCCTTATCAAATTATATGCCCCCAAAGATCCAGTTTAGAAAACCACTTTGCCCCTGATAGTTGGTTACATAAATCGGGAATCAACGGAAGGGGGTACGTATTCCGTACGGTAATCTGATTAAGCTCCCGGAAGTCGAGACAGGGACGTAACCCGCCATCTTTTTTCTTTACAAAAAAGAAACCTGCCGCCACAGGTGAGACGGAAGGACGTATGTGTCCTTTGCGCAGTTTTCTGCAATGTACTCCTTCATAGCCAAGGGCTCAGGACCGGACAAATTAAACAGACGGGCTTAAGGCAATTTAGCCCCCGGGACCAGCTCAATAGCGCAGTCAAAGGGTCTATGTGGCGGTAACGTCTCGGCCTCGCTTTTGGAGAATACATCTTCGAAGTCCTTCAGGCATTCTGGAATACCTTCAAGCTCGACAGATGATACAGACACAGATTTAACAGGTTCAACCAGCAGTGCGGATTTATCACATAACTCAAAATCATTAAACCCCCATTGAACAATCTCCCCCGTTTTCCAGTTAATAACTGGGTTATGGCATTGTAACCAGGGCATGCCCAACACCAACCCTGCAGGTAGATTGTCCAGCACAAAGCAACTTAGGTTTTCCACATGAGTAGCGCCCACTCTGAGCGAAAACAAGTCAGACATAAAGCGAATTCCCTCCTTAGTGAGGGGAGAGGAGTCAATGGCCATCACCTTGATCAGAGCCTTGAGCCTAACTGTCCCTATCTTGCAGTGTGTGACCAATTGGGAGTCAATGAGATTAATCGATGACCCGCAGTCCATGAAGGCTGTAGAGGAAAAAGAACTACCGTCCACAAACAGTTCCACAGGCACTAACACTTTAGAAATCGAGGAAAGGGGTACCTGAGGGTCTGAGCAGTCTCCCCGTTGACTACCCAGACCTAGTCGTTTCCCGCCGACCGGGTTTGAAGACGGGCAATCAGGACACTCCCTTTTCCAATGTCCCGTTTTACCGCAGTAAAAGCATAACTGCTTGTCCTTCCGGCGTTTCCTCTCCGTATCCTTCAGGGAGAGGGCGCCTACATCCATCAGCTCAGGGGCAGTCTTTTCCACTGGGGAACAAAGGAGTTTCCACCTGCATCACCCCTCCTGCCCGCAGCCTGCGGTCCATCCGGACGGCCTGGGTCCATCCGGACGGCCTGGGTCCATCCGGACGGCCTGGGTCATGGCGTCCTCGAGAGAGTTAGGTGGGGGATGTAACACCAAGGCATCCTGCAGCCGCTCGGACAAGCCTCTGCGAAAGAATCCTCGGAGTGTGGCGTCGTTCCAAGAAACCTCTGCGGCCCAGCGGCGGAACTCAGTACAAAACCACTCAGCTGATTGTTTCCCCTGACAGACACTCATCACCATGTCCTCTGCCAATCGCACTCGGTCAGGCTCATCATAAATGTGCCCGAGGGCCTCAAAAAATGCATTCACGGACACTCTCAGGAGCAGTGGGAGAAAGGAAGAAAGCCCAAGCTTGTGGGGACCCTCTTAATAGAGACATAACAACCCCTCCATGAAGACCCTGAACTCCTTTTGGTTTCTAGAAAAAATGTCAGGCAGTTTAACAGGTGGTTCTGGGGACACCAAAGCAACATCACTCGACCCAGCCCCCAGAGACCCAACAGCTAGAGCTCCCCGCACTGTCTCAGAAACCTGCTGAGAACAAGCCAGAGCTTGCTGCTCCAGAGATAAACCCTGCAACATCTGACTCAGACTTTTCATCCAGTCAGCCAGAGACTGTATTGGATTCATAACTCTCTGCATAAAAAACCCCCCAAAAACTTAATGGTCAGTTATAATGTCCGGGTCCTGACAGCACCGGCGTACAGCCTCCGCTAAGCAGGGACTCACCCGCACCATAGGGACCCCTGGGGACAAGAACAGCCGGACAATAAAGATGCACGGGACCTGAATGTAGAAGATTAGAAAGCTGACACAGGACCTACGGTCATGTGAACGGTCATGTGACTGGTCATGTGACTGCAAGGGGGCGGGACTTAGCGTCCTGCTTTCAGAGGAGGAAGCAAACTCGGGCAAAGCAGAGGTCAGGCACAATACAGGCAAGCAAGGTACAGGAGGGATAAACAGACAGGAGGTCAGACAAAGCCAAAGGTCATACACAAGATATCAATACAGTACCAGGGATGAGACAGAACGGACAGTCAGGGCCAAGCAGAGATCAAAAACCAAACGGACTTAGAAGGCACCAAGCAGAATCCAAAGCGATATCCCGAGAACAGACCGAGTCATACACAGGGAATCAAGCAACCAGAACCAGCACTAACACACTCAGGGGTCACCACACAATGCCAAGGGCGAAAGTATAACTGACGGGGGATGGGAGCTTCCTGAGGCTATAAAAAGCTTCCCCAGAACCAATGAGAGGCCACCCTAATAGGTCCCAGGTGTGCAGGTGAGAGTCTGCACTGCGATGAGAACATTAACCCCAGAAGTGCCGGTCACCCAGCACTGGTATCATGACAGGTGGCAGCAGCAAGCAGACCCACGGAGCTGGTCTGGGCAGAGCACTGGGACCGACAAGAGCAACCTCCTCTGCGGCTGGGGAGGAATGGGAGACCGCCGGAAGCAAGGCTCGGGATTCCCGCTGTGCAGCAAAAGGAACCCGACACCTAACATTACCCCCCCTCCTAGGGCCCCCCCTCTCTGAGCCTCGCTCCGCTCAAATTCCGCAATGAGAAGTGGAGCGTGGATGTTCTCCACCGGCTCCCAGGACCGAGCCTCTGGACCATGACTCTTCCAATCCACCAAATAAACCTTTTTGCCCAGCATCATCTTGCATCCCACAATGGCATTGACCTCAAACTCGTCAGACGACAGGTCTGATGTACCGGCAGATGGCTCAGAAAACCGGGACATGTGAACCGGCTTAAGGAGGGACACATGAAACGTGTCAGAAGTAGCCAAGTGTGGTGGAAGGGCCAGGCGGTAGAGCACAGGATTGATCTGCTCGAGGACCTTGAAAGGGCCAATATAGCGCGGTGCGAACTTAGCGGATTCAACCCGCAGCCTGATGTTTCGGGCAGAAAGCCACACTGAGTCGCCAGGGGCGAAGGTCAGAGCAGGACGCCTGTGTGCCTCAGCGGAAGCCCTCATTCTCTCCTTGGATAGCCTCCTGCATGCGATCCCAAATGTCACGTGCCTCCACTGCCCAGTCTGCCACCCCAGAGTCGGTGGATGACACGGGCATGGGCACAGGGACGCGCGGATGCTGGCCGTAATTTAAGAGGAATGGGGTCTGACCAGTGGAGTCGGCCACAGCATTATTCAAGGCGAACTCCGCCCACGGCAGCAAGGATGCCCAGTCATCCTGCCTGGCCGAGACAAAATGTCGCAGATATGTCACCAGGGTCTGGTTGGCTCTCTCAACCCATCCGTTCGTCTCAGGATGATAGGCCGAGGAGAGATTTAGCTCCATGCTGAGCAGAGAACAGAGCTCTCTCTAGAACCGAGACGCAAACTGAGGACCCCGGTCGCTGACAATCTTTTCCGGCATGCCGTGCAGGCGGAAGACATGTTTAATAAACAATGCTGCCAGGCCCCGTGCAGAAGGTAGCCGCGAGAGTGGCACCAGATGCACCATCTTGGAGAAATGATCGGTGACCACCCAAATGACGGTGCTGCCATTGGACTTGGGCAGGCCCACCACAAAGTCCATACCGACCATCTCCCAGGGCCTGTCCGCTACCGGCAGGGGATAGAGGATAGAGTAACCCAGCGGGCCGCTGCCGAGAGGACCGATTCTGGGAGCAAGAGACGCACGCCTGAATATAGTCCCTGATGTCACGGGCCATATGCGGCCACCAATATGTCCTTGCCATGAGATCAGTGGTCCGTTTGGTCCCAAAATGTCCCCCCACCCTGGACAAATGAGCCCAAGAGAGGACCTCAGGTCGCAGATGGGCATGGACAAAAGTCTTGCCCGGATGTACCGACTCGAGAGCAACCGGAGGCATGGTCCTCAGTTTCTCCGATGGGACTATCAGCCGAGGCTCCTCCGATGACATCACGGAGCAAGAAAGAGCATCAGCCCGTACATTCTTCTCCCCGGAGAGAAAATGCAGGGTGAAATGGAATCGGGAGAAGAACAAGGACCATCTGGCCTGGCGAGAATTCAGCCGCTGGTGTTGTGAGTTCATTTTTCCCTTCATCATTGAGGTCTGATGAACTCCCTCCTCTGGTGAAGGAAGGTAGTGAGACTGATTACCAAACACCTGGGCAGCTAGATGATAACTGGGTGGCTGGAATTGAGGACTGGATATAAGACTGCCGACGCCCTTCTTCCTGGCTGGTGATTTTCCTGCTGGATTCTTGGAGACCAGTCTGATTCCTGCTTCTCAAAGCTAAGTTTTTCTGCTCTGCTTTGTACTCTTCAGTTTTGTTTTTGTTTTGCCTTGTTTTTTGGGAGTTCTGCCATCCCCGGCCGGGTGGTGAGCTGAATTTCATTTTTGTCTCTGATCTGTTGATTTTTTGCTCTGTCTTCCGAATATACATGATTGCTGATATAGTCTTTTGAAGCCTAGCGACTTCAGGGCCTGTTTTTTCTATCAGTCGGTTGGCTCATTTTGATAGGGTTTTTGCGGATGGCAGACAGCAGCTTTCCTATCCTGTCCTATGTAGGTAGCTTGGGCCCCATTATTTGCTCAACCTATCTTTCTATCTGTGTTAGTGTTTTCATCTTGCTTCACCATCATTATATGTTGGGGGCTGCCTATTGCTTTGGGGTCTGCTCTGGGGCAGTTTAGTTTTTCCCCTTTCTGTCTTTAGGCTATGTAGCTCTCCGGCTGTGATCGAGGGGTCTAGGGCACCGTAGGAACCCCCCACGGCTACTGCTAGTTGTTGTGGATAGGATCAGGGGTCTGCAATCCGATAGCTGCCAACCTCTCTGGTTTTTCTGGACTTAGCTGTATTTTGTTTTTTCCTCCTTCGGTGACTCATCATAACACGCTGGGCTGTCTGTAGATAGACCAAATTTTTGTGATCGGTAAACACCTGGAAAGGGTGGCGAGCCCCCTCCAGGAGGTGTCTCCACTCTGAGAAGGCCAGCTTCATTGCTAGCAACTCCCTGTCCCCGATGGAATAATTCCTCTCCGCCCGTGTGAAGGTCTTAGAGAAGAAGCATTGGTGCTTCCGACCTTGCGAGTCCTTCTGGAACAGGACCGCTCCAGCACCGACGGAAGAGGCATCCACCTCCAGAATGAAGGGCTTATCTACATCGGGGTGATGTAGAATGGGAGCGCTAGCGAAGTGGAATTTAATAGCGGCGAAGGCCTTGGAGACAGATTCCGACCACAGTTTGGGGTTTGCACCTTTCTTGGTGAGGGCTACCAAGGGCACTACCAAAGTTGAGAAATGGGGAATGAATTGGCGATAGTAATTTATAAACCCCATAAAGCGCTGCACCGCTTTGAGAGAATGGGGTTCCTGCCAATCCATCACCTCCTGTAGTTTGGCAGGATCCATGGCCAACCCCTGGGCCGATATGATATAGACCAGGAAAGGCAGGGACTGCTGCTCAAACACACATTTCTCCAACTTGGCGTAAAGGGAGTTTGCCCGCAGGAGATCGAAAACCTTGCGAACATCTCTCCGGTGGGAGATATCTGGAGAGTAAATGGAATATCGTCCAGATAGACTACTACCGAGGTGGTAAGCATATCCCGGAAGATATCGTTCACAAAGTCTTGGAAGATGGCTGGAGCATTACATAGCTCGAAGGGCATCACCAGGTGTTCATAGTGCCCATCTCTGGTGTTAAATGCCGTCTTCCATTCGTCCCCCTCACGGATACGAATCAGGTTATAGGCTCCTCGCAGATCAAGCTTAGCAAAGACTCTCGCTCCCTGTATCCTATCGAACAGTTCCGATATCAGGGGTAGAGGATACTTGTTCTTAACGGTTATGGCGTTGAGACCCCTGTAATGGATGCACGGACGTAATTCTCCGTTCTTCTTTCGGACAAAGAAGAATCCCGCTCCCGCCGGAGACACCGACTTCCTAATGAATCCTCTTACCAGATTCTCTCTAATATACTGAGACATGGCCTCTGTCTCTGGTATAGATAGGGGGTAGACTCGACCCCGAGGAGGCTCAGCAACGGGCAAGAGGTCAATAGGACAGTCGTAAGGGCGGTGCGGCGGAATGGTCTCCACCGCCTTCTTGGAGAAAACGTCTGCATACTGCTGATACAGCTTGGGACGCGAGGAGAGATCTGCGGGAACTTCAGAGATAGTGACCTGTATGCAGTCCCTCAGACACCTACCCTCGCAGGACTTGCTCCAACTGAGGATTTTCCCTGAGGACCACTCTATGTGAGGAGAGTGAACTCGTAACCAGGGAACCCCTAGGAGACCCTGGTCGATACCTTCGGGCATGACAAGAAGAGACAGCATCTCCTGATGGGAAGGAGACAGTGAGAGTCTCAGTGGAGCCGTCTGGTGGGTGATTTGAGATGGTAGTGTCGCACCACTCACCACTCTGATAGTGACGGGTTGAGGTAGCAGGACCAGGGGGATTGCGTGTTGTTGGGCGAAGGCAGACGACATGAAATTGTCCTCCGCTCCAGAGCCCACACAAACCTCCACAACCAGAGTGGAAGAATCAAACTCTAACGCCCCTTTAAACAGCAGCTTGGAGGAGAAAGTCGCGGTGTCTAGTAGGCCCCCTCCGATAACCACTAGACTAGAGCGTTTCCCGGCCGCTGTGGGCACTGGTTAGCCAGGTGCCCAGTCTACCGACAACGGAAACAGACTGAAGGTACCTGCGCGGACCGGACCCTGGACCCTAAATTGTTGGCGGGACTTGGAGCGCTCCAGCCCTTGCTCAGTGAAGCGAATGTTAATTTGGGTGGAGACCGTAATGAGCTCCTCCAAAGTGGTGGGCACCTTCCTGGTGGCCAGGGCGTCTTTAACATGATCAGCCTGGCCTCTCCAGAATATAGGTATGAGAACCTTATCTGGCCACTCAAGCTCTGAGGCCAGAGTTCTGAAGAGGATGGCATACTGACTGACCAGAGACGAACCCTGGGTTAGGGCCAGCAACTGAAGTGCGGTGTTGTGCGTGACCCGAGGCCCCAGGAACACCTGCTTCAAAGTGACCAGAAAATGGGTGGCACTCTGTACCAGGGCCACCCCACAGCGGGGGGGTGGCCCACTCCAAGGCCCTGCCCGACAGAAGGGAGATGATAAATCCCACCTTGACCCGCTCAGAGGGAAATCGTGTGGCCAGCAACTCCAGGTGAATGGAGCACTGACTCACGAAACCCCTGCATGAAGCACTATCACCCGAAAACTTTTCGGGCAGCGGGAAGCGAGACAAGGTCGGGGCAGAGCAGGCCATGGAGACACGGGCGACAGCCTCTGTAGCTGCTTGAACAGCGACCGAGGTACCATCCGCAGCTGAGGTGGAACGCTCTAGCGCTGCCAACCTACCCTCCAGCTGCTGGATGTATCTATGCAGTCGTTGTTCGTCAGCCATTATTAGCCAGACCCTGGCACTAGGATGGGATTTGGATGTTTCGCCCCCGGGTACATTTCGCCCCCGCCCATTTCGTCCCCAGCATTTGGCCCCGGAGGTTTCGCCCCCAGCAGTTCGCCCCCGGATGTTTCGCCCCCAGCAGTTCACCCCCGAATGTTTCGCCCCCTGCAGTTCGTCCCCAGATGTTTCGCCCCCGGAATTTTCGCCCCCAGCAGTCCACCCCCGGATGTTTCACCCCCAGCAGTTCGCCCCCGGATGTTTCGCCCCAAGCAGTACGCCCCCGGATGTTTCGCCCCAAGCAGTACGCCCCCTGATGTTTCGCCCCCAGCAGTTCGCCCCATGATGTTTCACCCCCAGCACTTCGCCCTCGGATGTTTCGACCCCGGCAGGTAGCCCCCGGATGTTTCACCCTCAGCAGTTCGCCCCCGGATGTTTCACCCTCAGCAGCTCGCCCCCGGATGTTTCGCCCCCAGCAATTCACCCCCGGATGTTTCGCCCCCAGCAGTTTGCCCCCGGATGCTTCGCCCCAAGCAGTTTGCCCCCGGATGTTTCGCCCCAAGCAGTACGCCCCCGGATGTTTCGCCCTCAGCAGTTCGCC
Organism: Dendrobates tinctorius; assembly: GCF_039654945.1. Taxonomy (NCBI): domain Eukaryota; kingdom Metazoa; phylum Chordata; class Amphibia; order Anura; family Dendrobatidae; genus Dendrobates; species Dendrobates tinctorius. The sequence goes on from NW_027361679.1 coordinate 59,822,893, forward strand.
CCCGGATGTTTCGCCCCCAGCAATTCTCCCCCGGATGTTTCGCCCCCAGCAGTTCGCCCCCGGATGTTTCGCCCCAAGCAGTACGCCCCCGAATGTTTCGCCCCAAGCAGTACGCTCCCGGATGTTTCGCCCCAAGCAGTACGCCCCCGGATATTTCGTCCCCAGCAGTTCGCCCCATGATGTTTCACCCCCAGCACTTCGCCCTCGGATGTTTCGACCCCGGCAGTTCGCCCCCGGATGTTTCGACCCCGGCAGTTCGCCCCCGGATGTTTCACCCTCAGCAGTTCGCCCCCGGATGTTTCGCCCCCAGCAATTCACCCCCGGATGTTTCGCCCCCAGCAATTCACCCCCGGATGTTTCGCCCCCAGCAGTTTGCCCCCGGATGTTTCACCTACAGCATTTTGTCCCTGGATGTGTCACCATCTGATGTTTTGCCCCCAGCATTTTGATCCCAGATGTTTCACCCTCAGTTTTTGGGGTCAACATGCAGGGAACTAAACATCTAGGGCTGAACATACCTGGGGATAAAATATACAGGACCCCAATTGCTGGGGAATCTTGTGGCTGCCTTTTCAGCAGCTCTACTGGCTGGCCTTAAAGGAGTATTATCACCCTAGAACACAAAAAAACTGACATACTTACCTGTCGCAGCTGCAGCAACTTGGGTCCCGGAGTGCAGTCTAGCGGTTCCCTGTGACTTCTCCTGGTTCTGGCTGTCTTTTCATCTTGCCTGGATCACTGAACCATGAAGCATGATGAATGCTGCGGCAGTGAGGCCGAATGTCTCCTGGCCGCTCACTGACATGACTTCACTCGCCCCATTCATCAGTCAATCCAGGGGGCAGGATGCCTCTCCTGTCACCAAAACACTGCTGCGCATGCGCAGTGCCGCGATGAGATCAGGCAGAAGAAGAGGACGCAGGGAAGGAGAGGACTCGTGGTGGCCTCTGAATCCAGCATGGCAATCGCCAGCCCACACAGTCAGGAGAAGTTCAGGCAAAGATGAGCAGAAGACCTCTAGGTAAGTACGAGGAGGGGAAGATCGGCATCATGCTTACCTCAACATGATTGCTGAAAGCATGCTGCCTTATTTTGCTGTTTGGCATGAGAATACCCCTTTAATGCAGGCTATGTATGGAAGCAGGGGGACTGTTGACTGACTACAGGGTTAATCCCACCAACCTTCTCTGCAGAACGGAGATATTGGCTTTGCTGAACTAAGGTGGTGGTTAACCAGCTTCTACAGAACCTCTTTATCAGGTTTTCAGAAGGGGGGTTTTGGGATTAGCCCTCACAGAACACTGCTAGTATACCAAAGAATGGAGCAGCAGATAAAAGTGGTATTCTCACTTCAGGATACATTTTTCTATTGATGCCCATTCCTCAAATTAGGCCAAGAATAGGGTCCAGTTGTATTCTGCATTAAACCAGCTGTTTATCAGCAGCTTTCAGCACCAAGGACAAGTGACTGGAAGCTGCAGCCATAGGTCTCCATGATTTCAGTGAGATCCAGGGAAGATGTGACAGCGCCTAGTAAAGAGCTGATCGACCGTGACATGCCTTATTCAGGGGCATGCACTGCTCTGTGCAGAGAAATGCATGTTCTGGACGGGACTTGGTTGTGTGCATCTGGTCTTTCAGTAACAAACGGCCCTTTGGGGACAACCATTAACTTGGTGTGGCCCTTGGTGAATATGAGTTTGACACCCCTGATCTAAGACAAGTGACCATCATTTTACTGTCATGTACTAGTTGTGTTACACTTAATGGCTTCTTTTTGTCATCCATTATATATCATACTGTATCTAGTGATGAGCAAACCCGATCTGGAAAGTTCAGGGTTCGTATCGAACATTGCCTCCTCGGGTTCAACCACACTGACCCCAAACAGGCAATGTTCGGAGTTTGCTCATCAGAAAATAAAAATCGCTTCTCTCCCCTTTGCTGAGGTCCAGACCGATTTTCGGATCGGATTCGACAATGCAAGTCTATGGGGGCGAGAAAAAATTGGATTGCAAACGGACCCGATGTGTGAGTTGCGGTAAAATCGCACCAAAAGCCCAATTTTTTTTTTCAAATACAGTAATATCACAGTGACCGTTAAATAAAGAAACGAATTAGTAGATCTAGACATATATATATATATATATACATATATATATTTTATACATGTCATAGAGACACATTTATTTATATATTTCTAATTCATACAGTTCTTCATTGCAGAATAGCCGCTGAAACATTTGCCGGCTTTTGTATAATCATTCTTCTGGCCGACATGAAATGACACATGGTTTAAATATAGTTAACCATTTCATTTCATGTTTTTTTATGTCTATCACTATTAATTATATGAGGGTTTGTGGGTAAAATTTTGGAGTTGTAGGAGTTCATTTAAGGGGTTAATTCGTTGTATTAAATCCTGGGACTCCCGCTGACGTCACTGAGGCTGCCATCAGCTTTAGTTTTTTTATAAATATATTTTTTTTTCTAAACTTTATTTAGTTTTGTGTGAAAAGTCCCAACCAAGTTACAGCAGCAGGCTCTATGTGCTGCAGGATTTCAGTGGTTACTAAGGAAGTCGGGCCCCCTTGGTAGCAGAAATTGTGGACAGATTCAGGCTTCCTGTGATACATTCAGGGCTGCTCATTCACAGCCCTCTGGAATGTGCTTCATCCTGGACAAGAGGAGGGCTTCCCCCCGTGTAAAGCCAGTAAAGGACTGAGCACATGGGGAGTTGGGGAGCTTTGCAGAGGGCTGTGAACCAGCAGCCCTGTATACATCAAAGGGAGCTTGTTGATTCCTCTTTCACACTTGCTTTTTTCCTGGCGATTACAGCGGCAGTTTAAAACCGCGGCGGTAATCGCCAGGAAGATAGAACATGTTTTAAAATGGAAAACCGCGTTTTCCCGCGATATGAGCCCATTGACTTGCATTGGGCAAATCGAGTGCTATCTAGTAGTCTTACCGGTGATTACCGCCGCGGTTTTAAACTACTGCGATAATCGCCGGCAAAACCGCTAGTCTGAAGAGGCCTGATAGTTGCACGTCCTGTGTATCCATGCCCCCTAGAGTACATCCACAAGTTTTGCTACTAAGGTGAAACTACCTTCTTAGTAGCCACTGAAATCCTGCATCACATGGAGCCTGCTGCTGGAACTTGGATGGGACTTTTCACACAGAAGTAAAGTTGCTGGATGGAGGTCTCCATTGGAAAAGAAGATCAGTGGCACAAAAACTTTTTTTTTTTTTAGAGTTAGGCTGGTTTCACATTTGCGGTTTTTTTCGCGGTATTTTAGCGCTAAATAGCGCATGCGTTTTTTTCCCTATACTTTGCATGGGATGCGCTTATGTGCGCATACACATGCGTTTGTACGCGTTTTTCCGCGCATGCGTTTTTTTGCGGTATGCGCTCGGGCGCACAAAATGCAACCTGTTGCATTTTTTGGGCGTCCGACTTGCCTCAAAAAAACGCATGCGCGCGCAATGCGTTTTTTTACAGCAAGACACCCATTATAAGTCTATGGTGAGCATATGTGCGCATTGGCATGCTTATGTATGCGTTTTTTTGCACATGCGTTTTTTTTTTACCATTAGTTTAGACAATGGAATTTAGGGGTTTGGGTTAGAGTTAGGGTTAGTTAAGGGGGGTTAGGGTCAGGGTCAGTGTTAGGATCAGGGTATGGTTTGGTTAAGGGTTAGGGTCAGGGTTAGGGTATGGTTTGGTTAAGGGTTAGGGTCAGGGTCAAGGTTAGGGTTAGGATCAGGGTATGGTTTGGTTAAGGGTCAGGGTTAGGGTATGGTTTGGTTAAGGGTTAGGGTCAGGGTTAGGGTTAGTAAAGTCATGGTTTGGGTTAGTGTGAGGGGCCACCTAATGTTTGGAAAAAACGCAAACGCGGTAAAAACGCATACAAACGCATAAAAACGCTGCGTTTTTTTCATGCATGCTCATAAAAATGCTTGAAAAAAACGCAGCAGTTGTATGCTTTTGTATGCGTTTTTTCAATGCATTTTTTTGCGGGAAAAACGAGCTGCAAAAAAAAAGCAAGTGTGAAACTAGCCTTACGCTTTCACTGTAAAAATTACAACACAAGAAGCATAAAGGGTATAGAGGGGGAAGGGTTAGAGAAAAAGAGGAAAGAAAATTAAAATTGCAGGTGTTAATGTTTGAATTATTTTACAGCTAAATATGTGACCATCAACTAAAATTCAAAGCTGTAGGCGATGCCTCTCAGACAATCTATCAAGCATCTATTGTTGAAATCTTGCACAATACGTTTAACCCTTGCTGAAATTGCAGCGTATTTTTTGTTTCTTGCAGTGGTGGGATTTCCTGCTATTTGAATAATTTCTAAACTATGGAGCTCTTGCTGATGTTTCAGACAGTTAATGAACCGGTATATATTTGGGAAAAGAGTACCACATGTTTCTTGAAGGCTACGGTGCCATCCTTTAACATCATTATTTGTTCGCTGTTGATCATTTAATGTTCATTCATACATAATCCAAAGTTGAACTGGAATCAAAGGTGCCTGACGTCCTCTGCGAATCATTCAACCAATATAGGTATCTTCAAAATAGTTGGCAATAGGTATGGCTTCTTGTGGAAAGTCAGGATTTTCCACTATCTCTCCAAATGAAGGCACAAGATTCTGTGTTGGTAGAAAGGCAAGGGCAGTTATTATGCGTATCCAACAAGCAAATTCATGGTCACCTTGATATTGCATCTTGAGTCCTTCATTTTGAACTTTAAGCCAGACTGACTGTGATAGGTGGAAGAAGCAACCGGTCTTCTCGAGGTTGGGGAATTAACTCTCAAATGCCTGGTTTGCAGCTACTTCAAAATCCAACATCAGGTTGTGTGGCTGCAGTCCAGGTTGCATGTTCTTCAGCTCTTGTAGGAATCTCTGGTATATTGAACGGCTCTTGTCCGTCAGCAAGGCGTACACTACAGGAACAACAAGGCTGCTGTGGACTACATGGATTGTACAGTTGTGGCCAAAAGTATTGACACCCTGCAATTTTGTCAGATAATACTCAGTTTCTTCCTGAAATTGATTGTAAACACAAATTCTTTGGTATTATTATCTTCATTTAATTTGTCTTAAATGAAAAAACACAAAAGAGAATGAAGCAAAAAGCAAAACATTGATCATTTCACACAAAACTCCAAAAATGGGCCAGACAAAAGTATTGGCACCCTCAGCCTAATACTTGGTTGCACAAGCTTTAGCCAAAATAACTGCGACCAACCGCTTCCGGTAACCATCAATGAGTTTCTTACAATGCTCTGCTGGAATTTTAGACCATTCTTCTATCAGGTCCCTGATATTAGAAGGGTGCCTTCTCCAAACTGCCATATTTAGATCTCTCCACAGGTGTTCTATGGGATTCAGGTCTGGACTCATTGCTGGCCACCTTAGAAGTCTCCAGTGCTTTCTCTCAAACCATTTTCTAGTGCTTTTTGAAGTGTGTTTTGGGTCCTTGTCCTGCTGGAAGACCCATGACCTCTGAGGGATACCCAGCTTTCTCACACTGGGCCCTTCATTATGCTGCAAAATTTGTTGGTAGTCTTCAGACTTCATAATGCCATGCACACGGTCAAGCAGTCCAGTGCCAGAGGCAGCAAAGCAACCCCAAAACATCAGGGAACCTCTGCCATGTTTGACTGTTGGGACCGTGTTTTTTTCTTTGAATGCCTCTTTTTTTCTTTTTTTGTTGATGCCTTTGCCCAAAAAGCTCTACTTTTGTCTCATCTGACCAGAGAACATTCTTGCAAAAAGTTTTAGGCTTTTTCAGGTAAGTTTTGGCAAACTCCAACCTGGCTTTTTATGTCTCGGGGTAAGAAGTGGGGTCTTCCTGGGTCTCCTACCATACAGTCCCTTTTCATTCAGACGCCGACGGATAGTACAGGTTGACAGTGTTGTACCCTCGGACTGCAGGGCAGCTTGAACCTGTTTGGATGTTAGTCGAGGTTCTTTATCCAACATCCGCACTATCTTGCGTTGAAATCTCTTGTCAATTTTTCTTTTCCGTCCACATCTAGGGAGTATAGCCACAGTGCCATGGGCTTTAAACTTCTTGATGACACTGCGCACGGTAGACACAGGAACATTCAGGTCTTTGGAGATGGACTTGTAGCCTTGAGATTGCTCATGCTTCGTCACAATTTGGTTTCTCAAGTCCTCAGACAGTTCTTTGGTCTTCTTTCTTTTCTCCATGCTCAATGTGGTACACACAAGGACACAGGACAGAGGTTGAGTCAACTTTAATCCATGTCAACTGGCTGCAAGTGTGATTTAGTTATTGCTAACACCTGTTAGGTGCCACAGGTAAGTTACAGGTGCTGTTAATTACACAAATTAGAGAAGCATCACATGATTTTTCGAACAGTGCCAATACTTTTGTCCACCCTCTTTTTTATGTTTGTGGTGGAATTATATCCAATTTGGCTTTAGGACAATTCTTTTTGTTTTTTTTCATTTAAGACAAATTAAATGAAGACAATAATACCAAAGAATTTGTGTTTGCAATCATTTTCAGGAAGAAACTGAGTATTATCTGACAAAATTGCAGGGGTGTCAATACTTTTGGCCACAACTGTACAAAGTTGCTTGAACAGGGATGGTGTAGTGGAAAACATACCATCAGCAAACCACTCTTTACTTTGGGCCAGTAGATGGAGATTGTCTCTTGTTCCAAATATCAAGATACGGCTGAGTCCTAATTAAAAGTGAAAGTATTAGTACAGGAAATAATGTGAGACAAAATAAAAACTAACAAGTAGCAGACAGAGAATTTCGGGATGAATTCACAATAAATTTTCCTAATCAGAAGCATCCATTGTTCATATCTCACATTAAAAACTCACATTTTGCTTCAGATTTTCTGATTTTATAACAGAAACGTAAAACTGAAGCAAAATCTGGTGTGATGGGGCTAAACAATAGCTTTTTCTACGACATGTATTGTCCCAGCGGAAACTGATATATTCCTATTTAAAAATGCTTCCAAGCTTAAAAAATGTCACATTTTCAAAGTTGTGAAAGGATTAACGGAAGCAGAAACTAGCAAAATGCAGAATTCCATGATAATAAAAGGTTTACATCAGGAAAAACGAGCAAACATGTAAGAAGTATTTGGGGAAAAAAAGCATACTAACTCAATGGTTCATTAGGTTGGGGTCATATGCAGCGTAAATGTCTAAATCCCATCCACTTGCTGATGAAAAAATGCACAGTTAAAAAAATGACCTGCAGTGGTGTACCTACCATGTAGGCAGGGGACGCCACTGCCCCCAGGCCGTCAGGGGGCCTGCCACCAAGGGGTGTAATGCGCCCATGAACAGCGGGAACCCTGGATCTATCATGCTCTGGTAGGTGCCTGTCACCTACTGGAGCATGGCAAGGATAAATTAATACTCACCGCCTGCTGCTGCGCTGCTTTCCTCAATCTGCTTTGATGCAGATCCTGAGACGTGAGCGATCACATGATTGCATACATCATTGCAGGTCCTGTATCAAAGCACCGGAGCATGGTGTACCCTCTTCCCAGCACTAAGTCAGCATTGGAACTTCATTTCAGGCTGTTGACAGGGGGCATGGCTAAAGGGGCAGGCCATCGTGGAGGAAGGGGGGCCCAGGCCCCTTCAAAACTTTGCTATGAGGCCAGGGCCAAGCTACTTATGTCCCTGCATGTGAGTGTATGCTGCCAATATGCAAAGAAGATTCCAGCCATTCAGACAAGGGGCTAAAATCCTGCACTAAAACCTGCACCTAAATCCATAGCGCTAAATAGAGATTTTGGTGTAGAATTATCTACACCAGAATAGCTGTAGATCTACAGTTGTGGACTATCCACAGAAGTTAGGAGACATGAATCCTTAAGGTCCATTCACATGCACTAAGTAGTTGCAGCAGACGATCTGCAGCTAATTTATAGTGGAGCACCCTCCCAGGGGCTAGCGGGGTACTCGGTACTGGGCCCGTGGATCTCAATAGGAGTTGTCACGGAAGCTGTGACCCGGTCCGTGGCCCTGGGGCTCCATGGTAAAAGGGGATGAATGAACAATGGAATAGAGTTTATGAATAGTCCGTGACGCCACCTGTGGTGTTCGGCAAGTGAGATGTTGAACCGACGCTGCATGCAAATCCTCTGGGACTGGTGGTGGGTTGCAGCCAAGATGGTGAAGCTTCCCACAGGTGGAGCTGTAGTCCCAGGGAAGTGAGGATGTAGTCACAGAGGGAGACGCAGGCAGAGTAGAAGCTGGTACCCAGATGTAGCAGTGCAGAGTGTGTTGAAGCAGGAATAAGTGGAGGACACCAGGGCTTGCAGTTCCAAAGCTTTACTCAGTCTGTAGTTCACACAGTTGCCTGCCTCCGTGCCGTGTCCTCCAGGTCAGGGGCTCAGTCAACCTCCAGGCAAGATAGGATGCTCCCTTCCAACACTCCGCCAACATGTTCCTTTCTGAACGTCTACTCTATAGCGTCTTTAAGTGAAGTACTCCCAGTACTAAGTTACACTGGAGTGTAACTAATGCACACTATGCACTTTTACTTATTTACTGACTATTACTGATGGTGCACTGACGTATGCCATAGCAGTTTAGCAGCACTGCTTCACTTGGTCCTATTGCTTGACTTTTTGTCTGTCTTCCCTCCCTACCCATTTCCACGTGTCCTATGTATGTTTCCATTGTATTATGGTATATGTCTTATGTTTTAATACTGTTTGTCATTTTTTGTACAAATAAAATTTTCTTAGTTTACAATTTTGAGTGGTTTATGACTTACTCCATTGTCCTAGGTTTGCAATTAGGAGAAGAAAGTGAGATTGATTCTCATGATGAGGTGGAAGAATGTAAAATTGATTCTGAAACAGCAAGATGGTGAGAGTGAGGATGAAGAAGATATAGAAACATTATATGGGAAGAGATATAAAAACTAAATGGAGCAATAAGCCACCCATGCAAACTAATTGTAGGGAACCTAAAACATTCTCACTCACCATCCTGCAGTTAAAGGAACAGCAAGGAATGCTAATACTGCAGCTAAATGCTGGAATAATTTATTCATAGATGACATTCTGGACTCTATTGCCACATACACAAATCAATATATAGACATTATAAAGAACGTTTACCTGCAACATAATCATCAAGCCGACGAATGAAATAGAACTGAGGGCTTTTTTGGATTGTTCTACCTTGCAGGAGCTAATAGGGCAAATCGCCAAAGTTTGGAGAAACTTTGGGGTATAGATGGTGATGGAATAGAAAAATTTGGCTTTGATATGTGTTTAACTCTCCGTCAGTGTTTTGTAACGTATTCATAGGATTGTAATGAATAAGAAAATGCTCACACAAGAATTGAATAAACTAAATTGCATTTACTTAATAAATTATAAGATTAAATAACAAACAGTATAAACTATAAATACATATGCATCAATCCAAACATTAGTCATACATTACATTATTAAGGTAGAAAAGTCCATTCTTCTGTGTGTGTTCATCCAGTAAGCAAGAGCCAGAGAGCACATCTTGTCTCTTTTCCCACATCTCCAATCTCCCCTCTCTGTCTGCCTGTGTCCTCTTTTAGATGTCAAAACTCTATATGGAAACTTATTGAAAGGCTTTGCTGTCCCAAGGTATGCGTAGTGGAGACTGAAACTGCCTCCAATTAACATATATATAGCATCTCCTGGGAATGCTCTGATTAGTTCTACCCTCGCCTACTGTATTATCACCCATCCCTTGAAGATTGTGAGCCCTCGCGGGCAGGGTCCTCTCTCCTCCTGTACCAGTTATGACTTGTATTGTTTAAGATTATTGTACTTGTTTTTATGTATACTCCTCCTTACATGTAAAGCGCCATGGAATAAATGGCGCTATAACAATAAATAATAATAATAATAATAATAATAGTTGCCTCTCATCATTTCAAATGTCCTTTCTTTAAAAAAATAAGTGTTAAGGTAATAAAAATCAGTTATTTGCCCCTTGGACGATTTGACCATCTGGTTGAACAAGTTTCAATGACCTTCTGCTAGACTCATTGAAATTAATATATTATAACTGATTGAAGCCATATCAATAATTGGTATTAATTAAATGACATGTTGAAACCATTAAAAATAACTTGTACTATATATTCCACCCCTGGTTTCAATCACTTTAATTAGTTAACCTGCCACTAAACTATACCATTTAACATTTATTGCATTGTTCCTATATATATTCATTTATTTGCTACCAATAGAAAACCACTTTGGTAAAGAACAACATCCTGGGCTTAAAAGGGAAAAAACAAAGCAAAAACAAATATTGTACCAAACAAAAAGAAAAACAAAAAACAAATGTCTTTGTAGAAATCTTCTTTCTTCGGAACTTCTTAGACCACAAATCTAAATGGGTCTCTGGTGCAGAGAAGAAAGGGGATTATTATGCCCTGGTCACCTTGCCTAATGCCAAGGTGACTTCACTACGTTCCCTGGATAGCAAAAGAACAGGATCTAAAGAGTAATCTGTCCTTGCCTCTATGACATTAACCCCTTGTTTCTCCAAAGCAATTGGTGAGGGGAGTGCAGGTGTCTATGGCTGAACATAGAGTCCCTTCATCTTCTATTGCTGTAGCTCTTCAGGGCCTCACTTTATATGCCATTTGGCATCGGCTGGCAGTTATGAGGATTCACCCTGGTGACGGTTTAGCAGCATCTGGGCTCGGTCTCAGCACTCAATTGGACATTTTGCAGACACAGCCTGCACTGTGGGAAAGTGGAATTCAAAATCACACTTGAGAAAGAGATTAACTGGTCCAAGATAACTCAGTCCATGATAGATTCACAGTCCTGGTGGCTTGTTTCTCCACCTCTTCATCAAATGAATAAAGCAAAGTTACTGTAGGTTTGTTGGTCAAAATTACTGTGCCTAGAATGACCTATGAAATTTTCTGCTGTAGCAAACAAATATTTCTATTCTAGATAATAACTAACTAATATACTGTATATATATCATATATGTATGGACTTATACACCGAAATAAATCATAACTCCAAAATATCAAACACCAGTTTTCAAACACATCAAATTCACGTCAATCATATTTGCATAATAATGATGATCATAATTACCAGTACAGTCATGTTAATTGAGATCACAAAATAATGCTACTACTAAATCAAAATCATTATAAAAACTGAGGTTTTTAAGTGGTTAAATGACTTTGGGCCACTGATATCACTCTAAAATACACAGATATTGCTCCACACATCAAACCCCAGGTCATTATAGCCTGGCTCAAATGTTCTGGGCATCAGAATTGGCATCAAAGTGGGCAAACAGCAGATTTTCACAGATTTGAATAAGTAACTGATGTTTTTAAAGGGTTAAATGACTTTGGGACACTGATTCCACACCACCATTACTTACATAGTGATGCCCCGCATCAAATACAGGTCCCTCCAGCCTGGCCCAAATGGGTTCATGACTTGAAAGTGGGCAGAGACCATTTTCACAAATTTGAATAAGCAACTGATGTTTTTAAGTGGTTAAATGACTTTGGGCCACTGATATCACTCTAAAAATACACAGATATTGCTCCCCGCATCAAACCCCAGGTCATTATAGCCTGGCTCAAATGTTCTGGGCATCAGAATTGGCATCAAAGTGGGCAAACAGCAGATTTTCACAGATTTGAATAAGTAACTGATGTTTTTAAAGGGTTAAATGACTTTGGGAATCTGATTCCACACCACCATTACTTACATAGTGATACAGGTCCCTCCTGCCTGGCCCAAATGGGTTCTGGGCATCAGAATTGGCATCTGAGGCTGGTTTCACATTTGCGTTTTTTTGCGCTGTAAAAAAACGCATACGTGCGCATGCGTTTTTTCCCCTATATTTAACATGGGTGCGCATACCTGCGCGCTGGCATGCGCACGTATGCGATTTTCATGCGCTGCGTTTTTTTGGGGTGTGCGTTTGTATTTTACAGACGCAGCATGTTGCATTTTTTGGCCCTGCAAAAAAGCGCATGCGCACGTATGCGCACGTTTTGCGCTAAAAATGGCCATTATAGCCTATGGATGCGCATACGTGCGCACTGGCATGCGCATGTAAGCGTTTTTTTAGCGCTGCGTTTTTTTGGTAGTGTCCACTTGTTGTACTAGTTATAATCTTCTAAAGTCAAAAAAAAAAAGTCTATATAAAGGAGGTGCCTGCCAAAACTCTGCCACTACTACACTGACAGATTGGAGAGCAGACAGTCAACAAGGAACCCATCTTATATCAGCGAAGAATGTGAGTATATTACATTATATGCCTGTCCTTTTAAATTATGTATGTACTAATGATTTTTATTATTTTTACATGCAGTATGTCTTCAGAATCCGAGTATTCCCCATCGCGGCAGGAATTGGCGCAAGCAGACCGTGAGGTGATTATTTTCGTGCATCTGGTAAGTATATCTGCTGCTTCGCCAAATCTCTTACGTTTTTTTCTACTTTTTTAAGACATCGTCATCATCATCTTCTGCAGACGGGTCTAGTGAGGGCGAAGAGCAGGAGCAGCGAAGCCAAGTCCCGGTGGTGATACCGAATGTATGTATCAAATGATTTGTAATGTTCTTTATTTTTTATCTTCTATTTTTACTCTTTTTTATGTTTCTTTTTTTGTAACTTTTTATTCAATTTAAATTTGATTATTCTAATGAATGTGTTTTGTCTAGGTTCCACAACGGGATGAAGACGTCTACCTGGATAATGAGCAGCTCATCAGCCTGGTCCAGGAGCGTTCGCCGTTGTGGGACAGCCGTGACCGGCTGCACAAGGACATTGTGGTGACCCGGCGGCTATGGAATGAGGTGGCCGCAGCGTTGATGGATGGCTGGGACAGCGCCACAGCATCCTCCAAAAAGGCGTTTAGTGAGTATTTCCCTGCTCTGTATTGTGCCGCAGTGACTGTTGTCCTTGACGGCACTGTTGGGTTTCGTGCTAGGCATATTCTAGCAGGAAACCCAACAGTGTCATTGGGGTCTACAGTGACTGCTTTGAGTATTGTATTGCTACATTGTGCTGCATTGACTGTTGTCCTTGACGGCACTGTTGGGTTTCGTGCTAGGTGTATTCTAGCAGGAAACCCAACAGTGTCATCGGGGTCTACAGTGACTGCTTTGAGTATTGTATTGCTACATTGTGCCGCAGTGACTGTTGTCCTTGACGGCACTGTTGGGTTTCGTGCTAGGTGTATTCTAGCAGGAAACCCAACAGTGTCATCGGGGTCTACAGTGACTGCTTTGAGTATTGTATTGCTACATTGTGCCGCAGTGACTGTTGTCCTTGACGGCACTGTTGGGTTTCGTGCTAGGTGTATTCTAGCAGGAAACCCAACAGTGTCATCGGGGTCTACAGTGACTGCTTTGAGTATTGTATTGCTACATTGTGCCTCAGTGACTGTTGTCCTTGACGGCACTGTTGGGTTTCGTGCTAGGTGTATTCTAGCAGGAAACCCAACAGTGTCATCGGGGTCTACAGTGACTGCTTTGAGTATTGTATTGCTACATTGTGCCGCAGTGACTGTTGTCCTTGACGGCACTGTTGGGTTTCGTGCTAGGTGTATTCTAGCAGGAAACCCAACAGTGTCATCGGGGTCTACAGTGACTGCTTTGAGTATTGTATTGCTATATTGTGCCGCATTGACTGTTGTCCTTGACGGCACTGTTTTTTTTTTTAACAACAGTGGACAAAGTCCGAACACGTTGGCGTTCGATCAAGGACCGCTTCAACAGTGATGTTCGTGCTGAGGGCCAGGTTCGCAGTGGATCTGCGTCAAGGACCAGAACTAGATACCGTCACTATCACGCGTTGCAGTTCCTAAGACCGGTCCTTGCCACGAGATCGTAAGTATTATAAATTTTGGGTTTTTATTTTTATTAATCTGTGTTTTTCTAATTCACAGCTGATGCTTCTTGTAAAGGCATGGTAGTAATGATTTTCCTTTCTTCCACAGCACCTGGAGCAGCACCCTGCAACCTGGCCCTGGAGCGGTCCTTCCTCGGACGTCCTCTGACCCGTCCCAGCCATCCAACAGCCAGGAAGCACCTTGCAGGTCAACCACACACACAGCTGGTGACCAGGAAGCTGGGCCATCAGGTGTTCCCCTGTCCCAGGTCTCTGCCACTGGTTATGCGGGCACTACCCGCCAGCGGCAGAGGGCCTTGGACCGGAATGTCTTGCCCGAGTTTATGCATTTGAGCGAGGCCTTTAATTCCAGCCTCAAGTCACTGTCCGACAGAGTTGAAAGCGGTTTTGCACTCATGGAACGTGGTGTTAACCACTTTGAACACCGCTTCAATTCTGTAGAACAGCGCCTTGACCGTCTGGAGGCCGACCTCAACAGACCAGCACACCATTTTTTTAGTAAGATTGAAAAGGGCATGGCGGAACACCTTAGTCCTGAGCAACAGCTGAATGTGCTGCAGGCCTGCAACAATGCTTTCTTGCAGGCTATGCAGCATAATCGGTACGGTCAGCAGTCAGTGGTGTCATTTCCACCTGTGCCACCATTGACTCGCTTCACCTCACTACCGACTTGTGCTGCATACCACTGCACGGACACCTCTATTCAAAGCCAGGACACCCACCGTTACACCAGCACAAGTCTGAGTGCAGCTGGTCACTTCACCGACACCACCATGGCAAGCGCTGCTCCTGTCTGGAGCACCACCGCCACTCCCATGCATGCGTGGAGCTCAGCCACCACTAGGCAAACATGGAACAGCCCTGCCGCTACAACAACATGTAGTAGCCCTGCCACCACCACTCTGCAAACCTGGACCATCACTGCCGCCACCAGTCCTCCTGCAAGGACGAGCACTGCCAACGAAGAGCAGCAGCAGCAGCCACCTCAGCAGCAGCAGCCACCTCAGCAGCAGCCACCTCAGCAGCAGCAGCAGCCACCTCAGCAGCAGCAGCCACCTCAGCAGCAGCAGCAACCACCTCAGCAGCAGCAGCCACCTCAGCAGCAGCAGCAGCCACCTCAGCAGCAGCCGCCACCTCAGCAGCAGCAGCAGCAGCCACCTCAGCAGCAGCAGCCACACCCGCAGACGGGGGACCTACACTCAATATTTGCCCCTAGTTCAAGGCGAAATCTATCAAGGCGGGCATTGGGCCAAAGTCGGTCCAGGCACACAAGCCTACGGCGACATGCCATTACAACTAATGTACCTGAACAGATTTCCTCTCCTCCAAGTGTTCCTAGTTTAATTCCCTTAACTGGACTACCTTCCCCCACAAGTTTTGTTGCCCCTTCCCCTCAAACACCGTCTTCAACTGCAAGTGTTGCATATTCCCTGCACACCCCCAAATTGAAACCATCTGCCCCCAAACGCCGTAAAAAATAATTTTTTGGTTTACTTTTTTTGATTAAAAATAAATTTACATTTGTGGTTCACCATTACAAAGTTTCATTAATGTTGTTTGCGCCGCTCACACACACTGATGGGTAAATACATGTTAAAAACCAACCCAAGGCCTAGTATAGTCATATGTGAAATAACACAGACTAGTATAGTCATACCAAGGCCTAGTGTAATAACTCTAGTTTTACCAACTTGGATCTGGTTTCATGAAAAACAAACTGTTGAAACTTGTCTAAAAAATAAGTTTCTTTCTAGTTTCACCAGTTTGTTTTTTGTGAAACAAGATGCTAGTTGTTAAAAATCGAGTAGGCCTTGGTATGACTATACTAGGCCGTGGTATTTCACATATGACTATACTAGTAGGCCCAAGGCCTACTATACTCATATTTGAAATACCACGGCCTAGTATAGTTATTCCAAGGCCTAGTGTAATAACTTGTAAGTTGGAATGGAGCAGATTACATTCATCCACTCAATGCTGACTTGTATTCCCCATTGACTTTCATTGGGGTTGGGTTTTGAGGGTTGTGTTTTGAGAAAATCACATACTTTTTTTTAAACTAGTTGCACAATTTTCTCTTGAAAAAATTTGGTTTCCTGATTCATGGCCTGCAGCTTTGCTCGTTCCAATATATTTCACGCAGACTAGCAATGCTGCATTTTAACTCATATGTGTATTTACCTGCCCAGGTGTGTGAACATCAAAAAATTCAGTTATACATGGGAAGTTTTTTATTTAATTGGAGTTTAAAAAATATAGTGCACTCAGTAATGGTATCAAATAAGGTTTTTTATTACCATAAACAAACAAAAACATTACACCATTTCATCTTGCCAGTGCACCCGTCCTACATCAGAAATAAAGTAGGCCACAAATTGGTCCCTCATTTGGCCAACTTCAACGGATGACCTGAGAGTGTGCTGAGTGAATTCAGGCAATGGGTTAGGAGCATCATCGTCCAGTTCAAAGGTCGGGTGCTCTTTAGCCATCACAAAGTTATGTAGAACCACACAGGCCTTCACCACCTCATCGACTGTTTCAAGTTTAAGATTAATGGCCGTGCCCAGAATTCGCCATCTGGAGACAAGAATCCCAAAAGCACACTCGACAGTTCTTCTGGCCCTGGTCAGCCTGTAATTAAATATTTTTTTGGTGTGGTCCAAGTCCCGGCTGGAGTAGGGTTTCAGTAAGTTTCCGCACATTTGAAAAGCCTCATCGCCAACCATTACAAAGGGCAGTGGCGGAGCTTCGGTGTGAGGAAGAGGCCGTGGCATAGGGAAATTAAATTGGTTGCCATACAACCTCCGGCCCATGTCTGAGTTTTTAAAAGCCTGTGAGTCATTACCACGGCCAAATGCTCCAATGTCCACTGCTACAAACATACATCCGGCATCCGCAATCGCCATGAGTACTATTGAAAAGTACTTTTTGTAATTATAGTACTCAGATCCCGTTCTTTGGGGTTTGATGATCCGTATGTGTTTACCATCAACAGCTCCCAAACAGTTGGGAAAATTGCATACTGTCCAGAATTTGTCAGCAATTTCCATCCACTTTTCAGCGGTGGGCAGGGGCATAAATTCTGGACAAAGAACATTCCAGAGAGCCCGGCAGGTGTCAGCAACAATTCCAGACAAGGTAGAGATTCCAATACGGTACTGGAAGTGTAGTGAAGATAGGGTTTCTCCAGTCGCCAGGAATCTGTGAACAGACAAAGAAGTAAAATTAATATTTATGTATATTATTTTAAAAAACTATAAAATAAAATATTAGTACATTCACGAAAACTAATTACCCAAGGTTTTGAATACTAAATTTAAAAAAAAAAAATCAGACCGCACCCCTTGGTTTTTAAAACATACCGTAATGTCACCAGTAGCCGTTCCTCAGGAGGAATCGCACGACGGAGCTGTGTGTCCTGTCTCCGGATGGATTGTTGTACACGAGCAAGCAAATCCATGAAACTTTCGTGGGACATCCGGATATAATCTGTAAATTTCTCCGGGTTTGACTGGAGCTCGCTGTAGAGGGTGTGGTATGCCCCACGGCTCTCCCGGATTTCAACAATCGGATGTATCCACATACGCCGCCGTCTTCGCTGCTTCTCTCTCTTCCTTTGTTCATGGCAAGCAACTGCATACGCCTGAGCCATCGCGATGTCCAAATCCAAGTTGAAGTGAAAACTCTTCCAGCGCAGATCCATGGTCACGAGAAGAATCAAGCAAATGTGAAGAATACTGTAGACAGGGTCAATATATTAACATACCACACCCACAATGAAGTCCCATTGGTCTTGTGTGTTGTTGAATGGTTGTTTTTTTTTTTTTGGGGGGGTTTTCCAAAGTCTGTAAAAAAAGCAAACGCACAAAAAACGCATACAAACGCACAAAAACGCTGCGTTTTTTTCCTGCATGCGCATAAAAATGCTTGAAAAAAACGCAGCGTTTGTATGCATTTGTATGCGTTTTTTTTATGCGTTTTTTTGCGGGAAAAACGCGCTGCAAAAAAAAGCAAGTGTGAAACTAGCCTAAGTGGGCAAATAGCAGATTTTCATAGATTTGAATAACTAATGTTTTTAAGAGGTTAAATGATGTAGGGCCACTGATCTGACACTATCAATACATAGATAGTGATTCCTCGCATCAAACCTAGGTCCTTAAAGCCTGGCCCAAATGGGTTCTGGGCATCGGAATTGGCATCACAGTGGGTAAACAGACCATTTTCACAGATTTGAATAAATAACTGATGTTTTTAAGGGGTTAAATGACTTTGGGCCACTGATCTCATGCTAAGTGTCAGGAACACTGCACTGAACTTGCTCACTGAGCCAGTGCGCGTGTCCTGAGTAAAGCGAACTGTGCTCAAAGATACCTGTGGAACGGGCAGCAGCCGAGTAGATGCGTACTTCAGAACAGCAGGACCTAAAGCACGTGGCTGCTAGGGGCGTGGCCTAAACTCCAGAGAGCTAGGAGCTGCAAGAGAACTCCTAGCAGGGTAACTGCGAGACAAAGTTACCAAGGGGCATAGACAGGGAGGATAGTGAGGACTGTTATGAGCTCATTTTCTCCTTCACCTTTGATGTCCGATGAACTCCCTCTGCTGGTGAAAGGAGGTAGTGAAATTGATTTGGATGGGAAAAACCTGTCATCTGAACAGGTGGAGTGTGATTGGACATCTGGAATTTCTGAGTGGATATAAGGCCGCCGACGCAATAATGGGTTGCTGGTGATCCTCTCTGCTCTGAGCTCTGGCCCCCAGTTTAGTCCTGTCTACTAAAGCTAAGTTTTTGCTCTGCTATTGTTCCATGAGATTTTGTCTGGTTTACTTAGTGTTTGTGTTAAGCCAGCCCTGGTTGGGACTGGCTGAACTCCATTTTTGTCTCTGATCAGTTGATCTCTGCTCTGTTTTCAGAATATACCTGAGTGCTGATATAGTGATTTTGAAGTCTAGTGACTTCAGGGCCTTTTCTAGCAGACGTGTTGGACATTATTTTTGGCAGGGTTTTTGCGTGATTGCAGACAGTTGCTTTTCTTTCCTTTTCTTTCCTGTCCTATCTAGTTAGTGAGGGCCCCATCGTTTGCTCAGCCTGTCTTTCTGTCTGTGTTTGTGTTTTCATCTGTTTTCACCGTCAATACTTGTTGGGGGCTGTCTATTGCTTTGGGGTCTGCTCTGGGGCAGTTTAGATTTCCCCTTTCTTTCTTTAGGTTTATTTAGTTCTCCGGCTGTGAACGAGGTGTCTAGGACCACCGTAGGAACACCCCACGGCTACTGTTAGTTGTTGTGAATAGGATCAGGGGTCTGCAATCCGCTAGCTACCAACCTCTCCGGTTTTCTGGACTTAGCTTGTATTTTTGTTTTTTCCTCCTTCGGTGACTCATTCATAACAGAATCACCAGACATACCGCAGATTCTAGGGTACTCAATAGCAGGAAAAAATTGTAAAAAAAAAAAAAAGTGTCAGAATTTTTTTTTTATGTATATTTTTTTCTCTGGGGCCGTAGGAGGAATTTTCTTAATGGAGATTAAGCAATTGTCTGATCGTGTGGAGCAGCAGGCTGATGAAGTGCGGGTAATTTCTGCCTATCTTGCTCATTCACATGCTGCTGAATCAAAGATTCCTACTCCTGATGTTTTTGGGGATCGGTCTAAATTTTTGAATTTTTAGAATAATTATAAATTATTTCTTGCCTTGAAACCTAACTTATCAGGGAGCTCTGCGCAGCAGGTTAAAATTGTCATCTCTGCTGCGTGGCGATCCCCAGGATTGGGCGTTTTCATTGACACCTGATGATCCTATTCTAACTAATGTGGACGCATTTTTTCAAGCCTTGGGGTTGTTGTATGATGAACCTAATGCTATTGATCAAGCTGAGAAAGCCCTGTTGGCATTGAGCCAGGGTCAGGATTCTGCAGAGTTATACTGTCAAAAATTCCAAAAGTGGGCGGTCCTTACTATCTGGAATGATGGTGCCTTGGCAACTCTCTTTCGGAAGGATTTGTCAGAAACCGTAAAAGATACTATGGTGGGATTTCCAGTTCCCTCTGGTCTTGACGATTCTATGTCATTAGCCATTCAGGTTGATCGGCGTTTACGTGAACGTAAAAGTACAGGAGAAATGTTGCCACCTGTTGAACAAATGTCTGAACCTATGCAATGTGATAGAGTTTTGTCTAGGGCGCAATGTCAGGAGTTCAGAAGGCATAATAAGCTGTGTTTTTTCTGTGGAGATGCCTCTCATATGTTTTCTGTCTGCCCTAAACGAGAGAAACGTTTTGCACACACATTTGCTGTGGGTGGTGTTCAACCTAAGTTTCTTCTGGCAATTACTCTGATCTGCTCCCTGTCCACATTTTCCGCTAAGGCTTTTGTGGATTCGGGAGCGGCTCTGAACCTGATGGACTTGGATTTTGCTAAATGTTGTGGGTTTCCTATGACACCTCTGCGGACGCCTATCCCTTAGAGGGGTATTGATGCTACTCCTTTGGCGAAGAATAAACCTCAGTTTTGGACCCAGGTGGTAATGCGGGTCGCCCCAGACCATCAAGAAAATTGCAGATTTTTGGTGTTGCATAATTTGCATGATACCATTGTTCTGGGATTTCCCTGGTTGCAAATCCATAATCCAGTTTTGGATTGAAAATCTGTGTCTGTGGTGAGTTGGGGTTGTCGGTGTGCTCTTGGTGATGCTCCTGTTTTCTCCACCTCTCCCCAGTCACATGATGTTCCTGACTATTTGGCTGATTTTTATGTATTTAGTGAGAATAAGTCTTCGTCTTTGCCTCCTCATAGGAGTTATGACTGTGCAATTGAGTTGAGCCCTGAGTGTAAATTTCCCAAGGGTCGACTTTTCAATTTATCTGTACCCGAGCACGAGGCTATGCGATCTTATATTAAGGAGTCATTGGAGAAGGGTCATATTAGACCATCCTCTTCACCCTTGGGTGCTGGTTTTTTTTTCGTGGCCAAGAAAGATGGTTCATTAAGGCCTTGTATTGACTATCGTTCCCTCAACAAAATTACTGTTAAATATCAGTATCCGTTACCCCTGATTTCTGACCTATTCTCCAGAGTTAAAGGTGTTTGCTGGTTTACCAAGCTTGACCTCAGGGGGGCGTATAGTCTTATTCGCATTAAGCATGGGGATGAATGGAAGACAGCGTTTAATACTCCGGAGGGACATTTTGAGTACCTGGTAATGACTTTTGGGCTCACTAATGCCCCTTCTGTCTTCCATTGCTTCATGAATGATATTTTCCGGGACTTTGTGGATAAATTTTTGATCATCTATCTGGATGATATTTTGATCTTTTCCAGGGATTGGGAATCTCATGTGGAACATGGACGGACTGTGTTCCGGATTTTGAGGGACAATTCCCTGTATGTTAAGGGATCGAAATGCTTTTTTGGTGTACAGAGGATTTCATTTTTGGGATTTATTTTGTCTCCGTCAACTATTGAAATGGACCCGGCCAAGGTACAGGCCATTTATGATTGGGTTCAGCCCACTTCTTTGAAGGCCCTCCAGAAGTTTTTGGGTTTTGCTAATTTTTATCGTAAATTTATAGCTAATTTTTCTGGTATTGCCAAACCATTGACTGATTTGACTAAGAAGGGTGCTGATGTGGTCTCCAGAGGCTGTTTCTTCCTTTCCGGAGCTGAAGCGGAGGTTCACTTCTGCTCCGGTTTTGCGGCAACCTGATGTCTCACTCCCGTTTCAGGTAGAGGTGGACGCTTCTGAGATTGGTGCAGGAGCTGTTTTGTCCCAAAAAGATCCGGTAACATCTAAAATGAATCCCTGTTCTTTCTTTTCCCGAAAGTTCTCCCCATCCGAACACAACTATGATGTGGGGAATCGGGAACTGTTAGCCATGAAATGGGCATTTGAGGAGTGGAGACATTGGTTGGAGGAAGCTAAACATCAAGTCGTGGTCCTTACTGACCACAAGAATTTGATTTACCTTGAGTCGGCCAAACGCTTGAATCCTAGACAGGCTAGGTGGGCCTTGTTTTTCACACGTTTTGATTTTGTGGTCTCTTTTCTTCCGGGCACTAAGAATGTCAAGGCAGATGCCCTCTCTAGGAGTTTATTTGCTGATTCTCCTATTGTGACCAAGCCTGCTACCATCTTAGGTGAGGGAGTAGTTCTTTCTGCCATCTCGCCCGATTTGAGACGTGCTCTGGAAGAGTTTCAGGAGGACAAACCTGAGCGTTGTCCCATTGGAAAATTGTATGTTCCTGACCAGTGGAGGAAGAGAGTAATGTCTGAAGTTCATTGCTCCGCATTGGCTGGTCATCCAGGTATTTTTGGTATTAGAGATCTGGTGAGTCGGTCTTTTTGGTGGCCCGCCTTGTCTCGTGATGTCAGGAATTTTGTGCAGTCCTGTGGGACTTGCTCTCGGTCTAAACCTTGTACTCGCTCTAGTGGGTTGTTGATGCCTTTGCCGGTGCCCAGGAGGCCATGGACCCATATTTCAATGGATTTTATTTCTGATATGCCTGTCTCAGAGAATGACTGTTATTTGGGTGATTTGTGATAGATTCTCTAAGATGGTCCATCTTGTACCACTCCCTAAGTTGCGATCTTCCTAACCGTTAGTGCCCTTGTTTTTGCAACAGGTGGTTCGCTTGCATGGGATTCCTGAGAACATTGTGTCTGACAGAGGAGTTCAGTTTGTTTCTAGATTTTGGAGGACTTTTTGTTCCAAGCTGGGAATTCAGTTGTCCTTCTCCTCTGCGTTTCACCCTCAGACCAATGGGCAGATGGAGAGAACAAACCAGACTTTGGAGTCTTATTTGAGATGTTTTATTTCTGCTTATCAGGATGATTGGGTTTCATTTTTGCCCTTGGCCGAATTTGCTTTAAATAATAGAGCTAGTTCTGCCACTTTGATGTCACCTTTTTTTTTTGAAACTTTGGGTTTCATCCTCGATTCTCTTCAGGGCAGGTGGAGTCTTCTGCCTGCCCAGGTGTTGACACTGTGGTGGAGAGAATGCACCAGATCTGGGACCAAGTGGTGGATAAGTTGTCTCTCTCCCAGGAAAAGGCCCAGCGGTTTTCCAACCGGCATAGGACCATTGGTCCCTGGTTTAAGGTGGGTGATATGGTTTGGTTGTCATCAAAGAATATCTCTATGAAGGTGGCTTCTCCAAAGTTTAAACCTAGATTTATTGGACCTTACAAGATTTTGGAGATTCTTAATCCGGGCTCTTTTTGATTGGCTCTGTTACATTCAAGATCCATAACGTGTTTCATAAATGTCTGTTAAAGAAGTTTGTTGAGCCAGTAGTTCCTGTGGTGGCACCTCCTGACCCTGTATTGGTTGAAGGTAATGTGGAATATGAGGTTGAGAAGATAATGGATTCTCGTCTGGCTAGACGGAGACTCCAGTATTTGGTTAAGTGGAAGGGTTATGGCCAAAAGGATAATTCTTGGGTCTCTGCATCCGACATTCATGCCGAAAGATTGGTTCGTGCTTTTCATCGGGCCCATCCTGATCGCCCTGGTGGCGTGGATGAGGGTTCGGTGACCCCTCCTCAAGGGGGAGGTACTGTTATGAACTCATTTTCTCCTTCACCTTTGATGTCCGATGAACTCCCTCTGCTGGTGAAAGGAGGTAGTGAAATTGATTTGGATGGGAAAAACCTGTCATCTGAACAGGTGGAGTGTGATTGGACATCCGGAATCTCTGAGTGGATATAAGGCCGCCGATGCCCTGCTGGGTTGCTGGTGATTCTCTCTGCTCTGAGCTCTGGCCTCCAGTTTAGTCCTGTCTACTAAAGCTAAGTTTTTGCTCTGCTATTGTTCCATGAGATTTTGTCTGGTTTACTTAGTGTTTGTGTTCAGCCAGCCCTGGTTGGGACTGGCTGAACTCCTTTTTTGTCTCTGATCAGTTGATCTCTTTGCTCTGTTTTCAGAATATACCTGAGTGCTGATATAGTGATTTTGAAGTCTAGTGACTTCAGGGCCTTTTCTATCAGACGTGTTGGACATTATTTTTGGCAGGGTTTTTGCGTGATTGCAGACAGTTGCTTTTCTTTCCTTTTCTTTCCTGTCCTATCTAGTTAGTGAGGGCCCCATCATTTGCTCAGCCTGTCTTTCTGTCTGTGTTTGTGTTTTCATCTGTTTTCACCATCAATACTTGTTGGGGGCTGTCTATTGCTTTGGGGTCAGCTCTGGGGAAGTTTAGATTTCTCCTTTCTTTCTTTCTTTAGGTTTATTTAGTTCTCCGGCTGTGAACGAGGTGTCTAGGACCACCGTAGGAACACCCCACGGCTACTGTTAGTTGTTGTGAATAGGATCAGGGGTCTGCAATCCGCTAGCTACCAACCTCTCCGGTTTTCTGGACTTAGCTTGTATTTTTGTTTTTTCCTCCTCCGGTGACTCATTGATAACACAGGACGTAGCCAATGAGTCATACACAAAGATAGCTGCAAGGTACACGAGGGGCGAGCAGAGAGTAGACAGATCACAGGCAACGAGTCATACACAGGGAGGGTAGTGAAGTACCGAATCAACAGGCAAACTCACAATGGGGAACAGAACCAGGTCAGAACCATATAAACAAGCTATAACAACGAACAGGCACACAGAGGTCAGCACACTCGGCCACAGGCAAAAGTATAACTGGCAGGGATTGGAGCTTTCCAGGGGTTTAAGAAGCTTTCCCAGAACCAAAAAGAGGCCACAATCATTAACCCCAGGTGTGCAGATCAAAATCAGCACTGAGCTCCAGACATTAACCCCTGACGTGCAGCTCAAAAACCTGAACTGGGATCTTGACAGTACCCCCCTCTCAACGGGGGGGCATCTGGACCCCAGGCTTCCCCGGGTAGTTGGCATGGAATGCCCGAACCAGGCGATCTGCATGTACAGAGCGAGCAGGGACCCATGAGCACTCCTCTGGTTCATATCCCTTCCAGTGGACCAGGTACTGCAAAGAGCGGTGCACCCACCAGAGAGTCCACAATATGTCCGACCTCATACTCCAATTGACCCTCCACCAGCACTGGAGGAACAACAGGCACGGAGTCCTCTTTGACAGACCCTATGGATTTCAACAGAGATTTGTGGAACACAGTGGATATTTTTAAGGAGGCAGGGAGACGCAACCTATATGTCACTGGGTTGACTATCTCCATAATCTCGTACGGACCAATGAACTTTGGTCCCAACTTAGCTGATGGTACCTTTAAGTTGATGTTACGTGTGGAAAGCCAAACCTTCTCTCCCACCTGAAACATGTCTCCCGAGGCTCTCTTTTTGTCAGCAAAATATTTGTACCTCCCCTGGGCCCGACAGATATTACGCTGGACTTCAGCCCAGAGGTTTTTAACTGTTGAACGGACCCCTCTACTCCTGGACAACCGGAATCCACCCGTGAAAACTCCCCAAAATGCTGATTAAACCCATAGTTAATCAGGAATGGGGACATGTTGGTGGACTGACTCACCTGGTTGTTTAAAGCAAATTCCGCCAACGGTAACGCATCACACCAATCCTCCTGTCTGGCGGAGGTCAGACACCTGAGAATTTGTTCCATGGATTGATTGGTGCGTTCTGTCTGACCATTACTCTCCGGGTGATATGCCGACAAGAAGGAGAGTGAGATACCCAATTTCATACAGAATGCCCTCCAAAATTTGTCCACAAACTGCACACCTCTGTCAGACACAACATTCAGGGGTACCCCATGCAATCGGACCACATGCTGCACAAACAACCTTGACAATGCTTCTGCTGAGGGTAATGCTGCCAAGGGAATGAAATGGGCCTGTTTAGAAAACCTATCCACCACCACCCAGATCACGGTATTGCCCCTGAAAGGTGGAAGGCCGGTAAAAAAATTCATGGAAAGATGAGTCCATGGCCTATCAGGAACCGGTAAAGGTATGAGTTCCCCAGCCGGCCGGTTATGCGAGCTTTTGGAATGGGCACACACGCTACAAGCAGAAAAAAATTTCTCGACATCGGACCTTAGTGAACGCCACCAAAAACCCCTGGCTACTGCCTCTCTAGTGGCCGTGATACCTGGATGAGCACTCAGCCTAGACTCATGAAACTCCTGCAGAAGTCTAGGCCGCAATGAATCTGGAACAAACAGTTTATCCCCTGGCCTGGTTGCCGGAGCTGGGGCCTGAGCCCTTAGAATTTCTTGTTCCAACTCATTTGAGACCCCCGCCACTACCACCCCTGGGGGAAGAATGGAGGACGGCGGCTCAGGGGGAGACACTGGGTCAAAACTTCTGGACAGGGCATCCACTTTAAATTTTTTGGACCCCGATCGAAAAGTAATGAAGAACTGAAATCGTGAACAAAAAAGTGACCAATGGGCTTGTCTAGGAGTAAGCCTCTTAGCAGATTCAAGGTATGCCAAATTTTTGTGATCCGTGACAACCGTGATAGGGTGAGCCGCCCCTTCCAAAAAGTGCCTCCATTTCTCAAACCCTAGCTTGACCGCAAGAAGTTCTCTACTGCCTACATCATAGTTTTTCTCGACTGAAGAGAACTTCTTGGAGAAGAAGACACAGGGTTTGAGATTGATAAGGGTGGCTGGACACTGGGACAGCACAGCCCCCACCCCCACTTCAGAAGCATCCACCTCCACAATGAACGGTCTGGACGGGTCTGGTTGTACCAACATCGGGGCAGACATGAAACATTTCTTAATAGCTGAGAAGGACTCCTTAGCGAGTACAGACCAATTTTTTACATCAGCGCCCTTCTGGGTAAGATCCGTGAGTGGTTTAACCACTTGTGAGAAACCTTTAATGAATCTTCGATAATAGTTCGCAAATCCTAAGAAGCGATGGAGCCCCTTGAGATCTCGAGGCTGAACCCAGTCAGCAATCACCAGTACCTTATTAGGATCTATACGAAATCCCTCATAGGACACAATCAACCCCAAAAAAGACAGTTCCTGTACAAAAAAATGAACATTTTTCCAATTTAGCGAACAATTGGTTCCCCCTGAGTCTCTGGAGAACTGTCTGTAGATGTTGCAAGTGAGATTGGCTGTCCGGGGAATACACAAATGTCATCCAAATAAATAATAACAAAACGGCCTATCAGGTCAGAAAACACAACATTGATGAAATTCTGGAAAATAGCGGGTGCATTAGTTAACCCAAATGGCATTACCAGGTTTTCAAAGAGTCCTTCTGATGTGAGGAGCGCAGTTTTCCACTCGTCCCCTTCCCGAACCCTTAACAGATTGTAGGCTGTTATGAGCTCATTTTCTCGTTCACCTTTGATGTCCGATGAACTCCCTCTGCTGGTGAAAGGAGGTGATGAAACTGATTTGGATGGGAGAAACCTGTCACCTGAACAGGTGGATTGCGATTGGACATCCGGAATCTCTGAGTGGATATAAGGCAGCCGACGCCCTGTAGGGTTGCTGGTGATTTCTCTGCTCTGAGCTCTGGCCTCCAGTTCAGTTCGTGTCTTCTAAAGCTAAGTTTTTGCTCTGGTATTGTTCCATGAGATTTTGTCTGATTTGCTTAGTTTTGTGTTCAGCCAGCCCCTGCTGGGGCTTTGCTGAATTTCCATTTTTGTCCCTGATCAGTTAATTCTCTTTTGCTCTGTCTTCAGAATATATCAGAGTGCTGATATAGGGATTTTGAAGTCTAGTGACTTCAGGGCTGTTTTTCCTATCAGACGTGTTGGGACATTTTTGGTGGGGTTTTTGCGGATTGCAGCCAGCATCTTTTCTGTCCTTTCCTTTCTAGTTAGTTGGGCCCCATCGTTTGCTCTGCCTGTCTTTCTGTCTGTGTTTGTGTTTTCATCTGTTTTCACCGTCAATACATGTTGGGGGCTGTCTATTGCTTTGGGGTCTGCTCTGGGGCAGTTTAGATTTCCCCTTTCTTTCGGCTTATTTAGTTCTCCGGCTGTGACGAGGCATCTAGGACCACCGTAGGAACGCTCCACGGCTACTGTTAGTTGTTGTGAATAGGATCAGGGGTCTGCAATCCGCTAGCTACCAACCTCTCCGGCTTTCTGGACTTAGCTTGTATTTTTGTTTTTTCCTCCTCCGGTGACTCATTCATAACAGTAGGCCCCCCGGAGATCTAACTTGGAGAACCATTGGGCCCCAGCTAACTGGTTACATAAGTCTGGGATGAGGGGAAGCGGGTAAGTGTTCCTAACCGTTATCTTGTTCAGTTCCTGAAAGTCAAGGCACGGCCGCAAACCACCATCTTTCTTCTTCACAAAGAAGAATCCTGCTGCCACAGGTGACACAGAAGGCCTGATATGCCCTTTGCGGAGACTCTCAGCTATGTACTCCTTCATGGCTTGGCGCTCAGGCCCAGACAAATTGAACAATCGAGCTTTAGGTAACTTGGCTCCGGGTAATAAATCAATGGCACAATCGTAGGGTCTATGTAGTGGCAGCGTCTCAGCCTCACTTTCGGAAAAAACGTCTTCAAAATCCTTCAGGTACTCTGGAATACCTTCCAGACTGACAGACGACACAGATACGGTTTAACAGCGTTAACAAGATGTCCCAGGTTACCACATTTATCCTTGCATCCCCATTGAGTGATCTCCCCTGTAACCCAATCAATGGTAGGATTATGGCATTGAAGCCAAGGCATCCCCAGTACCAGTCCTGCAGGCAAGTTATCTAGCACAAGACAACTTAGTTTTTCCACATAAGTGGAACACACTTTTAGAGAAAAAAAAGTTCAGACCTGCAACGGATACCATCCTGGGTAAGAGGGGACAAGTCAATTGCCACAAGTTTAACAGGATCCTGAAACCTGACTGTCTCTATCTTATTAAGAGTCATAATTTTGGTATCAATCAGGTTCACAGCAGAACCACAGTCAACAAAAGCAGTAGTCTGAACAGGACCATAACCAAGTTCCAGTTCCACCTGCAGCACCATTTTTGCATGTGAGGAAAATTGTACCTGAAGGTCTGGGTAGCCTCCTCGACTACTACCCAGACCTAGTCGTTTCCCTCCATCTTGGAGGATGACGGACAGGAGGGGCAGTCCTTCTTCCAGTGTCCAGATTTCCTACAATAGAAGCACAACTGCTTCTCCCGGCGGCGTCTTCTTTCCTTTTCCTCACAGGTGACAGCGCTCACCTATAAAGCCACAGGAAGAGTCCGGGTCTCATCTCCACTGAAGAATAATGGTGTTTCCAGTTGCATAACACCTCTAGCACGCAGTCTGCGATCCATGCAAACTGCTTGGGTCATGGCATCCTCCAGGGAGTCAGGCGGAGGATGGAATGCCAAGGCATCTTTCAGACGTTCACACAGGCCTCTACAGAATACCCCCGAAGGGCGGCATCACTCCAAGAAACCTCAGCTGCCCAACATCTGAATTCAGTACAGAACCACTCGGCCGAGTGCTCCCCCTGACAGACACTTATCACCTTGTCCTCAGCCAAATGCAATCTCTCAGGCTCATCATAAATAAGCCCTAAGGCTTCAAAAAACGCATCCACAGACATTCTCTCAGGGGCAGAAGAGGAAAGCGAAAATGCCCAGGCTTGTGGGGACCCCCTAAGTAGGGACATAACCACCCCCACCCTCTGTTTCTCATCCCCAGAGGAGCAGGGTCTCAAAGAGAAAAAGAGCTTACAGCCCTCCTTAAATGCTCTGAATTCATCTTTGTTACCAGAAAACGAATCTGGCAATTTAACTGGGGATTCCGGTGGGACAAAAATGACATCTCTATTCCCCACCTGCTGAAAGCCTGTGGAAAGTACCCCCTGAACTGAGTCCTCAACCCACCGTTGGGACTGGGCCAGAGCTTGGTGTTCCAAACTAAGCTGCAGTGACTGAGTCAAGCATTTCGCCTGCTCAGATAAAGCACACATTGGATCCATGCTGCAAAAGTGAGGACAGAAAAAAAAATTCAAGGCCAGTTATATTGTCAGGAACACCGCACTGAACTTGCTCTGTTATGATTGAGTCACCGAGGAGGAAAAAACAAAACACAAGCTCAGCCCAGAAAATCAGAGAGGTTGGAAACTAGCAGATTGCAGACCCCTAATCCTATCACACAACTAGCAGTAGCCGTGGAGTGTTCCTACGGTGATCCTAGACATCTCGTCACAGCCGGAGATCTACATAAGCCTAAAGAGAGAAAAGGGAAAAACTGACTGCCCCAGAGCAGACCCCAAAGCAATAGGCAGCCCCCAACATATAATGGCGGTGAAGCAAGATGAAAACACTAACACAGTTAGAAAGATAGGTTGAGCAAACAATGGGGCCCAAGCTAACTAAAAAGGACAGGACAGTAAAGCTGCTGTCTGCAATCTGAGAAAACCCTGCTAAAAAATATTACCAACACAACTGATAAGCAAAAAGGACCATGAAGTCACTAGACTTCAAACCCTATATCAGCACTCAGAATATTCTGGAAGCAGAGCAAAAGAGAACACTGATCAAGGAAAAAGAATCCAGCACACCCCCGGCCTGGGATGGCTGAACTCCAAAAAACAAGTAAACAAAACCAAAACTAATAAGTTCAATAGCAGAGCAAAAACTTATCTTTGGGAAGCAGGAATCAGACTGGTCTCCAAGAATCCAGCAGAGAAATCACCAGCGACTCAGAAGGGCGTCGGCTGCCTTATATCCAGTCTGAAGTTCCCGTTACCCAGTCACCATCTACCTGATCAGGTGTTTGGTTTCTTTCATCTAAATCAGCCTCACTACCTTCCTTCACCAGAAGAGGGAGATCCTCGGACACAAAAGATGAATGAACAAATGAGCTCACAACATTGCTCACTGAGCCAGTGCGTGTGTCCTGAGTAAAGCGAACTGTGCTCAAAGATACCTGTGGAGCAGGCAGCAGCCGAGTAGATGCGTACTTTTAACAGCAGGACCTGAAGCACGTGACTGCTAGGGGCGTGGCCTAATCTCCAGAGAGCTAGGAGCTGCAAGAGAACTCCTAGCAGGGTAACTGCGAGACAAAGTTTCCAAGGGGCATAGACAGGGAGGATCGTCAGGACATAGCCAATGAGTCATACACAGAGATAGCTGCAAGGTACACGAGGGGCGACAGAGAGTTCTCAGATCACAGGCAACGAGTCATACACAGGGTGGGCAGTGAAGTACAGAATCAACAGGCAAACTTACAACGGGGAACAGAACCGAGTCAGAACCATATAAACAAGCTATAACAACGAACAGGCACACAGAGGTCAGCGTCCCAGGGGTTTAAGAAGCTCTCCCAGAACCAAAAAGAGGCTACAATCATTAACCCCTGGTGTGCAGGTCAAAACCTGCACTGAGCTCCAGACATTAACCCTTGACATGCAGCTCAAAAACCTGCACTGGGATCATGACACTAAGAATACTTAGATAGTGATGCCCTGCATCAAACCCAGGTCCCTCCAACCTGGTCCAAATGGGTTCTGGACACCAGAAATTACATCAAAGTGGGCAAGCAGCCATTTTCACAGATTTGAATAAGTAACTGATGTTTTTAAGGAGTTAAATGACTTTGGGTCACTGATCTCACACCACCATTACATACACACTGTTAGGAATCTGTGTCCTGCCATACTAATGCAGAGATCCATATCCTCACATTCATCTCCAGAGGCTAAGTCCTTTCTGCCAGCTTGTGAGCATGCTCCTTGAATGAGCTCCCATTGGAGTTCAGGAGTCAGGTGCTCAGGTCCTGCTCCTGATTCCATTGGTTCAGGTCAGGTCTCTGGAGATTTCCGGAAGGTCCCGGTCACTATAAAAAGTGCGCATGGCCGTTATGCCATGCACTAGTATTTTCTGATACTTGCTGCAGTATGTTTGTTGATGGATGCTTGGTCTGGTGGATGACTTATTACGAAACCCCTTCCCTCGGTTATTACGAGTGTGTGAGTGATTGGGTCAGCCAGTAGCTGCGCTAGCGCCAGCACGCTCAAGCTTCAGCCACCTCAGCAGCAAAGCGTCCTGCATCGCGCTTGCGTTATTGCGGTTGCAGACTTCTGTGGCGTTCGCAGTTGCGACACCGTGCACACGCTCATTCACGGTAAGTCCGTTTGGTTGTAGTGTCACTTTAACTACTCCTGTGTTCGGCTACCGTACGTGTGCCGCTGTGTCCCTGTGCTTTTAACAGGCTCAGCGTTACCGTTTCTTTATTATTTTCCTGTGCAGCTCTGTGTCCCATAACAGAGACTGCCTCTTTTGCACTTGGGTGATTTAGAACCCTGTGCACACTACCGCTGTAGTGCACTGCCTCCCTTAGCAGCGATTTTGCCATCTGCCGCACGGTGGACCCCGAGTGGCGAAGGCACTTTAATTATTTATTTTTTTAGTGCCTTCCGCCACTCATAACACACACGTGATCAAAATTGTTGGTACCCCTACTTTAATGACAGAAAAACTCACAATTGTAGCAGAAATAACTTGAATCTGACAAAAGTAATAATAAATAAAAAATCAATGAAAGTCAGACATTGCTTTTCAACCATGCTTCTGTAACAAGGTAGCACGGGGTGGTAGTCATAGCTGCGTCACTTAAAGCCACAGTCCACAGAGTCCACTGAGCAAACAGTCAGCGAGCACCCCAGCCCCTTGCACATAAAATAGACAGGACAGATGCACCTTAGACAATTTACCTCTTCTCCACAGTCACTGCAACACAAGCAATCAGGATCCAGGAACACTGTTAAAATCCAACAGGGATAACACTTTATTGTAGAGTAGAGAAAAAGCAATAAAAGTAGAAAAACATGGAAAAAGGTAGTTACAATAATTCAGGTACACTTCCTGCTCGTTCCCTAGTTCCCGATACGGCGGCCGCAATGGCATCCACAGTACAATCACAGTCCTCAAGCCGATTCCTGGATGCTTATAGTCCTTGGCAGGGCACTACTCTGTCCAGGCGCCCAATTCACTGCCAGTTGGTCCTGGCAACCTATGTTCCCCCAGCCGGGGGTCCTTGCTGTCCCAGATGGGGATCCACTTATACCCCAAATGGGGGTTCTCACTATTCCAGACTAGAACACACTTATACTCCAGACGGGGGTCTCTCTGTCCCCGACGGGGAAGCACATCTGCCCTAGATGGGGGCTCCTTCTGTCCCAAGAGGGGACACACACCTTGCCTTAGGCCGTCCTGCCTAGGCTCTGACCAGGAAGCAGGAGCTTCCTATTCCCTAGAGGTTAATAGCTTTGCCCCCTAAATTAACCTGTTCTTACCCTGAACTAATTACAGATCAAATACAGGCACAGTATAAGAGTAGAACATGGGGACAAGGCAAATACAACACATACATGAGCACAACATCAATACACTTGGCAAACATTACAGTACTTACAAGTAAGGCCGGGGTCACACTAACCGACGCAAAATACGGTCCGTAGTTTACATGCGTAATACGGATGAATGACCCCTAAATAGTGCTCCGTATGTCATCCGTAAGCAAGGTGTGGTCGCGTATTTTGCGCATGTCAGCATCCGTATGGAATCCGTATTTCGAGTTTTTCTCGCAGGCTTGCAAAATGGACATTTAACGGTTTTGAGGCCTGCAAACTATTTAAATCATTAGCCTGCACCCTATTTATTGCCTCAGGAACAGGTGGCAGCCTCCATTCTGTCCATTTGTGACCTTGCCTTCACTGGGTGTGTTGGCAGACAGTCTGAGTTTCAACACAACTGAGCAGGTTTTCTTTAACTGGCTTTTGTCACGCCGCTTTGGTCAACCATACCCAGTGATAGTGGATCCGTGGAGGAGGAGACGCATGTGGGTCCATCCACTTTTGAGGCAACGACTCACAAGAGGTCATTTTCACCGCCTCTATTCTTCTCTGCGGGAGCATCCGGAAAAATTCTACCAATACTGTCGCATGAGCCTTGCAACATTTGATTGAGTCTTGGAGTCTTCAATACTTCCATTATGGCTCGGCGGCTACGCACCAACCAGTTGGATCTACCACCAGCACGTCAGCTACCAGGGTCCACTCAAGAATCTGTCCCTTATGTCCTTGTGGCAGATGAGGCGTTTCAGTTAACGCGCAATGTCATGAGGCCATATCCCCGGCGCAACCTTGACCACAGGCGCAGAATTTTTAACTTGCGCCTATCACGTGCTCGCCGACTGGTGGAGTGTTCCTTTGGCATTCTTTGTGCCAAATGGCGGGTACTCCAGTCTGCCATTCAGCTGAGTGAACAAAATGTTAATGAAGTAGTTAAAGCCTGTGTGGTTCTTCATAACTTCACCAGGATACTTGATTGTTCCTCCTCTGCTGGTGCTGTGCGTGATATTTTCACAAATTACTTTATGTCACCTGAGGGTGAAACTTCTTGGCAAGAGCATACTGTGTCTATGTTATAATTTTTTGATTTATGTGTGTCTAAATAAGCCGGATTACTTACCGGTAATGCTCTTTTAATGAGTCCACGACAGCACCCACTTGGAGAGAGGGATCCGCCCATAGGAACAGGAAACCTACAGAGATAAAAGAGGGTGGTCTGCCTCTCCTCCTCAGTTGGATTTCAGAGTACCCGGAGGACCGCCAATTATTAGGCAATTATATTATTCAATATTCTAAATTTATTCACTTTACAACTAAGATGGTGTATATCCATTATGTTAACTTCTAGGGAGGGTTAGTGAACGGGTGCTGTCGTGGACACATTAAAAGAGCATTACCGGTAAGTAATCCGGCTTTTTACTCTTCACCACGACAGCACCCACTTGGAGAGACTTTCAGAGACCTTCACCTGGGAGGGACCACCGTGCCGAGGACCGCTCTACCAAAGGCTAGGTCCGATGAGCATGATAAATCAAGTCTATAGTGGTTATAAAAGGTAGAGGGCGTTGACAAAGTAGCAGCTTTACATATAGACTCGATTGTGACGTCTCCCCTCTCCACCCAAGAGGAGGCCATAGATCTGGTGGAGTGTGCCTTGATACCCTCCAGAGGATCTTCATTGCTCGCGGAGTATGCCAGGCTGATCGCATCTCTGATCCATCGAGACAGAGTACCCCTTGTGACCTCATATCCCTTCTTTTGGCCCTGGAAGGAAATAAACAGAGCCCTACTCTTCCTCCAGCTGCTAGACCTCTTGATATATTGTAGTACTGCTCTTCTAACATCTAGCGTATGGAACTTTTCTTCCTCTGGAGTAGAAGGGTTACTAAAAAATGAGGGGAGGTGGATCTCTTGTGATCTATGAAACTTCCTTGCTACCTTTGGTAAATATGAGGGGTCTGGTTTTAATATTAACTGATTCTGGAATGTCAACAGAAAAGGGGGTTCTATTGAAAGTGCTTGTATGTCGCTAACTCTTCTGGCTGAGGTTAGAGCCACTAGCAGTACTGTTTTGAGAGATAGATGTTTAAGGGATATTGAGTCTAATGATTCAAATGGAGGGAGTGTAAGGGCCTCTAGCACCAGGTTCAAGTCCCATGGAGGGACTCTAGGTATGTGTACCGGTTCGCTTCGCTCACAGGCAGAGATAAATCTGGTTATCCATCTATTGCCTGCCACGTTATAACTATAGAGGGCCCCTAAAGCCGACACATGGACTTTTAGTGTGTTAACCGATAGTCCTAAATCTTTCTCCTTTTGTAGAAATTCTAGGATTGCTGTTATCGGGATTTCTCTGGAGCCAGGAGCTGTGTGAAACTCTAGGAATTTCTTCCACACCCTGGTGTAAATTTTCGTCGTAGCCAGTTTCCGACTTTGTAAGAGAGTTTTGACTAACCCCTCTGAGAATCCTCTTGCTCTCAACATTTCCCTTTCAAGTTCCAAGCCGTCAAGTGGAGATTGTCCACTTGAGGATGGAAGAATGGCCCCTGCGAGAGGAGCCTGGGGGTTGAAGGAAGCACCCAAGGGTCTGTCACTGACATTGCTTGCAGGCATGAAAACCACAGCCTCCTGGGCCAGAATGGCGCTCTTAAGATTATTCATGCTTCCTCCACCCTGATCTTCCTGATCACCTGCGGTAGTAGTATGATTGGGGGGAAGGCGTATGCTAGTTTGAACTGCCATGGGGCTTGGAGGGCATCCAGGATTTATGGACTGTCTGTCGCATTCAGAGAGGCGAACCTCCGCACCTGCCTGTTTCCCCTGGTGGCGAAGAGATCTATCTGGGGAGGACCCCATAGTGACACGATGCGTGTGAATATTTGCTGATTCAGGCACCACTCTCCTTGCCGTAGTGTATGGCGGCTTAGAAAGTCTGCTTCCAAATTGTTTTCCCCTCTTATGTGGAGGGCTGAGAGAGACGAAAAATGTTTTTCGGCTAAGGACAAGATCTTTCTTGCAGAAGACATTAATGTGACTGATCGAGTCCCGCCTTGCCTGTTCAGATATGCAACCACTGTGGTGTTGTCTGACAGGATTCTCACGTTCTGTCCTTGTAACTGTGGAAGAAAATGATATAATGCATGACCCACTGCTTTTAGCTCTTTCAAGTTTGATGAATCCTGCTCCTCCCTTATACCCCATAAGCCTTGGGTGAAGGTGCTTCCCATATGAGCTCCCCATCCAGTGGGGCTGGCGTCAGTAGTAATTATACGGGAGGGTGTTATTACCCATGGTACTCCTCCCGATAGGTTATCCTCCTCTAGCCACCATGCTAGGGAGGTTAGGACCATCTGAGATAAGGTGATTTTTTTTCCCCAAATTCCCATGGTCCTGAGTTTCCTCCAAGAGGATTTGTTGCTGTAATTCTCTTGTGTGAAATTGGGCCCACCGAACCGCCGGGATGCAGGAAGTAAGGGACCCCAGGAGGGACATTGCCTCTCTTAAAGATATATGTGGTTTGTCTATTGCTAACCTAACCTTCGTTTTCATTGCTGTAATCTTTACCTGTGGCAGCAGACATTTTTGGCTTATGGAGTCTAGCTGAAGACCCAGGAAGGACTGAACTGATTGTGGTTCGATTCTGGACTTCTTGAAATTTATTACCCAACCAAGAGCCTGTAGGGACAAAATTGCATCAGCCACTCGTTCATTACATTGTCTAGTTGAGTTTCCTATTATCAAAAAATCATCCAAATAGGGAACTATCAGTGTATCCTTTTGTCGTAAGAAAGCCATTACTTCCAGCATCACCTTTGTAAAGACTCTTGGTGCGATGGAAAGGCCGAATGGCATGGCTGTGAACTGAAGGTTTTGTATGGTGCCCTCGAGGAAGACCGCCACTCTGAGGTATTTCTGGAATCTGTAATGGATGGGAAGATGATAATAGGCATCTTTCAGATCCAGGCCTGCCATCCTACAATTTGGGAAAAGGAGCTTAATTGTAGATCTAATAGACTCCATTTTAAATTTATGATTTATTATAAATGAATTTAGTTTCTTCAGGTTAATTATCGTCCTGAAGGAACCATCGGGTTTAGGCATCAGAAAGAGAGGGGAGTAAAATCCTCTCCCTTCCTGTCCTCTAGGCACCGCTAGACTGGGTTAGGGCCTGTAGCTCCTCTCTTATTATAGCCCTTATGTCTGTAACTGGTGTTGAAGCCTGTTTTGCGGTCTCATTTATACATTTTTTGCACAGCCTCTTTGTATAAGAGTCCGGTAAGGGACGTGTACAGAGGGCACATTCTTTGTTTTTTGATTTTTCTTTCTTCTTAGCCTACGGTGGACGTAGTGGATTTTTTTTTTTTTTTTTGGGGGGGGGGGAGAGAGAGGGAGAGAGAGAGAGATTCTTTAACAGCTTGATAGGCAGAGAGTCGTCCACTCACCCAGAGAAGCTGTAGGTACCGGCTCAGGAGGCTGAGAAGGGGTTCTATTGGCATGGCTTCTGTGGCTCCTATCCGAGGAGCCTCGAAGTGAGTGATCCTTGGCTGCCGCTGTGTCACCTCCCTGGGGATGCATGTCCTGTCTTGGGGAAGACATGTCTGCACGCTCTATCCATATCCCCACCGTTTTTTTTATATCCCCTTCAATACCTGGTACCTCCCCCTCCTAGGTGCGCCTGCCTGCGGCGCACTCTGGAAATACAGTCGCCGGCACTGCTGCATTAAACCATCTCTTTTTTTTTTTTCCCTGGAGGGGGCGGGGAGTGCTCTTCCCTGCTGATCTCGTGCGGCTGTGTGACACCGCGCATGCGCCGTGGACTGAGGAACCTCCGTTAACCCGGAAGTTCCTCCTTACCTCCTCCCAGCGCTGTATGTGCATCCTCCCTGATGCTGAGGCCTAGAACGCCGTAGATGCTTCCTTCATCTCGGCTCTGCACCCCCACACGAACCGGGATGGCTGTCTCCAAAATACAGGTGACGTGTATAATTTACCAGAATACCCCCGGTCGGCTCCACCCGGTACCGGTGTTTCTCCTTGCGCTGCCGCTGTCCCAGACGAGGAGGGAGCCTTCGCACAGACACTGCACAGGCGGTTCCTTGGCCCAGGTATGTCTTCTTTGTAGAAATCCTGTGGTTCCTATAGGAACAGGAAACCAACTGAGGAGGAGAGGCGGACCGCCCTCTTATCTCTGTAGGTTTCCTGTTCCTATGGGCGGATCCCTCTCTCCAAGTGGGTGCTGTTGTGGCGAAGTGTAAAATATATATTTCTACCCCTTCTGAATCTATGAGTGTTTAATTGCATTGGTAAGCGTATGTTAGTATGCTGACACTGTTTTTAAGAATTGAGACAGAGACGTAAAATGTAGTAGACAAATGTTTACTTTTGCCTTTTATTTTTTTGTTTTTTTAAAGCAAAACATATTATTGCCATATGAGAACTGTGGCAATGTGCCAAATTGGCATTTTTGCAGTTGTGAACATTTTTTCCAAATAACATTTTCACACATAGAAGAAAAACAAAACAACATGCAATACCAAAATGGCTACATTATAAATTTTGGTAAGTTGGGGAAGGAGAAGGCGGAAGACCAGCCTGTGGTTGCTGCTGGCTACTTTGCCCAACATCTCCCTGTGTGGGGGCATACTGTTGCCCATGATGTGGGTAGTGTACTGCCTCCTAGGATTGTTGTGGGTACTGGCCAGAGTGAAAATGAAGAGGAGCATCTTGTTGGGTCTGGTGGGCCTGTGTCTCATACCCACCAATATATCCATGTCGTCCCCAACCAGGTTGGGACCAGCCTCCAACACTGGGTGTGAACAAGTGGCCATATTGGTGAGGTTGGCTAGAGCCAGACATATATGGCTGCTGTTGGGAAGGTTGGGTAGGGGGAGGAAGGGGGTGAGGTGTAGGCCCACGTATTTGAGGATCCTCAGAGCCTGCTTGAGCAAGCATGTGTGTGGGGTGCCTAAGGCGCATTAGATTTCTGGGTGAAAGCTGCCACCTCTCCAGATATTCAAATAATTCATATGGGGTATTGGGGTGTGTGCAAGCATCAAGCAGGATCTGAAAACATCCTCGAATACGGAGCCTCACGGGAAAGGCCACGAAGATAAAGGGCCAGGCTGCGTGAGTATGCCTCCTCGCCATCATCATTATCTAGCCAAATAGTTGAGTACCCCAGTGTCCACATTTGTACGTGTATCTTGGGCAGGGATCTGGCGCCTTCTTCCTCGCTGGGATGGTCCAGCAGGCTGTGGGGAGCCCCAGATCTGGGCAGTTGGGCTGCTGCTCATGTTGCCCTGCTCCCCCTGTATGGCTGATGGTGCAGCAGCAGACAGTCCTGGTTGTGGATGTGGTCCTGGTGGTGGGGTTTGTTGCGCAGGCACTGGGTTTTCCTGAGAGGATTCTTCACCCATGCTTCTTGTAGGGGAAGAAGATGGGCCAGCC
This sequence comes from Dendrobates tinctorius, assembly GCF_039654945.1. NCBI lineage: Eukaryota > Metazoa > Chordata > Amphibia > Anura > Dendrobatidae > Dendrobates > Dendrobates tinctorius. Next base: position 59,862,473 of record NW_027361679.1, read on the forward strand.
ACCTCATCCCCTACAGGATCAATGATGGGCTCTGTATCTGAGCCAGTTCCTCTCTCCGTAAGGTTGGACTGAGTTCTGTTATGAAATAGAACAGAGCCAAAAATAAATCAATATTTTTGGCCCTGGAAAGTATCTGTGTAATGTGGTGTGAGGTATCTACTTACGGTCTCAGATCCAGAATAGGGGCGAGGAAGGAGAGGCGGTCATAATAGATGTATTTCCTCTTTATGTGGCCCGCATCACCACTCCTTGACCGCTGCTGATGTTCCCGCCTGTATTTGTCGCAGATGCTGTGCCAGCGTCTCATCACATCTTCCACTGCAATGTGACAGGAAATTTTCTCAATTTCACATATTTGATATGTCAAATTTGCTACCAGTAGCCTAGGCATGTGGCCTTCTAGGGTGTGCTTTCTACCCTGGGTGGCATATATAATTGGGGCATCCAGGCCAGATACACAGGGTCACAGTAGTTCATGTATCAAGTAACTACACTTACTAATTTGATAGGCTAGGAGGATGAGGAGCTTGTGGCCTGGGCCAAATGATGGCAGTGTAAAACCATTGGTCACATCAAAATCTAATCGCCTCATGATGGAAAAAAGTACAAGCACAGGAAGGGGGGGCTGATTCTATATGCATTTTTTGATGTGAGGTAATTTTAAACAGTTTTTGGGTTGTGCTTACTCAGTTGCTGCTGCTCCCCACGTGGCCGATCACCAAAATCGTGGAACATCTGGCGACATATGCGCCTCCATGACGCCTCCTTTCTTGCACGGTTGGCATAATGGGAATCACGTTGGTCCCAGATTTCCGGTCGCTCCTGCACTAGTACAATCAGCATCTCCACATTGAGGAAATATGGCACCATGATGCTGCAGAACTCCTTGGAGGCGTACTTCCTGGATGTCTGGAGCACTTTTTGAGCTTATTTGCATGTCTAAGCTTCCTGATGGATTGGCCCATTTCCTGTCACCTGCCAAAAGACCTGTGTATTTCTCGCAAGTCACACGTGTGGTCCGTGTGTAATCCGTATTTTTTGCGCACCCATAGACTTGCATTGGCGTACTACGCTGAGAATCGCAGCATGCTGCGATTGGCACGGAGCGTAGAATACGGATGAGAAATATACGGCTGGTGCGAGGGACCCCATAGAGAATCATTGGTCCGTGTCTAATGCGTGCTTTTAGCGCCTCTCACTCGGCCGTATTCCTTGCCAGTGTGACCCCGGCCTAAGAGTGCAGAAGCCACCACTATCAGGATCACGCTTCTTTAATTATAAGAAGTATTTTTCGGTGGTCCTGATGGCAGTGGCTGATGCACATTACAAATTTGTTGCCATTGACGTTGGTGCCTATAGCAGTACTGGGGATTCTCGGGTGTTGCAAACATCACAGATTGGTCAGCAAATTCTTTGAGATGGCGGAACGCTCCCAGCCCCAAGACCTTTGCCGGGTTCCACACATCCAGTACCTTTTGTGATGGTATCGGATGAGGTGTTTCCTTTAATGACAACCCTGCTGCGCCCATACCCACGAAGGGGACTGAACGCCCGGCAGAGGATTTTTAATTATCGGCTGAGTCGTGCACGAAGATATATGGAATGCACCTTCGGGATCATGACTAGTCAGTGGAGGATCTTTCACACTGCCATCCAGTTGGATCCTGACACCATTGACACTGTGATTAAGGCCTGCTGTGTACTCCACAACTACACTCGTGAGTACAGTACTGACGTAGATGTGGAGTACCAGCAGCCACAATTTAATCCAGTGCGCAATGCGGGAAGGCCATTCAACTTGGGTGTGCTTGTGAGAGAAACTTTTGCTGACTATTTTGCTGAAGGTGCCGTGCACTGGCAATACTCCTGTGCCGGTGTTGAGCGGCCTGAACAGCAGTGAAGGATGGATGGAGCAACACCAAAGAAGTACCCTTCATTTTGTTGAATATGGTTTAAAAATTGAATCTCACTTTGTCTTTTGATGTAATAAAAATTTTTAAATTCTAATTTCAGGTGTGTTACGTTTTTAATTGACTGGGTTGGTTCGGGAGCTCTGGCAGCGATCAGCTGACTCCGGGCATCCGGAAGGCAATCCAGGGTTGAGGCAAGGAGGCACGACATATTTCAACACAGGGTGCGTGTTACAATACACGCCAAGGTACAAGGCAATTTTCCAGGCAGGGTGTGTGGTAGGGGTTACACCATGGTCCAAGTAAAGGAGCGTGATAAGGGATACGCCAGTGTTCTAGCTAGGGAAAGGGCCTGCGCATGCTAGGCGGCACGCGAGGGTACAGGCGAGGGCCTATGCCTAACAAGAGGGCACGCAATGCACAGTGCTGAGACAGCGTGGGTTCAATGAAGCACAGAGCACGAATGGGGCACTTGCTAGATGGTCAGGCTGAGGGTCCGAAAGTAGGGAAACACTTTAGGTGAGCACGGCTGAGGCTCAACAGGCGGACACAGCTAAGTCAATGCCATGACACATATCCCCCATCACATAGTCACTTGCACATATACAATCAAACATATCCAACATAATATAGTCATGCACTCATATAGCCCTGACAAGAAAGTAGAACATCAAACAATTTTATTAACAAGCTATAAAGCATGACAAGCATACTCATTTATTCAAGATGGATACATAAATTATGTGACAAAAATTTGATGTTTGTGAATATCACATTTGTAGAGGACAATCATATGATAGATTTATATTTTGATACATACAGGACATTTAAGAGAGTTGGGAGACCTCTTTAGCATTGTCATTGTAATCACCAAGTATTTTCTCTCATTGGAGCATTCAACAGTATCAGCGCTCCTGCCAAAGTGCTGAGCGAGCCTTCAAAATATGGCTATTTTTCATAGAACAGAGGTAGAAAGGTTAACATTTAAACTAGAACGAACAGGGTGTCTACAAAACATAAGATTATAAGTACTGATACTCTGGTCAGTATCCGTACGCATATGATGACGGTTCTGAATTTAATGGGGCTGGTGTTGATGGTCCATTCCTTTGGGTTGGTCCAAAGTTTGAGGGCTGCTGGGGTGCTTGTGTGGGCCGGAAGAGTCCGAAAAGACCCATGAGGATGTTATTGTATGGTGCGATTGGGGCAGGGTCCTCCAAAGCTGTCAGACTCATCTGTGCCAGGCTCATAAAATTAGCTTAGTTACTCACCGATAACGGTGTTTCTCGGAACCCATGACAGCACCACGGAGAGAGGGGATCCGCCCTTCAGGGACAGGAACCTACAGAAAAAGGGCGGTACCTCTCCTCCGCCTTCAGTTGGTTACAGAGCATCAGAGGGTCTCCAGGTTAGTTAGACAACAGAAATATATACACAATATTATAATACTGCTTACTTATCAAAGCACCGTGCCTAATCGGAAACACTCTACTAACAGTAACACGTGCTCACCATACTCGTGAAGGGGAGGGGAATAAGTGGGTGCTGTCATGGGTTCCGAGAAACACCGTTATCGGTGAGCAACTAAGCTATTCTCTCTCACCCATGACAGCACCACGGAGAGAATTACAGAGATTGGTAGCTTAGGGAGGGACCACTGCCTGAAGGACCCTTCTCCCGAAGGTCAGGTCAGATGTAGAGGCTAGATCTAATCTATAGTGCCTAAAAAAAGGTTGAAGGTGATGACCAGGTGGCCGCCTTACAGGTTTGTTCTATTGATACCTCAGATCTTTCAGCCCATGAGATCGCCATTGCCCTTGTGGAATGAGCTCTCAACCCCTCTGGGATGGTATTCCCGCTGGATGAATATGCCAGGGCAATCGCATCCCTTATCCACCTTGCCAGGGTACTCTTGGATGCTTTGAGCCCCTTCCGAGGACCCTGGAAACATACAAAGAGAGAGCCTTCCTTCCTACACTTTTTGGTGGCCTCTAAGTACTGTACTAGGCACCTTTTAACATCTAAAGTGTGGAACTTTTCTTCCCCCTTATTTTTTGGATTTGGGCAGAAGGAAGGACTACCTCCTGGGACCTGTGAAAATGTGATGACACTTTAGGTAAATAGGCTGGGTCAGGTTTTAAGATGACTATCCTCTAGAATTTTTGTAAAAGGGGGCCCCGCTGACAAGGCTTGAATATCGCTCACTCTTCGGACTGATGTTAGTGCCACCGGAAGCACAGTTTTAAGAGATAGGATTTTTAGGGGTGCCGAGTGAATTGGTTCAAACGGAGGGCCTGTCAGTGTTGAAAGTACAAGATTCAGGTCCCATGATGGTAATCTTTGACTGGCTATTGGCCTAGATCTGGTTGCGGCTTTAATAAACCGTGCTACCCAGGGGTCACCTGCCACATCATGGTTATAGAGGGCGCCTAATGCCGCTATTTGTACTTTTAATGTGTTGACCGCCAGACCCTGTTCTAGGCCCTCTTGTAGAAATTCTAGGATCTTATCAATCTGAACCCCGTCCTGAACCTTTGCCCTAGAAGTGGATAGAAATTTTTTCCATGTTCTGCCATAAGCTCTCATTGTAACCGGTTTCCTACTCTTTTGTAGTGTAGTTATCAGGTTTTCTGAAAAACCCCTGTCCCTCATCAGTGCCCTTTCAAATTCCATGCTGTTAAATGGAGGTTCGGTGCCTGAGGATGTAGCACTGGGCCCTGCGATAGCAGGTCCGGGAGATCCGGTAGGACCCATGGGTTGGTTACGGAGAGCATTCTTAGCCAGGAAAACCAGGTTCTTTTGGGCCAGAAGGGGGCTATCAGTATCATTCTCGCCCTGTCCTCCCTGACTTTCTTTAGGACTGCTGGAATGAGCATGATTGGGGGAAAGGCATATGTTAGATTCTGTGTCCATGGGAGCATAAATGCGTCCAGAGTTAGAGGATTCCCCCTGGGATCTAGGGAGCAGAAGGCGTCTACTTTTTTGTTTTTGAAGTCGGCGAACAGATCTACGTCTGGGGTCCCCCACATTTTTACAATCTGCCGAAAAATGGACTGCTTTAGTACCCATTCCCCCTGTCGTAATTGGGTGCGGCTCAGAAAATCTGCCCTTTGATTCTCTGTACCGCGGATGTGTAGGGCTGTCAGAGATAACAGGTTTGCCTCCGCTAGTTTGAGGATTTTGGCGGATGTGTCCATTAGGGCTCAGGACCTGGTTCCCCCCTGGTGATTTATATAGGCCACTGTGACCCGATTGTCCGAAAGGATACGGACATGGTGGTTCTGGAGTAGGGGTAGGAAGTGTGTTAGGGCATAGCCTACTGCTAGAAGCTCCTTTTGATTTGAGGAGGCTCTTAATTCTTGATTTCCCCATTCGCTCTGAGTCACCTCGTTGTTCATGTGCGCTCCCCATCCTGTGGGACTGGCATCTGTTGTCACTGTGTGTTATATTTGGTGCCCAGGGGATCCCTTTGGACAGGTTCTCCTGGTTTCCCCACCAAGCTGGGAATGAATAGTGCTTGAATTTAGGGTAATGCGACCCTCTAGGTGTCCCCCTATTACTGCCTGGTTGGCCAATACGTCCCACTGGAGATTTCTCGTGTGTAACTGAGCCCATTGAACTGCTGGTAGGCAGGCAGATAGTGAACCCAACAGTGACATGGCCTTCCTTAGTGTCATGGAGGGATTTTGGATTGCTCTTGCTGTAATTTGAGCGATCTTCTCCATTTTGTGGTCTGGGAGGCGACACTCCTGAATGTTTGAGTCTAGTGTTAGGCCCAAGAATTCTTGTACCCTGCTGGGCTCCAATCTTGATTTTTTTAGATTTAGAAGCCAGCCCAGGTCTTGTAGAGTGTTCATCACCCTGTCTCTCTGTTCCCTGCATTTTTGAGCCGAGCTGCCCGCTATTAGGAAATAGTCTAGATACAGGATTATTATTATATCTTGTTCCCTTATATGAGCCATCATTTCCGCTACTATTTTGGTGAATACTCGCGGGGCTATCGATATTCCGAACGGCAGGGCTCTGTACTGGAACTCTTTCACCTTGCCTTTTATTGAGACGGCTAACCTCAGATACTTCCTGGAGTCTTTGTGGATAGGGACGTGATAATAAGCGTCGCTGAGGTCCAACACCGTAATGTAGCAGTTTGGGAACAGGACTTTGGTGGTAGATTTGATCGACTCCATTTTGAAGCTCTGGTTCTTGACGTATTTGTTTAGCTTTCTCAGATTTATAATTGTACGAAAGGTGCCATCTGGTTTGGTCACTAGAAAAAGGGGGGAGTAGAACCCTCTGCCCATATCCTGCAGGGGAACCTCCTGTAGGACTCCTTTTTTTACTAGGCCTAGAACCTCGCTTTCTAGCGCTTCCTGTTCTCGCATGCTGGATCTCAGCGGCGTTGTTACATATTTTTGAGGCGGGATAGAAAAAAAGTATATCCTTAGGCCTTCCTGGATTAGGTTTATTATCCATGGGTTTGTTGAAATTCTCCTCCAGGCTGGAAGGAAAAAAGATAACCTTCCCCCCACCCTTGGCGTACTGTCACTTGCAGGGCTTTTTGTCCCGGGGAGAGTTATTAAAGAAGAAGCCTCTATCTCTTCTTTTATCATCCCACTTTTGTTCTCTTGGTGGTCTTCTCTGAAAAAACCTCCTATTCCGAAAGGGTCTTTTAAATGCCGCTGGCCCTAAATTTGGGAATCCTTTTTTCTTGTCCCCTGCTTGCTGGAGGATGTCATCTAACGTTTCCCCAAAAAGGAATTTTCCTTCACAGGGGATGGAGCATAATTTCATTTTGGTCTGTAGGTCCCCTGGCCAACTTTTAAGCCATAGTGTCCTACGGGCCGCGTTTGAAAGTGCTGCTGTTTTGGATGATAGTCTGACTGAATCGGCAGATGAGTCTGCTAGGAATGCAGCCGCTCCCCTTATTACTGGGATAGAATCTAAAATTTTATCTCTAGGTGTCCCTTCCCTCAGCTGTTTCTCAAGTTGGTCCACCCATACCATTAGGGCTCTTGAGGTACATGTCGCCGCTATCGCTGGCCTGAGGTTACCACCTGCAGACTCCCAAGCCCCCTTTAGAAAGGTATCCGCCTTCTTATCTAGGGGGTCCCTGAGGGTGCCCATGTCCTCAAAGGGAAGGGCGAATTTCTTTGAGGCTTTAGCAACTGCTGCATCGAGTTTCGGGGCTCTATCCCAAGACGTGGATGCCTCCTCCTCAAAGGGATATTTCCTTTTAAGGGAAGGGACCGTAGTATTTTTCCTATCTGGCTTATCCCATTCCCTTTTGATTAGACCCTTGATGATTTCGTTTAGTGGAAATACTCTCCGTTTTTTCTGGCCTAGCCCCCCGAACATTATGTCCTGGACTGTCTTATCCGGCCTCGGGTCCAATACCCCCATGGTAGACCTTACAGCTTTCACCAGTTTGTCTACCTCTTCTAGGGGAAAACAATGGCGCCCTCCTGTTTCCTCGTCTGAGGAGTCGGATTCTGAGGATTTAGACGAGATTTCCCCTTATGTGGAAGAATCTGACTGGGAGGATTCTACCGTGTCTTTTTTCCTCGTTTTATCCTTATGTTTAAGGGATTCGAGGGCACTCTGGACCTCTGATTTAATTGCGTCCCTTAGGTCAGATGCGAAATCCGGAGTCTCCTGAATTTCTTTTGTACAGGACTCGCATAGTTTTTTCTCCCATGATACCGGTAGGGGTTTAGTGCAAGTGGGACATTCCCTGTTGTTCTTTTTAGCCTTCTTCTTTCCCTAATAAGGGAGAGGGATTGCATTACAAGGGTGACATTCACAAAGATCACTTACCCCAAAAAAGGCGCGCGGCTGCAGGTACCGGTTCGGGAGACCGAGTCAGGTCCTGTATAGGCTGATCTCCTGGTGGCGTTTTGCTCCTCGCTGCTGACGTGCTACGCCGCGTGGAGTGACTGCTGTAACGGCACTCTGTTTCGTTCCTTTTGTCGGTGGTGGTGTTGGTGGTGCTGCTGCTGTTTCAGCTGATGCCTCTGCTCCTGTTGCTGGTCGCTATCCTCCATGATTAGGATCGCTTCCAGACAGGAGTTTCTGCCCCTCACCTTTTTTAAATTTAGCGCCGCGTGACGTCACCGCTCCCCCTGCACGCGCTGGTCGGGAAGCGCGCTCCTGCGCATGCTCCTGGTTCCGGGACCCGGAAGTCGCAGGTCTACTTCTTGGGCAGCGGCCATCTTGGTACTCTCCGTACCATGGCGCTGCCCACGCTGCACCGGGTCCCGCTGAGCCCCAATCTCCTTTCCGGAGCGGCGACTCCGGCGTCTCTCTCCCCCCCGCTCACCCGGCAGCCCGCATCAGCCCCGGCGGTGGCGGCTTCGGGCACCGCACCTGCCGCGACAGGGGCCTCCCCGCTGCCGATAGCCGGACAGGCCGTCCCCGGACTCCTGGATGCACAGGTACCATCCTGTGGGTCCCTCCGTCAGGGACAGGAACCCAACTGAAGGCGGAGGAGAGGTACCGCCCATTTTCTGTAGGTTCCTGTCCCTGAAGGGCGGATCCCCTCTCTCCGTGGTGCTGTCATGGGTGAGAGAGAAAAATAGACTGCCCTTCCGGCGTCAGTGAGCGAGCCTTATTAGCTATCGTTAAGACAAAAAAGTCAAAGACATCCTCTGAAGTTGTTTTTTTGAACAACTCCAGTGTCTCTGTTGCGGCTTTGACCGTTTTATCCTCAATTTGTATTTTTTTTTGTTTTTTCTTGTTTGGCTCACATGTCACCGGATAGGCAGTTCTTTCGATACCAACCGCTTCTGCGGAGACATCTGCTCCAGCGGCTGCAGATGGGCCAGTGGCTTCAGATGGGCAAGCAGCAGATGAATAAGTTGCCCCAGCAGAAGCGGTTGCTACCGATGGCGAAGATCTGTCAACAGCTCCAGAGGAACCTGCCCCATCTTCGGATTTGTCCTCTGCAGGACAAATGTTCCCGTGAGTACTGTTGAAAAAAAAAAAATGTTTCAACGCTGTGTATGACCAACAGTTTATAAGCCTAAAAAAAGAATTAGTTACCTCCGCAATGTACGGCTGGTTACAAGGAACTGCAGCTCTTCGAAGAAAGGGAAATTGTGCCTCCTAGGTGGTGAAGATCCACTTTTCTGCAAGTTTGCCATGTATTTATGAAATCGATCCCTAACGGACCGCCACCTCTGCTTCAAATCTTTCTCTGCAAAAAGCAAAAAAGAAAACAAATTAATTCACTATCCCTTTCTTATCAAATGGAATCAAATGTGCACAATAACATTATAATTACCGATTTGCAACTGCTTGGAACTTGGGAATGAATGCCATTCCGGGTACAGGTCGACAAATATCTTGTTCCAGCAGATTTCTTTAAAGTACCGATCTTTAAAACTGTCCTCGGCCTGGTCGCATATTGTGGGATATTCACATACCTACAATGTATAGAATTATGTTATTACATACTATAGTAAACCTGCAATTTATTTCATAAACCTATTTCAAAATCTTCTTATGTTAAACCCCTACTCATAATACAGCCATAAACCATACAGCCATTTATAACCCTAAAGTAACCCTAATGGCCACACATCGTGGTTCGGGAGGGAAGTAGTGACAGTTTATAAATGCAATGTTATGCAGGTGTTAATAGGTTTGCGTTTGTGCAAACCTGATCTTTGTAAACATTACAAACACAAAAGGGACCATTTAGCAAAGCAATTTTTTGGGTAATTTGCATGGAGTACACGAATACCTCATATCTGTTGGGTAAACCACTATATGTGTGAAATGCAGAGGTAAGAAAGGAAAGAGCACAGTTTGATTATCAATGGCCAAATTGTTTGGTGAATTGGAACTTGAGGGGTTTAAATTTGAGCTCATAGCATAGCCTATGACGCTCTCAGGGTCCAGACGTGTGACTGTGCTAAATTGTGTCGCTGTAGGTACGACGGTGCAAATGCCAATACATACACTTTTGCCCTATTATGTAGATGGGGTCAAAATTGTTTGGTGAATTGGAACTCGTGGGGTTAAAATTTCGCCTCACAACATAGCCTATGACGCTCTCGGGGTCCAGACGTGTGATTGTGCTAAATTTAGCTGCGACGGTGCAGATGGCAATCCCGGACATACACACATACATAGAAACATACACACATTGAGCTTTATAAAGTTAATATAAAGTTAATATGTAGCCCCCCAAAATATTATTTTGACGTGGGTTACCCCCATATTTTAGGGCCAGAAAGGCTATGCAGAAAGTTGCGGCCTAATATCCCTAGCCTGGGAAAGGGGACCTGGCTTTTAACCCCTTTCCTAGGTTGTACATATCAGGCCGCAGCTGTCTGCGTAGGCTTTCTGGTCCTAAAATATGGGGGGACCCCAACGTCATTATTTTGTTTTTTGAGGCCATTGTTTTAGAGCCAGATAAGCTGCGCAGACAGCTGTGGCCTGATATGTACAACCTGGGATGGGGTTAATATCCAGGTCCCCTTTCCCATACTTTATCTGGCTTTAAAAAAAGGGCCTCAAAAAACAAAATAATGACGTGGGGGTCCCCCAATATTTTAGGGCCAGAAAGCCTACGCGTACAGCTGCGGCCTGATATGTACCACCTGGGAAAGGGGACCTGGCTATTAACCCCTTTCCCAGGTTGTACATATCAGGCCGCAGCTGTCTGCGTAGGCTTTCTGGCTCTAAAAAAAGGGGGACCCTCCAAAAAAAATTGACGTGGGGTCCCCCATATTTTAGGGCCAGAAAGGCTACGCAGACAGTTGCGGGCTGATATTCATAGCCTAGGAAGGGGTCATGGATATTGCCCCCCCGGCTTCAAATATCAGCACGCAGCTGACCCAGAAATGGCACATCAATAAGATGCGCCAATTCCGGCACTTAGCCCCTCTCTTCCCACTCCCGCTCTGCGGCGGCGGGATGTGGGTGTCATGGGAAGCCTAGGTAACTTTAGGCTGAAACCCCGGGGCCCCTGCGGTGTCCCTCAGACTAGGGGAAACCCTGTCTGTCCCTCAACCCAGGGTTTACACTGAAGGTGAGCCTACCTGGGCCTCCACCCTGTCCTTGTCTCCTGTCCAGCCCTAAGCTGAACCCACCACCCTCCACCCAGTGAGGAGACCAAGCACCAGACCCACAAATAAGTATGGACAGGGATAACGGAAATGCACCACACCGCGTACACACAGGGGAATACAGTAATGTGCAAGGGCAACCAAATAATACAACACAGGGAGGCAAAATGGCAACAATGGAATATACTACACCAGCAACCGTATGCTCCTTAGACCACCACTCCAGACCGGCATCGCTTAGCACAAGGCAAGAGCTATAGTCGGCGATGCCCATAGTCACACAGGGCAATTTAAAGACAGAGGGCGTGGCTAAGCCCTCAGCCAGACTGACAGCCTGGTAAACCCAATCCAAGCCGGATCAGAAGACCAACCAGCGCCGCTGAGAACCATGTGGTAGGATGGGGCATTACCGCTGTCTGCCGGACACCCTGGTGCGAACAGTGTCCGACATGACAGTACCCCGCCTTCTACGAGGGACCCCAGGAACCTCACAATGTCGAGGAACCGGCTTGTCCAGATGGCGGCGATGAAACCCTGTAATCAGTCGGTCCGCATGTATGTCTGAGGCCGGCACCCAAGTCCTCTCCTCAGGACAATAGCCACGCCAGGTACTGTAGAGTGCGACGCACTACCCGAGAGTCAACCACCTTGGACACCTCAAACTCCAACGTGCCATCCACCAAGACGGGAGGTGGTGGCACGGGAGAAACATCAACAGCACCCACGACTTTCTTAAGTAACGACTTGTGAAACACATTATGTATCTTGTATATGGCAGGTAACTCTAAATGAAATGCCACAGGGTTGATAATTGCGGAGATCCTAAATGGACCAATGAACCTGGGCCCCAACTTAAGCGATGGTATTTTGAGTTTGATGTTCCTTGTAGACAACCACACCCAATCACCCACACACAGGTCCGGACCAGGCACACGTCTACCGTCAGCCACACGTTTATACCTAGAACCTACATTCAGCAAGCGCTGCTTTACTCTCCTCCAAACGGATGACAATTGTGCTCCCAACTGGTCCACCTCAGGGACGCCCACAGAGCTCCCTTGGCGCAAGGTACAGAATTGGGGATGTTGACCATAAACACAAAAGAAAGGAGATTCCCCAGACGATTCCTGATAATGATTGTTTATCGCGAATTCAGCCAGAGGAAGAAACGCCGACCACTCTTCCTGATTGTCAGACACAAAACAGCGTAAGTATTGTTCCAGGTTTTGGTTCATACGCTCAGTCTGCCCATTCGACTGAGGATGGAAAGCCGATGAATGAGACAATTTAATCCCTAGGCATGAACAAAAAGCTTTCCAAAATTTTGCCACAAATTGTGTACCTCTATCAGATACAATGTCAGACGGGACACCATGAAGTCTGACCACCTCGCGAATAAATACCTGAGCAAGGGTCTTCGCATTGGGCAAAGATGGAAAAAGCAACGAAATGCGACATTTTAGAGAACCGATCAACTATTACCAGAATGACCGTGTACCCAGCCGAGGAGGGCAAATCCGTAATGAAATCCATGGAAATCTCAGTCCATGGCTTACTGGGCACACAGAGAGGATGCAATGTGCCAGCAGGACGGGAGCGTGGTGTCTTGGCCCGTGCGCACGTGGTACAGGCTGACACATATGAGGCCACGTCCTGCCGGATTTTGGGCCACCAAAAACGACGTGATACAAGTTCCAGAGTGCCCTTAACTCTTGGGAGACCCGCCAGGACAGTATCGTGATGTTCCCCTAACACTTTTAAGCATAGGTGTAGTGGCACAAATGATTTATTAGGAGGCAGATCCGGCGGTACCTCCTCCTGAGCATCAGCAATCTCTGCCTCAACCTCTGTCGTGAGAGCCGAGACCACAACTCCCTTTTGGAGGATAGGCACCGGATCCTCAAGTGGCTCTCCACCCGGAAAACATCTGGACAAGGCGTCCGCCTTAGTTTTCTTAGAACCTGGTCGGTATGTCAGAAAAAAATAGAACCGGGTGAAGAATAACGCCCAGCGAGCCTGTCTGGGGGACAGGCGTTTAGCAGACTCTAAATAAAGCAGATTCTTATGGTCTGTTATAACAGTAATCTGATGGACAGCCCCCTCCAAGAAGTGTCACCATTCCTCAAATGCCAACTTGATGGCCAACAATTCCGTTACCAATATCATAATTACGCTCGGCCGGTGACAGTTTCTTGGAGAAGTAGGCACACGGATGCAATTCGCCCAAGGATGGACCCTGAGACAGTACCGCCCCCACTCCAACCTCAGATGCATCCACCTCCATGGTAAATGGTAGGGAGACATCAGGCTGAACCAGGATGGGAGCTGAAGCAAAACTGTTTTTGAGGAATTCAAACGCGCGCACAGCAGCCTCAGACCAGTCAGAAAAATTGGTACCTTTTTTAGTCATGTCGGTGAGCGGGTTAGCAATCATAGAAAAATTCTTAATAAATTTCCTATAATAGTTAGAAAAGCCCAGGAATCGCTGAAGCGCCTTGAGATTATCAGGCCGATCCCACTGCAGCACCGCTTGCACCTTAGCGGTGTCCATTTTAAACCCGGAAATTACATAACCCAAGAAAGGTATTTCTTGGACGACAAATACACATTTCTCAAGCTTGGCATAGAGCTTGTTTTCCCTGAGCAACTGCAACACCTGCCTAACATGCTCTATGTGTGCATCACGGTCGCGTGAGTAAATAAGAATGTCATCAAGGTATATAATAACAAATTTCCCCAAGAGATGAGAAAAGACATCATTTATGAAATGTTGAAATACTGCTGGCGCGCTCGTCAACCCAAAAGGCATCACCAAATTCTCAAAATGACCCTCAGGGGTATTAAATGCAGTCTTCCATTCATCCCCTTGACGGACTCTTGAGATTGTACGCCCCCCTGAGGTCAAGCTTCGAAAACCATCTGGCACCAGACACCTGGTTGAACAAATCAGGTATCAGTGGCATCGGGTAGGGGCCCACGAACCGTAATCTGGTTGAGTTCCCTGAAATCCAGACACGGGCGTAAACCGCCATCTTTCTTCTTGACAAAGAAGAACCCCGCCGCCAATGGAGATGATGAAGGCCTGATGTGCCCTTTGCTTAGACTTTCTGCAATGTATTCTTTGAGAGCTTGCCTCTCCGGACCTGAGATATTAAACATCCTGGCTTTTGGTAACTTGTCCCCCCGGTTTTAACCTAATAGCACAGTCATAGGGTCGGTGCGGTGGCAGCTCTGAACAACCTCTTTCAGAAAATACATCAGCAAAGTCCAGCAGTGGCTCCGGGATGCTGGGAGTCACAGCGGAGATACACATGGCCAGACAACTCTCCTGGCAGTATTTGCTCCACTGAATTATATCCTGGGTTTTCCAATCAATCACCGGATTGTGCACAGACAACCATGGAAACCCCAGAACTACCTGAGCAGGTAAATTACTGAGCACCTTACATGTTACCCGCTCAGAGTGTAGGACCCCAATGTGGAGTTTTACATCAGCCACAAACTCTTTAATCTCCCCTTGTGAGAGAGGGGAGGCATTGATGGTAACCAACCGGATAGGATTAGGCAGCGTCTCCACCTTAATTCCCACAGTACGCGCAAACTTTTCATCAATGAGATTAGCGGCTGAACCACTATCTACAAATACAGTAATTGACAGCTCTTGGCCCCCGATAACTACCTTGGCAGGGAGCATACACTGGGAGACCACCACGGAGGATATGCAAAGGCTCAGACTAGACTCCTCCAAATCCTCTGAGCCTAGCAGTTTTCCGCCGGCATGTCTTTCTTAGGTACCAGGGGGCAAGCATTAATAAAATGTCCTTTTTTGCCACAAAAAAAACAGACCCCTTGCTTTCTGGGCAAGGGACATTTATGCTTGTTATTATGTGTATGTGATATACCAGCGATCTGCATAGGTTCCACGGATTCACCTGAGGCAACCTCACCAGAGACTGCCCCTCCCCCCACAGGCAATGTCTCCTGCGACCTCTGCCGAAAGTGGCGATCAATGCGTACTACAAGCACCATAGCAGCCTGCAGAGAAGCGGGAGTCTCATACATTAGCAGAGCTTGTTTAACCCTTTCAGAAACCCCATGCAAAAATTGACTCCTTAGTGCAGGGTCATTCCATTGCGTATCCACAGCCCAGCGACCAAATTCAGTACAGTAATCCTCCGCCAGTCGCTCACCCTGAAGTAGAGAGCGTATTTTAGATTCTGCTAATGCCAGTCTGTCAGGATCGTCATAGATTAAACCCAGAACAGAAAAAAAAAAAAGGTCTACGGACTCAAATGCTGGTGAATCAGAAGTTAGTGAAAACGCCCATGCTTGTGGGCCACCACCCAGCAAGGAAACTACCAAGCCCACACGCTGAGCCTCATTTCCTGAGGCGAGAGGACGCATGCGAAAATACAATTTGCAGGATTCACGAAATACAACGAACTTACAGCGATCACCAGAAAATCGTTCAGGGAGAGGTAACTTGGGTTCAGCTGCCCTGACTGCTGCCTCAGTTTGCACAGCAGGAACTGAGAGGCCTTGTTGCTGGACCGCCCCCTCAGTTCAGTGACCTGTATGGACAGAGCCTCCAACTGCTTGGTTATGGAGACTATAGGATCCATGGTAAATAATTCCTCTTTTTTTTTTTCTCTCTTTGGGCTGACTATAATGTCATGGGAAGCCTAGGTAACTTTAGGCTGAAACCCCGGGGCCCCTGCAGTGTCCCTCAGACTAGGGGAAACCCTGTCTGTCCCTCAACCCAGGGTTTACACTGAAGTTGTGCCTGCCTGGGCCTCCACCCTGTCCTTGTCTCCTGTCCAGCCCTAAGCTGAACCCACCACCCTCCACCCAGTGAGGAGACCAAGCACCAGACCCCACAAATAAGTATGGACAGGGATAACGGAAATGCACCACACCGCGTACACACAGGGGAATACAGTAATGTGCAAGGGCAACCAAATAATACAACACAGGGAGGCAAAATGGCAACAATGGAATATACTACACCAGCAACCGTATGCTCCTTAGACCACCTCTCCAGACCGGCATCGCTTAGCACAAGGCAAGAGCTATAGTCGGCGACGCCCATAGTCACACAGGGCAATTTAAAGACAGAGGGCGTGGCTAAGCCCTCAGCCAGAATGACAGCCTGGTAAACCCAATCCAAGCCGGATCAGAAGACCAACCAGCGCCGCTGAGAACCATGTGGTAGGATGGGGTATTACCGCTGTCTGCCGGACACCCTGGTGCGAACAGTGTCCGACATGACAGTGGGGTAATAAAGGGGTTAATGCCACCTTTGATTGACAGGTGACATTAACCCCGGTTAATAATGGAGAAGCATCAATAAGACGGCGATCCATTATTAAACCCATAGAAAAATGTAACAAAAAAAAAAAACAATAAAAAAATTTTTTAATGAAATAAAAAACATTGTTTTTGACAAATATATTTTATTAGACGCTCAATCCGATTCAATGCTCTCAATCACCTAGAGAAAAATTTAAAAAACAAACCAATTATATACCTACCGTTCCGTCGCAGTCCATTAAACGAGTCTCCCACGACGATCTGCCATGAAGAACAGTCACATCAGGAGATGTGACCATTCTCCATGGCTGCAGAAACACACTGACAAGAGCTAAGCTCCTGCAGTGTGTACTGCGCATGCGCAAGAGTTTACCGGAGTTCATTGTCTCCGGTACTCTCGCTTTACGGCATTGCTGTGTGGGAATTTTCTCACGCAGCTGAGAGCCAGAAAGCGAGGTCCCAGAGTGACAGAACTCCGGGAAACTCGGCGATACACTGCAGAAGCACCGCTCCTGCTTGTGTATCGCCCGAGTACAGCAGAGATCACCGCGGGACACTCGTTTTTTGGATTTCTGCGGACAGGGAGTATTTTGGTGCTTTTTTTAGTTTATTTTTTCCCTAGGTGACCAAGGGCTTCGGGGGAACAAGATGTGCTGTATGTGGTGAGTATGTATTCTATGTTGTATGTCATGTCTGTCATGTATACATGTGTTGTATGTCATATATGTGTTTTGTGTTACATGTTTTCACACTTTATTGTGCTCGGTCGCCCCAGGGACTACATCCTATAGGAGGATGGGAGCAGGAGTCCCATGCGGCGATTGAGCACAATAGGGGGCCTACCGTCGCATGGACACTCAGGACGCACACAGACTGACGCACAGACAGACACACACACACAGACAGACGCACACACAAACATACATACCAAATCTATCACACGCCCTACATCAATGTCCATGCGGCGGTATTCCATGGCGACGTCTTCTTCCCTATACTACACTCCGCCCACACACTTCCTCTTCCTTCTACAGCGGTTTTGACAGCAAAAACCGCAGATCTTTTTTCATCTGCGGTTTTGCTGCGGAATACAGTGACTCAATGCAAGTCAATGGGTGCAAAACCGCTGCAGAACCGCTAAAATAATTGACATGCTGCGGGAAAAAAAGGACGTGTTTTCCGCAGCGTGTGTACAGCGGCTTTGCAAACCCATAGACTTACATGGCAATGTACACTGTCTGCGGAACTGCAGCGGATCCGCAGTACCCAAACCACTGCGGATCCGCAGCAGAATCCGCAGAGTGTGCACATAGCCTTAAAATATGCACAAATGGTTACTACATGTAACCCACATAAATGAGAACAGCAAAATCTGTACCGTACATTTAAAGTATGCTGATGTCTGGGTATAGTAAATGAACATAACCATAAGTATCATGACCATACTTCCTCACCCCTGATGAAGTCACGACGGTGATAATACGCATCGGGTTATGGGAATGGCTCTCTGTCCATTTATTCTAGTGTATTTTCTATGAGCACTGATGTTCTGTGAGCATGTCCTGCCTTAATACAGCTTGGGTTGGTAAAGTATGATGTGGGTATGGACACATTTATGGTTATTTGCTTAACCCCTTCCTGACATGAGATGTACTATCCCGTCCATGGGACCCGGGCCCCTATGACCATGGACGGGATAGTACGTCTACCGCGATCAGCGGCGCCCACATGGTGAGCGCCGCTGATCGCGGCCGGGTGTCAGCTGATTATCACAGCTGACACCCGGCACAATGTGTCAGGGGCAGTCACGGACCGCCCCCGACACGTTAACCCCTTGTACACCGCGATCAAACACGATCGCAGTGTACCGGGAGTTAAAGGGAAGCTTCGGCAGGGAGGGGGCTCCCTCCGTGCTTCCCTGAGCCCCCCACGGCAGCGCAATGTGCAGCGCTGCTGCGGGGGGGCTCCTTTCCTGCAGGCCCCCGAATCCAAGATGGCGACGGGGGCCTGCAGGAAGCTGGCTTCCTCAGTGCCTGCAAAGCGCAGGCATGAGGAAGCCTTCTGCACTGCCTGTGACAGATCGCTGATCTGTCACAGTGATCTGTGATGTGACAGATCAGCGATCTGTCACAGGACAGTGATGTCCCACCTGGGACTATTTAATAAAGTAAAAAAAAAAATAAAAAAAATGTGTTAAAATAAATTTAAAAAAATCGCGAAAAAAAAAATATATTCCCCCAAATAAATCCATTTTTTAGAAATAAAAAAAAAAACAATAAAAGTACACATATTAGGTATCGCCTTGTCCGTAACGACTCGCCCTATAAAACTGTCCCATTAGTTAACCCCTTTAGCGAACCCCTTAAAAAATAAAAAGAAAAAACGAAGCAAAAAATAATGATTTATTATCATACCGCCAAACAAAAAGTGTAATAACGCGCGATCAAAAAGACGCATATAAATATCCATGGTACCGCTGAAAACGTCATCTTGTCCCGCAAAAAACGAGCTGCCACACAGCATCATCCGCAAACAAATAAAAAAGTTATAGCTTGCAGAATAAAGCGATGCAAAAATAATTATTTTTTATATAAAATAGTTCTCATTGCATAAAACCGACAAAACATAAAAAAAGACCTAAATAAGGTATCTCTGTAAGCGTACTGACCCGAAGAATAAAACCGCTTTATCAATTTTATCGCACGCGGAACGGTGTAAACGCACCCCCCCAAAAGAAATTCATGAAACGCTGGTTTTTGTTCATTCGGCGTCCCAAAAATCAGAATAAAAAGCGATCAAAAAATGTCACGTGCCCGAAAATGGTACCAATAAAAACGTCAACTCGTCCCGCAAAAAATAAGACCTCAAATGACTCGGTGGGTCAAAATACGGAAAAATTAGGGCTCTCAATATGTGGTGATGCAAAAACTATTTTTACAATAAAAAGCGTCTTTTAGCGTGTGACAGCCGCCAAACATAAAAACCGCCATAAATAGTAAATCAAACTCCCCGTTATCACCCCCTTAGTTAGGGAAAAATAATAAAATAAAAAAAATGTATTTATTTCCATTTTTCCATTAGGTTCAGGGTTAGGCTAGGGTTAGGGCTGAGATTAGGGTTAGGGGTGTGTTGGGGTTCGGGTTGGAGTTAGAATTGGGGGGTTTCCACTGTTTGGGCACATCAGGGGCTCTCCAAATGCAACATGACGTCTGATCTCAATTCCAGCCAATTCTGAGTTGAAAAAGTCAAATGGTGCTCCTTCCCTTCCAAGCTCTGCCATGCGCCCAAACAGTGTTTTACCCCCACATGTAGGGTATCAGCCTACTCAGGTCTAATTGCAAAACAATTTTTGGGGTCCAATTTCTCCTGTTACCCTTAGGAAAATAAAAAATTGGGGGCAAAAATATCATTTTTGTGGAAAAAATGATTTTATTTTCACGCCCGAGCGTTATAAACTTCTGTGAAGCACTTGGGGGTTCAAAGTGCTGACCACAGATCTAGATAAGTTCCGTGGGGGGCCTAGTGTCAAAAATGGGGTCACTTGTGGGGAGTTTCAATAGTTTAGGCACATCAGGGGCTCTCCAAACGCACATGACACCCGCAGACCATTCCATCAAAGTCTGCATTCCAAAATGTCACTGCTTCCCTTCCGAGCCCAGACGTGTGTCCATACAGTAGTTTCCTCCCACATATGGGGTGTCAGCGTACTCATGACAAATTGGACAACAACTTTTGGGGTCCAATTTCTCCTGTTACCCTTGGAAAAATAAAAAAATTGGGGACTAATTGATCATGTTTGTGGAAAAAATACGATTTTTTTATTTTCATGCCCGGGCATTATAAACTTCTGTGAAGCTCTTGGGGGTTCAAAGTGCTCACCACACATCTAGATAAGTTCCTTAGGGGGTCTCGTTTCCAAAATGGTGTCATTTGTCGGGGGTTTCCACTGTTTAGGTACATCAGGGGCTTTCCAAAGGCAACATGACACCCGCAGACCATTCCATCAAAGTCTGCATTCCAAAACGTCACTACTTCCCTTCCGAGCTCTGACGTGTATCCATACAGTAGTTTTCTCCCACATATGGGCTGTCAGCGTACTCATGACAAATTGGACAACAACTTTTGGGGTCCAATTTCTCCTGTTACCCTTGGGAAAATGAAAAAATTGGGGACTAATTGATCATGTTTGTGGAAAAAATACGATTTTTTTATTTTCATGCCCGGGCATTATAAACTTCTGTGAAGCCCTTGGGGGTTCAAGGTGCTCACCACACATCTAGATAAGTTCCTTAGGGGGTCTCGTTTCCAAAATGGGGTCATTTGTGGGGGGTTTCCACTGTTTAGGTACATTAGGGGCTCTCCAAAGGCATCATGACACCCGCAGAACATTCCCTCAAAGTCTGCATTCCAAAACGTCACTACTTCCCTTCCGAGCCCCGACGTGTGTCCATACAGTAGTTTTCTCCCACATATGGGGCGTCAGCATACTCAGGACAAATTGGACAACAACTTTTGGGGTCCAATTTCTCCTGGTACCCTTGGGAAAATAAAAAAATGGTGACTAAAAGATCATGTTTGTGGAAAAAATACGAATTTTTTATTTTCACGCCCGGGCGTTATAAACTTCTGTGAAGCACTGGGGGGTTCAAAGTGCTCACCACACATCTAGATAAGTTCCTTGGGGGGTCTAGTTTACAAAATGGTGTCATTTGTGGGGGGTTTCCACTGTTTAGGTACATCAGGGGTTTTCCAATCGCGACATGGTGTCCGATCTCAATTCCAGCCAAAAGCGTGAAATGGCGCTGCTTCCCTTCCGAGCTCTGCCATGCGCCCAAATAGTGGTTTACCCCTACATGTGGGGTATCAGCGTACTCAGGACAAATTGCACAATAACTTTTAGGGTCCTGTTACCCTTGGAAAAATAAGAATTGAGGGTGAAAAGATCATTTTCGTGGAAAAAATATGATTTTTTAATTGTTCAGCTTTATGTTATAAACTTCTGTGAAGCCCTTGGGGGTTCAAAGTTCTCACCACACATCTAGATAAGTTCCTTAGGGGGTCTAGTTTCCAAAATGGTGTCATTTGTGGGGGGTTTCCACTGTTTTGGTACATCAGGGGTTTTCCAATCGCGACATGATGTCCGATCTCAATTCCAGCCAAAAACGTCAAATGGCGCTGCTTCCCTTCCAAGCTCTACCATGCGCCCAAATAGTGGTTTACCCCCACATGTGGGGTATCAGCGTACTCAGGACAAATTGCACAATAACCTTTAGGGTCCTGTTTCCCTTGGGAAAATAAAAATTGGGGTGAAAAGATCATTTTTGTGGAAAAAATATGATTTTTTAATTGTACCGCTGTACATTATAAACTTCTGTAAAGCCCTTGTGGGTTCAAAGTTCTCACCACATATCTAGATAAGTTCCTTGGGGGGTCTAGTTTCCAAAATGGGGTCACTTGTAGGGGGTTTCCACTGTTTAGGTACATCAGGGACTCTCCAAATGTGACATGGCGTCCGATCTGAATTTCAGCCAATTTTGCATTGAAAAAGTCAAACAGCGCTGCTTCCATTCTGAGCTCTGCCATGCGCCGAAACAGTCGTTCCCCCCCACATATCAGGTATCAGCGTACTCAGGACAAATTTCACAATAACTTTTGCAGTCCAATTTCTCCTGTTACCCTTGGTGAAATGAAAAAATTGAACCTGAAGTATTTTTTTTGTGAAAAAAAGTTAGATGTTCATTTTTTTTTAAATATTCAAAAAGATTCCTGTGACGCACCTAATGGGTTAATAAACTTCTTGAATGTGGTTTTGAGCACCTTAACGGGTGCAGTTTTTAGAATGGTGTCACTTTTGGGTCTTTTCTATCATATAGACCCCTCAAAGTGACCTCAAATGTGATGTGGTCCTAAAAACAAAATGGTGTTGTAAAAATGAGAATTCGCTGGTCAACTTTTAACCCTTATAACTTCCTAACAAAAAAAAATTTTGGTTCCAAAATTGTGCTGATGTA
Source organism: Dendrobates tinctorius (assembly GCF_039654945.1). Classification (NCBI taxonomy): domain Eukaryota; kingdom Metazoa; phylum Chordata; class Amphibia; order Anura; family Dendrobatidae; genus Dendrobates; species Dendrobates tinctorius. The sequence continues at coordinate 59,884,775 of NW_027361679.1, forward strand.
AAGTAAACATGTGGGAAATGTTAGTTATCAAGTTTTTTGTGTGCTGTATCTCTGTGATTTAAGGGCATAAAAATTCAAAGTTGGAAAATTGCGAAATTTTCAAAATTTTCGCCAAATTTCCGTTTTTCTCACAAATAAACGCAAGTTATTTGAATGAAATTTTACCACTAACATGAAGTACAATATGTCACGAGAAAACAGTGTCAGAATCACCGGGATCCATGGAAGCGTTCCAGAGTTATGACCTCATAAAGGTACAGTGGTCAGAATTGTAAAAATTGGCCCGGTCATGAACGTGCAAACCACCCTTGGGGGTGAAGGGGTTAAACCTTTCTCATACCTTTGTCTTATAATAATATGAATACTGCTTCTTGAGCTTCGGCTTGCATATCATTAGACTGATATTTGGTGGCAGACCACAGCGTCTTCCACACAGGGCAGCCAGACCACAGACCAGGGCTTCACCAGCGCAATTCAATTCTAGAGGTTGTATACCCACTGCTATCAGCGCTGTCTTCACTCCTTATTTTAGTGACCCTGGAGGTCCCTTTTCTGAAGCCCTACGCTGTACAGCTGCCTGTTCTAATTTTGGACGGCTCAGTCCACATACGCTTTCCAGACGCCAGCCATTTAACATTTCCACTGGCCATCCAGACTCTCTACTTTGTCCTTCTTTTGGCTACCATTGCAAGGATTTATTTATTTCAGTAAACGAGATTTTTCTGATGAAGGTCCTATACTGGACCGAAAAAGTTTAAACCTTTCTGTCTGGATGCACAAAATAAAAGTGTCTGAATATTTCACATATTGAGTGTCAAGATTTTTGTCATTTTTGATTGATTGGTTGGATACCCGACTTGAGCACCAACAACCAAACTATTCCTGAGTGGCATGCACTCTTAATAGGTTAATAACATCTATAGTTAGGTCCATATATATTTGAACAGAGACAACATTTTTCTAATTTTGGTTCTAGACATAACCACAATGAATTTTAAACAAAACAATTCAGATGCAGTTGAAGTTCAGACTTTCAGCTTTCATTTGAGCGTATCCACATTAAAACTGGATAAAGGGTTTAGGAGTTTCAGCTGTCCTTTGAAAATAGCTGTGAACGTCAATGAGCAACTTAATACTGATATCTCTTAATCCTTCAAGTTCTTTCAGTAACCAATCTGTCATGATCCAGTCCAGAATTTGTTTTATGCTGTCTTCTCTTTGGATTGATCATGCGGGGGTTAATCCCCTCGGCCTCGTTCTGGAGCTGGTGGGGTTATTTCAGTCATCTGCAGCCTGCAGACCAGTGTAATGCTTCCTGGCTGGAACCTCTGACCCGATACTGGTGATCCTTCTGCCTCTGACTTCCCGACTTGTGTATGACTTGGCCTGATCTCTGGACTCTGCCTCTTGTGTTCCGGCTCTGATACTTCGCTCTCTGACCGGTTTTGACCCTGGCTTGTACCCTGACTACGGCTTACGTCTTACATTTCTGATACCACGTTCCTGGTAGATCCTGACTTCTCGCTTGTCCTTGACTACACACTTGCTTTCCTCCTTTGTAATTCTGCTCCTGACAGTTGCTGACTTCGGCTAGTCTGACTACTCTTTCATTACCTGTTACACCTGTGCTGTTGCTCTGTGGTACTACGCTATGTGTAAGTGTGTGCAGCCTCTTTCCCTCACCATGGCCCTCTGGGGGAGGTTGCACTGTATTACACTGCAGCAGCACGTGACCTTATAGCTGACTCAACACATTTAAAGGGGATTTTGCATTTTTTTTCTCTGGTCATGGATCCGCTTGGTAACTTAGTTTCCAGGTTGACACATTAGATGCAGGGTTTTTCAGTGGAACATCAGGCCCTTGTCATGTCTCATACTCTCCTACAGGAAACTGACTGAGTCTCTTCAGACTGTGCAGGAAACCACCCATCATGCTGTTAGTCGACCTGGGAATTCAGTTGGAGTTGTTGTGCAATCTCCCGAGCCTCAGATTAAGCTTCCTGATACCTTTTCTAGCATAAATAATAAATTTCATACGTTCAGGGATAGTTGTAAATTATTTTTTTCTTTGAGACCTCGATCGTCTGGAGATGAGACTCAGCGGGTAGGGATTATTATCTCCTTACTTAGGGAGGGTCCCCAATCTTGGGCTTTCTCATTGCCCCCTTCTGCCCTTGAACGGATGTCGGTAGATAGGTTCTTTGAGGCCCTAGGATTTATCTATGATGAACCGGACCATGTCAGGGTGGCAGAGGATACTATTATGGGTCTGGTTCAGGGAAAGCACTCAGCCGAGTGGTACTGCTCCGAATTCCGTCGATGGTCCTCTAAAGTGTCCTTGGATGACTCAGCGCTGAAAGGTCTGTTCCGGAGTGGACTGGCGGATAATCTGAAGGACGCTCTGGCTCTCCCATCCACCTCCCAGCTCATGGGAGGAAGCCATGACTCAGGCTATCCGCATGGATCGGAGGCTACGTGCGAGAGGTATCCCACAGCGAGAGGTTCCATTGCTCTGTGCTGGTCCGATTGCTTTGCCGCTGTCTAAACCTATGGAAGTGGGGGTCGCCAACCTCGAGGAGAAGGAGAGGAGATGCCGGCATGAAGGAAAGTTGTGCTCCTGTCCACTGACCAACAAGCGGCTGAGTCTGGGTGATTGTCATGAAGGTCACCCAGGCTCGCGGGTACCTTTTTCTTCATTTTATAAAATTTTGTTGCAAGTGAAACTTTGTTGTGGGAGTGGCTCCGTGTCCACTTCTGCCTTTGTGGATTGTGGGTCGTCCTTGAACTTTATTAACTCTGACTTGGTGTCCAAGTGTAAGTTAGGGACAGTCGGGCTGGAGACTCCTATGGACCGCCCCCTTACCAGGGCTGTGGGGTACTCGGTACCGGGCCTGTAGGCTTCAATGGGAGTTGTCACAGTCCGGTCCGTGGCCCTGGGCATCCATTGTAAAAGGGGAGTGTTGAGTGATGGGATAAAGTTTATTAATGAATGTTTCATGATGCCACCTGTGGTATTCAGCAATGAAGATGTTAAGCCGACGCTGCAGAAAGATCCTCTGGGACAGATGGTGTGGTGCAGTAATGATGGTGTAGCCCTCCACAGGCAGGACTGTAGTCCCAGGGCAGTGTAGATGAAGAGATAGGGGAGAGACATGGTTGGTGCAGGGCTAGGCAAAAGGATGTAGCAGTGCTGGGTGCGTGGATGCAAGAATAAGTGGAGGACACCAGGGCATGTAGTTTCAAAGCTTTACTCACAGTCTGTTGCAGGTACAGATGCCCACCTCGGTGCCGTGTCCTCCGGGTCAGGGGCTCAGCCAACCTCCAGGCAAGATGAAGTACTCCTTTCCAACACTCTGCCAACATATGTGCCTTTTCTGAACGTCTCCCTTTTGCGCCTATAGTGAAGTACTTACAGTACTGAGTTACACTGGAGTTCCTCCTGTCCGATGTTCCCATGAAATCTACTTGTACTGCAGACAGCTGTAGCCTGCTTCGGAGACTCCTTACTACCTAGTCCCGGCTCACTCATGATGCTGTTGTGCCCCCAAGTCTGGTGTGGGAATAAAGTGGTGACAACTTCTATTCCTCCGGTGTCTGCTACAGGACCATTAGTATCCATACAACCTCGGGGACCGGACCCCGGCCTTGCCCTGTGAACTTGGGAATGGTTCTGCTCTAACCCTATTCCTTCATTCCTTTCTTCTCCTCACGTTCCGTACTAATCCTTTCCTTCCTATGGAGAGAGTCAGGCTTTCTCTCAATGTCCCTTTCTTTTGCCAGCGGACCCAGGTCACTGAGGTCGGCTGCAGCATTTCTTTCATTCATCCCACTCAGGGGATCTTCACTCTTCCTCTGACTCTGTCAGACTGACTAAATCCTAAACTCTTCCCGCTCATTTGATGCAAACTAAACTCCACCCGCCTCCCAGCACGCTTCATGTTCCAAGCAGGGAGCCACCAAAGGGTGCTTTGCTACATTACTGTGTTGTGTGGGATGCAGGTGTTGGAGTGTGGTCAGGTGTCTCCATCTTACCTGAATGGTGGGGTACCACACCTCAGGAGGAGGTGCAGTACCTCTGTGGTGACTGAACCTTCAGGGGCACCACACCTATCCATGTTGTTGCCATTGACAAAACACCACTGGCTAAGAATGGAATCAAATTTGTTTCAGAGGCGTTCCTCCTTAAAGTGAGTTCCTTGCACCAGGAACGTATTTCATGCTTGGTTATGGACAATCTGTCTGCGGAACTGGTGTTGGGGTTCCCCTGGTTGCAATTACATAATCCTGTGATTAATTGGGAATCTCAGGACATTGTTAAATGGGGTCCCAATTGTTCTAAGAAATGTTTTGTATCTGTGTCTGTGTCATCTGTCAGTCTGGAGGGTATTCCGGAGTACCTGAAGGAATTTGAGGATGTGTTCTCTGAAAAGGAGGTTGAGGTTCTACCACCACACCGTTCATTGAACTTACTCCTGGTGCCAAATTGCCCAAAGCCCGTCTGTACATTTTCTCTGCCCCTGAACGGGCCGCTATGAAGGAGTATATCTCTGAAAGCATCTGTAAGGGCATTATTCGGCCATCTGTCTCTCCTGTGGTGGCGGGTTCTTTTTCATAAAGAAAAAAGGACGGTGGTTTATGCCCAGGCCTCGGTTTTCGAGAACTTAATAAAATCACTATAAGAAACACTTATCCCCTTCCACTTATACCCGATTTTGTACAATCAATTGTCGGGGGCCAAGTGGTTCTCTTAAGTTGGACCTCCGGGGGGCATAAAATCTCATCCATATGCAGGAGGGGGATGAGTGGAAAACTGCATTTCTCACCTCTGAGGGCCTGTTTGAGAATTTGGTTATGCCCTTTGGCCTGACTAACGCACCAGCAGTATTGCAAAATTTCATGAATCATGTTTTCTCAGATTTTATTGGGCATTTTATGGTTATTTATTTGGATGACATTTTTATATATTCTGACAAACAGAGTCACATGGGCCTCCTCCATGCGATTCTTCAGAGGCTTAGGGAGAGCTCACTATTTGCTAAACCAGAGAAATGTTCATTCTTTGCTCAGGAATTGTCCTTCCTAAGGGTCATTTTGTCTGAGGGGTTTCGTATGGACCCTAGGAAGGTACAGGCTATTGTCGATTGGGTGCAACCCAGTGATCTCAAAGGTCTTCAGCGTTTTCTGGGTTTCGTCAATTCTTATAGAAAATTCATTAAGGGGTTTTCCCAGATTGTCAAACCCCTCATGGATTTAACTCGGAAGGGGGCTGATCTTAAAAATTGGTCCAGCTCCAGCTGTGGCGGCGTTTTCTTCTTTAAAAAACTTTCATGACCGCCCCTGTATTGGTTCAACCTGATTTGTCGAAACCATTTATTGTAGAGGTGGATGCCTTGGAGGTGGGAGTGGGGGCTGTGTTTTCCTAGGGACCCACCACGTTGAATAACTTAAGGCCCTGTGCCTTTTTGAGAAAATTTTCCTCTGCTGGAATTATGATGTGGGTAACCGTGAGCTATTGGCCATTAAATTGGCGTTTGAAGAATGGAGACTTTTTTGGAGGGGGCTGTCCATCATATCACTGTCATTAAGGATCACAAGAACTTGTCATACATCGAGTCCGCCAAACGTCTGACTCCGAGACAGGCAAGGTGGTCACTTTTTTTTCCCGATTTCAGTTTTCTATTACTTTCAGACCAGGGTCCAAGAATGTCAAGGCTGATGCTTTATCTCGTAGCCTGGATCCAGTTTCACCTCCTGAATCTCCTTACTCCATTCTTCAGCGTGGAGTGGTAGTGGCTGTGGTGTCCTCGGCATTGGAATGAGAGATTCGTGATGCCCTATCTCTTGCTCCTTCGTCCATACCTGATAATAAGCTCTTTGTGCCTGTTCAGTATCGGTTAAGGGTGCTTCGGGAGTTCCATGACTCAGCTCTGAGTGGGCATCCTGGAATCTCAGCCACACGTAAAGCCATTACTATGTTGTTTTGGTGGCCTTCGTTGGCTTCTGATGTCACTGGATTTGTGTCTTCCTGCGAAACGTGTGCTCGCACTAAATCCTCTTGTAACCGGCTGGCCGGGGAATTGATGCCACTGCCAATTCCAGATAGACCGTGGACTCATCTGTCCATGAATTTTGTCACTGATCTTCCTCCCTTTAATGGCAAAACCGTGATCTGGGTAGTTGTTGATAGGTTCAGCAAACAGGCGCATTTTGTACCTTTGGCAGCCCTCCCTAATGCTGAGACTCTATCTAAACTGTTCATTGAGCATGTGGTCCGATTGCAGACTGAAAGGACTAATCTGTCTTTGGAGCAGATATTGCGGTGTCTTGCTACGTCCAGACAGGACGATTGGTACTCTGCGGTACCCATGGCAGAGTTTGTATTCAATAATCTTATGAATCAGTCCACTGGTGCTTCCCCGTTCTTCTGCAACTATGGGTTTCACCTTCACTTTGGTGAGTTTTCCCGGCTGAATTCGGGGTGTCCAGGGGCTGATTCAGCCTTTTTGCATTTGGGGGAGATCTGGGGGGAAGTTCAGAGAAACATTGGGGAAGCTCAGGGCAAGTATAAATTTTTTGCAGATAAACGATGTTCTGTGGGACTGGCCTACCGGGTGGGGGATAAGGTATGGTTATCCACCAAGAATATTAGATTGATGATTCCTTCTGCTAAGTTGGGTCCCAAATTTATTGGCCCTTATGAAATTTTAGAGGTTGTTAATCCTGTGGCCTTCCGTCTGCGCTTGCCCCCGTCGTTGCAGATCCCCAATGTATTCCATAAGCCGTCGGTTCCTTCCTCTAGTGAGTCTCCCTCGCTCCCACCGCCTGTTGTGGTAGATGGCCAAACCGAGTATGAGGTGGAACGGTGGCCTCCTGTGGAGGCTATTAAAGCATGCCAAAAGTAAAAAAAAAAGAGTTTAAAAATTAAAAAAATAAAAGTTCAAATCAACCCCTTTTTGCCAAAATAAAACAATTAAAAATTAATCACACATACACTTGTTAGGTATCGCCATGTTCAGAATCGCCCGATCTATCAATAAAAAAAAGTGTTAACCCGATCGCTAAACGGCGTAGCGAGAATTAAGATTCAAAACGCCAAAATTACGGTTTTCTGGTCGCTGTGACATTGTGTTAAAATGCAATAATGGTCAATCAAATGAACGTATCTGCACAAATGTATCACTAAAAATGTCACCTCAGCCCACAAAAAAATAAGCCCTCACCCGACCCCAGATCACGAAAAATGAAAATGCTATGGGTCTCGGAAAATTGTGCATTTTTTTTTTTTTAGCAAACTTTGGAATTTTTTTTCACCACTTAGATAAAACAGAACATAGACATGTTTCGTGTCAATGAACTCGTAATGACCTGGAGAATCATAATGGCAGGTTAGTTTTAGCATTTAGTGAACCTAGCAAAAAAGCCAAGCAAAAAACAAGTGTGGGATTGCACTTTTTTGCAATTTCATCACACTTGGAATTTTTTTTCCTGTTTTCGAGTACACGACATGCTAAAACCAATGAATGTCGTTCAAAAGTACAACTCGTCCTGCAAAAAATAAGCCCCGTATGGCCATATTGATGGAGAAATAAAGTTATGGCTCTGTATAGAGGAGGAGGAAAAAACAGAAAATCGAAAAACGCTCCAGTGTTAGGCGTCGGGTTCCTACCCCTGCACAGGAGGAAGCTCGAGCTTTGCCTTCTGCGGTCTCCCATTCCTTCATAGCCACGGAGGAGCCTGCTCAGCAGAGACGTTGGTCCCAGCGTCTTGCCCAGACTAATGCTAGGCGTCTGGTTACTCCTCCCAGCTCAGCTATTATACCATGCTTGAGTCAGTGCCCAACAGACGCTCCTGGGACTAAGTCCTGCTTTGCTCCTACTGAGCATGCCCGTGGGACGACCTCTCATTGGAGGTTGGATGTCACATGCTCAGGTCCTGTTGCTGCTCCAAATGGACCACCAGGAAGGTACTGGAAGGCTGCAGATATAAAAGGTTCGCATGGCCGCCTGGCCATGCGCTAATATAGGGACTTGTTGCTAAAGTGGTGTGTATGATGAAGGATGTTTGAGACTGGTGAATGACTTATATTTCTCCTCCCTTTGATACACATGTTTCTAGGGTTTTAGAGTCAGCACCGAGTACTGGCACTGCCTAGCGCCGCAGTGCTCTCAGCTCCGTTTCACATATTGGTGCCTGAGGGCGCCATTCAGCACACGGCACCTCGGTACTGCATTACCGCAGCGTCCATCAGAGCGGCGCTATGCGCTGATAGTGCGCTTTTCAGCTCTAAGCTTAGGCTGGCTAGTGGCGTTCGGCGCTGTGCACACTCAATGCGGTAAGCAACTGTCTGCTGCACCCTGTGATGGTTAACGGCACAGCATTCCTTAAGGGTCTATCACTGGCACCGCAGTAGCGGTTCCGTGTGCAAGTGGGTCTAGAGGGGCGCTGACCCCGTGTCTTGGGGCAGCGTCCTGTGATGTCACACTAGCGCTCTCCTAGCCGTAGTCTGTGAGGCTGAACAGGTTATGGTCCCTACGCCTGTTGGGGCAGTCTCTGTGAAGTAACAGAGTTTGCCTCAGTACACACCGGGAGACTTTAACCCACGTGAGTTCGGCTATTCTCTACCATACACTGTCCATTATTGTCTAGCAGCAGTTAACACATCTGCACGGTGGACCCCGGACGCACCTAGTCCCTACGTTTATTTAACTAAGTGCGTTCCGCCAGTCCCTAACATCCGGTCATGAAGGGGTTAAAGAGATCACTGGTATGGAAGTCAGGGCAAATCCAATCAGCGCTCTGGTTCTAATGCCAGGCCTCTCTTAAAGGGATCCCCGGTATGGAAGTTAGGAACGTTCCACTCAGCGCTCTGGTTCTGACCCCAGGCTGACGGGATGATGTGGGATATTAGTGGTAGTTGTCCAGTGGCTCTGGCTGACAGGATGATGTGGGATATTAGGGGTAGTAGTCCGGTGGCTCTGACAGGATGATGTGGGATATTAGAGGTAGTAGTCCGGTCGCTCTGGCTAACAGTATGATGTGGGATATTAGGGGTAGTAGTCCGGTGGCTCTGACGAGATGTTGTGGGATATTAGGGATAGTAGTGTTAGGCATCGGGTTGCTGTCGCTGCACAGCGGGAATCCCGAGCCTTGCTTCCGGCGGTCTCCCTTTCCACTCCAGCCGCAAAGGAGGTTGCTCAGCAAACTCGTCAGTCCCGGCGCTCAGCCCCGACTAGCTCCGTAGGTTTGCTTGCTGCTGCCACCTGTGGCACAGCTATGGCAATGCATGCTGCTCAGCAGCGAGATTCTCCAGGGACTAAGTCCCCATGTCGGGCCACTGAGCATGCCCGTGGAGTGATCTCCCATTGGAGATCGAAGGTCACGTGCTCATATCCTGCTCGTGTTCGGATTGGCCCATCCGAGAAGCCAGGAAGGTCCCAGACGCTCACGGCTATAAAAGGCTTGCATGGCCGCTCGGCCATGCGCTAGGATAGACTATTTTCAGACTATGAGGAGTGAGTGATGTATGCACGTATGAATGTCTCTGGTGAATGACTCATTAAGAAACCCCTACCCTTGGTACGCATGTGTTGTGCAGCCTAGCCTGCTAGCGCCCAGGCTTAGGCATAGGTAGGTCAGTGTTTGAGTCAGGCATTAGTCCTCGCCAGTGACTCGGCATGCCTCAGTGCACGTGCTCCACACTCCTTAGCCAGTGTCTATAGCGGCGCTCGCGGCAGCGATGCCGCACGCTCAGTGGGCCTAGAGGAACTCTAACCCCGTGTCCTTGGGGTAGAGTTCTGTTGCCGTACACTGTGCGCTCTTTTGGCCGGGCTCTGTGAGCTAAACAGGCTCCAGCATCTACGTTCAGTGGTCGTGCGGCTCTGTGAATTAACAGAGTTCGCTCTTGTTCACATTGGGTGACGTAACCCAAGTGTGACTGTTTTCACACCGCTTAATTCTTCCGCCATTATCTAGCAGCAGTGTACCACCTCTGCACGGTGGACCCCAGGCTGCGAACGCACCTACTACTATTTTATAATTTGGTGCGTTCCGCCAACCCTAACAAGTAGTCCAGTGGCTCTGGCTGACGGGACGATGTGGGATATTAAGGGTAGTAGTCCGGTAGCTCTGGCTGACGGGATGATGTGGGATATTATAGTGAATGTGGCTATGTGGAGTGGGCGGGGCAATATACTCAGCTTATATGTATAGATATAATCATTATAATTTGTTATAACTAATCGTAGTTAGCTACTATGCTCGGTCAGCGCTGGGCTCTTCAGCTAGCATCAAAATAAAACCAAAATAATACTATACACTTATAACACAATGAGGATCCCATACAAATAAATCCATTATCTTAAAAAAAAATTTTGTAGTATGTAATGAGTTCATGGTATTATGGCAACAAATGAGATGGAGAGTATATTGAGTCATCAGTAAAACCAGTGTCCCAAAAGGATACCGCTACAGGGGTGGTGGAACAGTTTTGTGGACATGAGAGCTGACACATAAAGGCGGCATGTACTGACCTTGTACTAGAGATTCAAGGAAGGGTAGATAAGTGTAGGATTGGTAGATACTGAAATCCCATTGTGGGCTGCAAGGAAGTAAAGTCAGAACCTACTTTGAGAGCAGTTAGATAGTATAAGAGGTAGAGAGCGCTTGGTGTACTAACCTTGTATGGTGCTGTGTCGGGACCACGGTGAGCTAAAGATGCTCAAAAGGTTGTCATTAGATACATGTATAGGCCGGAAATGAGAGGAGTCAGAGGGAGGCTTGGGCGCATGCGCAGTAGTATCAAAGCGGGGAAGAGGTCTGAGACGCTTAGCGTCGGGGAAACTTGGCGCCTCCGCAGTATGTGACAGCTGTATAGCAGAGAGAGGATTAAGATAAGCGCTGTCATCGGCGCACATGTGAATAGCGGTCTCCATGTGAAAAGAGCTATGTGAGAAACAATATAACTAGGTAGAAGTTGTAAGAATGGACAGTATGGAGTGTATCTCAGATGAAAGATAAATACTGTGTACAGGAAACAGAAGAGATGAAAAAATGGAGATAGAGATAAGATATGGTAACTGGATTTGGTAAAAAAAATAGATGAAAAATAACGGAAAATGATGGGAAATGGAAATTTAGAAAAATAAAAGGAAAAGAAATATAAATATATATGAAATGAAATAATGATCATTGAAAAAATGAAAGATAAAATAAAAATAAAAAACAAGAACTAAAGAATGAAATGAAAAATTGGACTGAAAAAGATGAAAGAATGAAAGTAAAAAATATAGAAAATTTTTGGGAAGAAGAGGAAATAAAATAAAGTATTAAATGAAAAAATAGGGAAATTAAGATAGAAATAAAATAAAAATCAAATGAGAGAAATGAAAAAATAAAAAAATGAAAAATTAAATAAAAATAAAGATAAACATTAATAAAAAAATGAAAATGAAAAAATAATGAAAAAAAAACAGATTTGAAAAAAGGTGTACTCGCCCATAAACAAAATCAGACGGGAAACTAGTGTGTCTGAAAAATAAGAGACCAGTTAGTAAAGATCAAGGAGGAAGCCGCATGTCCACCACCCTATAATATAACAGAAAATTAATAAATTCTTAGTATAAGTACATGGCGACATTTTTGACCCAATTTTGGAAATTCACAATTCAGACTGGTAAGAATTCTATTTTATGGAGAAATCTAGCTCCTGATTGAAGCCCTCGGAAGCCAATGTTTATAGTGTATAGATCCAGTATGACTCCCTTTCTTTCAATAGCCTGATGTAGTTGCCGCCCCTGCGTGGTCGGTCTATCTACTTGCTTAATGATCAAAAACCAGAGTTGTGAGACAGAGTGGTTAGCGTTCAAAAAATCGTGAGGTATAGGAAGCCGTGTATTTTTACAGCGAATCATAGACTTGTGGCTGGCAATCCTATTACGGACATGTTGGGTCCTCTCGCCCACGTAAATTGGGCCACAAGGACGTTTAATTAAATATATGACTTAATTTGTGTCACATGTGTAGAATCCTTTAATATTATAACGTTTGCCTGTCTGTGGATGGGTTATTTCACTAACCTTAATAACATTGGAGCAACAAGCACACCCAAGGCAAGGGAACGTTCCTTTGCGTTTGGTCCCAATAAAGGTTTGCTTGGGTAATTTTAAGAAACTGCCAACATCGGCTTTAACCAGATTGTCCCTAATGTTTTTAGGATGCCATTTGCACATGAGTGCTGGAATGGTAAAGGCTTCAATGTTAGGGTAGGATTTAGTTAAGAGGGGCCAATGTTTCTTGATAGCGTGGTATATCTTGGTTATTACAGGATGATGTGTATGGACAAAGGACACTCTATCTTTCTTAGACCAGACTAATTGTAGGGGACGTGGTTCTAGAGCCTTTCTAGTTTCCCTTTGGAGGAGCTGTCTAGGTTACTTCCTGTCTTTGACCTTAGTAGCCATTTCATCCAAACGGATGGGGAATAGATTGGTATCTGAAACAATTCTCGTAACTCGAATTAATTGTGACCGCAGTAGGCTGTTTTTAGTGGAAATGGGGTGGCAACTGGTGTAGTGGAGAAGATTGTTGGTATCAGTGGGTTTAACAAAAATGTCGGTTGAAAGTGTACCCTTATCACTCTTGATTACCAGGGTGTCTAAGAAGGAAATTTGGGAAAAACTCCCAATTCACAGTAAATTGTATTTCTGGTCTAACTGAGTTTAAGATATTAAGTAAAGGATTGTAAGTCCTCAGGGGTACCCATCCACAGACAAAAAATGACATTGATAAAACGTAGCCAACATTTGCTGTGCTTTGTAAATAGAGAGTTATTGTAAATGTGGGAACATTCAAAATCATTCATGTAAGAGTTGGCGTATGCGGGTGCTACATTAGCACTCATTGCGGCCCCGCATATCTAAGTAAAATTGATCTCCAAATAAAAAAACATTTTCTCCTTAGAAAGATAGATAAAAGGTCAATACACAATTGAATGGAATTATTGGAAAGATCTGATGAGTGGAGAAGTTTTTTAGTTGCCTCAATGACTAAATCATGGTCAATAGAAGTGTATAGGCTCTTAACATCAAAAGTGGAGAAGATGCAGTCAGGAGAGATATTGGAAAATTGACTGATGGTATTGAGGAAGTGGCTTGTGTCAAGGATAAAAAAACACAGTCCTTGCTTTGAAAACTGCTGTGAACGTCAATGAGCAACTTAATACTGATATCTCTTAATCCTTCAAGTTCTTTCAGTAACCAATCATTTGTCTTCATTGCCAAGTGGGCAACATTAAAGGATATTGTCAATTGTACACGTATTGTGTAAAATAACTTTTCTTCTACCAAGTCTTCCTGACCAAAGTGGGCAAATTCTTTTTATTGCACTTTTGTTTTTCTGGAGTTGGAGGGGTTGTAATACTTTTCCTTTTTAGGAGTATTTTTTTCTTTCCTCTTTTGCCACATTTCTTTTTTACAAAGTGGCTCATCCAGTTGCATGTTTTGCTCTATGAAAACTTCTGGCTTAATTTCTGGAGTCAGAGTGTTTTTTTTTGTTTGTTTGTGTTTTAATTTTCTAAAAGGGTTTCCCTAATCATCTTTGTTTTTAAAGCATTAAGTCCAATTTCACTTATTTTTCCAATTAGAAATATAAGCATTTGCTGCAAAAAAGTCATCTGACCTCCTGTGTGACTTTATCATTTAAAACAACTTTTTTACAACACGAAACCAGTTTTCCACAGAATTGGTATCCCTGGTCTGACCCTTGCGTATGCAGTTTAACATGATTCCGCTCCACGATGGAATTGTTGCACAATTTGATTCCAATACACAAATGAGCGGAGGGCAGAACATATTAACCTCACCACAAATGAGTTGGTTACTCTCCTCTCATGCCAATTTTTTTGCATCATGAATAATTTTTTAAAAACCTTGAGAAAATGGTGACTTTTTTTTATATTTCCATCAGTTTCATCCACATGAATTTTGCTCTCAATGCTCATGCCAGGAGTCACCGGAATCATTAAGTACTTGTTTCTCAATATATTTTTTAAGTTTTCATGTGCTTTTTACAATTTCTTGTTTGCATATTAGCCTGAAACACTTATACCATCTGTGCAAGCACATTTTTTAATGTCATTGATATTAATTGCGTTTTGAAGCACACCAAATAAATGTAAGGAAAACTCCTTTTTACTTTCATGCTAACCAGCTTTATCATGTGAGCAGAGGATACGTGGACAACAGTGAAATTGCATTTCATCTTTCCTTCTGCAGCAGAAAAGCATTTTTGTAAATACTCAGTTATACCGAAATTGCAAAATGTACTTAATGCTGCATGGATAAGTGGCCAACTAAAATCAAGTTCCACTTTCTAGAGTTAGGCTATGTGCACACGTTGCAGATTATGCTGCGGATCTGCTGCGTTTCTAGCCCTGCGGGTCCGCAGTAGAATCTGCTGCGATCTACAGTACCATTTTACTCTGTGCACATGCTGCAGAATTTTCTGCGCGATTTTGCTGCGGTTTCAAATCCGCAGAAGGAAATGACATGTCACTTCTTTTCTGCGGATTCCGCTGCGGTTTACCATCTCCTCCATTGTAGTGGTGATAAACCGCAGGGCAAAACCGCAGCCTAATCCGCAGGTAAACCGCAGGTCTTTTGACCTGAAATTTACCTGCGGATTTTACAAAATCCGCAGGGAGAAATCTGCAGCACCTAAAAACTACGTGTGCACATACAGTACTTTCAGAGCTTCTGTTTGCAAACATAAAAAACAATAACAACACGGACATGATAGCCAACGCTGAATCATTGGAGCACTCTGGTCTGATGACATCAATTCAGCTATAGGTAATGTAATGTTAGCTTTCCCAGGCACTAATAGGCACAAAGCATAATACAGAATTTTATTTGATATTTTTTCAGTTTTTTTAATCACTGATCCAGCTGCATCTAAATACAAGCAACATTTTTTTGCACCTTGCAAGTCTTTTAGTACATACAACTGTGTCTGAGTACATGTGTGCAATAAATGGAAACGTGCCAACATACTGCATGTAGGCCTGGTTAAGTTCTGATGGATTTTGTACACTTTCTGTTAGCATCTTTTGCACAAGCAGACAATCAAAGAAAAAAAATCTTTATTCAATCTGTTTTCAAGACTTTTTTTACTTGAGAATTTTTTTAGAACATTCCTTGTTTTTATATAGTTTAAATTGCCAAATAAAAGTTGCCATGCATCAGAGTTTGCAATGTTTATGGTAAGAAGTAAGGTAGGTTTCAACTGTCTTAATTCCTTTTTTAAAACATTCTTTCCTTTTGACGTGTATGCCTCTGGAAAGATTGGATGTTGTAATGTCTAAGGCTAGCTTCACACTAGCGTTTTGGCCCGCAGAGCACGGCCGCCGCTAAGCCCCGCCCCCTGCTTCACCCCCTCCGGTCATCTCCTAGTATCGCACATCACTGCATGCGATCTGCACACCCCATCTTTAGCATAGGGTGCGCAGACCATGCGCTGGCCGTGCGCTAGTAGGATTTTGTGTGCGCTGCGCCCTTTTGACAGTGCTCCGAGCGCACCAAATTGCAATATGGTGCGGTCGGCGCACCGTCAAAAGGGCGCAGCGCACGCAAAATCCTACTAACGCACGGCCAGCGTACGGTCTGCGCACCCTATGCTAAAGATAGGGTGTGCAGATCGCATGCAGCGATGTGCGATAGGAGATGACCGGAGGGGGCGGGGCTTAGCGGCGGCCGTGCGCTGCGGGCCAAAACGCTAATGTGAAGCTAGCCTAATGGAACCAGAAACATGTACGTTTATCTCAACTTCATTAGATTCCTTTTTTAGTTTTGTTATCAAGTGAAAACAAATACTTTGTCCCGGGACAGAAGTGATGTGGGAAACCCCACATATGGGAACTGGACTATGGGATAGAGGATGTGTGATGGGTATATGGGCATGGGACTATGGGATGGAGAATATGTATGATGGGTATATGGGCACTGGACTATGGGATAGAGGATGTGTGAAGGGTATATGGGTACAGGACTATGGGATGGAGGATATGTATTTATTTATATTACTCACTAATATAGCGCCTTTAATTCCATAGTGCTTTACATACTTTATTGTATGATGGGTATATGGGCCCTGGAGTATGCAATAGAGGATGTATGATAGGTATATGGACACGGGACTATGGGATTGAGGATATGTGTGATGGGTATATGGATACGGGACTATGGGATGGAGGATATGTATGATGGGTATGTGGGCATGGGACTGTAGGATAGGGACTGTGGAATAGAGGATGTGTGATGGTATATGGGCATGGGACTATGGAATGGAGGATATGTATGATGGGTATATGGGCACGGGAATATGGGATAGAGGATGTGTGATGAGGATATGGGCACTGGACTATGGGATGGAGAATATGTATGATGCGTCTCCTGAGGAAGTCTTAATGAAACGTGCGTTGAGGCGCCAGGGACTGTAGCACTCTCCATAATCACCTATTTATGTAAGTTTAACATTGCAATTTACGGGGTATTCTATAGCGAACCGGTAGCATACATGGGAGGCACTGAAACAATGTCTGTTATTTATTGCACTGATGCACTTTGGGAAACATTATTTGTTTCTATTCCTCATGCTAATACTTTAAAAACTTGGATGCTTTGAGGGCCCCTCCATTAATATTTTTTGCTGTCTGCAAATGATATTTTAATACTATGTGGCTATGTTTGGTTGAGCATTTTTCTAAATGGTTATTTTATGGTGATTATCTGTCCCTGTAAATGTGGCACTTTGCAGTTCTGATAATGTATTTTATTGGTATTTATACATAAATAAATATTTTTGTGATCTGTACTCGTGGTTGTGGTATATTCATCAACCTTCTTTTGTGTGTGTATAAATGATGTGTATATGGGCACGGGACTATGGGATAGAGGATGTGCGATGGGTATATGGGCAAGGGACTATTTACTTATATAGCGCCGTTAATTCCACAGTGCTTTGCATACATTATTGTATGATGGGAATATGGGCACGGGACTATGGGATGGAGGATATGTATGATGGGTATATGGGCACAGGACTAGGGGATAGAGGATATTTTTGATGGGTATATGGGCACTGGATGGAGGATAATCATAATTTATTATAACTAACCACAGTTAGTTTCTATGCCCGGGCAACGCTGGGCTCTCCAGCTAGTAATATATATTAACCTCTGTCATTATCAGGCGTGGCGAGTCACCTTCCCAGTGACCTGTTTTCTGACTGTCACTATTATGTAAAGTACTGTCTTTAGGTCACTTGATGGTGTGAAAGTTGTGCATCTATCACTTATCACTAGGGCGTTCCAGGACAATAGGGTCAGTTGTCATTGCGCGGGGGCGATTTTTTCATAGGGTGCCAACCTCCACAGGTAGGCAGGTTACAGGTCAGGGACTATCCATAGGGTAGACACAGTATGCACTTTTTAGTATGGTGTTTGTCATTTAATGTTTGTCCCTTTTTAATTGGTATTTTATTAAAGGTTATACTTTATATTGGTCAATATTGGGGTTTTTTCATGTTAGCTTTTTTTTTTACAGTGGCATCTTATGATACTCTGTAGCTATTGCATCCATCAAGATGGTGACCACTATCAGATATATAAACAAACTCATATTACATTAGGTATAAACGCAATTTGCACTTATTGAAACTTATACAAGGCCAATATGAATAAGGAGCAATTCCACGCAAACGTATAACTCAAATAAATAAAAGGAAGCAGCGAAGCCCAAGCAATGAATAGTGTTGAGCATTCCGATACTGCAAATATCGGGTATCGGCCGATATTTGCGGTATCGGAATTCCGATACTGAGTTCCGATACTTTTTGCATATCGAATACTGGAATCGGAAGTGTGGGCACATCCTGTTAGGCATGTAGGCATGTTAACTAATAGCATGGCTGTGATTGGCTGCTGAAATGATGTCATGATGCACTATAAAAACCGCCGCCGCCATTTAGGGTTCGCTCTGCTGTGAATTCAGTTAGGGACAGGCTGCTGTTCAAGACTCTGAGGGACAGTTAGAGATAGCAATTTTCCAAATAGTATTGTGCTTTACCCAGGCTACATTAACAATCACTGTAGCTTTCTTTTGCCTTGCAGCGCTGTTCACAGCTGTCTGCAAGGTCTGTGTGAGTGCAGCTCACGCTGTGTAGTGTGTCCTGCAGCCACCTCTGGTTGTAGGCCACTCAGTGTGCGTCACTGCCTCATACATATTTTTCTTTTATTGCTGCTAATTTTTCATTAATTCTCCTATTAGTGTGCATCCATCCGTATCCATATACATTGGTTGCAAACACTATAGGAGTAGACAGCGGAGCCTTTCTGCAGCCTTTCAGTGCTAGTGCCCAGTTATCTGCACTGTTCACGGCTGTCTGAGAGGTCTCTGTGTGTGAGTGCAGCTCACGTTGTAGTGTGTTCTGCAGGCACCTCTGCTTGTAGATCGCTCAGCGTGCGTCACTGCCTCATACATATTTTTCTTTTATTGCTGCTCATTTTTCATTCTCCTATTAGTGTGCATCCATCCGTATCCATCTACATTGGTTGGTTGCAAACACTATATAGGATTAGATAGAGGAGCCTTTTTTCTGGCTTGTGCCCTGCAGCTGCAGCCAGATTAGTATTAGCCTATTTTTTGGAGCCTCATCTATTGCATTGTAGGTTACCTTCCTGCATTGTAATAGCTCCAAAAAGTTCGTGATACTATCACTTTCACATCGTTGGTCACATCCTTTTTGTGAGAAAAAACACGTAAATAAAGTTCACCAAACACTCCACTTAGTTGTGTAGGCCACATTAGCTCATATTAAAGTGTAGTCCACACACTTTATAAAATTAGTGTTTCTTATACCTGTTAGAAGCTGTTCAGGAATGAGCACACTAAGCCCCCCCTTTGTACTTTTCTGCCTATCTTTATCAGTCTACCAAGATGAAGAAGGCAGGGAGTAAGGCACGTGGGCGTGGGGATTCAGCAGGGAGAGGACGTGGGGATTCAGCAGGGAGAGGACGTGAGGATTCTGTGCCTGCTGCAGGCACCAATGACTCAGCATCCCCCAGTTTTACCAGGCAACAGTCCTTTATGCGCAGCTTTGTAGGACCTCGCCGTACCCCACTGCTGCGGGACGAACAAATTGAAGCCGTTGTCGGATGGATGGCAGCTAACGCATTGACTTCAATGACTTCCACATCCTTCCAGGGCCAGAGCACTGAAGAGCAACCATCTGTCTCTTCACCACCTGCCAAATTGCCCACGCAGTCAGAGAGTCCTGGACAGGAGCCATCTTATTCTTTACTTCTGTTCTCTGAATCTATTGGCTTGGAAAGAGGGGGCCTGCCAAGCAGCATTCTAGAATGTGAAGAAGAGGGAGTATGCAGTGATGCGCAACTGCTTTGTCCCTCTGAATCTGAAGAGGCGGGTGGGCCAGTGCCTATGGTCAGCACACCTCAGTACGCATCAGATGATGAGACTCAGGTGCCACTTTCTGGTGCGTACGGTGCTGGCGAGACAACCCAGGAGAAGCAGGTGTTTGAAGAGGATAGTGTAGATGATGAGGTCATTGACCCATCATGGCGTGAGGAACAGGAAGGTGGTGGGAGCAGCTCTGAGGAAGAGATTCCCCGAACGGCCAAAACAGGAGGGAGGGGGCAGACTTGGTTGCCTGTAGCCTTCACTTCGGCACCCGTTAGGAGCATTCCTCTTCCAAAAGCCAAAACGGGTGCTCCCGGGACTTGCAGTGCGTGGTCCTTTTTTGACACAGTTGCAGATGACATTTGCTTTGTCAAATGCAAGATGTGTCATCAGAAACTCAAAAGAGGGAAAAGTGTCAGCAACCTCAATACCACAAAATATGTGGAAACGTGCGGACCAAGCACATGGTGGAGTTACAAAGACACACTGAAGACGTAGGCCAACCTACAGCACCACCTACCACCTCTTCAGCTCGTGTTGTAGCCTCTTCCTCCAGCTCACACACAGCTGGTTCAGCTTCCTCACAGGATCGCCATGGAAGAACCTCTGGCACTGTTCTCCAGAGACCCAGTGACATTCCACCCACAGCACCACGTTCCCTGTCATCTTCACACTCCCAGGCCATTCTGCAGCCATCGGTAGCACAGGCATAGGAGAAAAGGCGACCATACTCGGCAACCATCCCCAAGCACAGGCTCTGAATGCTGGCATTGTCAAACTACTGGCCCTTGAAATGTTCTCATTCAAGCTGGTGGAGACTGACACCTTCCGTAACTTCATGGCATTGGCAGTCCCACAATACACCGTGCCCAGCCGCTTTTATTTCAGCAGGCAAGCCGTCCCTGCCCTGCAAAAGCATGTGGAGGGAAAAATTAAACATGCGCTACTAAACGCCATCAGTAGCAAGGTCCACCTGACCACCGATGTGTGGACTAGTAACCATGGACAGGGACGATACCTTTCCCTCACTGCCCATTGGGTCAATGTTGTGGAGCCGGGTACAGATCTTGAGAGTGGCGCTGTACGTGTTCTGCAGGAATCCAGTCTGTACACATTGACTCCTCCTCATACTCCAGTTCCTCAGAATCAGCGCTGCAGGAGCCTGTTACGACCGATATGAGCACAGCCGTGGCCAAACGTCAACAGGCCGTTCTGAAATTAATTTCTTTGGGGAATCGAAGCCACACAGCACAGGAGCTCTGGAATGCCATCAAGCAGGAGAGCGACGTGTGGTTTGTGCCAGCGAATCTCCAGCCAGGCTTGGTAGTGTGTGACAATGGCCGAAATCTGGTGGCAGCTCTGGGCCTAGGCAACCTCACTCACATCCCATGTCTGGCTCATGTGCTGAACTTGGTCGTGCAGAGCTTTCTGAGGGACTATCCGGATCTTGATGCACTGGTACACAAGGTCCGCATAGAGTGCGCTCACTTGCGGTGTTCCAGCATGGCAAGATCGCGCATTGCAGCTCTGCAGCGCCAATTCCGCCTTCCGGAACATCGCATCATATGTGACCTACCCACCCGGTGGAATTCAACGTTACATATGTTGGAGCGGTTGTGTGAGCAGCAGGCAGCAGTAATGGAGTACCAGCTGCATCAGGCGCAAACAAGTCTCACTGTGCGCCGGTCACACCAGCACCACTGAGTGGGCCTCTATGAAGGATATCTGCCTTTTTTTGCATGCGTTCTATGATTCCACGTGGATGGTGAGTGCATATGATGCACTAGTCAGCATGACTGTCCCCCTTATCTGCCTGCTTCAAAAAACACTGCAAGCACTAAGGGAGGAGGTTTTGGAAGAGGTGGAGGATGAGGAGTCACAAATGCCATCTGCTTCTGGACAGTCTGCGCAACTTGGTTCCTCACAAAGGCCTAGGCAGGGGACACTTTGTGAGGAGGATGAGGAGGAGTCAATGGAGGAGGAATACATCTCTCCAGAGGAGGGAGGTACACATTGCTCTAGTAGTCAGCATGTACAGCGAGGGTGGGGTGATGCAGAGCAGGCAGAGATTACGCCTCAAGCAGGGGACAGCGTTTCTTGGGCAGTTGGGAGTCTGCAGCACATGGTTGATTTCATGCTGCAGTGCCTGAGAAACGACCGCCGCATCGCCCACATTTTCAACATGACTGATTATTGGGTGTACACCCTCCTAGATCCTCACTACTGGGACAACTTACAAAGCCTCATAACACCGTTGAACCGGGAGCGTAAAATGGGGGAGTACCAAGACACACTGGTACATTCCATCATGTTCTCCATTCCACCCGAGAGCAGTGCTGCTAGTACTTTACAAAGCAGCTCTGTGCGTCGAGGCAGTGGAGGAAGCTCTGCACAAAGAGGGAGCAGAGGCAGCGCCTCAGCACAAGGCAAGACCAGTATGGCCCAAATGTGGCAAAGCTTTGTGTGCCCGCCACAAATGTCTACACCATCACAGACGGCTCCAGTCAGCAGGAGGCAACGTTTCCGTCAGATGGTGACAGACTGCATGTCTTGCACTGTCAGGGTACTCCCAGATGGCTCTTCCCCCTTCAAGTTTTGGGTCTCTAAGCTGGATACATGGCCAGAGCTTAGCCAGTATGCATTGGAGGTGCTGGCTTGCCCTGCTGCCAGTGTATTATCGGAACGCGTCTTTAGCGCCACAGGTGGTGTTCTAACAGACCGTCGCACGTGACTATCCTCCGATAACGTTGACCGGCTTACTTTTCTGAAAATGACCAAGGCCTGTATTTCGCCAGAATTTGCCAGTCCTCTTCCAGAATAAATAATTGGTTGGCAACAGTATCCAGGTCTCCTGTTGTGTTCATGTTTCTACCACCTGAAGTGTAATCCCTGGGCTCCAACACCGCCAGTTGTTGCTCAGAAGTTCCGTCTGCACAGAAAAAAATACTTGCTCCTGTGTTAGTGGGGTTCAGTAACGTCAGCTGCTCCCCTGCTGTGTGTCCGGCAATATCTCCTGCTCCCTCCAAAATCACACTACATCAGATTTTAAACTTGCTTCAATTAGGCCACAGCCTACACCATGATTGATCCTGGGCTCCAACACCACCAGTTGTTGCTCAGAAGTGCCGTCTGCACAGAAAAAAACACTAGCTCCTGTGTCAGTGGGGTTCAGTAACGTCAGCTGCTCCCCTGCTGTGTGTCCGGCAATATCTCCTGCTCCCTCCAAAATCACACTACATCAGATTGTAAACTTGCTCCAAGTAGGCCTCAGCCTACACCATGATTGATCCTGGGCTCCAACACCACCAGTTGTTGCTCAGAAGTGCCGTCTGCACAGAAAAATACACTAGCTCCTTTGTTATTGGGGTTCAGTAATGCCAGCTGCTCCCCTGCTGTGTGTCCGGCAATATCTCCTGCTGCCTCCACATTCAAACTACATCACATATAAAACTTAATAATAATAATAAATTTTATTTCTATATTGCCGACATATTCCGCAGCACTTTACATTTCGGATGGGATTTGTACAGACAATAGACATTACAGCATAACAATAATCATATAGATTATAACAAATACCAAAGGAATGAGGGTCCTGCTTGCAAGCTTACAATCTATGAGTAAAAAAGGGAGACACGAAAGGTGGGTAGTAACAGTTGCCCTGATTGTATGGACCAGCCATAATGTTAAGTGTGTATCAGTACAGACACAGAGGGCTAATGGATGCATAAAGCATGTGGGAACATGATGCGGGGAACCTGGTTATGGTAAAACTTTTGGCTGTGTCACACAGGGATAGATTAGGTTAATATGCTGAGGCGATAGGCCAGTCTGAATAAATGCGTTTTCAGGGCACGCTTAAAATTGTGGGGATTGGGGACTAATCGTATTGACCTGGGAAGTGCATTCCAAAGAATTGGAGCAGCACGTGTTAAGTCTTGGAGACGGGAGTGGGAGGTTTTGATTATTGAGGATGCTAACCTCAGGTCATCAGCAGAACGGAGGGCGCGGGTAGGGTGGTATACTGAAACAAGGGAGGAGATGTCGGGTGGTGCTGAGCCATGGAGGGCTTTGTGGGTGAGGGTAATAAGTTTATACTGAATTCTGGAGTGGATAGGTAGCCAGTGTAATGACTAGCACAAGGTAGAGGCATTGGTGTAACGATTGGTGAGGAATATGATCCTGGCTGCAGCATTCAAGACAGATTGGAGAGGGGAGAGTTTGGTAAGAGGGCACTTCTGAGCAGCAACTGGCGGTGTTGGAGGCCAGAGTAAATACTATAGACAGATTGGAGCCAGAGGCCTAATTGAAGCACGTTTAAAATCAGTAGTAGTCTACAACAGATATTAAACTTGATGAAATTAGGCCTCAGCCTACACCCTAATTGACCCTCGGCTCCAACATCGCCAGTTGCTGCTCAGAAGTGTCTTTGGCACGGGTACTCCCTCCTGCCCAGCCTGATTCCAGCACGCCTGCTGTTTCTGGGTAGTGTCAACGTCACTTTGCCACCAATACGTTGTCCTGTCGTGTTGCGGTCGGGTTAGCCGAGTCTATGGTGCCTGCAGTTTAGGTGCTTCCTATGTGGGCTGCGGGTTCTGGTAATAAAGGCTGGTTCCGTAGTGCCAATAGGACAAGCACCCCCTGTAAGGACTGTGGGTTTCAGTAACTGCGGCCGGCTCGCGGCCTTGCAACTTTGTTTTTCATGGGTATCTTCTGCTACCCATCCGGGTTCCAGTACCGTCAGCTGGTTCTCGGCAGTGCCTTTGGCTGAGGTGCTTCCTTCTCGGGTATCCGAGTTCCAGCAACGTCTGCTGGTCCTTGGTAGTGACATTGGCTCTTATTCCTTCTGCTGACCCTCCGGGTTCCAGCCCCGTCAGCTGGTCCTCGCTAGTTCCATTAGCTCTTGCAGCTTCTGCTACCCATCCGGGTTCCAGCACCGTCAGCTGGTTCTCGGCAGTGCCTTTGGCTTAGGTGCCTCCTTCTCGATATCCGAGTTCCAGCAACGTCTGCTGGTCCTTGGTAGTGCTTTCTAGCACAGGTACCTCCTGCTTAGTAACCAGGTTCCAGTACCATCAGCTGGTCCTCGGTAGTGCCATTGGCTCTTGTTCCTTCTGCTACCCATCCGGGTTCCAGTACTGTCAGCTGGTTCTCGGCAGTTCCTCAGCCTTCTTGTACCTTCTGCTACTTTTCCAAGTTCAAGCTTTTGGAAATGGTTTTTGGTTATCACTCTGGATCTCCCTGACGACGACCCTGAAGACCACCCTGAAGAAGACGACGACCATGAAAACGATGACCCTGAATACGACGACCCGGAAGACCACCCCAAAGAAGACCAAAAAGATGACCCTGAAGAAGATGACCAAGAGGACAAAGAACATGAAGACAACCACCAAGATACAGAACAAGAGACAGAAGACCAAGAAGCAGAAGAACAAAAAGCAGAAGAACCAAAAGCAGAAGAACATTAAGCATAAGACTAAAAATCAGAGCAAAAGATATCTAAATTATAAGCAGAAGAAGACTAAGCAGTGTATGGGGGTGAGTCTGTTCCTCCTCGTGGTGCCCCTGGAAAATGCCTGCTGCTGCAGGCCAAACTGAACGCGGACAAATCCTGTTGTAAATCTTTTGTGACAGGCAGAACGGCTGGTGTAATCTTCAAACTTTTATAGATAACAACTACAGGAATGCCTGTCACAAATAAGGATATGATGAAGAAGAAGAGTAGGAAGAAGATGAAGTAGAATATGAAGAAGAATAGTTGAATAAGAAGAATATGAAGAATGTAAAAAAAAAGAATAATAGTAAGAAGGTAAAGAAGAAGAAGATGAATTAGGTGAAGAAGAAGTTAATGAAAAAGATGCTGCTGCTGAGGATCATGAAGGAGAAAGTGTGGGAGAAGTAAAAAAGAAGGTGAAGAGCATGGAAGTAGTGAAACATACATATCTGACAAAATATAACAAAGGTTAACATAGTCAATATCTTTGTAACTCCGAACGTCTTTAAAAAAAAAAAATATTCCTGCTATTCCATTTGGTTGGGCTAAGCCTCTATGCCTTTAATGTCTCCTCCACCTTCCCCAATACATTCTACATTATTCTTAGTTGTTTTTCTTCATATAGAATTAACCTACAAGGAAAGAAAGGGTTTTTTTTAATTCCTATATTTCTGTCCCATTGACTTGCATTGGTTTCCGGTATCGGAATCGGCGATACCAGATACTTTTTTTATATTGATCCAATCCGATCCGAAATTTCACGATATCGGATAGTATCGCTCAACACTAGTAATGAAACATCTTTATTTGAAAAGCATAGTAAAAGAGTAAAACTTGAGTAAAAAAAAAAAGATAAAAAAACAGCAAGAGAAATCCCCTACATACAGGACCTATCAGTGAATTAGAATCTGCTAAGTATATAATACATTATCTTCAGCTACAAAATGCATGAATTAATGGGAATCTATCACCACCTTTTTCGCATTTCATGTAAAAATTTCATTCAATTCATTGTCACCTATGCATTATAACAGTACTTTTGATACCCCTTGACCCCCCACCTTTGATCAATAAATACCATTTATATTCCTCCTGCGGTGTATGTAAATCTGCTTGGTCCTGTCTGATGGGCGGAGCTTATTGTCCATCTCTGCCCCCTCTTGTCTTGCTTTACGCAATTCTTTCTTGTAATTCCTGCGTTCACGCACTGTTACCTCTCGTGTGCAATCAAATGGCCTTTTGCGCGTGCGCAGTATCCTTTACCCAACAGTGCATACGCCATTATGTTCTATGGCCCGGAAGTATTGCGATGCTTGAGGGAACACACAATTTGCATCAAAAGTACTGTTATAATGCATAGTTTACACCGAATTGAATATTTTTACATGATATGCGAAAAAAAGTGGTGACATTTTCCCTTTAATTTATAAATCTACATTACTCCTAATGGTCAGATGAAGAGTTGTGGTTTGTACTTATAAGGTAGAGGTAGAGTACAGAAATGTGGATACAGGTACAAAACAATATGTAAAATCTGACTCAGATGGTCGCATCAAGCAATGCACTTCTATCATGTTACAACATTTACATGAGTCACTGGCACCCTTGACATTTTTTTACCTTATATGTACTTTTTTATATACTGTTGCATATGATTAGTACTTTAATAATAATAATAATAATAATAATAATCTCTCTCTACTTTACTTTTATTCTACCCTTTAAAAATGCATCAGTAATTAATATACAATTTTTATGGCTGTTTAGAATCACCACTGCCTCATATATTTAATTATTGCTTGATGCGACTATCTGAGTCAGATTGTATTTATTGTTTTGTACCTTTATCCACATTGCTGTACTCTGCCTCTACCTTATACCATATTTTTCAGATTATAAGGTTCTCCGGATTATAAGACGCATCCCAAATTTTAAGGAGAAAAATATGAAAACATTTTATTTTAATAAAATGGTGGTGCTTCTTATAATCCATGTGTCTTATTGCTTACCAGGAGTGATGGATGTGGTGAAGCGGGGTTCCAGGGTTGCTGCTGGAAGAGGCAAGAGTGGAGCGTCGCTGCAGGCTGCGATGAGGGGGTGTTCGGATGTGCGGCGTGCCGCTGCGGGTGTCCGGTGCTTCTGGTGTACGGTGCTGCTGTGGATGTGCGGCGCGCCGCTGCGGGTGTCTAGTGGTGCTGGTGTCTGGTGCTGATGCATGTGTCCAGTGCTGCTCAACTTCTGAGATCTCCATCTGCGCATGCACCTCCCTTAGCAGCCATTTTCCTGGAGTCCACCGCATAGGAAACCATGGAACTGCGGGGGCTCTGGCCTGTCATAAAATGTTGGCAGAGCCCCCGCAGCAGCACTGGACACATACAGCAGCACGGACACATGCAGCGGCATCGAACACCCACAGCAACAATGGCGCGCCACACATCCGAACACCCCCTCATCCCAGACTGCGGCCTGCAGCAACACTCCACTCTTTCCTCTTCCAGCCGCGACCCTGAGACTCTGCTCCGGTAAGGTATATCCGCATTATAAGCCGCACCCCAATTTTCCCCCAAATTTGGGGGAAAAAAGTGGGTCTTATAATCTGAAAAATACGGTAATTGCAAACCACAATTATTCATCTCACTATTAGAAGTCATTATTGATTTTGAAATTGTTTCATGCATTTTGTGTCCAAAGATAACATATTATATACTTACCAGATTATAATTTACTGATAGGTCTTGTATGTAGGGGATTTTGCTCGCTATTTTTTTCTCATTTTTTTACTATGTTTTTCAAAGAAAGATTGTTATAATTATATCATTTGGGCTTCACCAATTTCATTTTTTTGGGTTATTGCAATGTGCTCTTAGCATAATGGGTCTACTGTAAGCCACAATTTGCCTCATTTTTATATGGAGATTAGTCCCTGCAGAATCAAAAATACTGGTCTTCAGGCTAGGTATACAAAGGTAAAACATGGTTCCATTCGCTTCTGTTGGTGCAGTAGTACATTTCATTTCTGTCTTCTAATTTACATAGTTGGAGTGTCATGATCCATGACGGGATTTCGCTTTGACCCGTCCTGGTTAGACTATGGGTTAATTGTGCTGCCTCTCTCTGGCAGCAGGAGGCTATTTAGTGCTCACTGGACCTGGGTCCGGTGTCAGTTATACTCCTGCCCTCGGCTGAGTTAAGTGACCTCTTGTATACGTGTGCCTTGTGCCTGAGATCTTGCTTGCTTGTTCGGTTGTGATCTGGTTCTGTCCCTGTTATGAGTTCTGCCTGACCCTCTTGTACTGCGCTACCTCTCGTGTATGACTCTCTGCTTGTGACCCGACTTCTCTCTGCTTGTCCCATTGGTACCACGTCGTCCTCTTGTGTATGACCTTTGGCTCTGTCTGACTACCCGTCTGTTTGTCCCTCCTGTACCTCGTTTGCCCGTACTGCTGTGACCTCTGTTTTGCCTGACTCTGAGTTGTTTGTATGGTGTCCTGTCCTATCTGAATACAGGACGCTAAGCCCCGCCCCCTTGCAGTCACATGACCATAGGTCCCGTGCAGAGTGTTCATTTTCAGTGTCCGCAGGTCCTATGCCTCTTTACTTTCCAGCGCTGACTGGACCCTAACACTATTAGCCTGAAGCACGCATGGTCACCTCTGCTGCCCACTCCACAGGTATCTTTTAGCACTGCTTCTGTTCTCAGGACATGCGCACTGGCTCTATGAGCAAGTGCAGTGCGGTGTCTCTGACATGGAGTAGGCTTAACGGTTTCCCCCTCTTCCCTTTCCTTACTCACAAGGATCTTATTTCATGAAAGTAAAATTTCAATAGAGAGCATACCGTATTTTTCGGACTATAAGACGCACCGGACCATAAGACGCACCCCAATTTTCAGTAGGAAAATAGGGAAAAAATAATGTGTCAAATGGGGGTCCGTCTTACAGTCCGAATTCAGCTTACCTGGGAAGGGATCCGGCACAGGTGGAGAAGTAGTCACAGGGGTCATTCAGTGGTCCAGGCTCATGCGGTGGCGGCTCTGTGCTGGGGCAGCTGCGCAGCTGCGCTGGGGTAGGGGCAGCTGTGTTGGAGCAGCTGTGCTGGGGCTGGGGCAGCAGTGCTGGGGCTGGGGCAGCTGTGCTGGGGCTGTGGCAGCTGTTCTGGGGCTGTGGCAGCTGTGCTGGGGCAGGGGCAGCTGTGTTGAGGCAGGGGTAGCTGTGCTGGGGCAGGGGCAGCTGTGCTGGGGCAGGGGCAGCTGTGCTGGGGGGGGTGGGCTCTGCGGTGGTGGCAGCGGGCGGCGCTCTGCGGTGCGGTGGTGGCAGCGGGCCGTGCTCCGGTGCAGGGGCGGCGGCTCCGCTGGCATTTCTTCGCAGCCCAGATGCCCCTGCACTTCCCTTGCTGGCCGCCGCCATGTTGCGGTGGCCTCCGGGAGCATGGACGCCGGAAAGATGGCCGCCGGTCCGGGGACGGCGCATGCGCGGGATCAGATCTCGTCCCGAGATCTCGGGGGACGAGATTCAAATCTCGGCAATGAGATCTCGTTCCCCGAGATCTTGGGACGAGATCTGAAGCTGCGCATGCGCCGTCCCCGGACCGGCGGCCATCTTCCCGGCGTCCATGCTCCCGGAGGCAACCGCAACATGGCAGCGGCCAGCAAGGGAAGTGCCGAGGCCTCCAAACTGCGAAGAAATGCCGACGGACCCGCCTCCTTTGCACCGGAGCACAGCCCGCTGCCACCACTGCACCGCAGAGCGCTGCCCGCTGCCACCACCGCACCGCAGAGCCCCACCCACTGCCACCAGCCAGAAGGTTAGTACCGTGTATTGCGACCATAAAACGCACCCCCCACTTTCCCCAAAAGTTTTGGGGGAAAAAGTGCGTCTTATGGTCGGAAAAATATGGTATTTCTTGTGTAATATATATAGAAAAGGCCTTGGATATGTTTGTAAAGGGGTTACATTAAAAACACAAACTAGTAGAACATGTTGGGTGACATTGTGGTGTCCTATGTCAAATTCCAGCTTCAAGTCAAACAAAACACTAGAAATACACTCACTGGCCACTTTATTAGGTACACCATGCTAGTAAGGGGTTGGACCCCCTTTTGCCTTCAGAACTGCCTCAATTCTTCGTGGCAGAGATTCAACAAGGTGCTGGAAGCATTCCTCAGAGATTTTGGACCATATTGACATGATGGCATCATACAGTTGGCGCAGATTTGTCGGCTGCACATCCCTGATGCGAATCTCCCGTTCCACCACATCCCAAAGATGCTCTATTGGATTCAGATCTGGTGACTGAGGAGGCCATTTGAGTACAGTAAACTCATTGTCATGTTCAAGAAACCAATCTGAGATGATTCGAGCTTTATGACATGGCGCATTATCCTGCTGAAAGTAGCCATCAGATGTTGGGTACATTGTGGTCATAAAGGGATGGACATGGTCAGCAACAATACTCAGGTAGGCTGTGGCGTTGCAACGATGCTCAATTGGTACCAAGGGGCCCAAAGAGTGCCCAGAAAAAATTCCCCACACCATGACACCACCACCACCAGCCTGAACCGTTGATACAAGGCAGGATGGATCCATGCTTTCATGTTGTTTACGCCAAATTCTGACCCTACCATCCGAATGTCGCAGCAGAAATCGAGACTCATCAGACCAGGCAACGTTTTTCCAATCTTCTACTGTCCAATTTCGATGAGCTTGTGCAAATTGTAGCCTCAGTTTCCTGTTCTTAGCTGAGAGGAGTGGTACCCAGTGTGGTCTTCTGCTGCTGTAGCCCATCTGCCTCAAAGTTCGACGCACTGTGCGTTCAGAGATGCTCTTCTGCCTACCTTGGTTGTAACGGGTGGCAATTTGAGTCACTGTTGCCTTTCTATCAGCTCGAACCAGTCTGCCCATTCTCCTCTGACCTCTGGCATCAACATGGCATTTCCGGCCACAGAACTGCCGCTCACTGGATTTTTTTTCTTTTTCGGACCATTCTCTGTAAACCCTAGAGATGGTTGTGCGTGAAAATCCCAGTAGATCAGCAGTTTCTGAAATTCTCAGACCAGCCCTTCTGGCACCAACAATCATGCCACGTTCAAAGGCACTCAAATCACCTTTCTTCCCCATACTGATGCTCGGTTTGAACTGCAGAAGATTGTCTTGACCATGTCTACATGCCTAAATGCACTGAGTTGCCGCCATGTGATTGGCTGATTAGAAATTAAGTCTTAACACACAGTTGGACAGGTGTACCTAATAAAGTGGCCAGTGAGTGTATAATGTAATAGTAATAATTTTGACTGGATGTTTTTTTCCAATAGAAATACATGTAAAATCCTGTTTACAAAATTATTCATTTAATAATTGACATGGACATAGAAGCAAATCTGAAATACAATGCCCATAATTGCAATTTGCATATATTCCCACGTGCCAAAAATACATGCTTCATCTACAAAACAAAGTGACCAAAACTAAATAATAGAAAAAGAGCAATTTGTTGTAAAACGTGTATTGTGCCAGCAAGGTTTAATAAACTTTGATTAACGATCACTGCGTATTCCTTCTCTTCATTTACATTTTACAACACATTGCAACTATTTTTTTAGTCCATCTGTTGTCATTCAGAGTTGAAAGCATAAAGCGTGAAACGTCTGCTCGCGATACTGTATTCGTAATTGGGTAACCTTTTTCATCCGGAACAAAATATCCTTCATGGGTCAATATTTCTTTGTCTGTAAGAAATACAATATATTAGCTCCACGCACTAAGACCCATATCACTCATAGAAAGTACCTGTCAGCTCTCCTGACAAATCTGCTTCTCAAAAATTTGATATTACCTATACTGGAGTGTCTCTTCTTACCGCTCTTTGTTGTGAGAAATCCTCTGTAGGTGCAGGAAACACAATACCTCCAGTTAAATGTCCAACCATTTAAAAAGAGGTTGTCTCAAGCAATTAAAAATCCCCTCTGTTCTCAAGAACTGATGGATTTTTAATTTAATAGTGTACAGCTCTTTGCCAAGGTTAATGTGAACCGTTCAGTCTCAAGCTGGCCAGTTACCTGGGCAAAGAGCTCTGTTTTACAGCCTGCTTACCCCGCTCTGGAGTTGCCCAGATCACTGAATTCGACCAACAAAGACATGAATAGTCTATAATTTTAACCCCTTCCTGACATCAGACGTACTATCCCGTCCATGGGACCCGGGCCCCTATGCCCTTGGACGGGATAGTACGTCTCAGCGATAAGCAGCGTCCACATGGTGAGCGCCGCTGAACGCGGCCGGGTGTCAGCTAATTATCACAGCTGACACCCGGCACAATGTGTCAGGGGCGGTCATGGACCGCCCCCGACACGTTAACCACTTGCACACACCAATCAAACATGATCGAGGTGTACTGGGGGTTAAAGGGAAGCATCGGCAGGGGGGGATTCCCTCCGTGCTTCCGTGAGCCCCCCACGGAAGCGCAATGTGCAGTGCTGCTTCTGGGGGCTCCTTCCCTGCAGGCCCCCGAAACCAAGATGGCGCCGGGGGCCTGCAGGGAGCTGGCTTCCTCAGTGCCTGCAAAGCGCTGATCTGTCACAGTGATCTGTGATGTGACAGATCAGCGATCTGTCACAGGACAGTGATGTCCCACCTGGGACTATGTAATAAAGTTAAAAAAAAAAGTGTTAAAATAATTTTTAAAAAATCGCCAAATAAATTAGAAAAAAAAAATTCCCCCAATAAATCCATTTTTTGGAAATAAAAAAACCCAAAACAATAAAAGTACACATATTAGGTATCACCGCGTCCGTAACGACCTGCCCTATAAAACAGTCCCATTAGTTAACCCCTTTAGCGAACCCCTTAAAAAATAAAAAACGAAGCAAAAAATAATGATTTATTATCATACCGCCAAACAAAAAGTGCAATAACGCGCGATCAAAAAGACGCATATAAATATCCATGGTACTGATGAAAATGTCATCTTGTCCCGCAAAAAATGAGCCGCCACACAGCATCATCAGCGAAAAAATAAAAAGTTATAGCTCGCAGAATAAAGCGATGCAAAAATAATTTATATGAAATAGTTTTCATTGCATAAAACCGACAAAACATAAAAAAACGACCTAAATGAGGTATCGCTGTAACCATACTGACCCGAAGAATAAAACCGCTTTATCAATTTTACCGCACGCAGAACGGTGTAAACGCATCCCCCCAAAAGAAATTCATGAAACGCTGGTTTTTGTTCATTCTGCATCCCAAAAATCGGAATAAAAAGCGATCTAAAAATGTCACGTGCCTGAAAATGGTACCAATAAAAACGTCAACTTGTCCCACAAAAAATAAGACCTCACATGACTCGGTGGGTCAAAGTACGGAAAAATTATAGCTCTCAATATGTGGTGATGCAAAAACTATTTTTACAATAAAAAGCGTCTTTTAGCGTATGACAGCTGCCAAATATAAAATCCGCCATAAATAGTAAATCAAACACCCGTTATCACCCCCTTAGTTAGGGAAAAATAATAAAATGAAAAGAAAATTTATTTATTTCCATTTTCCCGTTAGGGTTAGGGCTAGGGTTAGGGGTGAGATTAGCGTTAGGGGTGTGTTGGCATTAGGGTTGGAGTTAGAATTGGGGGTTTCCACTGTTTGGGCACATCAGATGCTCTCCAAATGCAACATGGCGTCTGATCTCAATTCCAGCCAATTCTGAGTTGAAAAAGTCAAATGGTGCTCCTTCCCTTCCAAGCTCTGCCATGCGCCCAAACAGTGTTTTACCCCCATATGTAGGGTATCAGCCTACTCAGGAAAAATTGCAAAACAACTTTTGGGGTCCAATTTCTCCTGTTACAGTTAGGAAAATAAAAAATTGGGGGCAAAAATATTTTTGTGGAAAAAAATGATTTTTTTATTTAAACGCTCGGGCGTTATAAGCTTCTGTGAAGCACTTGGGGGTTCAAAGTGCTCACCACACATCTAGATAAGTTCCTTAGGGGGTCTAGTTTCCAAAATGGGGTCATTTATGGGGGGTTTCCACTGTTTAGGTACATTAGGGGCTCTCCAAAGGCAACATGACACCCGCAGACCATTCCATCAAAGTCTGCATTCCAAAACGTCACTACTTCCCTTCCGAGCCCCGACGTGTGCCCATACAGTAGTTTTCTCCCACATATGGGGTGTCAGCATACTCAGGACAAATTGGACAACTTTTGGGGTTCAATTTCTCCTGTTACCCTTGGGAAAATAAAAAAATTGGGGACTAATTGATCATGTTTGTGGAAAAAATACGATTTTTTATTTTCACGCCCGGGCGTTATAAATTTCTGTGAAGCACTGGAGGGGTCAAAGTGCTCACCACACATCTAGATAAGTTCCTTAGGGGGTCTAGTTTTCAAAATGGGGTCATTTGTGGGGGGTTTCCACTGTTTTGGTACATCAGGGGCTTTCCAAACGCGACATGGTGTCAGATCTCAATTCCAGCCAAAAACGTCAAATGGCGCTGCTTCCCTTCCGAGCTCTGCCATGCGCCCAAATAGTGGTTTACCCCCACATGTGGGGTATCAGCGTACTCAGGACAAATTGCACAATAACTTTTAGGGTCCTGTTACCCTTGGAAAAATAAGAATTGAGGGTGAAAGGATCATTTTTGTGGAAAAAATATGATTTTTTAATTGTACGGCTGTATGTTATAAACTTCTGTGAAGCCCTTGTGGGTTCAAAGTTCTCACCACATATCTAGATAAGTTCCTTGGGGGGTCTAGTTTCCAAAATGGGATCACTTGTGGGGTGTTTCCACTGTTTAGGTACATCAGGGGCTCTCCAAACGTGACATGGCGTCCGATCTGAATTCCAGCCAATTTTGCATTGAAAAAGTCAAACGGCGCTCCTTCCCTTCTGAGCTCTGTCATGCACCGAAACAGTGGTTCCCCCCACATATCAGGTATCAGCGTACTCAGGACAAATTGCACAATAACTTTTGCAGTCCAATTTCTCCTGTTACCCTTGGTAAAATAAAAAAAATTGAACCTGAAGTATTTTTTTTGTGAAAAAAAGTTAGATGTTCATTTTTTTTTTTTAAATATTCAAAAAATTCCTGTGACGCACCTAAAGGGGTTAATAAACTTCTTGAATGTGGTTTTGAGCACCTTAATTGGTGCAATTTTTAGAATGTGTTACTTTTGAGTATTTTCTATCATATAGACCCCTGAAAGTGGCTTCAAATGTGATGTGGTCCGTAAAAATAAAATGATGTTGCAAAAATTAGAAACTGCTAGTCAATTTTTAACCCTTAAAACTTCCTAACAAAAAAAAATTTGGTTCCAAAATTGTGCTGATGTAAAGTAAACATGTGGGAAATGTTACTTATCAAGTTTTTTGTGTGCCGTATCTCTGTGATTTAAGGGCATAAAAATTCAAAGTTGGGAAATTGCGAAATTTTCAAAATTTTTGCCAAATTTCTGTTTTTTTCACAAATAAACCCAAGTTATTTGAATGAAATGTTACCACTAACATGAAGTACAATATGTCACGAGAAAACAATGTTAGAATCATCGGGATCCATGGAAGCGTTTCAGAGTTATTACCTCATAAAAGGACAGTGGTCAGAATTGTAAAAATTGGCCCGGTCATGAACGTGCAAACCACCCTTGGGGGTGAAGGGGTTAAGGGTAGATTAATTTTAACATAGAGAGATAGAATATCAAAAATAAAATCCAGAAAATCACATTGTATAAATTCTAAAAATTTATTTGCAGTGAGAAATAAGTATTGGATCCCCTACCAACCATTAAGAGTTCAGGCTCCTACAGACCAGTTAGATGCTCCTAATCAACTCGTTACCTGCACTAAAGACAGCTGTCTTACATAGCCACCTTTATGAAAGACTCCTGTCCACAGACTCAGTCAGCCAGACTCTAACTTCTACAACATGGACAAGATCAAAGAGCTTTATAAGGATGTCAGGGACAAGATCATAGACCTGCAGAAAGCTGGAATTGGCTACAAAACCATAAGTAAGATGCTGGGTGAGAAGGAGACAACTGTTGGTGCAATAGTAAGAAAATGGAAGAAATATAAGATGACTGTCAATCAACATCAATCTGGGGCACTGTGGCACCCTGCATCTTTACCACCACAAAATGGTTAAATATGTACTGTTTTTTATGTGTTTTGTGAGCAATGGGAGTTATGCTTTCTCTGCTAGAAACCACAACACACACACAACTTACCTCACTCGCTTAATTGTCTGAAGCTTAGAGCTTTGCAGACATACCCTAACTGGGAGGGGGAGGAGTCGAGAGCTGTTGTTTCAGCGGTGAAGAAAGAGAAGATGGAGAACGCTCTTGGAAGCCATGCCAAGTGCTCCCTCCAGGAGTAAACCTAAGAAGCATCAGGGAGTCATCCCCTAGGCCATCCATACTTTCAGAGCAGGGTGGTAAGCTGAGAGACTGTGTGAGTTTATACAACCAATAGCAGAGTGTTTTCCCCGGGAAGACTGCAGCAAACTAGGATCAGTGAAGGATTGTGCAAGAAGGAACTCGAGCTTCACACAGGATCCAAGCCGCAAGTTGCCAGAGGAGGAATACACAGTGAGTAGTGGCTATACTGGAAGTTTTAGACTCCGGGAAGCCTTGGTCCCTGAAGGGATTAGAATAGCAGGAAGCTTGCGCCGAGTCACAGCAGAGTGAAGGATAACTCCCATTCTGCAGAGCAGACTGTAACCTGGTGAGAGTTGTAATATCTCCTCTGAACTGCACTGAACTACAGTAAATGATAAAGTGACTTTCCTTGTCTCCTGCCTTATTACTCCGTGCCTTCTACTTCCATCACAATCTCTGGGGGTCAGCCCTGGTTGGAGAGGGTTAAACATCTGCACTGCTATCACCATCTACTCCCCCAGAGATCATCTGCAGTGCAGGCTATACTACAGTCGAACACTCCAACTGGCATCATGAATCACTACATAAACCTTATCCCTAAGCAAAACTCCCCTTTTTCATGACCGCCTGGGGCCACGGACCAGGTCACTGTCACTGTGACGCATCCCTTTAAGACGACCGGCCCGGTACCGAGTATCCCACGGCCTCTGGGGCGCGTCAGCACCATGCAAAATCTCACCTCTTCAGGTATCCTTGATCATGAGGAAGGTGAGATATAAGCCTAAAAGTACAGGGGGAAATTTGTTAATGATCTCAAGGTAGCTTGGATCACAGTCAGCAAGAAAACCATTGGTAACACATTATGCTGTAAAGGTTTAAAATCCTGCAGTGCCCGCAAGGTTCCCCTGCTCAAGAAGGCACATGTGCAGACACGTCTGGAGTTTGCCAATGAACACCTGGATGATTTTGTTAGTGATTGGGAGAAGGTGCTGTGGTCAGATGAGACAAAAATTGAGCTCTCTGGCATTAGTTCACCGTGTTTTGCGGAAGAGAAATGCTGCCTATGACCCAAAGAACACCATCCCCATTGTCAAACATGGAAGTGGTAACATGTTTTGGGGGTGTTTCTCTGCTAAGGGCACAGGACTACTTCACCACATCAATGGGAGAATGGATGGAGCCATGTACCGTAAAATCCTGAGTTACAACCTCCTTCCCTACACCAGGACATTAAAAATGGGTCATGGCTGGGTCTTCCAGCAAGACCATGACCAAAAACATACAGCCTAGG
Source organism: Dendrobates tinctorius (assembly GCF_039654945.1). NCBI lineage: Eukaryota > Metazoa > Chordata > Amphibia > Anura > Dendrobatidae > Dendrobates > Dendrobates tinctorius. Next base: position 59,922,391 of record NW_027361679.1, read on the forward strand.
CAACAAACTAGTGGCTAAAAAAGAAGCACATGACCTCATGGAGTGGCCAAGCCAATCTTCAGACCTTAACCCCATAGAAAACTTATGGAGGGAGTTGAAGCTCCAAGTTGCCAAGCAATAGCTTCAAAATATTAGTGATTTAGAGATGATCTGCAGAGGAGTGGACCAAAATTCCTCCTGATATGCACAAAACTCATCATCAACTGCAAAAAATGTCTGACTGCTCTGCTTGCCAACAAGGGTTTTGCCACCAAGTATTAAGTCTTGTTTGCCAGAGGGATCAAATACGTATTTCTCACTGCAAAATGCAAATAAATTTATATAATTTGTACAATGTGATTTTCTGGATTTTATTTTTGATATGCTAGCTCTCAATGTTAAAATTAACCTTTCCTTAAAATTATGGACTGTTCATGTCTTTATCAATGGGCAAACTTACAAAATCAGCAAGGGAGCAGATAATTTCCTTCACTGTATATATTGCATATTTTGGCCCTCAGAGATCATAAGAGATCTCGGGGGAGCATTTTTTTTCCACGGTAACTGGTGGATCCATGCGAGCCACAGTTACAGAGAACACAAATCCCTCTTATAATGATAGCAGGTACAGGCAGAGATGGTCTGGGTCTGTTAGAAACCAACAGCACTGCTATTGCGAAGGAGAAAATTAGGTGATCGTGTGATAGCCAGGTCCTACATAAGCATCGGCATATACTCCTGTTTACATCATAAAACTTACTGAGTGCTATGTAGCTGGCAAAAGAGAAGATAGAAGCAGTTTTTCACTGTTTCATTCTTCTCCTCTGTTATTGACAGCCAAAGGCCAGACTTGCCGCTACGAGATTGCAGGAACTTTTAAACCTATACCATAAATTCCCAAAACATCCCTTTAACCAGGCAATTGATTATGAATCAGAGAATGGAAAGACATGTTAATATGCAAATTATGAAAACTATATTTTTTTTCAAAACCTGATTTATTCAGTATCGAGTATGAGTCCACACGCAGATAAACATACACTTGCATGTCTTGTCATGCGATCAATGAGGTTAGTATTGGTTGCCTGAGGAATAGTCTGCCGAACTGAATGCACATGGACATTACCAAGATCTACTTCTGGCTGTTTGCTTTCCAATTGCCAGCAGATGTCTCCCATCCTGCACATCTGGGACATCAAGTCCGGAGATGCTGCAAGCCATAGTAACACGTTTAGGCCACACAGGCTGCTCACAGCAACAAATCCATGTAACGTTCAGCTGTTTGTGTAACTTAAATGAAGACTAGAGAGGCCATTCCACATCATACTCTGGGGAAAAGGACCAATGTGATGTCCCTCATGAAGGCTTCTTCATGATTTTGTTCATATATAGCCTCCAGATGGACATCACAACAGATACTGGAAGTTTGGTCTATTCACTTCAGCAGTGAGTCCTTCTTTTGTCTTAGACGCAATTACAGCCAGAGATTGATCTGTAGACAACGTGGGCAATACCATGAAGTGTCTTTCACAAGGGAATATCACATAAGTTCTACCCTGAAGTTTTTCAAAATGACAATGCTAGGAAGCTACAAGCCGTTTGCATGGCCTAAACATGCTACCAGGGGAAGAGTCTTGAGGAGGTCATTTGCATATTCCCAGTGCCTTCTGGGATAAGTGAAGAGTCTCCGCGAGCTCAACGATCACTGGGTTTTGGCCATTGCAGCTGAGAAGAGCAAATCAGAAAACCAGGGGAAGAGTCTTGAGGAGATCATTTGCATATTCCCAGTGCCTTCTGGGATAAGTGAAGAGTCTCCGCGAGCTCAACGATCACTGGGTTTTGACCGTTGCAGCTGAGAAGAGGAAATCGGAAAACCAGGGGAAGAGTCTTGAGGAAATCATTTGCATATTCCCAGTGCCTTCTGGGATAAGTGAAGAGTCTCTGCAAGCTCAACGATCACTGGGTTTTGGCCGTTGCAGCTGAGAAGAGGAAATCGCAAAACCAGGGGAAGAGTCTTGAGATCATTTGCATATTCCCAGTGCCTTCTGGAATAAGTGAAGAGTCTCCGCGAGCTCAACGATCACTGCGTTTTGGCCGTTGCAGCTGAGAAGAGGAAATCGGAAAACCAGGGGAAGAGTCTTGAGGAGATCATTTGCCAGGGGAAGAGTCTTGAGGAGATCATTTGCATATTCCCAGTGCCTTCTGGGATAAGTGAAGAGTCTCCGCGAGCTCAACGATCACTGGGTTTTGGCCGTTACAGCTGGGAAGAGGAAACCGGAAAACTGCGCGCCGATAGGCGCACAAATTTTGGCACATCTTTCATCGTTTTTAAGAAATCTCAATATGGAAGAGGCCAGGAGCCATTTGGTGAGCTGCATTTCTTGCTACATGTTCACAGACTTACCAGTGGAAAAGCCAAACTTCACATGCCACAAATGCAAGCTTGTGTCCCTGTTGGAGGAAAAGTTGCAAAATCTCGAAGAGAGGTTAGCTACGTTGAAGATCATTAAGGAAGGTGAAGAGTTCTTAGACAGAGCAGAATTATCTCTTCATGTTACAGAAAGAGAAGAAATTTGAAGTGCACCTGAAGAAACAGAGGAATGGAGATGTGACCCAGAGAAGCAGGAGGATCAGGAGGCCGTCGAAAAATGTTGTGAAGAAGAAACGGAGAGTGGTGGTCATGGGGGATTCCCTATTGAGAGGAACAGATGCCGCTATCTGCAGACCAGATATAACTTCAAGAGAAATATGCTGTCTTCCAGGTGCAAAAATTAAAGATGTGTCTGACAGGATATCAGGACTCTTCAGACCTACAGATGACTACCCATTCCTGCTACTACATGTGGGGACAAATGACACCGCAAGAAACGACCTGGAAACCATCTGCAGAGACTTTAAAGACTTAGGCAAGAAAGTGAAAGAACTGGGAGCGCAGGTGGTCTTCTCTTCCATCCTCCCAGTGGATGGCCATGGAACAAGGAGGTGGAATAATATTCTGCAGGTGAACAACTGGCTACGTCGATGGTGCCGTCAGCAACGATTTGGATTTATGGATCACGGAGTGAATTACCTTTACGATGGACTACTTGCTAGAGATGGGGTGCACCTTACGAAGACTGGAAAACATGTATTTGGAAGTCGTCTTGCTACACTTGTAAGGAGAGCTTTAAACTAGAACAACATGGGAAGGGAAGCAAAAGACCAGAAAAAGCCATGCACCTGACAAATGCTATTGAGAACTCTGCTATTACAAGTGGAAAGGAAGAACAAAGACAAAAGAATCTAATTAATAAAAATATTGGAGAAAGAGAAACCAATCACAAACTAAAATGTTTCTATACTAATGCACAAAGCATGGGCAACAAACAAGGAGAATTGGAACTACTAACACAGGAAAAGAAATATGATGTCATTGGAATCACTGAAACTTGGTGGGACAATACACATGATTGGAATACAAGACTAGAAGGATACAACTTATTTGCAAGAAACAGACTTGATAAACGAGGAGGAGGTGTCGCATTGTATGTTAGAAACGCGTATATCTGCACAGAGATTGAAGCTTCAGAGACTGGGAGTTCTGTGGAAACTGTTTGGGTAAGAATACAAGGACAGAACAATGGAAAGGACACCATTGTAGGCATTTACTACAGGCCGCCTGTGCAAGCTGAAGATATGGATGAACTCTTTATGCATCTAATGGCCAAGTTCTCCAAAAAATATGACATAGTTGTCATGGGAGATTTCAACTATCCAGACATTTGTTGGGAATCTCTCTCAGGCAAAACTAACAGGTCAAGGAAATTCTTATCCTCTCTTGCTGACAACTTTATCTTCCAAAAGGTAGGGGAGAAAACAAGGGGAACTGCTACATTGGATCTAATCCTTATAAACAGGGAGGAAATGGTTGAGGAGGTAAAAGTGGCTGGGACCCTAGGAGGTAGCGGCCATGCTATTTTAGAATTTTGGATAACTAGAGGAGGAAGACCTGTGAAGACTCAGACGTCAAGGTTAGATTTCAGAAAGGCAGATTTTAAGGGATTCAGAAAGAGAATTGGAGGGATCCAATCCTTAAAGACAAAAATGTCCAGGAAGGATGGGAAATCTTGAAAAATGAAATTCTCAAAGCACAATTGTTAACAATTCCGAAAAGAGGGAAGAATAGGAAGCATTTAAGGAAGCCAGGATAGATGAACACAGAACTTAAGCACATGCTAAAAAGGAAGAAAAAATGTTTATAAAATGGAAAGAGGGAGGCATATCTAAAGAAGAATATAATGCTGTCTGCAGAACCTGCAGGGCACAAATCAGATTAACTAAAGCTGACAATGAATTGAGGCTTGCAAGAGATGTCAAAAGCAATAATAAAGGATTTTCGGGATATGTCAAAAGTAAAAGAAAAGTCAAAGATGCTATAGGATTTTTACAGGATGAAAATGATGAAATGGTAAGACAGGATGTTGAGAAGGCCGAACTTTTAAATTCCTATTTTGCATCTGTTTTCTCTCAGAAAGGAAATGTAACATCAACTGTTCTTCACTGTCCTATTAAGGGAATAGAAGAATCCAGGATATCTATAAACAGAAAGATAGTGAGGAAACACTTAGCTAACCTAAATGAATTCAAGTCTCCAGGTCCAGATGAATTACACCCCAGAGTACTGAAGGAGATAGCAGAAGAAATTTTTGAACCCCTCTCCATAATATTTGAAAATTCTTGGAGAACAGGAGAAGTCCCAGAAGACTGGAGAAGAGCAAATATTGTTCCTATCTTCAAAAAGGGGAAGAAGGTGGACCCAGACAACTATAGGCCGGTGAGTCTGACTTCTATACCAGGAAAGATCTTTGAACAAATTATTAAACAACATGTATGTCAGTACCTGGATAAGAATGAAGTGATTAAACAGAGTCAGCATGGGTTTGTAACTAATAAGTCATGTCAGACTAGCTTAATTTCCTTCTATGACGGAATCACTGATTGGGTGGATCAAGGAATGCTGTAGATATAGTATATCTTGACTTCAACAAAGCATTTGACAAAGTATCTCATACAATCCTTATTGAAAAAATGACTAAGTATGGAATGGACAAGGCAACTGTTAGGTGGATTCATAACCGGCTTAGTGATCGTACCCAAAGAGTGGTCGTAAATGGCTGCACATCCAGTTGGAAGAATGTCTCAAGTGGGGTACCACAGGGCTCTGTCCTGGACCCTGTATTGTTCAACATCTTTATCAACGATTTAGATGAAGGAACTGAGGGTAAACTGATTAAATTTGCTGATGACACAAAGCTAGGAGGGATAGCTAATACTAGAGAAGAGAGAGAGAGGATTCAAAAAGATATAAATAAACTGGAGAAGTGGGCAGCAATTCTAGGATGTATTAACAGAAGCATACAGTCTAGATCACGTGAAGTCATTATTTCCCTCTACTCCTCTTTGGTCAGACCTCATCTGGAATATTGTGTCCAGTTTTGGGCACCACATTTTAAAAAAGACATCAACAAACTGGAGCAAGTTCAGAAAAGAGCGACCAGAATGGTGACCGGTCTGCAAACCCTGTCTTATGAGGAAAGGTTGCAGGATTTGGGAATGTTTAGTTTGCAAAAGAGAAGACTGAGAGGAGACTTAATAGCTGTCTACAAATATCTAAAGGGCTGTCACATTGTAGAAGGATCAACTTTATTCTCATTTGCACAAGGAAAGACTAGAAGCAATGGGATGAAACTGAATGGAAGGAGACACAGATTAGATATTAGAAAAAACTTTTTGACAGTTAGAGTGATCAATGAGTGGAACAGGCTGCCACGAGAAGTGGTGAGTTCTCCTTCAATGGAAGTCTTCAAACAGAGGCTGGACAGACATCTGACTGGGATGATTTAGCGAATCCTGCTTTGAGCAGGGGGTTGGACCAGATGGCCCAGGAGGTCCCTTCCAACTCTACGATTCTATGATTCTATGCCAAGACCTGCGACATCTCCAGACTTGTTCTCCATTGAGCACATCTGCGCCATTATTGTTCGATCATTGCCAGCAAAGGATCTTGATGATTTGGGTGCCCAAGTGCATTCATCATGGCAGAACATTCCTCAGACAACCATTAATGACCTCATTGTTAACTTGACAGGGCATGTAAGTGTGTGTATTTCTGTGTGTGGCGCTCCTACTCAATATGGAATAAATCAAGATGATTTTGTTTCCATATTTTTAATCATTTGCATATTATTATGCCTATCAAACCTGTGATTTACTCTTGGTGCTGCACTTTCAATGTTGAGGAGAGTATATTATCTGAATGTGAACAGAGAAAGAAGTTATTTCCTAACACGGTTAATAAGTGATGAGACATATGCTATTAGGATTGTGGATTTGGAACGTATCAGAATTTTCTACCCACCTGTCACTGGAGTATTTTGAAGTCCTGGTGGTCTTACAACTGTCCAGTTAAGATCTGAACATTCCTTTTCTAGATATTTTTCCATCTCGAACATGTTTGTGAGGACACTTTTAATTAATGGTATAAGTAGGTTCCTCACGAAGAATGAGGCATTCTGTGCTGAGCTAGCTGTTATAAAAAATAGATTTATATTAATGTACTGTAGGCAATAACACATGGTTAATATTTTCCTAGATTTTGGTCCATTCCTGGACCACCCATCAGCCACATTTATAGGATTAGTCTCCTGTCAAAGGACCAGGTACCAGATGCTGTATACAGATATATGTACTCTGTAAGTTGAAGCAGGCACCATTAAATTCTGTAGGGTAGAAAATGTCCATAATAAAGCTTCAGGAACATGATTTTTTTAATGCCACTAACTGTACAAAGGACCAAAGGACATGTCTTATGTATGGGAAAAAAAACAAATATAGAAAACAATTTACGAAAGGGTTCTATACAGAGTACTTTAATAGCAGTCAAATAAAAAAAAAATAAGCTTGTAGCTACATACTGTCGGTGTACCAGGAAGTCATGGTCACCATTCTATTAACTCCAGTTTGTCGCATGGCACCCACAATGGCAGTCATGGAGTCTGTGTAACCATTTATTGATGAGAACACTTTATAAGGGAATCCCAGACAAGATACAACGGCATCCTGCTCTTTGAAGTGTTCTGCTAATGAGTCTGATGAAAATATATTGGCTTCTACTACCTAGAAAACAGATGAATACATATTAATGTAATGAATTCCCACAGTATAAACACAGAGCATGTTCACATGGCACAGATTTACACACGTAGCCAAATACACCACCTTGAAACTCTGCACATATCTTCAATGTGTGATTATGGCTTAAGACACCATGATCTCTAAAAAAACAAAAAAGTATGCAATGCCATAAAACGGTAGTGGATTTCAGTCAATTTTTAATAGTGCAGTTTTTCAGTTGAAGAAAGGCATAGAGCTGATGTTTATATTTAATGCAAAAGACTATATAAAACCATATTATGGTGCCTATAGAGTGAATAATGCCTTCACTATACAGTACCTGCTTTATTTGTTTGTTTTTTTTGGCTGGATACTGTATGCAATGTCATAAAATGATGGCTTGTGTAATCAGAGCAGTAAAAAGCTTTTCTCCCCTACAGCATGGCACACAAAGCATTGCACATTGGCAAACCATGCAGCCTCCACGCCATGTGCTTAAGGCTCCATATTGCTTATTTTGATGATTTTGGCTGTAAAATAAAATGCAAAATTTCACTATATGCATTTACGTGTGTGAGTTCATAATCTAATCCATGTGCATTGAGCCCTATCTTTCAAAATTACGCATTCCTAAAACTGTACTGAAGTGGCATTTCTAGAGAATTTAAAGAGTTTTTTCCCATCTATAAATTTTTCAACCCCATTACTTACTATAATTAAAAAATATAATATTATCTGTACACGACTGTCCAGCTCGGGCTCCTCCTGCTCCTTGTGACTGATTATATGCTGCTGAGATCAATTCAGAGTATACAGAGCACATGACATCTGCAGCCAGTCACTGGGATCAGTTACTTGTGCCATCTACATCATATCACCACTAGGGATGAGCGAGCATACTCGTGAGGATTCGGTACTCGGCGAGTAATGCGGTACTCGTGGTGCTCGAATCCTCACGAGTATTTCACTACTCGCCTCGCAATATTCGGCACAGGCCGCACAGTCCCCACACAGCCCAGCACAGTCCAGGACAGTCTCGCACAGTCCCAGCACAGTCCCGCACAGTACCAGCACAGTCCCGCACAGCCCAGCACAGCCCAGGACAGTCCCACACAGCCCAGCACAGTCCCGCACAGTACCTGCAAAGCCCTGCACAATCCCACACAGCACAGCACAGTCTTCGCACATCCCGGCACTGTCCCCGCGCATGCCAGCACAGTCCCGCACAGGCCAGCACAGTCCCGCACAGCCCGGTACAGTCCCCACACAGGCCAGCACAGTCCCGCACAGCCCGGCACAGTCCCCGCACAGGCCAGCACAGTCCCGCATAGCCCGGCACAGTCTTTGCACAGTCCCCGCCCATTAATCGCATTTCCCATAGACTTACATTGGACTCGGTACTTGTTACGAGTACCCGAGTATTAGGAGGTACTCGTAATGAGTACATCGAGTCCGAATACTACACTACACGCTCATCCATAATCACTACTGAACTCAATGACTAGTTGCAGCGGTCACAAGCGCTGCAGTCGTGATGTCATCACTGGAGCCTGTAAACAGTCACTGGGAGCAGGGGAAGGTGAATAAAACTGGCTTTATTAATTTTAACTACAGCAGGCTGATGGAGTTAAACAGAGATGATAAATGGAAGCTCCTTTTAGCACCAACATTCTATGATGCACATTTTTTCCCTAAATCGCTAAGGAAAGTATGAAGTTGGGTTAGGAGCTGGACCAGCTGTGTTACATAGTTGGCATCTGCCTGTAGGTGCAGTGAGAATTTGTTCACTCCATCAATCTCTTAGGCCATGTGCACACGTTGAGTATTTCATGAGTTTTTTACATTAACATTTGTAAGCCAAAGCTACGAATGGAACAGTCAGTGGAGAAATATAATAGAAGCACGTCACCACTTCTGTATTTATCACCCACACCTGGTTTTGGCTTACAAATACTAAGGTAAAAAAAAACTCACTGAACGCTCAACATGTGTATGTGGCATAACAATGGCATTTAATTGATGCCATGAATCCCATCGCCACCCACTTCCCACGGGGCACGATCATTGGGAACCAATCGGTTACCATATTAGCCCTCTTGGTCCTTCTTTGAAGCTCATGTTGAGCTACCTAGAAGAACCACAATTTCACTATACTCAATAGTATATCTAGAATATGCAGTCGAGCAATTGCAGGTTCAGTTACACTAAGTAAAAAAAAAAGTTTTAACCCCTTCCCAACATTTGCAGTAATATAAAAGTCATGTCAATCATGCGACCACCGTGACTAAGCGCACAATGGTCACATGATTGTCTCTGCTGTTTCTCACAGCAGAGAACATGGCAGCAGCGGCATCCCAGGGGGTGGCGATCCCCCCCATGCACCTACGATCGCTGTGATTGGCTGTTCAATCCTGAGCAGCCAATCGTAGCATTTCTCAGTGTTTCAGGCAATCAGATGGCCTGAAACACTGATGTCTAGCCTAGGATTGATGCTGTAAGAGCACTGATCATAGGCTGGAGCCTAGTTACCAGTCACCAGGGCTAGCGCACAGACTCACTGTACTGGCAGTGACCACCCTGTACTTTCTCATTCTAGCTGTGGATTTATACAGGGCGGTCGCTGTTGCTCTGTGTGCCTTGCTGAGCCTTGTGGTGCCACAAAATTGTGTGCCATCACTGTGACTGCTGCTCCTGCCGAAGAAGAAATAAGAGGTCCTTATCCCTCCCTGATCTTTCCTTAATCCTCCTCTCTCCCCTTTTTCTCCCCCCTCATCCCCACTCTCCACCCCCTTCTTCCGCCAAGCTCTGATCAGTACTTGATTGCTGATCAGTACTTGATAACTTCTTTTTTGGCCTTTTTTTTTCTTTTTTGTGCATTTTGCAGCCGCCTAGCGCTGCACAGTGAGACAAACTACTGGTCAATGTCTTTTCTAGCTGGTTTACAGGACTGTTTTTTTGTCCCTGTCCATTTTTCTCCCTCCCCCTTTGCACATCCTTTGTGCATGCATCTTACAGCCACTGAGCATCGATCTGATCTGATCGTTGATCTGGATTCGTGCTCGCGGTTTTCCACTACTTTTTTTTTCCACTAACTATTTCCCACCTACCCCCCTTTGCACCACTCCCTTTGCATCCTATAGTCGCTGATCCGCTGATAAGATATACACCACTGATTAGCACCCATTCTCATTTTCGGCAAGGATTTTTTTTTCCTCTCTCCTTTTTGATTCACATCCATGTGTGCACCCTACAGCCGTCGAGCGCTGGTCGGTAATGAACATCACTGACCGGTCTCCAGTTGTTGATTTTTTTGGTGAGAAAAAGAATCAAGTAAAAAATCATTTAGATTAGTTGATAGGATTAGATTAGTTAGGGACAGTAAAATATACCGTAGTAATCGTCTACTATGATATTGTAGGTAACAGCAGGTACGCAGGATACAGTGACGAGAAGCGAGACTGAGTTGAACTTTGGCTAGGGAACTTTTATGAATTTAAGCCGCTAGGGCTATGCTAAGCAACCAAAAACAATAACAGCTATTGTCCTCACAGGGACTCTGCACAAACAAACTCTTTAAAAGAGAACACGACTAATCCGGAAAAAGCCGATTGCTATAGGGCCGCGATATGGCCGACTACGGGTCCTTATTTCCTATAATGTCACTTATCCATCCTGACGTCCCTCGGCGTCTCTGATGAGGCTGCGTTGGCGTTGCAGCCGCTGGGCCCAGCTGCTGAGGATCTGTCGTCTTCGGGCGCCCCAGCGCCCAGGAGGAGTTGGAGCACAACAGGCCCTGAGGAAGTCCTTTGATGAGGTAACCCCCTCTAGAAACAGCGGGGTTCTGCTTGTAAGCGAGTTCAATGAGACTCCAGTCTCTAAGCAGGGTTGTGTCGCAGTTACCAGGAGTGGCAGTTGGTAGGCTACGTGCACGGCCTGGGCCTATGCGAAGAGCTTCTATGTAGGCGAGTAGACCCCAACTGCCGACTGCAGCGGGGTGACGTCCACTGCGGCCGATGATGAAGAGGCCGCAGCCGCGGCTGAAGTGGGGCGGCAGACCAGCCGTAACAGGCTGGAGCACAGCGGTAACAGCTGCGGACGACCGTGGGCAGGAAGTGACCCCGGATTGGAGTGAAGCGGCAGTCTCTTGTTGGTAGGTTTGGCGCTTACTCTCCGCAGGCCACTGTAAATCTCCCCTCTGACGATGGTCTCCTCTCTGGTCACCGTCTGTCACTCTGGCTCTCTCAAACTCCCAGAGTCTCTTGCTTCGTGTCTGCCGTTCCGCCAACTGACTCCCCTGCGCGCTCCCTGTCCCTTTTAAACTCGCCCCTCCCCTTGCTGTCCTGTCACTCCCAGCAGTCCACTCTCCTCCTTCGTTCCCCAGGTACTGTTCCCGTAGGAGCCTAGATGGCGGTCCCCTTGGTTCCGATATGGACACTCTGCGGGGGCCCTCCTCCCTACAGTATTTTTTACTGAATTGAGGGGAATTGAGTATAAAGATTTTGTGCTTAACTCATACAAAGCTCTAAATGCAGGTCCAGACCCAGATGCAGTAGTGTTCAAAATAATAGCAGTGTGTTCAAAAACATGAGTTAATCACAAAATCTTTATACTAGTTTTTGTTTCAATGCATTGGGAACATTGCATACTGTTTTCTAATTCAAAACATGAAGAAAAATGTATATTATTTTACCTACTTTACAGAAAATAAAAAATGAACAAATCAACATTGGGCTGTTCTAAAAAATAACAGTGTCTGCATTTATCTTAGTAAACTCACACTATGTATTTTTTTGTGGATTTAGCATTCCTGTGAATCAAGAAACTAATATTTAGTTGTATACCAACAGTTTTTTCAGAACGGGTTCACATCTATGGTGCATAGAGTCAACCAACTTCTTCCCAGGATTTTTGGACTACATCCCACAATTTTTTGCCATTTATTGGCTTTGCCTCAGAAATGGCATTTTTAATGAGGTGGGTGAGGGAGCGGTGTAAGCCTGCATCGGTCCCTCATCCCCCTTCATTTGAAGTTAAATTCATAGCTGCAAATGCTGGCCCAGATGCTGGCTCATAAATGGTACATGCCTGACTGCTGCTGTGCCATGTAACATTTCTACTGTGTCTCAATTGATGCCACTTTTACTGGTGTCTGCCCCTAATTTTTGGAAATGTTTGTACTCCAAGTTGAGTCTCCTTCATGTGTTTTGTCTGAATTTGGCAGGGCTGTCAGAGCACCAGGCCAACACCTGTCACTCTTCCACCTATTACTGTTCAATGTTTAAGCTCGAAATGCTAGTCCAAGCTGGTCCCATGCTTCACAATTATACTATTTGTACTCTGAGTCAGTTGGGCAGTTGGAAAGTTGTGATGCGGGTGGAAACAAGGGTAATTGGGGTGCCACCTCTAAAGACTGTAATGTGTGTGCTGTTGAGGTGGAGGAAGTAGAGGTGACGCCACTTGACGGAGCACTTGGCATCCACTTGAGCACATATTGGGTATTGACATGCTCAGGAGAAATTGCACAACAACTTTTGTGGTTCATTTTTTACCCTTGTGAAAGTAAAAAAAAATTGGGTCTAAATTAATATCAAATATAGCAGAACACACTGGTGCTCGCAGGTTATATGTGGGCTGAAGCTGCTGTTTGACAAGCTCTGTGTACAGTCCTGTCTGAATAAAATGCGTATGCTGTATAAATTAAAATATAATAACTACCCCGCTACAAATACTAAATATTGCCTGTTGAATAAGGAACTGCCACTTCCTAGTGACACCAATGTGAGTGCGGTACTTACTGGGCTAGATGAATGCGACTTCCATCCCTGTGTCAGATGCTAGTGCGGTCCTAGTGGAGCAGGCGGTATGCAGTTGGAGCATCTTCTCATTGACATGCCTCCCTGTGCGCTCACAAAACGATGTTAGATCCTTGTGTGCTCCGGCCGTAAGCGCTGCCATGGAGTAGAGAAGTTAGTGGGGGCGTGGTTGTGGTGATGTCACCAGCCCTATTCGACAGACTCTCAGAGAGGCCTAGAACCTGACGAGTTTCGAAGGACGCATTCCTTCTTCCTTAGGGTATGGTCCACCCAGTTGAGCCATCTACACGGTTGAGCCAATATTGATTCTCATACATATATAATTTCTATTCATTTTTATGCCATATGACAGTGTGATTTAACCACTTCAGTTGAGTGGCTTCCACCTGGTAGTAATGCTCAGCACTATGGAGCAAGTGTCTATTTATAGATGGCTCAACTGGGTACACCATACCCTGGGGAAGGAGGACTGCCCTTCAAAATGCATCATTTTTTTGGCTTATCTGAGAGTCTGTCATATAGGGCTCGTGACGTCACCACTACCATGCCCCCCGCTAACCTTGCTACTCCATAGCAGCGCTTTCAGCCGGAGCACGTCGATATCTTAAATCTTTTTTGCGAGTGCACCAGGAGGCTTGCCAATTAGAGCAGCTCCTACTGCACACAGCCCACTCCACTGGTATCGCACTAGCATCTGACGCCGGGATGGAAGTCACATTCATCTAGCCCAGAAAATTTCACAATCACAGTGATGTCACTGGGAAGTGGCAGGTCCTTATTCAACAGGCATTATTTAGGATTTGCAGCAGAGCTGTAGCGCGATGGATCTAAATTAAAATGTTTGGGAAAAAAAGTTAAATGTTAATTTTTTCCTTCCACATTCCATTAATTCCTGTGAAACACCTGAAGGGTTAATAAACAACTTGGTTTTGAGCACATTGAGGGGTGTAGTTTTTAGAATGGCATCACTTTTGGGTATTTTCTGTCATATAGACCCCTCAAAGTCACATCAAATGTGATGTGGTCCCTAAAAAAATATGGAATTGTAAATTTTGTTGGAAAAATTAGAAATCAATGGTCAACTTTTAACCCTTACAACTTCCTAACAAAAATAAATGTTGGTTCCAAAATTGTGCTGATGTAAAGTAGACATGTGGGAAATGTTATTTATTAGCTACTTTGTGGGACATATCTCTGTGATTTAAGGGCATGAAAATTCAAAGTTTGAAAATTGCAAAATTTTCGGCGTGTTTGCGAAATTTACATTTTTTTTTCCACAAATAAACGCAAGTCATATCAAAGAAATTTTACCACTATAATGAAGTTAATAAAAAAAACAATCTAAGAATCAGTGGGATCCGTTGAAGCGTTCCAAAGTTATTACCTCATAAAGTGACAGTGGCCAGAATTGCAAAATTTGGCCTGGTCATGAAGGTGAAAACAGGTTTTGGGGTGAAGGGGTTAAAAATTTAAAAATAAAGTATACAAGAGTTTACATCACCTACTTTTTCCCCACTAAATAAAAGCAAACACACTTTGGTCACTGCTGTTAAAAGAATGCAATAACAAAAAAGTCATATGAACTGTAAAATGGCATAAAAAAGAAACATCGGCTTAGGGTACAAAACAAATAAAGTTAAGGCTCGCAAATATGAGCATATACATCGGACAAGTGCTATACAATGTTTTTATCAGATAACACTTGGACCAATGTTATTCTATGATGTAGCGCGGATCTATCTTTTTTTTCAAGCCCATTTGGCATAAGGGGCAAAAAAAAATAGAAGCGTGCTGTAAGTGACTCTGCAAATTGGAGCATATTGCACCCATTCTCATCTATGGGTGCGTGTAACACATCAGACTGCACTCAAGTCCTTGTTTCTGTATATTTTATGACACGAAGAAGGATCTTGATTGATCTGAAGAATATAGCATATCTGCATTGTGTCTTGTTCGTGTATTTTGTGGATTGTTCAGTGAAGCCATCGATTGTTTTGTTTGGGTCCTGGGAGCTGGATGTTTCTTCGTTTTCCATTCAAGTCATAGTTGCATATAAAACATCGGACTGCACTCGGAGCTCATTGCTTGTGTATGTTTTATGTCATGAAGAAAGATTGTGATTGAATTGACGCACATAGCATATCTGCACTCTATGTCTTGTTCATGTTTTTTGTGGATTGATCAGTGGAGCCATCGATTGTTTTGTTTGGATTATGGGAGCTCGATGTTTCTTTGTTTTCCATTCAAATCTATGGGTGTGCAATGGGGCACACGGTTGTAGTCATGGACAAGTGTTGTTCGTTCGGCACCCCGGCCTGCTTCAGAAATAGGGGGACATTTGGGTCACTGGGTGTGTGGTGGTTGCAGTGCTTCAGTAGAAGAGACTTCCATACTCACTTCCATTTCACCTACCATGGCGCCAACCCTTTTGGTCTCCAGAATGAAAGAGCCACACCAATTTGTAAATGGAAAGTCCTTTTTGCTCCCAAACACGTTCAAATACAGGGGATAACATGTGATACACTTCTCGTGGTCCTCTTTCACAGACAATTGCACATTTCCAATATTCACAGGCACAGAGACAATTTTTGTAATACAAGTTAATGTAGTGTGGCTCAGCCCTAAAGGTAACTCCATGTCCTTGGAACCTACATGTAAGGGAGCTCTTGCTCAAGCTTACTGTTCCTTCTACCTGACTGTCCTGGATGTGCCTTACAGACAAGGCTATCTAAAGTCTTAGCTACGTTGTAGCTGGAAAAGGTTACAGTTACCTTTCTGGCCTGTTGGAGGTGAATTGTTCTGTTGCTTGTCCCCATTGTTCCTAATCCCCTGTATTCACCACACACCCAGCTTCTTATTCTTGATAACACTCTTCTTGCTTCTCCCTTCTTCACAAACCTATCAACATCTCTCTCTACCCAGAGATCCCAATCCTCCTTCCCACTAAGAGTTGGCCTTACAGTTAACCATGTGTCCTAAACTAACAGGGACTGTGCCATATGATAGCTCTAAAACATCACTGCCTTCTACTGGCTGTTAAACATACAGTAACATTAAACATTAATTATAATTATATTGTATTACATTACAGTAAAATATTGACTACCCCCTCACAGGTGCTTATAAAGCATCGGATGTCATCGGAGTGCAGTTCCATTTTACACATGCACAGACAATGGAGAATATATGCTCCCATTTTCTCATGCAAGAGAATCGGATCACACTAAGCTGACATTCTGCTCAAACTCGGATCATTAGTATAATCGATCTGGTTCTTTCACAGAGAGAATGTACAATTTTGTGACCTGGCTTTACAGGTTTCAGAATAGGGTGACAAACACATTTTTTCTTTTCCACAAATTTCTATTTTATTCAACAGTTTTATAATAAATAGAAACAGGTCATCATCGTAATCATACTGATCTTGACAATCATGTTGCCAGGTCATTTTCCCCAAGCCATGAACACCATAAAAACAAAACACCTAAAAAGCAATGGTGCAATCATGTATTTGTTGTTTTCCCAATCTCATCACAACCTCAACAACAAGCCATTATATACCTTTGTTGAAGGAAAAATAAAGTTATGGCTCTTCGAACAAAGGAAGAAAAAACGATAGTAAAATTAAAAATTGACAAATGAAAAATTCCTTGGTGCTTAAGGGATTAAAGTGCATCTGTCGCCAGGTTTCACAATACAAATGGAATGCATACATTTCTTAGACTTGATAACATTGCTGTAATTATTTTGAAAATCTATGTCAAAATATAAATCATTCCCTGTTATCTACCTAACTGACAGCTCCTTAGTGTCCCTCCTGTTGCTGAGATCTCACACTGCTAAGTATAAGTTGCAGCTGTTAGTCAGGAGGGCACTGCACTTACAGCTCTCTTTCCTCTGGCTTTTGGTCTTTAACAGGTCACTCTTTTCACAGTAACCTGTTTCCCATGCCGAGATGTTGCACAGATGTCATCAATTCCTGGGATCTTCTCTTCAGAGAGGTCAGCGCATGCATAGATTAACAGTCTGGCAATGTCATAAGGAGCTTACTGTGTATGCAAAGACCGCATCTGTGCTAAATCTCGAGCAAAGGAGGCAGGTCACTTTTACAAGAGTGACATCTCAGTCAAAGACCAGAGGCCAGCGGCAGGCGAAAAAAGGGAGAGAGCAAAGAAGATATGTCAGTGCAGTGTGCAGCCCACTACACTTTCATCTAGAACTTTAAAGTTGAATTTCTCTAAGGGCTTGTGCAGATGTGTGCAGACAACCGTATTTTTGGTCCAACAAAACATCAATATAGGCACTGCACTTGGCCATGCAAATCAATGAGTGCGTGAGAAACAGTGAATCGTCCTGTGATGACGTCTGAGTGCTGTCCAATTTCCATTTTGAAGTTATGAGTCAGGAAAATAGCGGTCTATTAGGAGCGCTGTGAGGGCAACGAGGGAGTTAAAAATGGGAGCAGGATTCACCGCAGCTCCAGCCGTGCATAAAACTTGGAGATAAAAGCACGATCACAGGAGCGCTGAAATGAGGCCAGGACAAGAATATTGGTGTAAACCACAACGCGTTTCGACGGTTCCACATGATGAAGACTGGGTAACATTGAAACGTGTTGTGGTTTACACCAATATTCTTGTCCTGGCTTCATTTCAGCGCTCCTGTGACCATGCTTTAATCTCCAATTTCCATGGTGTGACAGAATGGAGACATTTTTTTCTCTCCATCTTCTCCTCATCCAATAGAATCGGATCACACTGTGCTCACACTCTGTTCAAACTCTCATCATAGCGTGATTTGCACCTAGCCTAAAACTTGCAAGTGAAATCCTACAATCAAGGTAAGGATTTAATCCGCATTTAAGGGCCTTTACAAATATGCCATTAGTTAGGGGTTTAGGGGTATAATATTCTGATTACAGTATTCCTTCAATGTGAAAAACAAGTACAAGAAGAGCATATATGGTCTAAATGCATTTAAAAATATGGTGTTAATGGGGTTGTCCTTCCTTAAAAAACAAGTTGACAGTCATTCTACCTTGTGAGCGCACGTATAAGATTTCCATACTTCCAGACACATTCCGACTAGACTTGTCCGGCCTTGCTCAATACACTTGTGTGAGGCTACGCCCATCTAGTTGGCACGTGACCACATATATGCAAATTACATACTTGTGGTCACGTGCCTGTTCATCCTGGTGCTGGAGAATCCTCACAGTGCACTGCGCATTCGCTGTTGGATTAATCTGCAGTCTTATACCCTAGGGCCAGACAATACCTTTAAGGCCCAAAAAATATTTGTGAAGAATATGCATCACTAACACAAATTCTGTAGAGCTGAGTTGATGATTCTGATGCCTGTTGCCCTAAGGATAGCCTTGCTCATGCTTTCATACAATGTACCATTAGTTGTGATTAGAGTGTGTACAGTACCTTAAGTCTCTCATGTTGGATGGTCATTTTGCTGACATTTCTCACAAGAGCTGTTACTTCATGTCCGTCCTGCAGGGCTTGTGTGACCAGAGTTGCACCTGTCTGACCCGTAGCTCCGAGAATAGATAGCTTCATTTTGAATTCCTGTTTATGATTACATTGAATATATATTATATCCTGACTATTTCTGGATTTTTCAGATTCTTTGTAGGAATACAATGATGCCAACTCACCATATGGGTAACTCAATACTTCCCAACTTTTACATAACAAAGGGAGTGACAAATTTTGGCCACCACCCAGTCACACTCCCAAGCTACCTGAATTTACTATTTCTTTCTCACCTGCAGAAGATGTCGGAGGGGGCATGGTAGCAGTGAGAGACATAGACTGACATCCTGGACTCACTAGTTATATCCAAGATGGTTGGACTTTTTTTTTCTTTCTTTTATAGTTGTAGCAACCAAAACATTTTAATTTTTTATTTATGCTTCACCTAATGAGATCTTGCATTTTTGTTTCTGTAAGGTTTTGTTCACATACTGTTTTTATATGTATTTTACCCCTTATATGATGTTTTAAAGGCTTTGACTTTGCATTTAAAAGTGCAACTGTGCTTTTTCTTTTTGTTTTTTTATTTTAATGCATCTTTTTCAGGCTCCGCATAGAATCGCATAGAAAAAAATGCACCAAAACCACACAGTTCAGCAGCGTCTTTAGAAGCACTGAGGACAGGAGTTTTCATGAAATCACATCCAGTTAGATTCTGTGCAAAATGAACGCCGCCTTTCCGTTACGTGTGAGCACAGCCTACATGTCCAAGCTAAGTGGATGTGATTTGATAAAAAGTCCTACGCATTGTGCGTCTAAAGATACAGTGGGTGCGGAATGTATTCAGACTCATTTAAATTTTTCACTCTTTGTTTCATTGCATTTGGCAAATTCGAAAAAGTTCATTTTTTTCTCATTAATGTACACTCTGTACCACATCTTGACCTAAAAAAAACAGAAATGTAGAAATTTTTGCAAATTTATTAAAAAAGAAAAACTGAAATGTCACATGGTTATAAGTATTCAGACCCTTTGCTCAGTAATGAGTAGAAGCATCCTTTTGAGCTTGTACAGCCATGAGTCTTCTTAGGAATGATGCAACAAGTTTTTCACACCTGGATTTGGGGATCCTCTGGCATTATTCCTTGCAGATCCTCTCCGGTTCCATCAGGTTGGATAGTGAATGTTAGTGGACAGCCATTTTCAGGTCTCTCCAGAGATGCTCAATTGGGTCTAGATCAGGGATCTGGCTGGGCCAGTTAAGAATAGTCACAGAGTTGTTCTGAAGCCACTCCTTTGTTATTTTAGCTATGTGCATAGGGTCATTGTCTTGTTGGAAGGTGAACCTTCGGCCAAGTCTGAGGTCCAGAGCACTCTGAAGGAGGTTTTCATCCAGGACATCTCTGAACTTTGCCGTATTCATGTTTCCTTCAATTGCAACCAGTTGTCCTGTCCCTGCAGCTAAAAAACACCTGTGATGGTGTGATATGCTGTGTGGATATCATTTTGTGTATATTTTCTGTTTCACTGATTTTCAAAGTGTTTTTCTTGTTGCCTTGTGCGTTTGTAGCCTGACTGTATCTGTCGCTTGATGACCCCCTGTGGTTCCTTAATCCCCAAGGCTTCTTTGTCTCCTCAACCTGTCTGACTACCCCTGGACATAAGGAGGGGGCTGGGGAGGACAGAAGCTGTACACAAGGAAGGGGATGGGGAGGAGAGGAGGTGGACAAGTCAGTTCCTGTGTGGAGAGCTTCGTGAAGACTGCACCCCAGAGAGAAGGACCCATTTTATCCTCTGGTGCTAGAGTTTTGGAATCTCATCTCCCTGGACATTTTATCCTGTTACTGGACTGCATTCTTGTTCTGGACTATTGCATCCTCAGTGTGGTGGATTGTTTATGAACCTTCTAATTTTGCCTGTTATAAAGGTCTTGGGATTGTTCACCCTTCCCTCGCTCTGTTGATTGTGTGGTATCGGAGAAGGACCCCGTGACAACTGGTGGCAGCAGTGGGATCAACAGAGCGTAACCCATTGGAGAACCACCCACAGAGTGAGTACAGAAATTGGACTGTATCCAGATTAGAGGAGAGAGCCAGAGACCTGGGCCTGAACTACCAGGGACTGACTAAAGAGGCCTTAATCGATCTACTGGTGGGCGCTAGCCCGGCCACCTCCTCCCAGATGTCTGAAGGACGAGCACTGGAGACAGGGATCCCCATCCAGAAAAGCCAGTGGTTGGTGTGGTATGAAGAAGAGATGGTGGTTCTGGGCCCCGGCGTCTCTCAGGAGTACAAGGAGGAGGATGCCCGCCGGGCACAGCGGAGACAGGAAGCAATGGAGCTTGAAAGAGGGAGTAACGCAATGTGGAGTGTACCCCAACGATCCGGGAGCCTGTACGGATCACCTGGACAGAGTTTAAGCCATTTGATGAGGCTTCCGGAGATATGGAGGGGTTCTTCAAGGACTTTGAGCAGCAATGTGCTGTGATGGAGGTGCCCCACTCTAGCTGGATGCGTTTGTTAGTGGGGCTCCTGAACGGAAGCATGGCGGAGGCTTACCGAACCATTGACGCACCGTGGAATCGGGATTATAACATTGTAAAGCGGATTATCATGGATTACCATGCTATCACCCCAGACTTATAGCGCTAAGTTCTAAGACCTCCCATGCACCATGGGGGGATTGTTTAGGATGTATGCACATAAGCTATCCCAGGCATGTCGGAGATGGGTGGAAGCAGAAAACGCCTTTACTGTGGAAGATGTTATACAGGCGTTCCTTATAGAACAATTTCTTGCCAAGTGCCCTGCAGAGGTACGGGAATGGGTCCAGTAGCGCACGCCGTGTACCGTGGAGAGAGCTGCAGCTGCAGCCCTGGCCGATGAAGCCCTTACTATCCGGCTGCAATGGAGGGGGCTTCTGGACAATGAACCACGGCCTGCTTCCGCGCCCCGTCCCCCTCAAATTATATCTGCCCTTCCACCTAGTCGCAAGCCGATGACGATCATGCCTCACAATCCTAGGCCCCAACAGTTCCGACCCAGACCTGGGGGTATCACAGAGAGGAGGTGTTATGGGTGTGGGCAACCTGGACATTTGCAGTCTGGCTGTCCCTCCAGGATTCGGAGGGAGCCCCATGCAGCCCCACCTTGTCCAGTGCATCTTGTGCACTCCAACCACCTGAGGAAGAGCTACCACCACCCCCACCAGTGTGGACCACCGACCACGGCACCATAGATACTCCTCCTGGAGTGTACGGACTCCGGACTCTGTCCTTTAGCTACTCAGAGCAACGGCAACGCCACCTGCAGGATGTCTTAATTGATGGATACAAAGTGTCAGGATTTAGAGAAACGGGGGCATTCTTGACTATCGCTGACCCCCATGTGGTTCGACCCGAGGCAATTTACCAGGGTCTGGGAATTCCCATTGTCCTGGCGGGGGTTGCCCGCAAATATATACAGCGAGCTTCTGTGCGTTTGGATTATGGTTGTGGAGAAAAACTGTGTTGGATTGGATTTATGGGAGGACTTCCTGCAGATATCCTCCTTGGTAACCACATTGGGGAGTTACAGTGCCAATTTGTGGGAGCAGTCACCCGATTACAGGCCCTTCAAGCACTACATCATCTGGACCTCACCGGGGAGCAACCACCACGAACCGCATCAGTCGGTAAGCAATACATTCGCTGCTACTACATTGGGAGAGTCTCGGGACAGAGAGGAGTTTAGGAGAAAAATAGAGGGTGACACTACCTTAGCAGCCCTTAGGCAAAAGGCAGAAACTGGGCACATGGGAGATAATGGGGATGGCTTCACTCGTGAAAACGGACTGTATTATCATGTAACAAAGGGCAGTGACCAGGGCAACCCTGACGC
This sequence comes from Dendrobates tinctorius, assembly GCF_039654945.1. NCBI lineage: Eukaryota > Metazoa > Chordata > Amphibia > Anura > Dendrobatidae > Dendrobates > Dendrobates tinctorius. The sequence goes on from NW_027361679.1 coordinate 59,944,696, forward strand.
AACGACCAGGCAACTCATTGTCCCTCAGAAGTACAGGGCACAGTTACTCCAACTGGCCCATGACATCCCCTTGGCTGGGCATCAAGGGAGAAAAAGGACTGAAAAGAGGCTCACCCAAAGTTTTTACTGGCCGGGCGTTTCGCAGTCGGCAGCCCATTATTGCCGTACCTGCGATGTGTGCCAGCAAATGCGGCATCCAGGAGCTCGACATAAGGTATCCCTGCCCATAATTGAGGAACCATTTCAACGTGTAGCTGTCGACATCATAGGTCCTCTGGCCCACCCCAGCTGGTTGGGGAAAAAATATATCCTGACCGTGGTGGACTATGCCACTAGGTATCCTGAAGCTGTGGCCCTGTCCAGTATTACAGCAGTAAAGGTAGCCGAAGCCCTTGTTACCATCTTTACCCGGATAGGGTTTCCTAGTGAAGTATTATCGGATCAAGGCACTCAGTTCATGTCAGATCTGGTCCAGTCCCTATGGCATACCTGTGGTGTTTGAGCCATTCGCACCACCCCATACCACCCGCAGACCAACGGGCTATGTGAACACTTTAATGGAACCCTAAAAAATATGCTGAGGGCTTTTGTTGACGTTGAAAAAGACTGGGAAAAGTACCTGCCAAATCTCCTCTTCGCCTATCAGGAGGAGTCCACAGGGTTCTCTCCCTTCGAACTACTGATTAACCGGAAGGTCCGGGGGCCTCTCACTCTTCTGAAAGAACATTTGGAGGGAGACATCTCAGATACCGGAATGCCTATCATTCCCTATGTTCTAGAGTTCAGAGACCGTCTCGCCCAGCTAGCTACGTTGGCTAAAGAACATCAGCGAATGGCCCAGTTCAGACAAAAAACCTGGTATGACCGTAATGCCAGGAACCGGGAATTTATGGAAGGACAAGTGCTCATGATTACTGCTTCCCCTTCCAACAAGCTTCAAGCAGTGTGGGAAGGCCCTTATCAGGTTGTCAAGAAAATTAATGAAACAAACTATGTTATTGCCCTGGACTCTAGTGGTCAACGACAGAAAACCGTCCATATTAACATGCTGAAAGACTACCACGACCGATCTCTGCCTGTTCTAGCTGTCTGCCACCCCCCTAGTGACACCGCCGATGACGAGTATCTCCCCGATCTCCAGGTTGCCCAAGCGGGAGGATCACTGGTACAAGTGCCCCTTGGCTCCCATTTATCGGATATACAAAAAGACGATATTGTCGCCGTACTAAGGCCGAGGGCAGCTGCTTTCTCCTCAAAGCCGGGGAAGACTACTCTCGCCAGCCACCATGTGGAAACCCCCGGACAACGCCCCATCCAGCAGGCTGCCTACCGGGTTCCAGAGGCTGTTCAAGGCATGATAAAGAACGAACTGGAGGAGATGAAATGACTGGGAGTTATTCATCCATCTCACAGTTCTTGGGCCTCTCCTGTTGTCCTGGTCCCCAAGAAGGATGGTACAACATGATTCTGCGTATGATGCCACCAAGAGTGATTCTTATCCCATGCCCAGGATTGATGATCTATTGGATCGTCTGGCCAGTGCCCAATTTGTGACCACATTAGACTTGAGCAAGGGGTACTGGCAGATACCCCTAACGGAGGACGCTCGGGAGCGCTCGGCCTTCATTACTCCATTTGGGCTTTTTGAGTTCCTGGGAATGCCCTTTGGGATGAAAACTGCCCCCCGCTACTTTCCAGAGACTGGTAGATCGACTGTTACAACAATGTCAGGACTTTGCCTGTGCTCACTTTGACGACATTGCCATTTTTAGCACAACCTGGGAGGAACATCTTAACCACTTGGGCATAGTGCTAGACTGTATCCTTACTGCAGGACTGAACATTCGCCCTGATAAGTGCCAAATAGGGATGGCTGAGGTGCAGTACCTCGGGCATAGAGTAGGGGGTGGGACCCTAAGGCCTGAGCCTGCCAAGGTGGAAACCATTAGCAACTGGTGTAGACCCCAGACGAAAAAGCAGGTACTTGCGTTTTTAGGAACTGCTGGTTATGATCGCAAATTTGTTTCTAACTTCAGCACCTTGGCCAAGCCCCTAACCGACATGACCCGCAAGAACATGCCTAGAAAAGTGACGTGGACGACTGCAGATGCCTTTTCAGCGTTAAAGACCGCCCTCGTCACTGCTCCTGTCTTGGTTGCCCCTGATTATAAATGCAGGTTCCTCGTGCAGACGGATGCATTCACCTTTGGGATTGGGGCAGTACTTAGCCAAGTGAACGCCGCCGGAGAAGAACATCCTGTTGCTTTTGCCAGTCGGAAACTACTGGATCGGGAAGTTGCCTATGCCACTATTGTAAAGGAGTGCCTTGCCATCATATGGGCGCTAAAAAAATTGCAGCTATACTTGTATGGCAGAGACTTTACAATTGTTACAGACCACAACCCCCTCACATGGCTGAACCATGTATCAGGGGACAATGGAAGATTGCTGCGGTGGAGCTTGTCCTTACAACCCTACAACTTCTCCATCCAATACAAGCGGGGAAGCCAACACCAGAACGCCGATGGTCTGTCTCGACAAGAAGAACTATAGGCTCCCCAGGCTGACCTACCCCTGCCACTCTACAAGGAACTATAAATAACTGAGCAATGTGGACTAAAGTGAGCAGGCCAGAGGTCTGTGTAGACTTCATGGCGTGCTCACTTATTATGGGGGGAGAGGTTGTGATGGTGTGATATGCTGTGTGGATATCATTTTGTGTATATTTCTGTTTCACTGATTTTCATAGTGTTTTTCTTGTTGCCTTGTGCGTCTGTAGCCTGACTGTCTGTCTCTTGAGGACCCCCTGTGGTTCCTTAATCCCCAAGGCTCCTTTGTCTCCTCAACATGTCTGACTACCCCTGGACATAAGGAGGGGGCTGGGGAGGACAGAAGCTGTACACAAGGAAGGGGGTGGGGAGGAGGTGGACAAGTCAGTTCCTGTGTGGAGAGCTTCATGAAGACTGCACTCCAGAGAGAAGGTCCCATTTTATCCTCTGGTGCTAGAGTTTTGGAATCTCGTCTCCCTGGACATTTTATCCTGTTACTGGACTGCATTCTTGTTCTGGACTATTGCATCCTCAGTGTGGTGAATTGTTTATGGACCTTCTAATTTTGCCTGTAATAAAGGTCTTGGGATTGTTCACCCTTCCCTCGCTCTTTTGATTGTGTGGTATCGGAGAAGGACCCCGTGACACACCCCCATAGCATGATGCTGTCACCACCATGTTTCACTGTTGGGATTGTATTGGGCAGGTGATGAGCAGTGCCTGGTTTTCTCCACACATACCGCTTAGAATTATCACCAAAAAGTTCTATATTCGTCTCATCAGACCAAAGAATCTTATTTCTCATTGTCTGGGAGTCTTTCATGTGTTTTTTAATAAACTATGTGGGCTTTCATATGTCTGACACTGAGGAGAGGCTTCTGTCGGGCCACTCTGCCATAAAGGCACGACTGGTGTAGGGCTGCAGTGATAGTTGACTTTGTGGAACTTTCTCCCAACTCCCTACTGCATCTGTGGAGCTCAGCCACAGTGATCTTGGGGTTCTTCTTTACCTCTCTCACCAAGGCTCTTCTCCCACGATTGTTCAGTTTGGCTGGACAGCCAGGTCTAGGAAGACTTCTGGTGGGCCCAAACTTCTTCCATTAAAGGATTATGAGGACTATGGAGGTTACTGTGCTCTTAAGAACCTTGAGTACAGCAAAAATTATTTTGTAACTTTGGCCAGATCTGTGACTTGCCACAATTTTGTCACTGAGCTCCGTGGCCAGTTCCTTTGATGTCATGATTCTCATTTGGTCTGACATGCACTGTGAGCTGTGAAGTCTTATATAGACAGGTGTGTACCTTTACAAATCAAGTCCTATCAGTTTAATAAAACACAGCTGCACTCCAATGAAGGAGTAGAACCATCTCAAGGAGGATCACAAGGAAATGGACAGCATATAACTAAAATATGAGTGTCTGAGCCAAGGGTCTGAGTACTTATGACTGTGATATTTCAGTTTTTCTTTATTAATAAATTTGCAAAAATTTCTACATTTCTGTTCTTTATCAGTCAAGATGGCATGCAGAGTGTACATTAATGAGAAAAATATGAACTTTTTTAAATTTACCAAATGGATGCAATGAAACAAAGAGTCTAAAATTTAAAATGATCCCCAAACATTTCATGTTATTTCATCAGTGTAATAGTACTCTTTTAAGAGTACGGGGAATTGACGTTTTGGACATTAACAACAGGGGAGGTAATTTGTCCAAACGCCTTGGCCAGTTAGAAAGTCGATGGATTTGGACCCTGAATGCTGTTCAGCCACTGGGATTAAATGAAAATCTCAGCTTTTCACCATTTCTTTAGTTGCCGGTCCACTGTGTTGTGTTATTCTTCCGCATCAATTGTTTTTATCTGGTTTTAACATTTTTTGTTTGTTTATTTTATAGATATCTGTTTCTTTGATTACGGCTACCATTACCCAGATAGTTGGAGGACATCCATCAATCGTCTGTGTCATGCCCGCCATGTCCGTTATGACTGTCATGCCCGCTATGTCTGATATGCCGCATGACTCCTGGAACAGTGTGCACGTGCGCCTTACCTCATGGCTTCACGCCGTTGCTAGGTAACCATCCGTCTCTATTCCGATTCTGCAATCCTCTCTGTATTCCTTGAGCCCCCTGATCATGTGACCTTGCCTATGTTCCAGTACTGTCTGATTCTGCAATCCTCTGTATTCCTGGAGCCCCTGATCATGTGACCTTTCCTATGTTCCAGTACTGTCTGATTCTGCAATCCTCTGTATTCCTGGAGCCCCTGATCATGTGACCTTTCCTATGTTCCAGTACTGTCTGATTCTGCAATCCCCTATATTCCTGGAGCCCCTGATCATGTTACCTTCCCTATGGTCCAGCCAGTCTGATCTAGCAACGCTTTCTATGACCCTGGAGGATCTGAACCGGAAGTCCTTCCCTGGTCCTGACCTGGAAGTGCAGGTGCTATGGTGCTATATCAGACCGCCCCTTCCTATGGTCGGGGCCTGAGTATCGCGTTGCTTCCCTGCATGGCTGCTTGGTCTGCTTGGTCGCTCTCTGTATTCTGTGCCCCTGCACGCTGCCCTGTAGTGCATCTCTGCACACGCTCTGTGTTTGTACTCTGTCTCTGGTCCCGTGCCTTGTCTTGTGTTTGTCCTTGTGCCATGTTTTGTCCTTGCTATCATTTGCCTTGTAGTCCTTCCAGTGTTCTCTGCCTTGCCTGCTTTGCCATGTCTTGACTTTGCTATGCTTTGCCTTGTGGTCCTTCCTATGTTCACGTAAATTATGCTTCTTCCTTGACCCCACTCTGGGCTTCGGCCTACGCTCCGCTGCTAGCTCTGTTCCATTCTGACCGGACTCTGTGTTTCTGCTTATGTTCCGCTCCATGTTCCGTACTCTGTCTAGCCTTGCCTTGCTTCTTGCTTTGCCTCGCTTTGTTTCTTCGTGTGCCATTTGCATGCGCCTGGCCTTCCTAGCCTCCTGCTTGTACCTCAGCCGTGCCCGCCCTAGCCATGCCCGCCTGCTTGTGCCTCAGCCGTGCTCGTCGGTCAGTGAAAGCTGTGTCACCTGCTATGCCCCAGCCGGGTTCTCAGGAGTCTTGCTCGCCTGTTTGTGCTGCAGCCCAACCAGCTAGCCAGTGCCCAGCCGTGCTCTCTGTGCTTCCTTGCACCTACGCTGTCTCTGCACTGTGCCTCGCCTGCCCCGTGGCATACCTCACCGTGCTTCTGTAAAAGTACACGCAGGTCTAGCCATGTACCCTGTCGTGCTCTCTAGCACTTACAGGTCCTTAGACTGTACCCTGACCCTGGCGTGCCCCTCTGCATGTGCAGGACTCTTCCTTGACCCTGGGGTGCCCCTCTGCACGTGCAGGACTCTGCCTTAAACCTTGACCCTGGCGTGCCCTCTGCACACGCAGAACTCTGCCTTGAACCTTGACCCTGGCGTGCCCTCTACACGAGCAGGACTCTGCGTTAAACCTTGACCCTGGCGTGCCCTCTGCACACGCAGGACTCTGCCTTGAACCTTGACCCTGGCGTGCCCTCTACACGAGCAGGACTCTGCCTTAAACCTTGACCCTGGCGTGCCTTCTGCACACGCAGGACTCTGCCTTGAACCTTGACCCTGGCATGCCCCTCGGCACGCGCAGGACTCCGCTTTGTACCCTGACCCTGGCATGCCCTTCGGCACGCACAGGACCCTGTCTTGTATGTTGAACTTTAAACCCTGGCGTGTCCCCTACACACGCACCGTCCTTTGCACGTTGAACCTGGCGTGTCCCCTACACACGCACCTTGCCTTGCACCTTGCCCTGGACCCTGGTTTGCTCCTAGCACGCACCCTGCCTGGAATCTTGCCTTGGACCTTGTCGTGTTCCCTAACATGCACCATGCCTGGAGATCTGTCGTGCCTCCTTGCCTGTACCCTGGTTTGCCTGCCGAATGCCCGGAAACTGCCGATCGCAGCAAGAGATTGTAAGCCTGATGACTGCAGCCTGATGTCCGGAGCTGATGTCCGCAGCCTGATGCCCTGATCCTGTTGATCGTTCCCAGTTGTCCTGAGTCCGATGCTATTGAGCCCTTGCCTGTACCCAGGCATGCCACCTGGCACATACCATGCCATGGACGTTGGTGTGCCACGCACGCACCTTGCTGTGTTTTGCCTGTTATCACGTTTTGCACCTGTTGTTACCCTGAGTTTGCCTTAATGAAGATACCTTGAATTCACGTCTTGTCTTGTCTTGTTTCCTGCTCGTCCCTGGTCGTCAGACACTCGTACCTGGTGTCTACAGTCATGGCCAAAAGTTTTGAGAATGACACAAATATATTTTCACATGATCTGCTGCCCTCTGGTTTTTATGTGTGTTTGTCAGATGTTTTTATCACATACAGAAATATAATTGCAATCATATTATGAGTAACAAAAGGTTATATTGACAGTTAGAATGAGTTAATGCAGCAAGTCAATATTTGCAGTGTTGACCCTTCTTCTTCAGGACCTCAGCAATTCTCCCTGGCATGCTCTCAATCAACTTCTGGATCAAATCCTGACTGATAGCAGTCCATTCTTGCAAAATCAATGCTTTTATTTTGTCTGAATTTGAAGGTTTTTGTTTGTCCACCCGTCTCTTGATGATTGACCACAAGTTCTCAATGGGATTAAGATCTGGGGAGTTTTCAGGCCATGGTCCCAAAATCTCTATGTTTTGTTCCCTGAGCCATTTAGTTATCACCTTTGCTTTATGGCAAGGTGCTCCATCATGTTGAAAAAGGCATTGTTGATCGCCAAACTGCTCTTGGACGGTTGGGAGAAGTTGCTCTTGGAGGACATTCTGGTACCATTCTGTTAGGCGTCGGATTCCTGGCACTGCACAGCGGGAATCCAGAGCCAGACATCCTGCGGTCTCCCATTCCTCTCCGACCGCTCGGACTCCTGCTCAGCAATCTCGGCTGGCCAGGTATCTCCCTCTGACCCGTTCTGTGAGCCTGGATGTTGCTGCCACCTCTGGTGCAGCAATGGTGACGCAACCTAAGTCCTCATGCCGTGCTACTAGGCATGCCCACAACTTGTCCTCTCAGTGGAGAGCAGGGGTCACATGTGCAGGTCCTATGTCGGATCTGATTGGTCCTTCCTATAGTACTGGAAGGTCCCGGAAGCGCATGGCTATAAAAAGCCCGCATGGCGGCTTGGCCATGCGCTAGTGTAGCATATTATGCTGTGTGTGTATGGTGATGGATGCATGGACTGGTGACTGACTCATTTGAAACCCCTTCCCTCGGTTATTACGAATGGTGACAGATTGTTGGGTAGTCAGCTCCAGGTTGTGGCCAGCTACACGCCACTGTGCCTCCTGCACGACACACTAGCGTCCGACGGTGCTCGGTCGTTCCGGCGCCGTCGCTCAGCAGCGATAGTTATTGCCGCGCTGCGGTTGCAGCGTTCTTGGTGTCTGCAGTTGCAGCGTCGTTCGCTGGGTAACCTGTGAAGTAAACAGGGCCAGCGTCCTCATACAACTCTGTTGTTTTAGCGACTCGTTCCGGCGCCGTCGCTCAACAGCGATAGTTATTGCCGCGCTGCGGTTGCAGCGTTCTTGGCGTCTGCGGTTGCAGCGTCGTTCGCTGGGTATCCTGTGAAGTAAACAGGGCCAGCGTCCTCATACAACTCTGTTGTTTTAGCGACTCTGTGTGTGAACAGAGCCGTACTTAGCGTTCGGGTGACGCTAACCCGAGCGCAGTACCTCACCTTTTGGTGCACCCGCCATTACTCAGCAGCGGTCTTGTCACCTACCGCACAGTGGACCCCGGGCGGCGAACGCACCTCCTATCTGGTGCGTTCCACCGACCCTAACATTACACTAGCACCAGGGTCTGGCTAGTAATGGCGGATGAACAGCGACTGCTGCAGCACATCCGGCAGCTGCAGGGCAGGTTGGCGGCTCTCGAGCGTTCAGCCTCAGCTGCGGATGTTACTGCAGTCGCTGTTCAGGCAGCCACAGAGGCTGTTTCTCGTGTGACCACTGCCATCCCTGCCCCGACTTTGTCCCACCTCCCGCTGCCCGAAAAGTTCTCGGGTGATAGTGCAGCTTGTAGGGGTTTCGTAAGCCAGTGCTCTATACAGCTGGAGCTGCTGGCCGCCCGATTCCCCTCCGAGCGGGCTAAAGTGGGATTTATTATTTCCCTTCTGTCGGTCAGGGCTTTGGAGTGGGCCACACCGCTGTGGGAGCGTGGTGATCATGTGGTGCAGGGTGCTTCGCGGTTCTTAGACACTCTGAAACAGGTCTTCCTGGGACCAAGAGTCACCCATGACACCGCGCTCCGGTTGCTGGCACTGTCACAGGGCTCGTCCATGGTCAGTCACTTCGCCATCCAGTTCCGGACGCTGGCCTCAGAATTAGAGTGGCCAGATAAGGTCCTCATTCCGGCGTTCTGGAGAGATTTGGCTGGCCATGTGAGGGACGCTCTGGCCACCAGGGAGATTCCCGCTACACTGGAGGAGCTTATCTCTGTCTCCACCCGAATCGATCTTCGCTTCATCGAGCGAAGGTTGGAACGGGACCAGTGTAGGTAGAGGTTTAGGTTGGCACCTTGTTTTTCTAGACCTCTGGAATCCCCCGATCGGGCGTCCGAGCGTCAGGGGGTTTCCCGTGAGGGATCTAGACTCTGGTCCGCTCGAGCTCCTGTGAGCTGTCATATTTGTAGGCAGGCCAGTCACCTCGCCAACTGGTGCCCACAGCAGCAGGGAGAACGCTCGCGCCTAGTGGCCGTAGGAGGCGGCGCACTAAAGCCAGCGACGTTTTCCTCCAAGCTGTCCTTTAAGGGGACTCTTGGGTTTAATTCATAGAATCATAGAATCGTAGAATTGGAAGGGACCTCCTGGGCCATCTGGTCCAACCCCCTGCTCAAAGCAGGATTCGCTAAATCATCCCAGTCAGATGTCTGTCCAGCCTCTGTTTGAAGACTTCCATTGAAGGAGAACTCACCACTTCTTGTGGCAGCCTGTTCCACTCATTGATCACTCTAACTGGCAAAAAGTTTTTTCTAATATCTAATCTGTGTCTCCTCCCATTCAGTTTCATCCCATTGCTTCTAGTCTTTCCTTGTGCAAATGAGAATAAAGTTGATCCTTCTACAATGTGACAGCCCTTTAGATATTTGTAGACAGCTATTAAGTCTCCTCTCAGTCTTCTCTTTTGCAAACTAAACATTCCCAAATCCTGCAACCTTTCCTCATAAGACAGGGTTTGCAGACCGGTCACCATTCTGGTCACTCTTTTCTGAACTTGCTCCAGTTTGTTGATGTCTTTTTTAAAATGTGGTGCCCAAAACTGGACACAATATTCCAGATGAGGTCTGACCAAAGAGGAGTAGAGGGAAATAATGACTTCACGTGATCTAGACTGTATGCTTCTGTTAATACATCCTAGAATTGCATTTGCCTTTTTTGCTGCTGCATCACACTGTTGACTCATATTCAGTCTGTGATCTATTAGTATACCCAAGTCTTTTTCACATGTGCTGTCACTTAGCCCTATTCCTCCCATTCTATATATGCTTTTTCCATTTTTATTGCCCAGATGTAGTACTTTGCATTTCTCCCTGTTAAAAACCATTGTGTTAGTTGCTGCCCACTTCTCCAGTTTATTTAAATCTTTTTGAATCCTCTCTCTCTTCTCTAGTATTAGCTATCCCTCCTAGCTTTGTGTCATCAGCAAATTTAATCAGTTTACCCTCAATTCCTTCATCTAAATCGTTGATAAAGATGTTGAACAATACAGGGCCCAGGACAGAGCCCTGTGGTACCCCACTTGAGACATTCTTCCAACTGGATGTGCAGCCATTTACGACCACTCTTTGGGTCCAATCACTAAGCCAGTTATGAATCCACCTAACAGTTGCCTTGTCCATTCCATACTTAGTCATTTTTTCAATAAGGATTGTATGAGAGACTTTGTCAAATGCTTTGCTGAAGTCAAGATATACTATATCTACAGCATTTCCTTGATCCACCCAATCAGTGATACCGTCATAGAAGGAAATTAAGTTAGTCTGACATGACTTATTAGTTACAAACCCATGCTGACTCTGTTTAATCACTTCATTCTTATCCAGGTATTGACATACATGTTGTTTAATAATTTGTTCAAAGATCTTTCCTGGTATAGAAGTCAGACTCACCGGCCTATAGTTGCTTGGGTCCACCTTCTTCCCCTTTTTGAAGATAGGAACAACATTTGCTCTTCTCCAGTCTTCTGGCACTTCTCCTGTTCTCCAAGAATTTTCAAAGATTATGGAGAGGGGTTCAAAAATTTCTTCTGCTATCTCCTTCAGTACTCTGGGGTGTAATTCATCTGGACCTGGAGACTTGAATTCATTTAGGTTAGCTAAGTGTTTCCTCACTATCTTTCTGTTTATAGATATCCTTGATTCTTCTATTCCCTTAATAGGACAGTGAATAACAGTTGATGTTACATTTCCTTTCTGAGAGAAAACAGATGCAAAATAGGAATTTAAAAGTTCAGCCTTCTCAACATCCTGTCTTACCATTTCATCATTTTCATCCTGTAAAAATCCTATAGCATCTTTGACTTTTCTTTTACTTTTGACATATCCCCAAAATCCTTTATTATTGCTTTTGACATCTCTTGCAAGCCTCAATTCATTTTCAGCTTTAGCTAATCTGATTTGTGCCCTGCAGGTTCTGCAGACCGCATTATATTCTTCTTTAGATATGCCTCCCTCTTTCCATTTTATAAACATTTTTTTCTTCCTTTTTAGCATGTGCTTAAGTTCTGTGTTCATCCATCCTGGTTTCCTTAAATGCTTCCTATTCTTCCCTCTTTTCGGAATTGTTAACAACTGTGCTTTGAGAATTTCATTTTTCAAGATTTCCCATCCTTCCTGGACATTTTTGTCTTTAAGGATATCCAGCCATTGGATCCCTCCAATTCTCTTTCTGAATCCCTTAAAATCTGCATTTCTGAAATCTAACCTTGATGTCTGAGTCTTCACAGGTCTTCCGCCTCTAGCTCCAAAATTCAAAAATAGCATGGTCGCTACCTCCTAGGGTCCCAGTCACTTTTACCTCCTCAACCATTTCCTCCCTGTTTATAAGGATTAGATCCAAGGTAGCAGTTCCCCTTGTTTTCTCCCTTACCTTTTGGAAGATAAAGTTGTCAGCAAGAGAGGATAAGAATTTCCTTGACCTGTTAGTTTTGCCTGAGAGAGATTCCCAACAAATTTCTGGATAGTTGAAATCTCCCATGACAACTATGTCATATTTTTTGGAGAACTTGGCCATTTGATGCATAAAGAGTTCATCCATATCTTCAGCTTGCACAGGCGGCCTGTAGTAAATGCCTACAATGGTGTCCTTTCCATTGTTCTGTCCTTGTATTCTTACCCAAACAGTTTCCACAGAACTCCCCGTCTCTGAAGCTTCAATCTCTGTGCAGATATACGCGTTTCTAACATACAATGCGACACCCCCTCCTCGTTTATCAAGTCTGTTTCTTGCAAATAAGTTGTATCCTTCTAGTCTTGTATTCCAATCATGTGTATTGTCCCACCAAGTTTCAGTGATTCCAATGACATCATATTTCTTTTCCTGTGTTAGTAGTTCCAATTCTCCTTGTTTGTTGCCCATGCTTTGTGCATTAGTATAGAAACATTTTAGTTTGTGATTGGTTTCTCTTTCTCCAATATTTTTATTGATTAGATTCTTTCGTCTTTGTTCTTCCTTTCCACTTCTAATAGCAGAGTTCTCAATAGCATTTGTCAGGTGTATGGCTTTTTCTGGTCTTTTGCTTCCCTTCCCATGTTGTTCTAGTTTAAAGCTCTCCTTACAAGTGTAGCAAGGCGACTTCCAAATACATGCTTTCCAGTCTTCGTAAGGTGCACCCCATCTCTAGCATGTAGTCCATCATATAAGTAGTTTACTCCGTGATCCAGAAATCCAAATCGTTGCTGACGGCACCATCGACGTAGCCAGTTGTTCACCTGCAGAATCTTATTCCACCTCCTTGTTCCATGGCCATCCACTGGGAGCATGGAAGAGAAGACCACCTGCGCTCCCAGTTCTTTCACTTTCTTGCCTAAGTCTTCAAAGTCTCTGCAGATGGTTTCCAGGTCATTTCTTGCGGTGTCATTTGTCCCCACATGTAGTAGCAGGAATGGGTAGTCATCTGTAGGTCTGAAGAGTCCTGATATCCTGTCAGACACATCTTTAGTTTTTGCACCTGGAAGACAGCACATTTCTCTTGAAGTTATATCCGGTCTGCAGATAGCGGCCTCTGTTCCTCTCAACAGGGAATCCCCCATGACCACCACTCTCCGTTTCTTCTTCACAACATTTTTCTTTCTCCATCCAGGAGGACTCTGAAGGCGTACAAGGTTGCTGTTTGTTGGCAAAGTCTTATCCTGATGTATTTCTTCATCGTTTTCCTGCGTGAGAGCCTGGTACTGGTTTCTGAGCAGTATGGGTGCTGACTGCCTCCTGATCCTCCTGCTTCTCTGGGTCACATGTCTCCATTCCTCTGTTTCTTCAGGTGCACTTCGAATTTCTTCTCTTTCTGTAACATGAAGAGATAATTCTGCTCTGTCCAAGAACTCTTCACCTTCCTTAATGATCTTCAACGTAGCTAACCTCTCTTCGAGATTTTGCAACTTTTCCTCCAACAGGGACACAAGCTTGCATTTGTGGCATGTGAAGTTTGGCTTTTCCACTGGTAAATCTGTGAACATGTAGCAAGAAATGCAGCTCACCAAATGGCTCCTGGCCTCTTCCATCTTGAGATTTCTTAAAAACGATGAAAGATGAGCCAAAATTCGCGCGCCGATAGGCGCATAGTTTTTCCGATTTCCTCTTTTCAGCTGCAACGGCCAAAACCCAGTGATCTTTGCGCTCGCGGAGACTCTTCACTTATCCCAGAAGGCACTGGGAATATGCAAATGATCTCCTCAAGACTCTTCCCCTGGTTTAAACAACATGTGGGATTCGAACCCTTGTTTCCCATTCCAAAAAGCAGTTGCTTAACCACTCAGCCACCAGCTTAACAGTTCTAATTCTTCCACTCTGGCGGTGGAGGTTTGCGTGGATTCCGGGGCGGAGGGCAATTTTATGTCATCAGCCTTCGCCCAACGGCATGCTATACCTCTGGTTATGATGTCTACACCAGTCACCGTCAGAGTGGTAAACGGCACCACTCTACCCTCGCAGATAACTCACCAGACCGTCCCCTTGGTACTCTCTGTGGCTCCGTCTCATCAGGAGACGATATCCCTCCTCGTCATGCCCGAGGGTATTAACCAGGTACTTCTAGGGGTTCCCTGGCTGCGGTATCACTCCCCCCATATAGAGTGGTCCTCAGGGAGGATTATTGGGTGGAGTAAGTCATGTGAGGGTAGATGTCTGAGGGAGTGCATTCAGGTTGCCTCCACCGAGGTTCCCGCTGATCTCTCCTCGCTCCCCAAACACTATCGGCAGTATGCAGACGTGTTCTCCAAAAAGGCGGCGGAGACCCTTCCACCGCATCGCCCCTATGACTGTCCTATTGACCTCTTGCCTGGTGCTGAGCCTCCCCGGGGTCGAGTCTATCCCCTATCTCTCCCGGAGACTGAGGTCATGTCTCAGTACATCAGGGAGAATCTGGCAAGAGGATTCATTAGGAAGTCAGTGTCACCAGCGGGGGCGGGATTCTTCTTCGTCCAGAAGAAGAGTGGGGAACTACGTCCTCGCATTGATTACAGGGGTCTTAACGCCATCACCGTTAAGAATAAATATCCACTGCCCCTGATATCAGAACTGTTTGATAGGCTACGAGGAGCGAGGGTATTTTCCAAACTTGATCTGCGGGGGGCTTACAACCTGATTCGCATCCGTGATGGGGATGAATGGAAGACGGCATTTAACACCAGGGACGGGCACTATGAATACCTGGTGATGCCCTTCGGGCTCTGTAATGCCCCGGCCGTCTTCCAGGACTTTGTGAACGATATCTTCCGGGATATGCTTACCACCTCGGTTGTATCTATCTGGATGATATCCTCATCTACTCTCCAGATATTGACTCCCACCGGAGAGAAGTTTGCAAAGTTTTCGATCGCCTGCGGGCGAACTCCCTCTATGCCAAGTTGGAGAAGTGTGTGTTTGAGCAGGAGTCCTTGCCTTTCCTGGGCTATATCATCTCGGCCCAGGGATTGGCCATGGATCCTGCCAAGCTACAGGCGGTGATGAAACGGCGGTGATAAACCAGGGGAAGAGTCTTGAGCAGATCATTTGCATATTCCCAGTGCCTTCTGGGATAAGTGAAGAGTCTCCGCGAGCTCAACGATCACTGGGTTTTGGCCGTTGCAGCTGAAAAGAGGAAATCAGAAAACCAGGGGAAGAGTCTTGAGGAGATCATTTGCATATTCCCAGTGCCTTCTGGGATAAGTGAAGAGTCTCCGCGAGCTCAACGATCACTGGGTTTTGGCCGTTGCAGCTGAAAAGAGGAAATCGGAAAACCAGGGGAAGAGTCTTGAGGAGATCATTTGCATATTCCCAGTGCCTTCTGGGATAAGTGAAGAGTCTCCACGAGCTCAACGATCAGGCGCGCAAATTTGGGCTCATCTTTCATCGTTTTTAAGAAATCTCAAGATGGAAGAAGCCAGGAGCCATTTGGTGAGCTGCATTTCTTGCTACATGTTCACAGACTTACCAGTGGAAAAGCCAAACTTCACATGCCACAAATGCAAGCTTGTGTCCCTGTTGGAGGAAAAGTTGCAAAATCTCGAAGAGAGGTTAGCTAAGTTGAAGATCATTAAGGAAGGTGAAGAGTTCTTGGACAGAGCAGAATTATCTCTTCATGTTACAGAAAGAGAAGAAATTCGAAGTGCACCTGAAGAAACAGAGGAATGGAGACATGTGACCCAGAGAAGCAGGAGGATCAGGAGGCAGTCAGCACCCATACTGCTCAGAAACCAGTACCAGGCTCTCACGCAGGAAAACAATGAAGAAATACATCAGGATAAGACTTTGCCAACAAGCAGCAACCTTGTACGCCTTCAGAGTCCTCCTGGATGGAGAAAGAAAAATGTTGTGAAGAAGAAATGGAGAGTGGTGGTCATGGGGGATTCCCTGTTGAGAGGAACTGAGGCCGCTATCTGCAGACCGGATATAACTTCAAGAGAAATGTGCTGTCTTCCAGGTGCAAAAAATTAAAGATGTGTCTGACAGGATATCAGGACTCTTCAGACCTACAGATGACTACCCATTCCTGCTACTACATGTGGGGACAAATGACACTGCAAGAAACGACCTGGAAACCATCTGCAGAGACTTTGAAGACTTCGGTAAGAAAGTGAAAGAACTGGGAGCGCAGGTGGTCTTCTCTTCCATCCTCCCAGTGGATGGCCATGGAACAAGGAGGTGGAATAAGATTCTGCAGGTGAACAACTGGCTACGTCGATGGTGCCGTCAGCAACGATTTGGATTTCTGGATCACGGAGTGAACTACTTATACGATGGACTACTTGCTAGAGATGGGGTGCACCTTACGAAGACTGGTAAGCATGTATTTGGAAGTCGCCTTGCTACACTTGTAAGGAGAGCTTTAAACTAGAACAACATGGGCAGGGAAGCAAAAGACCAGAAAAAGCCATACACCTGACAAATGCTATTGAGAACTCTGCTATTAGAAGTGGAAAGGAAGAACAAAGACGAAAGAATCTAATTAATAAAAATATTGGAGAAAGAGAAACCAATCACAAACTAAAATGTTTCTATACTAATGCACAAAGCATGGGCAACAAACAAGGAGAATTGGAACTACTAACACAGGAAAAGAAATATGATGTCATTGGAATCACTGAAACTTGGTGGGACAATACACATGATTGGAATACAAGACTAGAAGGATACAACTTATTTGCAAGAAACAGACTTGATAAACGAGGAGGGGGTGTCGCATTGTATGTTAGAAATGCGTATATCTGCACAGAGATTGAAGCTTCAGAGACGGGGAGTTCTGTGGAAACTGTTTGGGTAAGAATACAAGGACAGAACAATGGAAAGGACACCATTGTAGGCATTTACTACAGGCCGCCTGTGCAAGCTGAAGCTATGGATGAACTCTTTATGCATCAAATGGCCAAGTTCTCCAAAAAATATGACATAGTTGTCATGGGAGATTTCAACTATCCAGACATTTGTTGGGAATCTCTCTCAGGCAAAACTAACAGGTCAAGGAAATTCTTATCCTCTCTTGCTGACAACTTTATCTTCCAAAAGGTAAGGGAGAAAACAAGGGGAACTGCTACCTTGGATCTAATCCTTATAAACAGGGAGGAAATGGTTGAGGAGGTAAAAGTGGCTGGGACCCTAGGACGTAGCGACCATGCTATTTTAGAATTTTGGATAACTAGAGGCGGAAGACCTGTGAAGACTCAGACGTCAAGGTTAGATTTCAGAAAGGCAGATTTTAAGGGATTCAGAAAGAGAATTGGAGGGATCCAATGGCTGGATATCCTTAAAGACAAAAATGTCCAGGAAGGATGGGAAATCTTGAAAAATGAAATTCTCAAAGCACAGTTGTTAACAATTCCGAAAAGAGGGAAGAATAGGAAGCAGTTAAGGAAACCAGGATGGATGAACACAGAACTTAAGCACATGCTAAAAAGGAAGAAAAAAATGTTTATAAAATGGAAAGAGGGAGGCATATCTAAAGAAGAATATAATGCTGTCTGCAGAACCTGCAGGGCACAAATCAGATTAGCTAAAGCTGAAAATGAATTGAGGCTTGCAAGAGATGTCAAAAGCAATAATAAAGGATTTTGGGGATATGTC
The DNA here is from genome assembly GCF_039654945.1 of Dendrobates tinctorius. NCBI lineage: Eukaryota > Metazoa > Chordata > Amphibia > Anura > Dendrobatidae > Dendrobates > Dendrobates tinctorius. Next base: position 59,962,047 of record NW_027361679.1, read on the forward strand.
AAAAGTAAAAGAAAAGTCAAAGATGCTATAGGATTTTTACAGGATGAAAATGATGAAATGGTAAGACAGGATGTTGAGAAGGCTGAACTTTTAAATTCCTATTTTGCATCTGTTTTCTCTCAGAAAGGAAATGTAACATCAACTGTTATTCACTGTCCTATTAAGGGAATAGAAGAATCCAGGATATCTATAAACAGAAAGATAGTGAGGAAACACTTAGCTAGCCTAAATGAATTCAAGTCTCCAGGTCCAGATGAATTACACCCCAGAGTACTGAAGGAGATAGCAGAAGAAATTTTTGAACCCCTCTCTATAATCTTTGAAAATTCTTGGAGAACAGGAGAAGTGCCAGAAGACTGGAGAAGAGCAAATGTTGTTCCTATCTTCAAAAAGGGGAAGAAGGTGGACCCAGGCAACTATAGGCCGGTGAGTCTGACTTCTATACCAGGAAAGATCTTTGAACAAATTATTAAACAACATGTATGTCAATACCTGGATAAGAATGAAGTGATTAAACAGAGTCAGCATGGGTTTGTAACTAATAAGTCATGTCAGACTAACTTAATTTCCTTCTATGACGGTATCACTGATTGGGTGGATCAAGGAAATGCTGTAGATATAGTATATCTTGACTTCAGCAAAGCATTTGACAAAGTCTCTCATACAATCCTTATTGAAAAAATGATTAAGTATGGTATGGACAAGGCAACTGTTAGGTGGATTCATAACTGGCTTAGTGATCGGACCCAAAGAGTGGTCGTAAATGGCTGCACATCCAGTTGGAAGAATGTCTCAAGTGGGGTACCACAGGGCTCTGTCCTGGGCCCTGTATTGTTCAACATCTTTATCAACGATTTAGATGAAGGCATTGAGGGTAAACTGATTAAATTTGCTGATGACACAAAGCTAGGAGGGATAGCTAATACTAGAGAAGAGAGAGAGAGGATTCAAAAAGATTTAAATAAACTGGAGAAGTGGGCAGCAACAAACAGAATGGTTTTTAACAGGGAGAAATGCAAAGTACTACATCTGGGCAATAAAAATGGAAAAAGCATATATAGAATGGGAGGAATAGGGCTAAGTGACAGCACATGTGAAAAAGACTTGGGTATACTAATAGATCACAGACTGAATATGAGTCAACAGTGTGATGCAGCAGCAAAAAAGGCAAATGCAATTCTAGGATGTATTAACAGAAGCATACAGTCTAGATCACGTGAAGTCATTATTTCCCTCTACTCCTCTTTGGTCAGACCTCATCTGGAATATTGTGTCCAGTTTTGGGCACCACATTTTAAAAAAGACATCAACAAACTGGAGCAAGTTCAGAAAAGAGCGACCAGAATGGTGACCGGTCTGCAAACCCTGTCTTATGAGGAAAGGTTGCAGGATTTGGGAATGTTTAGTTTGCAAAAGAGAAGACTGAGAGGAGACTTAATAGCTGTCTACAAATATCTAAAGGGCTGTCACATTGTAGAAGGATCAACTTTATTCTCACTTGCACAAGGAAAGACTAGAAGCAATGGGATGAAACTGAATGGGAGGAGACACAGATTAGATATTAGAAAAAACTTTTTGACAGTTAGAGTGATCAATGAGTGGAACAGGCTGCCACGAGAAGTGGTGAGTTCTCCTTCAATGGAAGTCTTCAAACAGAGGCTGGACAGACATCTGACTGGGATGATTTAGCGAATCCTGCTTTGAGCAGGGGGTTGGACCAGATGGCCCAGGAGGTCCCTTCCAACTCTACGATTCTATGATTCTATGATTCTATGATTCTATGGATTGGCAGGAACCTCATTCTCTCAAAGCGGTGCAGCGTTTTATGGGGTTCATAAATTATTATCGCCAATTCATCCCCCACTTCTCGACTTTGGTAGCACCCTTGGTAGCCCTCACCAAGAAGGGTGCAAATCCCAAGTTGTGGTCGGAACCGGTCTCCAAGGCCTTCTCCACCATTAAGTCCCATTTCGCTAGCACTCCCATTCTACATCGCCCCGATGTAGACAAGCCCTTCATTCTGGAAGTGGATGCCTCTTCCGTCGGTGCTGGAGCAGTCCTGTTCCAGAAGGACACGCAAGGTCGGAAGCATCCATGCTTCTTTTTCTCCAAGACCTTCACACCGGCGGAGAGAAATTATGCTATCGGGGACAGGGAGTTGCTAGCGATGAAGTTGGCCTTCTCGGAGTGGAGACACCTCCTGGAGGGGGCTCGTCACCCTTTCCAGGTGTTCACCGACCACAAAAACTTGGTGTATTTACAAACAGCCCAGCGGCTAAACTCTCGCCAGGCTAGATGGTCCTTGTTCTTTTCCCGGTTCCATTTCACCCTCCACTTTCTCTCCGGGGAGAAGAACGTCCGGGCCGATGCTCTCTCCCGCTCCGTGGTGTCATCGGAGGAAGAGGAGGAGGAGCCTCGGCTGATCGTCCCATCCGAAAGCCTGAGGACTGTGGCTCCGGTTGCCCTTGAGTCTGTGCCTCCGGGCAAGACATTTGTCCCTGCCCGTCTGCGACCGGAGGTCCTCTCTTGGGCTCACTCGTCCAGAGTGGGTGGACATTTTGGGACAAAACGGACCTCCGACCTTTTGGCGAGGACGTACTGGTGGCCACATATGGCCCGTGACGTCAAGGACTATATTGAGGCATGCGTCTCTTGCGCCCGGAATAGGTCCTCTCGGCAGCGGCCCGCTGGGCTTCTTTTCCCTCTGCCGATAGCAGACAGGCCCTGGGAGATGGTCGGTATGGACTTTGTGGTGGGGCTACCCAAGTCCAGCGGCAGCACGGTCATTTGGGTTGTCACCGACCATTTCTCTAAGATGGTGCACCTCGTACCTCTCTCCCGGTTACCATCAGCGCGGGGCCTGGCAGTCTTGTTCATCTAGCACGTTTTCTGCCTGCACGGCATGCCGGACAAGATTGTCAGTGACCGAGGTCCTCAGTTTGCGTCCCGGTTTTGGAGAGAGCTCTGTTCTCTACTCAGCATTGAGCTGAATCTCTCCTCGGCCTATCATCCTGAGACGAATGGGTTGGTAGAGAGAGCCAACCAGACCTTGATAACATATCTTCGACATTTTGTCTCAGCCAGGCAGGACGACTGGGCATCCTTGCTGCCGTGGGCAGAGTTCGCGTTGAACAATGCTGTGGCCGACTCTACCGGTCAAACCCCATTCCTCCTAAATTACGGTCAGCATCCGCGCGTTCCTGTGCCCATGCCCGTGTCTTCCACCGACTCCAGGGTAGCAGACTGGGCGGTGGAGGCACGTGACATTTGGGATCGCACCCAGGATGCTATCCGAGCTTCCAAGGAGAAAATGAGGATTTCCGCTGACGCACACCGGCGTCCTGCTCCAAGCTTCTCCCCTGGCGACATGGTATGGCTCTCTACCCGAAACATTAAACTGCGGGTTGAGTCGCCCAAGTTCGCGCCACGATACATTGGCCCATTCAAGGTCCTTGAGCGACTTAGTTCGGTGGTCTACCGTCTGGCTCTTCCCCCACACTTGGCCATCTCGGATGTGTTCCATGTGTCCCTCCTCAAACCAGTTCACATGGCCCGGTTTTCCGAGCCATCTGCCGGGTCATCAGACTTATCGTCTGACGAGTTTGAGGTTAATGCCATCGTGGGGCTCAAGTTTGTCCGTGGCAAAAAATTTTATTTGGTGGACTGGAAGGGTCATGGTCCCGAGGCTCGGACCTGGGAGCCGGTGGAAAACATTCACGCACCGCTCCTGATCGCGGCTTTTGAGCGCAGTGAGGCGAGTGGGCCCTAGGAGGGGGGTAATGTTAGGCGTCGGATTCCTGGCACTGCACAGCGGGAATCCAGAGCCAGACATCCTGCGGTCTCCCATTCCTCTCCGACCGCTCGGACTCCTGCTCAGCAATCTCAGGTGGCCAGGCATCTACCTCTGACTCGTTCTGTGAGCCTGGATGTTGCTCCCACCTCTGGTGCAGCAATGGTGACGCAACCTGCTTTGCAGGGAACTGCTCCCGAGGCTAAGTCCTCATGCCGTGCTACTAGGCATGCCCACAACTTGTCCTCTCAGTGGAGAGCAGGGGTCACATGTGCAGGTCCTATGTCAGATCTGATTGGTCCTTCCTATAGTACTGGAAGGTCACGGAAGCGCATGGCTATAAAAAGCCCGCATGGCGGCTCGGCCATGCGCTAGTGTAGCATATTATGCTGTGTGTGTATGGTGATGGATGCATGGACTGGTGACTGACTCATTTGAAACCCCTTCCCTCGGTTATTACTAGAGTTGAGCAACTTTTGGTTTTTTAGGGTCGCGTTTCGTTTCGTGAAACCCGACTTTTCCAAAAGTCGGGTCGAGCAAGATCGTCCGATTATAGGGAAAAGTCGGGGTCGTCCCGAAACACGAAACCCAATGTAAGTCAATGGGGAATAAAAGTCGGCAGTGAGAGGAGGACAGGAAACACACCTACAGTGCCCATTTGAATGCCAAAAGCATCAATTCTTCTTACTTAAGCTTGTCAACCTTAATTAACTTCATAATACAAGTTACGCACTGAAAAATGGGGGTTATTCGGCTTAAGTTGTGGGGGGGGCTGGCTCCAGGTTTTCATGTGCCCTTGGCGAAAGAGCGCCCCTTTAACACATACCAAAACTCATCATGCTCCAATACGGCAGAGAAATAGCGGTATAGTACAATGAAAAATACTTCACTTTTTACATCTCATGACGAGGCCCATCTATTTCTCCATACAGAATCATTGGTCCCATATAATGTTTGAAACAGTATATGATGAGCTCCACATAATGCTACAGTATATGTTGGTCCCCATGGATGAAGCTCCACTGTCTTATGGGCCCAAATAATGCTCCAAACATAATGGGCCCCATTTCTAATGCTCTAGTGTATAATGGGCCCTGTAAATGCTGCTCCAGTGTCTGATGTCCACCTTTGGAATGTTCCAGTGTATGGTGGGCCCCATCTATCATTCTCCAGAGTAACGTGCTCCCCAAAAATTGCTGTCCCAACATTGAAAACAATCAAATAAGTCTCCTCGCTAGGGAATCCCTGTACTAGTCTGGACTCCTCGTCGTCCCCATCTTCCATCTCACTGCACAGTATTTCAACCTTGCAAGTGCTGTGATCCTGAGCAAGCAGGGGGGGCCCACTCGTTGGCGACGGCACTGGCACAGGGCCCCTGATAGTACGGTGGTGTGTCTGATGGCGGGTGGGCCGAACCTGCACTTTCATCTGCAGCTTCCTCTTTGTCACCGTGTAAGATGGAACTGTATATGGGAAGGGTAACCTGAGTTTCATCAGGGTCAGATTCAGGCCGTGTAGCTTGCGAGGGGAATGTAGTGGTCTGGGTCAATGTACCAGCAGATTCATCGAGCAGTGGCTGGGCATCAGTGCACTTGTGTCGCCCCCAGGAGTACGGTCGCCACAGTGGCATTACCTTCCTCCTAGGGAGTGTGATGTCATGCTTGGGAGCAACGAAGGATCTCTCTAGCAGGTTACCTGATTGGGCGGCGTTATTCCCACGAGTCATGACCCTCCAAACAGCGTTCATGAAGGCAAATTGTTTGTTTTACGTGGGCAGTATGGTTGCAAAGCTGAACCTTAAAGGAATGTCCAGAAGGGCACCACCAGGAGTGGAGCCTACGGTTAAATTCGACTCCACCTGGGAAACCTCAACCATGCCAGCTACTGAACAGATGCACACATTGCAAGCTTAATTCCGTTAACGAACGAGACTCCGTCATGCCCCGCGGTCCGAGTCCGGCTTACTAGAGGGACACGTGAGGCTCTGGAACATGAGATTGGCCAATAACTGGTGTGTCATGCCCTTACATGTCCGTGGCTGCATGTGCGCTACACTGAAAAGGCCAGCGTTTGTCGCTTACAGGTGCAGATAACCCGCTGAACAGCGTTAGTGATGGGGATCACTGATTACAATTATTACCCGCGAACAATGATTTCCCAGTAAGTGCAGGTCAACTGCAGTTCCGGAATTAGGCCTAACCGTCATTCCTGAAAAAATGAAAAACTTACGTGTGCAAACCACAGGTGCTGTAGCTTGCTTAACAGCTCGCCAGCCGTTCTCACGCCCAGTATGGATTACACGTGATTGCACAAAGGTTAGAAAGGGTACCGTATCCCCGGATAACATGTATGGATAGTGTACACATTCAAAATATATGTCTCAGGAGGCAGGCTCAGACGGTGTTAGGCCCAGTATGGATTGCACGTGATTGCACAAAGGTTAGAAAGGGTACCGTATCCCCGGATAACATGTATGGATAGCGTACACATTCAAAATATATGTCTCAGGAGGCAGGCTCAGACGGTGTTAGGCCCAGTATGGATTGCACGTGATTGCACAAAGGTTAGAAAGGGTACCGTATCCCCGTATAACATGTATGGATAGCGTACACATTCAAAATATATGTCTCAGGAGGCAGGCTCAGACGGTGTTAGGCCCAGTATGGATTGCACGTGATTGCACAAAGGTTAGAAAGGGTACCGTATCCCTGGATAACATGTATGGATAGCGTACACATTCAAAATATATGTCTCAGGAGGCAGGCTCAGACGGTGTTAGGCCCAGTATGGATTGCACGTGATTGCACAAAGGTTAGAAAGGGTACCGTATCCCCGGATAACATGTATAGATAGCGTACACATTCAAAATATATGTCTCAGGAGGCAGGCTCAGACGGTGTTAGGCCCAGTATGGATTGCACGTGATTGCACAAAGGTTAGAAAGGGTACCGTATCCCCGGATAACATGTATGGATAGCGTACACATTCAAAATATATGTCTCAGGAGGCAGGCTCAGACGGTGTTAGGCCCAGTATGGATTGCACGTGATTGCACAAAGGTTAGAAAGGGTACCGTATCCCCGGATAACATGTATGGATAGCGTACACATTCAAAATATATGTCTCAGGAGGCAGGCTCAGACGGTATTAGGCCCAGTATGGATTGCACGTGATTGCACAAAGGTTAGAAAGGGTACCGTATCCCCGGATAACATGTATGGATAGCGTACACATTCAAAATATATATCTCAGGAGGCAGGCTCAGACGGTGTTAGGCCCAGTATGGATTGCACGTGATTGCACAAAGGTTAGAAAGGGTACCGTATCCCCGGATAACATGAATGGATAGCTTACACATTCAAAATATATGTCTCAGGAGGCAGGCTCAGACGGTGTCAGGCACAGTATGGATTTGATGGCCCAGATTACACAGTGGAGGAGCAGGGAGAGGTAAAGATTGCAAATGCTGGGGCCCTGCCCAAGCAAGGGGGGCCCACTCGTGGGCGTCGGTACTGGCACTGGGCCCCTCATAGTACAGCGGTGTGTCTGACGGCGGGTGTGCACCACCACCGTCAGAGACACTTGATTGCACTATGAGGGACCCTGTGCCAGTGCCCGCGCCCAAGAGTCGGCCTACCCACCTGTCCAAAGCAACGGCACTCGCACGGTGTCGTGCGCTAGGTGGTGACCCCGGCCATGGGGGGGGAGGCAGCACAGTTAGGGAGTTTTAGAAAGTGGCATATGTTGATGTTGGACATTCAGCTGATGCAAAAGGCGAAATAGGTCAAGTCCCAGGAAGAGGTGGACCAAAGCAAGCCATTTTTCTGTCACCCTATGTGTCATCAGGGGAAGGTGGGACAAAATCCTTGGAAACCCGTGCATGGTTCATTTTAATGAAGGTTAGATCATCCACATTTTGGGTTGACAAACGGGTCCTTTTTTCTGTCAGGATTGATCCAGCTGCACTGAAGACTCTTTCCGATAGCACACTTGCAGCTGGGCAAGCGAGCTCCTGTAAGGCATATTGGGCCAATTCAGGCCAGGTGTCCAGTTTAGCGGCCCAATAGTCAAAGGGGAATGACCTGTGTGGGAGAACATCGATATGGGAGGAAAAGTAGTTTGTAACCATGGTTGACAACTGCTGTCTCCTGTCACTTTCCATCGATGCAGTATTACCAGTTGTGTGAGCGGTATTTGAAAAATCAGTCCACAACATTGTCATGAAACCCCTGTCTCCAATGCCACTTCTGCTGTGTGCACCACGAACACCTCTGCCAAGCTGCCCCCGGCCCGTACGGCTCGTGTGAGAACCATCACCGCTGCTGTGTGCGGGGAATGCCTCAAGCAACCGATTTACCAGAGTTGCTTGTTTATTAGCCAATATTAGGTCAAGGTTCTCCTGTGGCATGATGTTTTGTAATTTACCTTTATAGCGTGGATCCAGGATGCTGGCCAACCAGTAGTCGTCATCGTTCATCATTTTGGCAATGCGGGGGTCCCTTTTTAGGATCCGCAAGGCATAATCTGACATGTGGGCCAATGTTCCCGGTGTCAATGATGCACTGCGAGTGCTGGTTGGAGGAGCACTTTCTGGCAAATCCACATCCCGCCAGTCAGGCACAAACCCTGTACCAGACCTTGCCACGCCAACATTTTCACTTGCCCTACGAGATGCATCCTCCTCCCCTAAGTAATCATCCCCATCATCATCCTCCTCCTCCTCTTCTTCCTCCACCTCGTCCAGGAGAGGTCCCTGAGCAGACAATGGCTGAATGTCATCAAGGATTCCCTCCTCCTCTTCCTCCTCATCAACATTGGCTGCAGACGCCTGCTCCTTAAGGTGCGTCAAAGTTTGCATGAGCAGACGCATAAGTGGGATGCTCATGCTTAGGATGGCGTCGTCTGCGCTTACCAGCCGTGTGCATTCCTCAAAACACTGAAGGACTTTACAGAGGTCTTTCAGCTTCGACCACTGCACACCTGTCAACTCCATGTCTGCTCTCAAAGTGCCTGGCCGTGTATCCTCCCACAAATGCATTATGGCCTGCCTCTGCTCGCACAGCCGCTCCACCATGTGCAGGGTTGAGTTCCACCTTGTTGCAATGTCGATAATGAGGCGGTGGTTGGGAAGGTGGAGCAATCGCTGCAGCTTCTGCATACGAACGGAGTGTACAGGCGACCGGCGGATGTGCGCGCACAGTCTTCGCACCTTCTGGAGCAGGGCTGTTAACTCCGGATAATTTTTGAGGAAGCACTGCACCACCAGGTTCAAGGTGTGAGCCAAGCAAGGTATGTGGCTGAGTTTTGAAAGGGCTATGGCTGCCACAAAATTACGGCCGTTATCACTAACTACCTTGCCTGCCTCAAGATGTACACTGCCCAGCCATGACTCAGTTTGTCGCTTCAAGTACTCGGCCAGCACCTCGGCGGTATGTCTGTCGCCCAAACACATCATCTGCAACACAGCCTGCTGACGCTTTCCACTAGTTGCTCGATAGGGGGACACATTGTGTGCAACAGTGGCAGCTGCAGATGGAGTGCTCATACGACTGCGCTCTGTGGACGAGCTTTCGCTTCTGGAGGAGGAGGAGGAGGAGGGTGGAACGCCTACAGCCAACTGTTTCCTATACCGTGGGCTAGGCAGCACTGTCCCACCACCGCTGTCCCCTGTGGACCCTGCATCCACCACATTAACCCAGTGCGCAGTGATGGACACGTAACGGCCCTGGCCATGCCGACTGGACCATGCATCAGTAGTGAGGTGCACCTTTCCGCTCACTGACTGCTTGAGTGCATGGACAATGCGGTCTTTCACATGATGGTGGAGGGCTGGGATGGCTTTGCGAGAGAAGAAGTGGCGACTGGGTAGGTCATAGCGTGGTACTGCATAGGCCATGAGTTCGCGGAAAGCTGTGCTTTCCACCAACCGAAAGGGCATCATCTCAAACGAGATTAGTTTGGCAATGTGGGCGTTCAAACCCAGTGTACGCGGATGAGAGACTGAGTACTTTCTTGACCTACTCATAGTGTCTGGGAGGGTGAGCTGGACTTGAGAGCTGCATATGGTGGAAGTAGCGGTGGACAGGGCGGACTGAGAGAGGGTTGATGATGGTGATGGAGTTGGTGTTCTTTCTGATGGCCTAGAATCAGTCTTTCGTTGATATAACAGTGGGATTCCCTGACTGCTGTGGCCTTGCAACGACACCTCAACATTTGCTGCTGTGCTAACCGGTGGGCTTACAGTGGGGGAAACAATGTAGCGTTGCTGACTACCTTCGTTGTGATCAGTTGCACATGTGGCACTTGAGGTTTGGTGTTGTGTCCACGCTTGCAAGTGCATGCTGGTTAAATGTCTAAGCATGCAACTGGTATTCAAATTTTTCAGATTTTTCCCTCGGCTAAAGGTCTTTGCGCACTTCTTACAGATAACCTTGGCCTGATCATGAGGATTTTGTTCAAAAAAGTGCCACACTGCACTCTTCCTACTTTGGCAGACATTTTGCGGCCTAGCACGCTGTGATCTTTTGACCCTCTGGACAAGCTGTCCAACAACTCTTTTGATGTTTGGAACCTGTCTTTGGAGTGCTCCGGGCCTGCCAGATAACAGCTGTTGCGATGTCGATGTCTGCTGTGGATGCTCCTCATCTGAGCTATTGGAAGCAGCACCCTCTTCCCCCAATGGATGCCAATCTGGGTCAACAACTGGGTCATCCATCACCTCCTCTTCTATGTCATGTGCACCTTCCTCTGTGTCACCGTGTATGGTGGTATAGTGTGCGGGAAGGGGCACCTGAGTCTCATCAGGGTCAGAATCTGGCTCTGTACACTGCGAGGACAATGTAGTGCTCTGAGTGAATGTACCAGCAGAATCATCCATCAGCGGCTGTGCATCAGTGCACTCCATGTCAGATTCATCTTGGCCTGGGTAATTCACCATTTCACTTGATAATCCAGGCATGGTATGTGAAAACAGCTCCATGGAGTAATCAGTAGTATGGCCTGCGTCATCCTTCAATCTTGGTTGGGGTGAAGGACACAAGGAAAGGTGTGGTTCATGAACATGAGCCTCCAATGACGACTCAGTGCTTTTACTTTTTACAACTGAAGAAGAGGAGGCGATAGAGCTGGAGGCTGAGTCAGCAATGTAAGACAAAACTTTTTCCTGATGCTCTGGCTTTAAAAGCGGTTTGCCAACTCCTAGAAAACTAAGCGTTCGAGGCCTTATGTAGCCAGACGATGACGCAGGCTCAACACCTCCTGCATTCGGTCCTATTTTGCTCTTGCCACTACCATCAGATCCACCACCAACACCATCATTACCAGCTGCCAACCCCCGCCCAATTCCACGGCCTCTTCCACCAGCCTTCCTCATTTTTGGTAGAAATGTAGACAAAATCCAACAAACTATATAGTATGTAAAACAAGGTACAAGGTGTCTATAGGACAGGGGAGATTTTGAATTTTCTTTTGGACACTGGACACTTTTGGATTGTGTGAGGCCCAATGAATATCTGAGCGCTATGTGACAGGCTCGATGGCACAGCTGTGACCTAAGTGACTAGAGGATAAGGGAGATTTTGAATCTCTGCACACACTTTTGGACACTGGACACTTTTGGATTGTGTGAGGCCCAATGAATATCTGAGCACTATGAGACAGGCTCGATGGCACAGCTGTGACCTAAGTGACTAGAGGATAAGTGAGATTTTGAATCTCTGCACACACTTTTGGACACTGGACACTTTTGGATTGTGTGAGGCCCAATGAATATCTGAGCGCTATGTGACAGGCTCGATGGCACAGCTGTGACCTAAGTGACTAGAGGATAAGTGAGATTTTGAATCTCTGCACACACTTTTGGACACTGGACACTTTTGGATTGTGTGAGGCCCAATGAATATCTGAGCGCTATGTGACAGGCTCGATGGCACAGCTGTGACCTAAGTGACTAGAGGATAAGGGAGATTTTGAATCTCTGCACACACTTTTGGACACTGGACACTTTTGGATTGTGTGAGGCCCAATGAATATCTGAGCACTATGAGACAGGCTCGATGGCACAGCTGTGACCTAAGTGACTAGAGGATAAGTGAGATTTTGAATCTCTGCACACACTTTTGGACACTGGACACTTTTGGATTGTGTGAGGCCCAATGAATATCTGAGCGCTATGTGACAGGCTCGATGGCACAGCTGTGACCTAAGTGACTAGAGGATAAGGGAGATTTTGAATCTCTGCACACACTTTTGGACACTGGACACTTTTGGATTGTGTGAGGCCCACTGATATCTGAGCGCTATGTGACAGGCTCGATGGCACAGCTGTGACCTAAGTGACTAGAGGATAAGCGAGATTTTGAATCTCTGCACACACTTTTGGACACTGGATACTTTTGGATTGTGTGAGGCCCACTGATATCTGAGCGCTATGTGACAGGCTCGATGGCACAGCTGTGACCTAAGTTACTAGAGGATAAGTGAGATTTTGAATCTCTGCACACACTTTTGGACACTGGACACTTTTGGATTGTGTGAGACCCACTGATATCTGAGCGCTATGTGACAGGCTCGATGGCACAGCTGTGACCTAAGTGACTAGAGGATAAGTGAGATTTTGAATCTCTGCACACACTTTTGGACACTGGACACTTTTGGATTGTGTGAGGCCCACTGATATCTGAGCGCTATGTGACAGGCTCGATGGCACAGCTGTGACCTAAGTGACTAGAGGATAAGTGAGATTTTGAATCTCTGCAGACACTTTTGGACACTGGACACTTTTGGATTGTGTGAGGCCCAATGAATATCTGAGCGCTATGTGACAGGCTCGATGGCACAGCTGTGACCAAAGTGACTAGAGGATAAGGGAGATTTTGAATCTCTGCACACACTTTTGGACACTGGACACTTTTGGATTGTGTGAGGCCCAATGAATATCTGAGCACTATGAGACAGGCTCGATGGCACAGCTGTGACCTAAGTGACTAGAGGATATGTGAGATTTTGAATCTCTGCACACACTTTTGGACACTGGACACTTTTGGATTGTGTGAGGCCCAATGAATATCTGAGCGCTATGTGACAGGCTCGATGGCACAGCTGTGACCTAAGTGACTAGAGGATAAGGGAGATTTTGAATCTCTGCACACACTTTTGGACACTGGACACTTTTGGATTGTGTGAGGCCCAATGAATATCTGAGCGCTATGTGACAGGCTCGATGGCACAGCTGTGACCAAAGTGACTAGAGGATAAGGGAGATTGGATTGCTTTTAAAAAAGCAGTTTGCGGAGCAGTGGGTAAACAGCAATGCCAGCCTGTCAGGAAGCCTTAAAAGGCAGCCCAACAACCAACACTACTGATACACCACAATATAGCTTCCCCTTGCACTGCACACACAGTGACTGGTGTGTTGTGCAGGCCAAATTGCTATCAGCAGCAGAAGCAGTTTTTTTTTCTTCTCAGCAGGACAAAAAAAAAAAATTGGGCTTGCTTTTAAAAAAGCAGTTTGAGGCCCAATGAATATCTGAGCGCTATGTGACAGGCTCGATGGCGCAGCTGTGACCAAAGTGACTAGAGGATAAGGGAGATTGGATTGCCTTTAAAAAAGCAGTTTGCGGAGCAGTGGGTAAACAGCAATGCCAGCCTGTCAGGAAGCCTTAGAAGGCAGCCCAACAACCAACACCACTGATACACCACTATATAGCCTCCCGTTGCACTGCACACACAGTGACTGGTGTGTTGTGCAGGCCAAATCGCTAGCAGCAGAAGCAGTTTTTCTGTCTTCTTCCCTGCCTAACGCTCTCCCTACAGAATCAGCAGCAACCTCTCCCTATGCTAAGATCGGCAGAAGTAAGATGGCGGTCGGCGTGCACGCCCTTTTATACCCCCTGTGACGCCCACCAAAGCAAGCCAATCACTTGCATGCCCTTCTGAAAGATGGTGGTGACCCGTGCCTATGTCATCACGTTGCCCACAGTGTCCGTGGATCCTGATTGGCTGAAAAAGAGCGCAAAACAAACTTTTGAAACGCGACTTTGGCGCGTAAGTCGCCGACCTCGTGGCCGACCTCATCCTAGGGTCGGGTTTCGTTTCATGAAACCCGACTTTGCCAAAAGTCGGCGACTTTTGAATTTTTTCGACCCGTTTCGCTCAACTCTAGTTATTACGAATGGTGACAGATTGTTGGGTAGTCAGCTCCAGGTTGTTGCCAGCTACACGCCACTGTGCCTCCTGCACGACACACTAGCGTCCGACGGTGCTCGGTCGTTCCGGCGCCGTCGCTCAGCAGCGATAGTTATTGCCGCGCTGCGGTTGCAGCGTTCTTGGCGTCTGCGGTTGCAGCGTCGTTCGCTGGGTATCCTGTGAAGTAAACAGGGCCAGCGTCCTCATACAACTCTGTTGTTTTAGCGACTCTGTGTGTGAACAGAGCCATACTTAGCGTTCGGGTGACGTTAACCCGAGCGCAGTACCTCACCTTTCGGTGCATCCGCCATTACTCAGCAGCGGTCTTGTCACCTACCGCACGGTGGACCCCGGGCGGCGAACGCACCTCCTATTATTTATATCTGGTGCGTTCCGCCGACCCTAACACATTCTTTATTCATGGCTGTGTTTTTAGACAAGACTGAGAGAGAGCCCATTCCCTTGGCTGAGAAGCCACCCCACACATGAATGTTTTCAGGATGCTTGACAGTTGGCATGAGACAAGACTGGTGGTAGCGCTCACCTGGTCTTTTCCGAATAAGCCATTTTCCAGATGTCCCAAACAATCGAAAAGGGGATTCATCAGAGAAAATGACTTTACCACAGTCCTCAGCAGTCCACTCCCTGTACCTCTGGCAGAATATCAGTCTGTCCATGATGTTTTTTCTGGAGAGAAGTGGCTTCTTTGCTGCCCTCCTTGAGACTAGGCCTTGCTCCAAGAGTCTCCGCCTCACAGTGCGTGCAGATGCACTCACACCTGCCTGCTGCCATTCCTGAGCAAGCTCTGCACTGCTGGTAGCCCGATCCCGCAGCTGAAACACTTTTAAGAGACGGTCCTGGCGCTTGCTGGTCTTTCTTGGGCGCCCTGGAGCCTTTTTGGCAACAAGGGAACCTCTCTCCTTGGAGTTCTTGATGATGCGATAGATTGTTGACTGAGGTGCAATCTTTCTAGCTGCGATACTCTTCCCTGTTAGGCCATTTTTGTGCAGTGCAATGATGACTGCACGTGTTTCTTTAGAGATAACCATGGTTAACAGAAGAGAAACAATGATGCCAAGCACCAGTGTCCAGTGGTGTCATTCTTACTTAATCATGACAGATTGATCTCCAGCCCTGTCCTCATCAACACCCACACCTGTGTTAATGGAGCAATCACTGGAACAATGTTAGCTGGTCCTTTTAAGGCAGGGCTGCAATGATGTTGAAATGTGTTTTGGGGGATAAAGTTAATTTTCTAGGCAAATATTGACTTTGCAAGTAATTGCTGTTAAGCTGATCACTCTTTATAACATTCTGGAGTATATGCAAATTGCCATTAGAAAAAATGAAGCAGTAGACTTTGTAAAAATTAATATTTGTGTCATTCTCAAAACTTTTGGCCATGACTGTACTCAAGCCGGCCATCTGGTGCCAGCAGTCGTGGTGGCTCACCCCCTTGGTCTTGCCCCTGACACTCCCTGTATAGGGGGTGGTTCCTCACAAGGTCAACTCACCCTAGGTGGGTGGGAGCCACAACCCAGAGGGTCCACTCTAAAGAAAAAGTCGACTCAGCGTAAGCTGAACTCGTCACAGTCTGGATATGTTCCGCAAAATGAATTTTGTGTCTTCTCTACGTGCCACCGCTCTTCCACTTGGATATATATGCATATGTTCACTTACACTATTAGTTTTGTACACTCAGTGCTTGTCTTTTTGACACGCATGAGTGTATGTGTGTCTTGATATATACTTGAATCAACCCTTGTCTTCCTCCCCCCTTCCGTCCCCTCCCTTCCCCCCTCCCTCTACCCCCTTTTTTTCCCCTTTTGTTTATATATGTTATAATTTAGTCTGCGCCACTGTCTATATGATTTTGTTGTCATACATGTGTAAATACATCCACTTATGGTCCAATAAATGTAATTCTATTACACTGACTACTATTACTACCTTCATTGACTTGATGTGATGTTTAATATTCTATATTTTTTGTATGTATGAACATTATTGTACCATTCTGATTGGCTGCAGATATTTTTGTATCATTCTGTTTGGCTGTAGATATTTGTATATGTTAGTGGGGACATATACTTCCATATCACTTTACGTATATCTGGTGGGTTGTGAGACCCTTCGTGGTGGATGACACTGTTTTGTGATGTGTGACGATTTTTTGTGCTAATCTTATACCATCTTTGTATGATTATATTATGCAATGGGTGCCCATTTGTATTAGGCCTTTATATGGTGCCGTTATATAATGCGGCTATACATCTTTATACCATATATATGTGTTCGCTTGCATCAGTACTTTGTACCATGTTAACATTCCATGCAGTGACTTATTGGGCTACTTCTTCAAATATTGTATATTTTGTAATGGCTGCCCATTCCTGCCAGCACTTGTCATGGTGCGTCCTGCCTCTCAGTGTGGCGCGCGTGCGCCCTGTTTTCGCCGTGTCGGCTGGCTCGTAGCTCAGCGGTGCACTGGCTTCCGGGTCACATGGGGCCCCACGTGACTCAGACTCTCGGTTGCCAGTGGGAGCGCGATCCGGCGGACGTCATTCCGGGGGTTGCGCTGCTGCACTGATGACTTCCGGGGTCATGATTTTTAAACCGTGCATTGAATTGGACCTATGTCCCTTGAAAAAGGTATGCCGAAACGCGCATCGGGGCGGGTAGGACTGTCCAGGAAGGTGCCTCACTCCTCACAAGGTATTTGTATATATTATTATCATGTTGCACAAATAGTTTGGTGATGGATGCAGCTTATGTCTGGTCCTTAACACATGTGTCTGACTCATTTGCCTTGTACTGGTTTGCTACTATGCATCTATAGAGGAGTTATGAGATATGTCTGTATATTTTAATATGATGATTATGTACGTTTACCTTCTGGCAGACTTATCCTGGGCCTCTTGTATGTGGTTGGAATAACCATGTTCCATCTTTTAGCCCTATTTTGTCTGTTGGTCTGTATAATTTATATATTAATAAAGTTGTTCTTATCTGCTTTTTGACCTTATGACTGTGTCGCTCTATTTATTGTGATTGTAT
Source organism: Dendrobates tinctorius (assembly GCF_039654945.1). Taxonomy (NCBI): domain Eukaryota; kingdom Metazoa; phylum Chordata; class Amphibia; order Anura; family Dendrobatidae; genus Dendrobates; species Dendrobates tinctorius. The sequence goes on from NW_027361679.1 coordinate 59,979,079, forward strand.
CACTACAGTTGGTAATATACTGTCCTTACTTATGGTGGTTTCGTGGGAATCTTTTTTCTACCCTGTATAATTTAGGTTAACTTTTCCACCAAATATGTTCATTGGATTTTTCTTATAAAACTTAAAGGGGTCTGAATACTTTCCATACCCACTGTATAACTGGAGTATATGCCACTCTGTATTAAGATTAGAAGTTTTGATCAAAATAAACATCAAAAATTGTTGTAGTCCATCAGTAACTAAGTAACTAAAGAAAATATGTAATTATCAGGTTCCAGACAATACGGTAATGAACAGTATGTAACAAGGAAAGCAATGTTTCAAAATTAGGGTAGAGACATCTGGGCATCAGGAGCAAATTTTTGTATCCATGGAGACCAAATCTTTCAGAAGGATGAATGTGAATGTCTTTCAAAACATGATCATTTTTCAAGTCTATATATTAATCAGATTTTATCTAGCCATTCTGAGTGTGTTGGGGGAGTTTCCAGTGATTTGGAATTAAATGCTTCGCTGCCCCAATCATTAAGGCTGGTAAAGTGGTGTTTCCTAGTTTTGAAATTGGAAGTGGGGCAGGATAGTAGAATTTCCTCCGGTATTAAACTTCTTTTTATTTGGCCTAAATTCTAAAGCATTTTGTTTATTTCCCCCAAAAATTTCTGTATTATAGTGCAGGTCCAAAATATATGTGTCATATTTCTTATACTGGAGCTACATCTCCAGCAGAATTTCCTGATAGAGGAACCCAGGTGATGCAGAGATTTTGAATTCTATATCATCGAGATATAATTTTATATCAATTTTCCCATAAGAGTGTGCACCTAGAAAAGCCATGTGAAGTTGAGAAAATCTTTTAGCGTAACACCCAGTTCTTTTCCCAGGAAGATAAATAAGGTAGTTTATACTTTGTTGCATGGGAAGATATGTAGTTGTATATTTTTTTTACAGTATTTTAGGAAAATTTAGTGAGAAGATCAAGCCATGACCATTCTCTAATGGATGGAAACTTTATTTTCATTAGCTTGAGAACGTATGTGACGTGTAACTGTTGTAGGAATTTTTGGGGGTGTTTCTTGCTTTCTTTTGGCCATGAATTTGTCATGGGAATTTTATTGGAAAGAAATTGAGATATGGAATATGTTGGTAGGTGAGACCATTGTGAGGTGCCAAGGGGAGAGGTACTAGAAAACAGGTATATTTCTCCCCGTTTCATTTCATATGTCTCCCTGTACTGATGATGAAGCCAGTTTATTTCACTGTAATCCAGTCCTGGTTTCCTTAGTGATCAGCAGGGAAAGGACTGGTAGTTCCCCCTCCACTTGTTCAATCCAGGTTTTGGTCTCCTGACTGGTCCAGCTGATATAATCAGGAGGAGCTGGGATCTCTCACTCTCTCTGGTCTGCTGAGCTGGGAGCTGACACAGTAAGATTACATGGACTGGTTTGCTGTTATATAGGTTTATTTTGTAGTTAGCATGCTACTGTTAGTTAGTGGCCAGACGGCCTTAGATGTTTTATTTCATGTTTGGCATGTGTAACATTGAATAACAAGTGTGCACAATAAATATGCCATGTTCATATCCATGTGGAACTTGCTAGTCTGCTGAAGTGACTTCATAGCCACACGCTTGTGCCAAAGCAAAGATTCCAGCTGAGATATCTATTCCCCACAAATGGTGTTTCGAATGCGGGCAACTGTGGCTGCTGGACTGTGACTGCAGAGAAGATGCTGTGTATGTCCTGGCTGAAAGCTTCTGCGCTTTTGAAGAGCCAAGAGTCCAGTAATATGGAGGAACTAGTGAAGCAGTTATTGCAAGCAAATGTGCAACAACAGCAGACTAATACTTGCTTCCAGAAGGCTCTGGAGCAGCAACACCAGATGCAGCAAGATCAGTTGGAGGCAATAAAACAGGCCTTGGTTCGGCAACCCTGAGATGAGGGAGACCGTGCACAAAGCGCTGCTAGTGTGCAGAAAGCCGTACAGAAGACTTTGCTTAAAATGACGATGATGTGGAAGCATACCTCACGGTGTTTGAACGTATTGCAGAACGTGAGCACTTACCACTGGACAGATGGGCTGAGGTAGTTGCTCCATTTCTAAGCGGAGATCCACAAAAGGCCTATTACGATCTGAGTGGAGCGGATGCTATGGACTATATCAAACTCAAAGGCGAAATCCTGGCAAGGCTGGGAGTAAACACGTATGTACACGCACAGAGGGTGCATTTATGGAATTTTGTGGAGCATCAGCCAGCCCGCTCACAAATGCATGATCTCATCCATCTAGTAAAAAAATGGCTGCAACCAGAGGCTTTGACGTCCGCGCAGATGGTGGAGCGTGTTGATTTAGACAAGTACCTGCGGTCCTTACCCGCTAAGATCCAGAGGTGGGTTGGACAGGGTGACCCAACTACCGCTGACCAGTTGGTGAATATGGTCGAACTCTACAATGCTTCTGAAAGTCTACCCCAATGGCTCCCCAAGAAATCGCTGGAGAGTCCTGCGAAACCTACTTCATCTTCAAAAGAAGAGAACGTCACAATGAAGGGTAGCAGACCTACAAAGGACTATGGAGGTGGTACGGGCTCACATCAAGCCAGCAGACCTCGTCTGGGATCTCCATCGAGGAGACAAGGGCCTATACAATGTTAGCGATGTCGCGGGCTTGGCCATGTAGCAGCTAACTGCCCAATGACTACAGAGCCAATGGACTGTAATGCTACGAGGTGTCTTTCGTTATATGTGCAGTCAGTCTGTGTGGCGGAGACCCTCACAGGGAAATGAACAACACGTGTGCCACGTCGAGGTTGACGGTTATAGTGTGAATGCCGTCTTGGATTCCGGCAGTCAAGTAACTTTGGTACATGCCAGTTTGGTGGACTCTAGCGCCCTAACGAACTTAACCGTGGGCATTAGTTGCATCCATGGGGATACTAAGAACTACCCCACTGCCTGGGTTACTCTTGCCACGCCAGTAGGGACCAAAACACATCAGGTGGCAGTCATAAAGTCTATGGGACACAGTGTGATCCTGGGGAGAGACTTTCCCTTATTTTGGGACTTGTGGAACTTCAAAAGTGGCATGAACCCTCTAGTTGAAGACGGTACTCCGGAGATAGCCCCTGAACCATTGCAGCAAGACGACGGAGAACCCATCACAGAGGAAGTACTAGAATCTACGGACTCTCCTCTGGCTGTGTATGCAGGCGAGGCAGACCAGCTAGAGGATGTTTTAGAAATGCCTGATCTTGAGGTGGCCCGTGGTAAGTTCGGGACCGCTCAGCACCAGGATCCTACTCTAGCAAGGGTGTGGGAAAACATAAAGGTCTCCGAGGGAAGACCATTGTACCCAGGAGCTCAAAACGAGTTCCCACACGTGGCGGTGCAGCAGGATATGTTGTATCACATAGACAAGGTGCGAGGGGTGGTTGTAGAACAACTAGTGGTACCTAAGTCCTTTCGCCAGGTAGTTTTGGAGTTGGCACATAAACAAGCCTTGGGAGGACACCTGGCGGTAGAAAAGACGAAACACCGTATTCTGCAACGTTTCTTTTGGCCGGGTCTAGAGGGAGATGTGACCCAGTACTGTCGGTCATGTCCTACGTGTCAATTGACCGCACCTATGTCACATTTTAGAAGCCCCTTAGTGCCCTTACCAATAATAGAGGTGCCCTTCGAGAGGATAGCAATGGATATAGTTAGTCCATTAGTTAAATCTGCCAGGGGTCATCAGTACATTTTGGTAGTATTGGATTACGCCACGCGTTATCCCGAAGCAGTGCCCTTGCGGAATGCCAATGCGAAATCAATTTCAAAAGAGCTGGTTAATATGTTTTCCCGCACCGGCATTCCGAAAGAGATAATTATGGACCCCCTTTATGTCTCGTATACTTAAGGATTTATGTAAACTACTAAAAATCTCCCATTTGCGTACCTCAGTATATCACCCTCAGACTGACGGTTTGGTGGAGCGCTTTAACAAAACCTTAAAGGGAATGTTGAAAAGGGTGGTGGATAAGGACGGGAGAGATTGGGATGCCCTACTACCATACCTCCTGTTCGCTATACGTGAGGTACCCCAATCCTCCACAGGCTTTTCACCTTTTGAGTTGGTTTTGGGAGGTGTCCTAGAGGCCTGTTAGATATTGCCAAGGAGACTTGGGAACAAGAGGTGACTCCTTATCGCAGTGTAATTGAACACATAACACTTATGCTGGACCGAATTGCAGCAGTTATGCCAATAGTTAAAGAGTGTTTAGAGTGCGCACAACATGCCCAAAGCACGGTATACAACCGAGCGGCAAAAACACGAGTCTTTCAACCCGGAGACAGGGTGTTGGTATTGGTGTCTACCGTAGAGAATAAATTTCTTGCGAAATGGCAGGGACCATACGAAGTGCTGGAACGAATAGGTGAAGTAAATTATAAAATACACCAACCAGACAAGAGAAAGCCCGAACAAATATATCACATAAACTTGCTTAAGGCCTGGCGGGACAGGGAGAGTCTGGTGGCAGGAGCTGCCCTTGAGGATGGGCCTCGAGGGGCACCACCTTCTAAGGTGAAAGACCCCCAGGTAGCTCCGCCAGAAGTGGGTATTGCAGACACGCTATCCGAAAGCCAAAAACGAGAGACCAGGGAGTTCATACAGAGGAACGCAGATATTTTCTCGGAACTTCCTGGCCGGACTCACCTAATTAAACATGACATTGTTACTGATCCACAGGCGCGGGTACGGCTAAAACCATATCGAATTCCGGAGGCTCGGAGACAAGCCATTGCCCGGGAAGTGAAGAAGATGTTAGAGCTAGAGGTCATTGAGGAGTCCCGGAGTGATTGGGCTAGCTCTATCGTACTGGTGCCCAAACCCGATGGGACAATCCGATTTTGTAACGATTTTCAGAAAGTAAATGAAGTATTGAAATTCGATGCCTACCCGATGCCAAGAGTCGATGAACTGATAGAGAGACTGGGTTCGGCCAGGTACATATCCACTATTGACTTAACAAAAGGTTATTGGCAGATTCCCCTCACGGAATCAGCCAAAGAGAAAACTGCCTTTGTTACGCCCCAGGGATTATTCCAGTACCGAGATATGCCATTTGGGTTGCATGGTGCCGCAGCCACCTTCCAACGTCTAATGGATATTGTCCTAAAACCCCATGGCCAGTATGCATCCGCGTACTTGGACGACATCATTATCTTTAGCGATGACTGGGACACGCATTTGTCAAAAGTACAAGCCGTCTTAGACTCCCTAAAAACAGCTGGGTTGACTGCCAATCCCAAGAAATGTACGTTGGGATTGGAAGAGGCTCGCTATCTGGGATATAGCATAGGGAGAGGCGTCGTGAAGCCTCAAGCCAATAAAGTGGACGCTATTCAAAATTGGCCACGACCGGTAACCAAAAAACAGGTTGGAGCTTTTTTAGGGATCGTTGGTTATTATAGGCGGTTCATCAAACATTTTGCGACCATCGCAGCTCCTCTCACAGATCTTACTAAGGGGTCGAAATCTGTCACAATAAAGTGGAACGCAGAAGCAGAGGAGGCCTTTCAGCGATTGAAAACAGTCCTCTGTGACCAACCAGTGTTGGTTGCGCCAGACTTTAAATGGGAGTTTATTGTCCAAACGGACGCCTCTGGGGTGGGCCTCGGTGCGGTTTTGTCTCAAGAAGTAAATGGCGAGGAACACCCAGTGGCCTATCTAAACAGAAAGCTTACGAGAGAAGAAAAGAACTACAGTGTAGTTGAGCGGGAAGCCCTGGCTGTGAAATGGGCCCTGTGCACCTTGCGCTATTATTTACTAGGTCGCCAGTTTAGACTAGTGACGGACCATTCGCCCCTAACGTGGATGTCCCGGGCAAAAGAAGGCAATGCGCGGGTGACTCGCTGGTTCTTAGCATTACAAGGGTTTAAATTTTCCGTTGAGCACAGGGCGGGCACAGCGCACAGAAATGCAGATGCGTTGTCTAGAACGCACTGCTTGGTGACTCGTCGTGTCCGACCCCACGGGCTCGAACAGAGGAGGGGGGTGTGTGAGGTGCCAAGGGGAGAGGTACTAGAAAACAGGTATATTTCTCCCCGTTTCATTTCATATGTCTCCCTGTACTGATGATGAAGCCAGTTTATTTCACTGTAATCCAGTCCTGGTTTCCTTAGTGATCAGCATGGAAAGGACTGGTAGTTCCCCCTCCACTTGTTCAATCCAGGTTTTGGTCTCCTGACTGGTCCAGCTGATATAATCAGGAGGAGCTGGGATCTCTCACTCTCTCTGGTCTGCTGAGCTGGGAGCTGACACAGTAAGATAACATGGACTGGTTTGCTGTTATATAGGTTTATTTTGTAGTTAGCCTGCTACTGTTAGTTAGTGGCCAGACGGCCTTAGATGTTTTATTTCATGTTTGGCATGTGTAACAATGAATAACAAGTGTGAACAATAAATATGCCGTGTTCATGTCCATGTGGAACTTGCTAGTCTGCTGAAGTGACTTCATAGCCACACGCTTGTGCCAAAGCAAAGATCCCAGCTGAGCTATCTATTCCCCACACCATATATCATAAATACAGTATATCTGTAATTGGGGTTTAAAAAATCGGGTATGGTATTCATAGATGCCAAAGCTGGAGGTATATTATATATTGATGAATTATTTAGAGCTTTTTCATTTTTAAGGTTGCCTTCATGATGTTATCTAGTTTATCTGATGGAGGTGTCTTGTCATTCCAAATATAGTGACTCAAGTTTTTGTTTAATAGAAGTTCTATGTTGCTTTCGTTAGATTGTTTTTGAGAGTGGTCTAATCTAAGCCATTTGCCAATGTGATTGACTTTGTAATATGAGCATATGTCAGGAAGACCCAGGCCACCTAGTGATTTTGGGTAGGTATATTGTTTGTGTGGCAATCTAGCATTTTTGTATTTCCATATGTACTGAGAGACAATCTTTCTAATGGTGTTAAAGAATGTTCTGGAGAGGTATATGGGAAGCATATTCATTGTATATAATATTTTTGGCAGCATGTATGATTTCATATAAGGACGCACATCCAGTTGAAGTTTCTGCTGGCGTCAGTGGGCCTGACCCTCTGGGCCCGGACACAGCGTCAACCATGGTTGTTATGCCATTGCACTTAAGGACGAATTATGGACATAGCACATCATGAGCGAGTGTCAGTTCCCGCATCATGATGTGCTTTGTCTGTCATGCATTTAAACTGTCACTGTGTTAAACACGCAGTGACAATTCTGTGCCGACAGCTATCACTGACAGCTGAGCAGCACGGTAAGAGATGCATTCAGGGCGCTGTGATCAACTGACTGACTGATCACAGCATGATCGCTCAGGAGGTGCTGAAATATAAGCTGCTCCCACACAATCACAGCAGGAACTCAGTGTTGCTAATGGCCAAGCTTCTGCAGTAATAGCCAGCACCACCCTTAGCTGCTTAACCCCCTAAATGATGCGATTGAGAGCAATTGCAGCATATAGAAGAAAGTTAGAGGGAGGCAGCTCCCTCTCCCTTCAGGTCGGCAACCCCACAACTTCATCATGTTGGCCCAATCATTGACATAATGACACAAGATCGTCATGATGATCCTGGGGTCACCTAGCTACGGTATGAGTAGAATGGTCTAAGATACGTCTGTCAGTGCAACAATGACAGATATGCTGGTGCATTGCAATGCTTTATACCAGAGATCAAAGTAAAAAAACCCAAAACGTTCCATTGAGAGACTACGTAAAAAAAAAATTGTAAAAATATTTCTTCAAAAAATTACAAAAACTAAAAAAAACCAATAAAAACAAATTTTATGTGAAAAAGAACCCAAAACATAAAAAGTACACATATTGCATTACCGCATCTGGAATGACCCAATCTATAAAACTGTCACACTAGCTACACCATACACCATAAATAAAAGTGGCAAACTATAGTTTTTCATCATACTACTGTGAAAAAAAGGGAATAAAAAGCTATAAATAAAACCAATGTAAACAAAAGTGGTATCTCTGAAAACATCATCTTGTCCCACAAAAAACTTGCCAAGATAAAGTTTTTATAGTGTAAAAGCACCAAAACATTAAAAAATTATATAAATGTGGTATCAATGTAATCGTACTACTCGAAAAATAAAGCTGTCTTATCAATTTTACCACACGTGGAGGAACATAAAAAAAAAAACAGAAAGCAATTCCTGAATTGCTGGTTTTTGTTCATTTTGCCTCCCAAAAATCTGAATATCTATGTAATTGGGTTCTAAGAAATCGGGTATGGTATTAATAGATGCCAAATCTGGAGGTATATTATACAATGATAATAAATTATTTAGATCTTTTTTAATTTTTAAGGTTGCCTTTGTATGTTATCTATATTATCATCTGGTGGAGGTGTCTTGTCACTCCAAATATAGTGACTCAAGTTTTTGTTTAATAGAAGTTCTATGTTGTTTTTGTTAGATTGTTTTTGAGAGTGGACTAATCTAAGCCATTTGCCAATGTGAATGACTTTGTAATATGAGCATACAGTGGGGCAAAAAAAGTATTTAGTCAGTCAGCAATAGTGCAAGTTCCACCACTTAAAAAGATGAGAGGCGTCTGTAATTTACATCATAGGTAGACCTCAACTATGGGAGACAAACTGAGAAAAAAAAATCCAGAAAATCACATTGTCTGTTTTTTTTTCATTTTATTTGCATATTATGGTGGAAAATAAGTATTTGGTCAGAAACAAAATTTCATCTCAATACTTTGTGATATATCCTTTGTTGGCAATGACAGAGGTCAAACGTTTTCTGTAAGTCTTCACAAGGTTGCCACACACTGTTGTTGGTATGTTGGCCCATTCCTCCATGCAGATCTCCTCTAGAGCAGTGATGTTTTTGGCTTTTCGCTTGGCAACACGGACTTTCAACTCCCTCCAAAGGTTTTCTATAGGGTTGAGATCTGGAGACTGGCTAGGCCACTCCAGGACCTTGAAATGCTTCTTACGAAGCCACTCCTTCGTTGCCCTGGCGGTGTGCTTTGGATCATTGTCATGTTGAAAGACCCAGCCACGTTTCATCTTCAATGCCCTTGCTGATGGAAGGAGGTTTGCACTCAAAATCTCACGATACATGGCCCCATTCATTCTTTCATGTACCCGGATCAGTCGTCCTGGCCCCTTTGCAGAGAAACAGCCCCAAAGCATGATGTTTCCACCACCATGCTTTACAGTAGGTATGGTGTTTGATAGATGCAACTCAGTATTCTTTTTCCTCCAAACACGACAAGTTGTGTTTCTACCAAACAGTTTCAGTTTGGTTTCATCAGACCATAGGACATTCTCCCAAAACTCCTCTGGATCATCCAAATGCTCTCTAGCAAACTTCAGACGGGCCCGGACATGTACAGGCTTAAGCAGTGGGACACATCTGGCACTGCAGGATCTGAGTCCATGGTGGCGTAGTGTGTTACTTATGGTAGGCCTTGTTACATTGGTCCCAGCTCTCTGCAGTTCATTCACTAGGTCCCCCCGCGTGGTTCTGGGATTTTTGCTCACCGTTCTTGTGATCATTCTGACCCCACGGGGTGGGATTTTGCGTGGAGCACCAGATCGAGGGAGATTATCAGTGGTCTTGTATGTCTTCCATTTTCTAATTATTGCTCCCACAGTTGATTTCTTCACTCCAAGCTGGTTGGCTATTGCAGAATCAGTCTTCCCAGCCTGGTGCAGGGCTACAATTTTGTTTCTGGTGTCCTTTGACAGCTCTTTGGTCTTCACCATAGTGGAGTTTGGAGTCAGACTGTTTGAGGGTGTGCACAGGTGTCTTTTTATACTGATAACAAGTTTAAACAGGTGCCATTACTACAGGTAATGAGTGGGGGAAAGAGGAGACTCTTAAAGAAGAAGTTACAGGTCTGTGAGAGCCAGAAATCTTGATTGCTTGTTTCTGACCAAATACTTATTTTCCACCATAATATGCAAATAAAATGAAAAAAAAACCAGACAATGTGATTTTCTGGATTTTTTTTTCTCAGTTTGTCTCCCATATTTGAGGTCTACCTATGATGTAAATTACAGTCGCCTCTCTTCTTTTTAAGTGGTGGAACTTGCACTATTGCTGACTGACTAAATACTTTTTTTCCCCACTGTATGTCAGGAAGACCCAGGCCACCTAGTGATTTTAGGTAGGTAAGTAGTTTGTGTGGCAAGCTAGCTTTTTTTGCATTTCCATATATAAAGAGACAATCTTTCTAATGGTGTTAAGGGCATGTCACACTAAGAGATATCGCTAGCAATATCGCTATAACTAGTGACGTTATAGCGATATTGCTAGCGATATCTCTGTGTGTGATACTTACCTACGACCGGCTCCCCCGCTGGTTATCGCTGATCGTGCGAGAACGTTCAGGACTGTTTCTTGTCAGCTTCCTGCGGCGCTTCCTGCTGTGACGACGAGCGACACGTGGAGCCGGGCGGGAGGACGCAGGATTGCCTGGTGTGACAGGTAAGTAGCGACCCCCGTCCCCAGCGATGTCGCTAGTGAGATCTGCCTATGTGGCAGCTCACTAGCGACCACTTAGCGATGTACCAGCGATCCTGACCGTGTCATATCGCTGGTCGGGATCGCTGGTACATCGCTAAGTGTGACAGTACCTTTAAACAATGTTCTGGTGGATCTCACCAAATTAGAATATCATCAAAAAGTTAATTTATTTCAGTTCTTCAATACAAAAAGCACAGTGATACCGTTGTTTTTAAACCGGGCATTGGTAGTTTTGGCAGTGTGGACAGGTGCCAAGTTCTGCTGGAGAATTTATTTTCTATCTCCAAAAGCTTGTCGGCCGAGAGAAGCATGAAGCGCTCTATAATTTCCTGGTAGACGGCTACGCTGACTTTGGTCTTGATATAACACAGTGGACCTACACCAGCAGATGACATGGCTCCCCAAACTAACACTTATTGTGGAAACTTCACACTAGACCTCGAGCAGCTTGGATTGTCTGTGTCTCCACTCTTCCTCCAGACTCTGGGACCTTGATTTCCAAGGTTTAGTGTGAAGTATCCACAATCAATGATAGTTTCGGGAGCCATGTCATCTGCTGTTGTAGGTCCACTGTGTTTAGTCAGTGCAGCTGTCTACCAAGAAATTTTAGAGCACTTCATGCTTCCCTCTGCCGACAAGCTTTTTGGAGATGGAAATTTAATTCTTATGCAGGGCTTGGCACTTGTCCACACTGCCAAACACCGGTGGGCTGGAGCCCTTAGACACAAATGATGCCATCAGTGTGCGCTGCTGTAATGTGCGCACACACACAGTATGAGCGGGACGCGGCAGCGCTGCTGTGCAGGAAGCATCTGACTCCCTGCCTGGAATCTCCCCAAAAACACGGGCTCCTCCTGTTGACTGCTTCTGCTCCGAGGGACGGGTGAGTAGTGCTTGGCACAGCTCCAGCTCAGGGGTGACCATCCTTCCTATGTGTGCAGCGGTTCAGGGCCCTATGGAGGGAGGGGGCCCCATCAAGAAAGTAAAATCTCTGCCGATCTGATCAGCACTTGTTTCCCAATTCCCTGTCATAATGTATTATGCTGCAGCACTAAGAGGGCAGCATACAATACACAGCAAAGCTCACCACTGCAGGAGATAGTTAAGCTCAGTAGTCGGAATCTGGAGGGAGGAAGGAATGGTTGGTACTGGCAGGCACACTGCAGTCTGCAGGGCTGAGAGCAGGCTGTCTAGACAGGCTCCATGTCTCCTCAGCAGGTTTCCTGTGTGTGTTCCTCTGAGATGGCCCAGCAACCTGTACTGCGCTCACTGTAAGTGGACATTACATGTGATGTATGTTCATCTGTCTAGTGTGTGTGTGTGTGTGTGTATATATATATATACTGCTGTGTATATTCCTCTGTGTGTATAGGGCTATTGTGTGTGTGTGTATACAGTATATATATATATTACAGCTGTGTATATAGGGCCAGTGTGTGTGTGTGTATATATAGTGCTAGTGTGTGTGTGGGTATATATATATCCTGCTGTGTATATAGGGCTAGAGTGTGTGTATGTATGCATATAGGGCTAGCGTGTGTATATACTGCTGTGTATATAGGGCTAATTGTGTGGGTATACTGCTGTGTTTATTGCTGTGTATATAGGACTAGTGTGTGTGTATATACTGCTGTGTGTATATAGGGGTAATGTGTGTATATACTGCTGTGTATATAGGGCTAATGTGTGTGTATATACCGCTGTGTATATAGGGCTAGCGTGTGTATATACTGCTGTGTATATAGGGCTAATTGTGTGGGTATACTGCTGTGTATATAGGGCTATTTGTGTGTGTATATTGCTGTATATAGGGCTAGTGTGTGTGTCTATACTGCTGAGTATATAGGGCTAGTGTGTGTGTATATACTGCTGTGTATAGTTATACGACGAGAAAAAAACCCGAAAGAAACGTCAAATAAAATTAATATCATTTATTGAACCCCGATTTATTTTAACTAAGCAAAAGATAATTAGTATGCTGGTAAGTATTTACATATAAAGTGCAAAAGTATATAAAGTGCTTGTGCAAAAAATATGAAAAAATTCCACTATGTGCAAAAAAGCAGTATTTATACAAAGTGCAAAATTACAGAAAAAGAAAATGTAAACACAAAAAATAAGTTCATTTAAAGCAAGGCTCTAAGTGCAAATGTAAACTGCACTCACAAGAGCAACACAAAAGTGCAATCATGTATAACTAACGTGTTATTGCCAGAAAAATACAATATATGCTGAATAGCAACTAGTATAATAGAAATCTGACAAGCCCAGTAAATAACTATATGTGCACAATGGCAAATAAGGCAAAAAAGCATGTCCAGCAAGATGCTTAGTTACTTGTGCTTTGCAACAGCATGTATAGTACCCAACAAGGGTTCACAAGATAAACGCACAGGTCCAATACTATAGATATTGACTCTATGATAAATATAACATATATTAGTATTTTAGACCATAAATACGCCTGTCCAGTAAAGTGCCCAATACCTTGTGCCTTGTAATAGTGGGATCCCCAGGATGCGCCCAACCCCGACGCATGTTTCGGCATCTGCCTTCGTCAGCATTTGTCCATTAGTGCATTATTTAGGCTATTTATTATTTATATTTCCATATTATGCACATTTCCTATTTTGATATGCACTTTTGACCTTGGTATTTTCTGACTAGTGTGTATACGGCTAGTGTGTGTGTGTATATGCTGTGTATATAGGGCTAGTGTGTGTGTGTATATACTGCTGTGTATATAGGGCTAGTGTGTGTGTGTGTGTGTATATACAGCTGTGTGTATATACTGCTGTGTATATAGGGCTAGTGTGTGTGTATATACTGCTGTGTATATAGGGCAAGTGTGTGTGTATATACTGCTGTGTATATAGGGCAAGTGTGTGTGTGTTTATACTGCTGTGTATATAGGGCTAGTGTTTGCGTGTATATACTGCTGTGTATATAGGGCTAGTGTGTGTGCATATACTGCTGTGTATATAGGGCTAGTGTGTGTGTATATACTGCTGTGTATATAGGGCTAGTGTGTGTGTATATATGGCTGTGTATATAGGGCTAGTGTGTGTGTGTATATACTGCTGTGTATATAGGGCTAGTGTGTGCATATACTGCTGTGTATATAGGGCTAGTGTGTGTATGTAGGGCATGTGTGTGTATATAGGGCTAGTGTGTGCGTGTGTGTGTATATATATATATATATATATATATATATATATATAATGAGCTATAACTTGCTCTTGTCGCTGCTTTCCTGCAGCCTGTGGATAGATAAGAGCTCAGCTGGTGGGTAGAAATATATAGGGAAGTGTCCATGTGTCCCTTGCATATGTACTGCTTCTCTGTCATGGGACGTGTCGTAATAGCGATCATAAAATATAATATATATATTTAGTAAGTACTGCTCCACTGTCATGGAATGGGTCCTGTCGGGCACACAGGCTGTGATCTGCTATTCTTATCCATTATGAGAAACACGTGTCAGCTGCCGGGTTCTTACATATGCTACAGCGGCATATGTGATGCCTGTGTAGGCAGAGTCTGACCCTGAGTAAGGCAGCAGGATGAGTTGGATTGGGCTATGTGGTGTATATACACCAACCCCAGCGTCTGCTATCTGATGTAGATGCACCAGCCTCAGGGTCTCCTATGTGATGCATATGCCCCACCGTCTGCTATCTGATGTAGATGCACCAGCCTCAGGGTCTCCTATGTGATGCATATGCCCCACAGTCTGCTATCTGATGTAGATGCACCAGCCTCAGGGTCTCCTATGTGATGCATATGCCCCTCCGTCTGCTATCTGATGTAGATGCACCAGCCTCAGGGTCTCCTATGTGATGCATATGCCCCACCATCTGCTATCTGATGTGTAAACACAAACAATAACCTCTGCTGCATACTATATACCGGGTGGTAGCACTTAGTAACAAATACAAAAAGTACACCAACTCCAAAGGAACATGTGCACAGTAGGAGAAGGAAGCAAACAGGTGTATATAATAAAAAAATCAAAATTTTATTTGTTAGTACAAAAGTATTAAAAAGACGACATGAAAATCCATAACAAGACTCAATCCAGGCAAAAGGCAGAGATACCAGGGTCGGTTAATCCTGCTGAAATATATTGCACTAATCCCAAAGGAAATTAAAAAAAGCACCAGTGAAACAGATCACTTAATAAGCAAGACAAGTAACGCCATAACACGTGTTATAAGGATCAAAGTGACCAATACCCAGGGAAAGCCAGGGAGGATGCCTGATCACACACCAGTCCTCGCGTGTGCGCAGTAACGCTGGATGCCTGCTTCGCATGTGCCAGGACCTGGCAGGCGCATTGCGCACGTGCCAACTTGCTTGCCGCGATTGGCCCATTGTTCACCATGTAATGAGTCACATGAGTTCATAAAGTCCTTCATGCAGGACTTAAGACATCCCCTTGAGAAAATCAAGAAAGGCACATCCAGCCCATAAACGGCAGCGCTTCCCAGGACTCACATCCAAAGATGATATAACATATTTTTTTATTTCATAGGTTAAAAAAGAGATACAACGCGTTTTGGATACAGTGTATATCCATCAGGTATCATAAAAATACAGTACAAATCCTAATAGTATAAAATTCAGTTACACTTATATATAGTAGCAACCTTTTATCCCAGTCTCAGAAACTTGATTTAGGGTGTGGACCAAATTCAGGAACACAGTTCAGGAACACACCCACCCAAATGGATTGAATGATATCAAAGAGAGAGTTTGAACGTTGCCTTTTTTTTTTTTTCTCTTTGGGTTTTTTTTTTTCTTTTCCTTCTTGCATCTATGTTGTCAAGGTTGGATCAATCAGTGGGTGTGTTCCTGAACTTGGTCCACACCCTAAATCAAGTTTCTGAGACTGGGATAAAAGGTTGCTACTATATATAAGTGTAACTGAATTTTATACTATTAGGATTTGTACTGTGTTTTTATGATACCTGATGAAGGATATACACTGTATCCAAAACGCGTTGGATCTCTTTTTTAACCTATGAAATCAAAAAATATGGAATATCATCTTTGGATTTGAATCCTGGGAAACGCTGCCGTTTATGGGCTGGATGTGCCTTTCTTGATTTACTCATCCTGTGTGAGCCTGAACCTGGCTCTTTCACTTGGATCCACCCGAGGCAAGCTGCAAGCCCTGTCTTCTGAGAAGCATCCCAAAAGGAAGGATTTTTGAGGATACACAATCTAAAGCTATATTAGTCTTCTATCAGGTGAGTGCATAAAATTGTGCACCCTTTAAAGACTACAATATTGTGTTTACGCACTTAGGGCGCCACGATTTGTCTGTTCTCTCCCAAACAGGGGTTTTTTGCACCTTGAGAAAGCGGTGTATCAGACACTTGAAACGTTTCACTGGCACTTTTTTTACTTTCCTTTTGGGATTTGTGCAATATATTGCAGCAGGATCAACCGACCCTGGTATCTCTGCCTTTTTTCTGGATTGCGACTTGCTATGGATTTTCATGTCTTTTTAATACTTTTGTACTAACAAATAAAATTTTGATTTTTTTATTATATATAACTGTTTTCTCCCTTTCTTCACCGACTGTGCTGATGTATAAACAGCAGCATCAGGATCTCCTATGTGGTGTATATAAACCAGTCCCAGCATCCCCTATGTGATAGGTATACACCAACCCCAGCATCCCCAATGTAATTGGTAGACAAAGGCCTCAGCGTATTCTATGTGAGCTATATTCCCCAGGCCTGGTGTCTTCTATGTTATATATGTAGCATAATTATATAGTGTAGACCTGTGTATGCAGTTTATAGTAAGGTGCTGTATGTGTATGGTATATAGAAGTGATGGCGAACCATTCTGAGACCGAGTGCCTAAACTGCAACCTAAAACCCAATTACTTATGACGAAGTGCCAACACATGCCAAATGCCCCATCATGATCCCCGTCATGCAGAAATATCCTCTATCATGATCCCCTTCATGCAGAAATATGCCCCATCATGATCCTCTTCATGTAGAAATATGCCCCATCGTGATCCCCTTCATGTAGAAATATGCCCCATCGGGATCCCCTTCATGCAGAAATATGCCCCATCAGGATCCCCTTCATGCAGAAATATGCCCCATCGTGATCCCCTTCATGTAGAAATATGCCCCATCGTGATCCCCTTCATGTAAAAATACGCCCTATCATGATCCCCATCATGCAGAAATATGCCCCATCATGATCCCCTTCTTGTAGAAATTGCCCATTCCACCACCTCCATTATTTCCTCCTTCCCATCATTGGCCCTCTCCCCATCACTCCCATCATTGGCCCTCTCCCCATCAATCCCATCATTGGAACCTCTCCCCGTCACCACACACACCTCTCTCCGCGCCAGCAGCTTCCTTCCTCTCACTTCCTCACACACATTGAGAGGTGCGGCCGCGGCTGGATGACCTCATCATTCAGCTCCGCGGCCGCGCCGCTCAATGTGTGTGAGGAAGCTGCAGCTCTAAACAGTGAGGCCGAGGCCGCGTGCCATAGGTTCGCCATCACTGGTATATAGTGTTGAATCCACACTATACATAATATACACAGGCATAGCTCTAAAATATATAGTATATACACAACTCCATACTGTATTCTGTAATACAGAATATAGTGCGGAACTTTGTATGGTGTGAACTTCCCAAAACATATCATATACACAGTCACAGCTCCACATTAAATAATATATACGCAGGTCCACAGTGCACACTACAATATATTCCACATATTCGTGTTCTCCTGTCCTGGATAGTGGGTGTAATTCTCAGTATCTGTGTTAGGCTATGTGCCCACGTTAGCGTTTTTAAATGCTCAGGAAACTGATCCCCTTCCCAGAAAATGCGCATTTTATTTCTGCGCGTTTTTTTCCGCGCTTTTTCTGGGAACATTGGAAAAGGCTAAGAAACGCTCAGCAATGCGGAAATTAATGAGCATGCTGCGTTTTTAGCCGCTAAGCGATTCCTGAGCGTTTAAAAACGCATGCATTGGCACAAAAAGCCAAAAACGCATGCAATTTAATGTGAAGCATCTTTTAAGCGTTTCTGCAGCGTCTGAGCCAGCACAAACGCTGCAGAAACACTTAAAAAATGCAACGTGGGCACACAGCCTTATTCTTTGTATATAAACTGTTTTAATGGGGTGAGAACGTTTTAGTATGTGGGCTGCTGGGGTTTGTGTGCCAAGGCTGATTTTCAGTCCCAGTCACGCCCTGCTGCCAAAAGTAACAATACCTTGTTTAAAAACAACAGTATCACTGTGCTTGATTGGCCAGCAAACTCGTCTGACCTTAACCTCATATAGAATCTATGGGGTATTGTCAAGAGTAAAATGAGAGACACCAGACCCACCCAACAATGCAGACGAGCTAAATGCTGCTATCAAAGCAATCTGGGCTTCCATAACACATCAGCAGTGCCACAGGCTGATCGCCTCCATGCTACACCACATTGATGCAGTAACTGATGCCAAAGGAGCCCCAACCAAGTATTGAGGGGATTTACTGAACATACATTTCAGTAGGCCAACATTTTGGATTTTAAAATCTTTTTTTCAATCTGGTGTTATAAAGTATTCTAATTTACTGAGATAATGACTTTTGGGTTTTCCTTGGCTGTAAGCCATAATCATCAACAATAACAGAAATTAACAGAAATAAATACTTGAAATAGATCACTCTGTTTGTAATGACTCTATATAATATATGAGTTTCACTTTTTGTATTGAAAAACTGAAATAAATTAACTTTTGACAATATTCTAATTTTGTGAGAAGCACCTGTATATGGGAAGCATATTCATTGTGTATAATATTTTTGGCAGTATGTATGATTTCATACAAGTACGCACAAATAACATGCCACCAGAAATAGTTTTTATTGTGTAAAACTGCCAAAACATTAAAAAATTATATAAATATGTTCTCGTTCTGACCCAAGAAATAAAGCTGTCTTATCAATTTTACCACATGTGGAGAAACAAAAGACAAAGCAGAAAACAATTCCTGAATTGCTGGTTTTTGTTCATTCTGCCTCCCAAAAATCTGAATATCTATGTAATTGGAGTCTAAGAAATCAGGTATGGTATTAATAGATGCCAAAGCTGGAGGTATATTATACAATGATAATGAATTAAGATCTTTTTTTAATTTTTAAGGTTGCCTTTGTATGTTATCTATTTTATCATCTGGTGGAGGTGTCTTGTCACTCCAAATATAGTGACTCAAGTTTATGTTTAATAGAAGTTCTATATTGTTTTTGAGAGTGGACTAATCTAAGCCATTTGCCAATGTGAATGAATTCTGAATGTAATATGAGCATATGTCGGGAAGACCTAGGCCACCTAGTGATTTTAGGTAGGTAAGTAGTTTGTGTGGCAATCTAGCTTTTTTGAAATTCTATATATACTGAGAGACAATCTTTCTAAGGCCGGGATCGCTCTCGAGTGACGGCGGCAGTGCCAGGTATTAAGATGCGAGACTCGTCCAAGTTTCTCGCATGTGTGATCCTGGCCTAATGGTGTTAAACAATGTTCTGGAGAGATATATGGGAAGCATATTCATTGTGTATAATATTTTTGGCAGTATGTATGATTTCTTACAAGTACGCACAAAAAACATGCCACCAGAAATAGTTTTCATTGTGTAAAACTGCCAAAACATTTAAAAATAATATAAATGTGGTATCGCCGTAACCGTACTGACCCGAGAAATACTGCTGTCTTATCTTCTTTACCACATGTAGAACAACATAAAAAAACAAAACAAAAAACAATTCCTGAATTGCTGTTTTTTGTTTATTCTGCGTCCCAAAAATCTGAATAGAAAGCAATCAAAAAATGTCATGTACCAAAAAATGGTATCACAAAAAAGTCAACTCATCCCGCATAAAACAAAACCTCACATGACTGTCGGCAAAAATATGTAAAAATTATAGCTCTCAAAATATGGTGATGCAAAAACAAGTTTTTGCAAAAAAAAGCCTCTTTTATTGTGACTGCAGCCAAACAGAAAAAAATATATAAATCTGGTATTACCGTAATTAAATCGACCTGAAGAATAAAGTCGTTTAATCAGTCACTTATTCCGCATGAGTAACGGCGTAAAAAATAAAAGAAAACAATTCTTCACCTGCTGTTGATTTTGCTCATTCTGCCTCACAAACATGGCAGTAACATGGCTGTGTTCTGCGGTGAGCGCTTAAATCGTGGTTTCGATGTAAATCTCTGAAATACATGATTCAGACGGAACAACCGGCGGAAGATTCCCTATAATGAGGCAGATGGAGACACTATGGATGCAGTCTCGCCTATGATCAGGCTGTGTCCATCTTTTTATGTGCGCATAAAACCACAGTTGCCACGTAACTGCTGAAGGCAGGAAGGGAGACCGTGGAGAAGCAGGGCTGCAGAGACCGCGTCAGGGGGGTAAGTATAACGATATTCACCTGTCCCGGGTCCATCGCTGCTCACCGCTGTTGCTGCATCCTGTGTCAGTGATGTTTAGGCAGCAGAGGGCGAAGTGACATGGCTAGTGCATGCTGCACCCTCTGCTGGCTGAACAGTCACTGACACAGAAAACGGCAGACAGCGGTGAGCAGCGATGGAACCCGGACAGTTGAATATCTCAGGTACTGGGTCCTAAGCAGGAGAGGTGAGTATGGCATTTTTTTTTTGCAGCAGCATGTGTGCATAATATATGGAGCATCTTATGGGGGCATATTCTATGGAGCAGCATATGGGGGCATATTCTATGGGGCAGCATATTGGGGCATATTCTATGGGGCAGCATGTGGGGGCATGTTCTATGGGGCAGCATATGGGGGCATAGTCTATGGAGCAGCATATGGGGGCATATTCTGTGGGGCAGCATATGGGGGCATATTCTATGGGGTAGCATATGAAGGCATAGTCTATGGAGCAGCATATGGGGGCATATTCTATGGGGAAGCATATGGGGTCATATTCTATGGGGCAGCATAAGAGGGCATATTCTATGAGGCAGCATATGGGGGCATAATCTATGGGGCAGCATATGGGGGCATAGTCTATGGGGAAGCATATGGGGGCATATTCTATGGGGGCATATTCTATGGGGCAGCATATGGGGGCATATTCCATGGGGCAGCATATGGGGCATATTCTATGGAGCAGCATATGGGGGCATGTTCTATGGGGCAGCATATGGGGGCATAGTCTATGGAGCAGCATATGGGGGCATATTCTGTGGGGCAGCATATGGGAGCATATTCTATGGAGCAGCATATTGGGGCATATTCTATGAGGCAGCATATGGGAGCATATTCTATGGAGCAGCATATGGGGGCATATTCTATAGAGCAGCATATGGGGGCATATTCTATGAGGCAGCATATGGGGGCATATTCTATGATGCAGCATATGGGGGCATATTCTATAGAGCAGCATATGGGGGCATATTCTATGAGGCAGCATATGGGGGCATATTCTATGATGCAGCATATGGGGGCATATTCTATGGAGCAACATATGGGGGCATATTCTATGGAACAGCATATGGGGGCATATTCTATGGGGCAGCATATGGGGGCATATTCTATGGAGCAGCATATGGGGGCATATTCTATGGGGCAGCATATGAAGGCATTACCTATGGGGCAGCATATGGGGGCATATTCTATGGGGCAGCATATGGGGGCATATTCTATGGGGCAGCATATGGGGGCATATTCTATGTAGCAGCATATGGGGGCATATTCTATGTAGCAGCATATGGGGGCATATTCTATGTAGCAGCATATGGGGGCATATTCTATGTAGCAGCATATGGGGGCATATTCTATGGAGCAGCATATGGGGGCATATTCTATGGGGCAGCATATGAAGGCATTATCTATGGAGCAGCATGTGGGGAATATTCTATGGGGCAGCATATGGGGGCATATTCTATGGGGCAGAATATGAGGGCATAATCTATGGAGCAGCATATGGAGGCATATTCTATGGGGCAGCATATAGGGGCATATTCTATGGAGCAGCATATGGGGGCATATTCTATGGGGCAGCATATGAAGGCATAATCTATGGAGCAGCATATGGGGGCATATTCTAAGGTGCAGCATATGGGGGCATATTCTATGGAGCAGCATATGGGGGTATATTCTATGGGGCAGCATATGGGGGCATATTCTATGGAGCAGCATATGGGGGCATATTCTATGAGGCAGCATATGGGGGCATATTCTATGGGGCAGCATATGGGGGCATATTCTATGTAGCAGCATATGGGGGCATATTCTATGGGGCAGCATATGGGGGCATATACCATGGGGCAGCATATGGGGGCATATTCTATGGAGCAGCATATGGGTGCATATTCTATGGGGCAGCATATGGGGGCATATTCTATGGAGCAGCATATGGGGACATATTCTATGGGGCAGCATATGGGGGCATATTCTATGAGGCAGCATATGGGGGCATATTCTATGGGGCAGCATATGGGGGCATATTCTATGTAGCAGCATATGGGGGCATATTCTATGGGGCAGCATATGGGGGCATATTCTATGGGGCAGCATATGGGGGCATATTCTATGGGGCAGCATATGGGGGCATATTCTATGTAGCAGCATATGGGGGCATTTTCTATGGGGCAGCATATGGGGGCATATTCTAAGGAGCAGCATATGGGGGCATATTCTATGGAGCAGCATATGGGGGCATATTCTATGGGGCAGCATATGGGGGCATATTCTATGGAGCAGCATATGGGGGCATATTCTATGGGGCAGCATATGGGGGCATATTCTATGAGGCAGCATATGGGGGCATATTCTATGGGGCAGCATATGGGGGCATATTCTATGTAGCAGCATATGGGGGCATATTCTATGGGGCAGCATATGGGGGCATATTCCATGGGGCAGCATATGAAGGCATAATCTATGGAGCAGCATATGGGGGCATATTCTATGGAGCAGCATATGGGGGTATATTCTATGGGGCAGCATATGGGGGAATATTCTATGGAACAGCATATGGGGGCATATTCTATGGGGCAGCATATGGGGGGCATATTCTATGGGGCAGCATATGAAGGCATTATCTATGGAGCAGCATATGGGGGCATATTCTAAGGAGCAGCATATGGGGGCATATTCTAAGGAGCAGCATATGGGGGCATATTCTATGGAGCAGCTTATGGGGGCATATTCTATGGGGCAGCATATGGGGGCCTAATCTATGAAGCAGCATATGGGGGCATTCTATGGGGCAGCATATGGGGGCATATTCTATGGAGCAGCATATGGGGGCATATTCTATGGAGCAACATATGGGGGCATATTCTATGGGGCAGCATATGAGGGCCTAATCTATGAAGCAGCATATTGGGCATTCTATGAGGCAGCATATGGGGGCATATTCTATGGGGAAGCATATAGGGGCATATTCTATGTAGCAGCATATGGGGGCATATTCTATCGGGCAGCATATGAAGGCATAATCTATGGGGCAGCATATTGGGGCATATTCTATGGGGCAGCATATGAGGGCATAATCTATGGAGCAGCATATGGGGGCATATTCTATGGGGCAGCATATGAGGGCATAATCTATGGAGCAGCATATGAGGGCATATTCTATGGAGCAGCATATGAGAGCATAATCTATGGAGCATCATATGGGGCATAATCTATGGAGCATTTTATGGGGACATAATCTATGGAGCATCTTACTGAGGCATAATGTATGGAGCATCTTATTGGGGCATAATCTATGGAGCATCTTATGAGGGCATAATCTATGGAGCATTTTATGGGGCATAATTTATGGAGCATTTTATGGGGGAATAATCTATGGAGCATATTCTATGGAGCACCTTATGGGGCCATAACCTTTATGGAGCATTATATGGAGCATATTATTCTATGGAGCATTTTATGGGGGCATTATTAAGCTTTGTGCAGCATTATATGGGGTGTATTTTGTATGGAGCATCTTATGGGGCCCATCATGAACTGTATGGAGCATTATATGGGGCTCCTGATTCAATATGGATATTCAAAAACATTTAACCTACTGATGTCTCAATAAATGTTACTTTTATTGGTATCTATTTATATTTTTCAAATTTACCAGTAGCTGCTGCATTTTCCACCCTAAGCTTATACATGAGTCAATAAGTTTTCCCAGTTTTTTGTGGAAAATTAGGGGGGTCGGCTTATACACGAGTATATACGGTAATTAAAATACCATATATGTGAAATAAAAATTTATAATGCTAGATGCTACAAAAATCATACAGATCAAAGGAGGCCACATCACATGTATTATACCCAGCTTAGGGTCTACAACATGTCCACAAAGTATAAATCTTTGAATAATAAATTGCTGCTAGTGAAAGTGCATATAGTGCAATGGGCTGCCATATAGGTCATAGGGTATAGTGATGGCACTCCCACCGCCCCAACGCACGTTTTGTTACGTAACTTGTTCAGCTGCCGCCTCCTGAGGAAGTTACATAACGAAATGTGCGACTTGCATTTGAGGTTGTAATAGTTACCTCTAACTTCCAATCAGTCAGATGTTGCAGTCACAAGATGGTGAGGTGGGACCAGAAGGATGCTGGAAAGTGCTGAAGATAGGCGGTGGTAAGTACATTACTAGGTGCAGGGATCTTGCAATAATAAAAAAAAATGGAGTGGTACTTTGCAGAATGTAGGTATTATGTCCATCCTCAAAAAGACCTCCCCTGATCCATCCTCTGTGTCTAGCTATCGCCAGATATCTCTTCTCCCTTATGTCTGAAAACTACTGGAACAGCAGGTCCATCTTGAACTGTCCTCCCATCTCTCCTCCTGCTCCCTCTTTGCTTACAATCAGGCTTCCGACTGCATCACTCAACTGAAACTGCCCTAACTAAAATCACCAATGACCTACTAACCGCCAAGAGCTTGCGACACTACCCTGTCCTCCTCCTGGACCTGTCTTCTGCCTTTGACACTGTGGACCATTCCATCCTGCTCCGGATTCTCTCATCTCTGGGCATCACAGACGTGACCCTATCCTTGATTTCATCATATCTAACAGACCGAACATTCAGTGTCTCTCCCACACCACTTCCTCACCTCGCCCCCTCTCTGTCGGTGTTCCTCAATGCTCAGTTCTAGGACCCCTACTCTTCTCCATCTACACCTTTGGCATGGGACAAGTCATAGAATCCCACAGTTTGCAGTATCATCTCTATGCCGATGACATGCAGACTTACCTATCTGGACCTGACCTCACCTCCTTACTGACCAAAATCCCACAATGTCTGTCCGCTATTTCAGCTTTCTTCTCTGCTCGCTTTCTAAAACTGAACATGGCCAAAAAAGAATTCATAAACTTTCCCCATCTCACTCTACCCCTCCACCAGACATCAATGTCTGCTCACTTTCCCCAGTCCCGCATGCTCGGTGCCTCGGGGTGATCCTCGACTCTGCCATCTCTTTCAAGCCACATATCCAAACCCTAGCCTCCTCCTGCCATCTCAAACTCAAAAATATTTCCCAGATCTGTGCATTCCTTGACCATGACACCACAAAAACACTAGTGCATGCCCTTATCATCTCCCGCCTCAACTACTGCAACCTCCTACTCTCTGGCCTCCCCTCTAGCACTCTGGCACCACTCCAATCCATCCTACATTCTGCTGCCAGACTAATCCACCTGTCACCCCGTTATTCCCCAGCCTCTCCCCTATGCCAAGCCCTTCATTGGCTTCCTATCGTCCAGAGGCTTAAGTTCAAAACCTTAACTATGACATACAAAGCCATCCACAACCTGTCTCCATACATCTGTGATATAGTCTCCCAGTACTTACCCACATGCAACCATCGATCCTCTCAAGATCTCCTCTACTCTCCTCTTATCTCTTCTTCCCACAACCGCATACAAGACTTCCCTCATACTCTGGAATTCTCTACCCCAACACATCAGACTCTCGCCTACCATGAAAACATTCAAAAAGAACCTAAAGACCCACCTCTTCCGACAAGCCTATAACTTGCAATTATCCTCAGTCTACTGAACCACCGCACAACCAGCTCTACTCTCTCCTAGTGCATCCTCGCCCATCCTCTGTAGACTGTGAGCCCTTGCGGGCAGGGTCCTCTCTCCTTCTGTACTTATGTGTGTCTTATATTGCTCATGTTTATTGTACTTGTCTATATTTGCCCCTTTTCACAAGTAAAGCGCCATGGAATAAATGGCGCTATAAAAATGTATAATAATAATAATAATAATAATAATAATGTACAGATTTAGAATGTGTCCACTAGATGGTGCTGTAAACCATTAAACATGGGTGCGGTGCAGGCATCTCTCAGTAGTATGCTGGTTCCTGTATATTTTATATACTTGTTTTGCTTTTCAGCAGTGAGCTTACGACATTGATGTTATCATCCTGTATAAACCCCACTATTGTGTACCAAAGAGTATATAATAAAACAAAAATCCCCACTTAGTGTGCATAGTGTAGCATTGACTATGACATTTGTAAATTATTGATTTGACATCAGAGGCTTCTTCGTTTATCTTGTAAGCTTCCCCCCCCATACATTTACTCTCCCATGTAACACAGACTGTCATGAGAGACAGCTGGATAAATAGAGAAAACTTACCAGAGCAGGCTCGTCGACACCTACTGAATGGACTGTGGTGTTTAGTGTGTTTGTATATGGTCATGGTGATGCAATCTTTAAAGGGGAGGTCTTATTACACAACCATGTTAGAAGTGTCATGTTACATTCTGTATCTCCAGACTTTGCACACAGTTAGACATATTCCTGCTGCCTGGCGTTTAGCTATAAATTGGAAGTACTAGATTGTGGAGAGGATCTGCACTATAAGGCCACATGCACACGTTCAGTAATTGGTGAGTTTTTTACCTCAGTATTTGTAAGCCAAAACCAGGAGGGGAACAATCAGAGGAAAAGTACAATAGAAACACGTCACCACTTCTGGATTTATCACCCTCTCCTGGTTTTGGCTTACAGATACTGAGGTAAAAAAACCTCACCATATACTGAATGTGTGAACACTGAGTTTTTGCTGAATTTAACACTGTCGAAAGCGCAAAATCTTACAGTTCCAGAAAAATGGAAGGGATTTCTAGAAATTTCTTGCCCACTATGCTTCTGAGCTGCGGTGTGTTTCAAATCCGCAGTGTGTCAATTTCTCTTACGCTGAGTTTTATGAGCTGATTTTTCTCTTAGGCCGATATCACACTTGCGAGAAACTCACACGTCAATACCCGGCACTGCCGCCGGCACTCGGATCGGAGCGTTCATCTGCATGTCCTATTGTGCAGCTGAACGCAGTGCTGAGTATTGAAGTGCAAGAGTCGTGTGAGTTTCTCGCAATTGTGACACCGGCCTTAGGCCGGTGTCACACTAAATGCATGGAAAATCGGTCTGAGTCTCACTGCCGAGAGTCGCACGAGTGTTCTCAATATGGTCATCTGTGTATAATGCGTTTGCAATGCGATGATTCGATTTTCTCCCATCCATGTATCCATATGGCATCCGTATGACATGCATATGTCTTTACATTTCTCACTGGTGAAACATAAAATTCATCCTCACCCACAATTACTTTGAATTTGACAACAGGATCTATCTACAGGAGACTGGCACAGCTATGGGAAGTAAAATGTCTCCACAGTATGCAATTCTTTTCATGGCCAAGCTTGAAAGCGACTTTTTGTCCTCATGCCCCATCAGGCCCCTGGCCTACTACCGCTTCATTGATGATATTTTAATCATCTGGACGGAGTCTGAGCAACAGCTAAAGACGTTCCACGAACAGTTTAATCAATTTCATCCCACCATCAATTTAACACTCAACTACTCCAGTACTGAGATTAATTTTTTGGAAACCATCATTAAGCTAAAAAACAATGAAATAGAGACATCCCTGTATCAGAAGCCAGTCGACCGTCCAACATACCTTAAATGGGACAGTTTCCATTCAAAACACATAAAGAACTCTATTATCTATAGCCAAGCCATCAGATACAATCGTATATGTTCCAACCCCATGGATAGAGACAAACACCTTGGTTGCCTCAAAAAGACCTTTTTGAATCAGGGTTACCATCCAAGAACAAATGAAAACCAAATTACAAGAGCCACCAGATTGTCAAGGAATCACCTACTACATTACAAAGCTAAAGAAGAAAATAACCGAGTGCCTCTAGTAGTCACCTACAACCCAAATCTGGAGGTGCTAAGGGGAGCTGCATGGAAATTACAACCTTTACTACAAAAAGATGCCCGATTAAAATCCATTTTTCCAGACCCCCCACTGCTGTGTTTTAGGCAGCCCCCAAACTTAAGAAGCTACAGGAACCTTTCCTTGCAACCAGAAAAAATGTAAAACCTGTCCATTTATAATGACCACGGACAAGATAAAGATCCCCAACTCACATCGGGACTACAAGATCCCAGGTACTTTCACCTGCATTACATCTAATGTGGTGTACTTAATTATTTGTACTAAATGTCCAACTGGGGGTCTGTATGTGGGGGAGACAGGGCAAAAGCTTAGAACAAGGACGAATGCTCATCGTCACACAATAAGAGAAAAAAGAATGGATCTACCTGTGGCAAAACATTTCTGTATCCCTGATCACAGCAACGTGGATATGAAATTACTGGTATTGAAAGGTAACTTCACATCTCAGAGAGAGAGACGAGTTTGGGAGTACAAATTTATGACGAACTTTGACACTCTCAGTGCTGGAATGAATGTGTCACATGGATTTATGTCTTTTTACATCAACTAAGGAATTTCCTTTTAAAACCTCGTTGGGGCATCACAACACTGAACTAGACCCCAATCAGAGAACCATAAAACATCCGGACTCCTTATCTATGAACTGGTCCAATGTTTATATTTATGTTTCTCCCTCTCCCATATTGATAGTTCTGCTTCACGTCACTTGTCTTATCTATTGCATTTTTTCTATGCTGTATTGTGCATAAATATGTGACTTCAGATTTTGTATTAGTCTAGCCTGATGAAGAGACCTGAGTAGTCTAGAAAGCTTGCAATGTGTTACCATCTTTTCAGTTAGCCATTAAAAGGTATCAACTACTGAGGACTCTCAATCCTGAATATTTTTCTATCTACTGGCTAACACGGTACAAAGATATACATCTTTCCTGACTTTCCCCATTGATTTAAATGGCTCAATGGGCTGAAATGAATAAACAAATAATCAAAGAACCTATATTTGGCAGCCCCCCTGAAGCGCAGATGTAAGTGAGTGGTTCCATTGTTAACAGAGACCCTAGCTTAATTTTTTATGGGTATTGGGTTTCTGTTATGTCTTGGTTATTAAGAGTTAATCTCTTCATATGAGGCAAGGTCAAGCAGTAAGCTGTGGAGTCCACGAGCCGGTTATTTCCAGTTTTAGCCTGTGGTTTTTGATTGGTTGCTTTGAAAAAGTGCAGGAAGAGAAAAGGTATAAAAATATGAGGTGCTGACAGTTATCTCATCATCCTGTCAGAAGAACAAAGATCCCACCCTCCCTTCACCTTTTTAATGTTTATCTCCTTTGTCGTGTTGTTTTATTTGAGGGAAAATCACCCAGTTTTCTGGGTGCATTGGTTTAGTTTTATGATTAATTTATTGGTCTATTGGTTATTAATTTATTAAATGTTTGTGGGGGATTTCTACAGTTTAAGCACATCAGCGGCTCTGCAAACGTAACATGACGTCCACAGACCATCCCTCAAGTCGGCATTTCAAAACGTCACTACTTCCCTTCCGAGCCCCGACGTGTGCCCAAACAGTGGTTCCTCCCCACATATGTGGTACCAGCGTACTCAGGACAAACTGGCCAAAAATGTTTAGGGTCAAATTTTTTCTGTTACCCATGTGAAAATAAAAAATTGCGGGGCAAAAAAATCATTTTTTGAGGAAAAAAATGATTTTTTATTTTCACGGCTCTGCATTATAAACTTTTGTGAAGCCCTTGGGGGTTCAAAGTGCTCACTACACATCTAGATAAGCTCCTTGGGGGGTCTAGTTTCCAAAATGGGGTCACTTGTGGGGGTACTCCAATGTTTAGGCACACAGGGGCTCTCCAAACCCGACATGGTGTCTGCTAACGATTGGAACTAATTTGCCATTCAGAAGTCAAATGGCGCTCCTTCCCTTCTGGGCACTGCCATGCGCCCAAACAGTAGTTTATGACCACATATGAGGTATCGGTGTACTCAGGTGAAATTGCCCAACAAATTTTAGGATCCATTTTATCCTGTTACTCATGTGAAAATGAAAAAATTGAGGCTAAAATAAAATTTTTGTGAAAAAAAAAAGTACTTTTTTTTTTTTTACAGATCAATTTGTGAAGCACCTGAGGGTTTAAAGTGCTCACTGTGCATCTAGACAAGTTCCATGGGGGGTCTAGCTTCCAAAATGGGGTCACTTGTGGGGGTGCTCCAATGTTTAGGCTCACAAATGTGACATGGCAACTGCTAACAATTGGAACTAATTTTCCATTCAAAAAGTCAAATGGTAGTCCTTCCCTTCTATGCCCTGCCGTGCGCCCAAACAGTAGTTTTGATGCTAAAAAAAAATTTTAGTTGGAAAAATTAAAATGTCCATTTTTTCCTTTCACTGTTGCTTTAGTTCCTGTGAAGCACCTGAAGGGTTAATAATCTTCTTGAATGTAGTTTTGAGTAGCTTGAGGGGTGCAGTTTTTAGAATGGTGTCACTTTTGGGTAATTTCTGCCATATAGACCCCTCAAAGTGACTTCAAATGTGATGTGGTCCCTAAAAAAAAAAATGGTTTTGTAGATTTTGTTGTAAAAATGAGAAATCGCTGGTCAGCTTTTAACCCTTATAACTTCCTAATAAAAAAAATTTTTGTTCCAAAATTGTGGTAATGTAAAGCAGACATGTTGGAAATGTTATTTATTAAGTATTTTTTGTGACACATCTCTCTGATTTAAGGGCATAAAAATTAAAAGTTTGAAAATTGCAAAATTTTAAAAATTTTCACCATATTTCTGTTTTTTTCATAAATAAATGCATCATATTGAAGAAATTTTACTACTAACATGAAGTACAATCTGTCACAAAAAAACACTCTCAGAATCAGTGGGATCCGTTGAAGTGTTCCAGAGTTATAAGTACATAAATTGACAGTGGTCTAAAATCAAAATTAAGGCCTGGTCATTAACCTACAAAGTGGCTTGGTCCTTAAGGGGTTTAAGTGCGAGACATGTTTACACATTATTTTGTCAAAAATCTTGGCACTCAATATGTGAAATATTCAGACACTTTTATTTTGTGCATCCAGACAGAAAGGTTTAAACGTTTTCGGTCCAGCATAGGACTTTCATCAGAAAAATCTCGTTTACTGAAATGAATAAATCCTTGCAATGGTAGCCAAAAGAAGGACAAAGTAGAGAATCTGGATGGCCAGTGGAAATGTTAAATGGCTGGCGTCTGGAAAGCGTATGTGGACTGAGCCGTCCAAAATTAGAACAGGCAGCTGTACAGCGTAGGGCTTCAGAAAAGGGACCTCTAGGGTCACTAAAATAAGGAGTGAAGACAGCGCTGATAGCAGTGGGTATGTGACCTCTAAAATTGAATTGCGCTGGTGAAGCCCTGGTCTGTGGTCTGGCTGCCCTGTGTGGAAGACTGATATTTGGTGGCAGACCACAGCGTCCTAGAGGTCCCTTTTCTGAAGCCCTACGCTGTACAGCTGCCTGTTCTAATTTTGGACGGCTCAGTCCACATACGCTTTCCAGACGCCAGCCATTTAACATTTCCACTGGCCATCCAGATTCTCTACTTTGTCCTTCTTTTGGCTACCATTGCAAGGATTTATTCATTTCAGTAAACGAGATTTTTCTGATGAAGGTCTTATGCTGGACTGAAAACGTTTAAACCTTTCTGTCTGGATGCACAAAATAAAAGTGTCTGAATATTTCACATATTGAGTGCCAAGATTTTTGTCATTTTTGATTGATGGGTTGGATACCCGACTTGAGCACCAACAACCAAACTATTCCTGAGTGCCGTGCTCTCTTTATAGGATACACATTATTTTGTACCACCAGAAGGATATACTCCATGGCAAGACAATGCTGTGTCTATGTTATAATAGCCTTTGTTGTTTTAATCTAATTACCCATCTACAGTGGGGCAAAAAAGTATTTTGTCAGTCAGCAATAGTGCAAGTTCCATCACTTAAAAAGATGAGAGGCGTCTGTAATTTACATCATAGGTAGACCTCAACTATGGGAGACAAACTGAGAAAAAAAAATCCAGAAAATCACATTGTCTGTTTTTTTTTCATTTTATTTGCATATTATGGTGGAAAATAAGTATTTGGTCAGAAACAAGCAATCAAGATTTCTGGCTCTCTCAGACCTGTAACTTCTTCTTTAAGAGTCTCCTCTTTCCTCCACTCATTACCTGTAGTAATGGCACCTGTTTAAACTTGTTATCAGTATAAAAAGACACCTGTGCACACCCTCAAACAGTCTGACTCCAAACTCCACTATGGTGAAGACCAAAGAGCTGTCAAAGGACACCAGAAACAAAATTGTAGCCCTGCACCAGGCTGGGAAGACTGAATCTGCAATAGCCAACCAGCTTGGAGTGAAGAAATCAACTGTGGGAGCAATAATTAGAAAATGGAAGACATACAAGACCACTGATAATCTCCCTCGATCTGGTGCTCCACGCAAAATCCCACCCCGTGGGGTCGGAATGATCACAAGAACGGTGAGCAAAAATCCCAGAACCACGCGGGGGGACCTAGTGAATGAACTGCAGAGAGCTGGGACCAATGTAACAAGGCCTACCATAAGTAACACACTACGCCACCATGGACTCAGATCCTGCAGTGCCAGATGTGTCCCACTGCTTAAGCCTGTACATGTCCGGGCCCGTCTGAAGTTTGCTAGAGAGCATTTGGATGATCCAGAGGAGTTTTGGGAGAATGTCCTATGGTCTGATGAAACCAAACTGGAACTGTTTGGTAGAAACACAACTTGTCGTGTTTGGAGGAAAAAGAATACTGAGTTGCATCCATCAAACACCATACCTACTGTAAAGCATGGTGGTGGAAACATCATGCTTTGGGGCTGTTTCTCTGCAAAGGGGCCAGGACGACTGATCCGGGTACATGAAAGAATGAAAGGGGCCATGTATCGTGAGATTTTGAGTGCAAACCTCCTTCCATCAGCAAGGGCATTGAAGATGAAACGTGGCTGGGTCTTTCAACATGACAATGATCCAAAGCACACCGCCAGGGCAACGAAGGAGTGGCTTCGTAAGAAGCATTTCAAGGTCCTGGAGTGGCCTAGCCAGTCTCCA
Organism: Dendrobates tinctorius; assembly: GCF_039654945.1. NCBI lineage: Eukaryota > Metazoa > Chordata > Amphibia > Anura > Dendrobatidae > Dendrobates > Dendrobates tinctorius. The sequence continues at coordinate 60,012,003 of NW_027361679.1, forward strand.
GATCTCAACCCTATAGAAAACCTTTGGAGGGAGTTGAAAGTCCGTGTTGCCAAGCGAAAAGTCAAAAACATCACTGCTTTAGAGAAGATCTGCATGGAGGAATGGGCCAACATACCAACAACAGTGTGTGGCAACCTTGTGAAGACTTACAGAAAACGTTTGACCTCTGTCATTGCCAACAAAGGATATATCACAAAGTATTGAGATGAAATTTTGTTTCTGACCAAATACTTATTTTCCACCATAATATGCAAATAAAATGAAAAAAAAACAGACAATGTGATTTTCTGGATTTTTTTTTCTCAGTTTGTCTCCCATAGTTGAGGTCTACCTATGATGTAAATTACAGACGCCTCTCATCTTTTTAAGTGGTGGAACTTGCACTATTGCTGACTGACTAAATACTTTTTTGCCCCACTGTATTAGCAAAAAAACTGTACGATGTCATAAAGAAACAGAAAATCAGAAATATCAACTATATGTTGTTCAAAACATAAAGCACATTGAAATAACAGGTTTATTTAGTTCCAGTGCATTTGGCAAAAAAATACATATTCAAATTATATGGCAACTACTATTCCAGGGGTCATGAAACTTGTAAACAACAACTTTAGCCATTAAAATACACTTTTTTTGGTATGAAGGTGGAGGTGATTGTGGGAGGCCAGCATGAGTGGTTTGTGAATTTTGGGGTCCTACCTGATTGGGACCCTGAGAAGTGGATGAGCCTGGATTCTGGACCAATGGAGGGCCCTGTTAGGGTACATGGTACTGGCTACTTGGGTTGGGTAATGATATCCATACTCATGTTTATTTGTGTTTGACATTTAGGTAACCCCCCCCCCCAGAATGGCCATATCGAATATACCCATATTGTATGTTCAAGTGGCCATATTGGGCAGGTACAGCTGGATTGGAGAAGTGCACATGTTGTTGGTGTTCGTTTGGGTTTTGATGTAGCTGAGGTGATGGAATCCGTAGTGGAGGTGGTTCTGGGAGTGCTATTAGCTGGTCATCATGGCTTCCAGGATGATCATTTAACTTTTTTCACAAAAAAAATACTTCAGGTTCAATTTTTTTTATTTTACCAAGGGTAACAGGAGAAATTGGACTGCAAACCTTATTGTGCAATTTTTTCTGAGTATGCTGATACCTGTTATGTGGGGGGGAACCACGGTTTCGGCGCATGGCGGAGCTCGGAAGGGAAGGAGCGCCGTTTGACTTTTTCAATGCAAAATTGGCTGAAATTCAGATCGGACGCCATGTCGCGTTTGGACAGCCCCTGATGTACCTAAACAGTGGAAACTCCCTACAAGTGACCCCATTTTGGAAACTAGACCCCCCAAGTAACTTATCTAGATATGTGGTGAGAACTTTGAACCCACAAGGGCTTCACAGAAGTTTATAACGTACAGCGGTACAATTAAAAAATCATATTTTTTCCACAAAAATTATCTTTTCACCCCCAATTTCTATTTTCCCAATGGTAAAAGGACCCTAAAAGTTATTGTGCAATTTGTCCTGAGTACGCTGATACCCCACATGTGGGGGTAAACCACTATTTGGGCGCATGGCAGAGCTCGGAAGGGAAGCAGCGCCATTTGACGTTTTTGGCTGGAATTGAGATCAGACACCATGTTGCGATTGGAAAACCCCTGATGTACCAAAACAGTGGAAACCCCCCACAAATGACACCATTTCGGAAACTAGACCCCCCCAAGGAACTTATCTAGATGTGTGGTGAGAACTTTGAACCCCCAAGGGCTTCACAGAAGTTTATAATGCATGGGCGTGAAAATAAAAAAATCGTATTTTTTCCACAAACATGATCTTTTAGTCACCAATTTTTTTATTTTCCCAATGGTACCAGGAGAAATTGGACCCCAAAAATTGTTGTCCAACTTGTCCTGAGCACGCTGATACCTCATGTGTGGGAGAAAACTACTGTATGGACACACGTCGGGGCTCGGAAGGGAAGTAGTGACGTTTTGGAATGCAGACTTTGATGGAATGGTCTGCGGGTGTCATGTTGCTTTTGGAGAGCCCCTGATGTACCTAAACTATTGAAACTCCCCATAAGTGACCCCATTTTGTAAACTAGACCCCCCACGGAACTTATCTAGATGTGTGGTGAGCACTTTGAACCCCCGAGTGATTCACAGAAGTTTATAATGCCCGGGTATGAAAATAAAAAAATCATTTTTTTCCACAAAAATATTTTTGCCCCCAATTTTTTATTTTCCTAAGGGTAACAGGAGAAATTGGACCCCAAAAGTTGTTTTGCAATTTGTCCTGAGTAGGCTGATACCCTATATGTGGGGGTCAAACACTGTTCGGGCGCATGGCAGAGCTTGGAAGGGAAGGAGCACCATTTGACTTTTTCAATGCAGAATTGGCCGGAATTGAGATCCGACGCCATGTTGCATTTGGAGAGCACCTGATGTGCCCAAACAGTGGAAACCCCCAATTCTAACTCCAACCCTAACCCCAACACACCCCTAACCCTAATCTCAGCCCTAACTCTAGCCTAAACCCTAGCCCCAACCCTAGCCCTAACCCTAATGGGAAAATGGAAATAAATACATTTTCTTTTAATTTTATTTTTCCCTAACTAAGGGGGTGATAACGGGGGGGTAGATTTACTATTTATGACGGTTTTTATATTTGGCAGCTGTCATAGGCTAAAAGACGCTTTTTATTGTAAAAATAGTTTTTGCATCACCACATATTGAGAGCTATAATTTTTCCGTATTTTGACCCACAGAGTCATGTGAGGTCTTATTTTTTGCGGGACGAGTTGACGTTTTTATTGGTATCATTTTCGGGCACGTGAAATTTTTTGATCGCTTTTTATTCTGATTTTTGGGACGCAGAATGAACAAAAACCAGCGTTTCATGAATTTCTTTTGGGGGGTGCGTTTACACCGTTCTGCGTGCGGTAAAATTGATAAAGCAGTTTTATTCTTCGGGTCAGTACGGTTACATCGATACCTCATTTATGTCATTTTTTTTATGTTTTGGTGCTTTTATGCAATGAAAACTATTATATATAAAAAATAATAATTTTTGCATCGCTTTATTCTGCGAGCTATAACTTTTTTATTTTTTTGCTGATGATGCTGTATGGTGGCTCGTTTTTTGCGGGACAAGATGACGTTTTCAGCGGTACCATGGATATTTATATGCATCTTTTTGATCGCGAGTTATTGCACTTTTTGTTCGGCGGTATGATAATAAATCATTATTTTTTGCTTCGTTTTTTATTTTTAATTTTTAATGGGTTCGCTAAAGGGATTAACTAATGGGACAGTTTTACAGGGCAGGTCGTTACGGACGCGGCGATACCAAATATGTGTACTTTTATTGTTGTTTTTTTTTTCCAAAAAATGAATTTATTTGGGAATATTTTTTTTTTCCAATTTATTTAGCGATTTTTTAAAAAAAATTATTTTTACACTTTTTTTTAAAACTTTACTAGGTTGTCCCAGGGGGGACATCACTGTCCTGTGACAGATTGCTGATCTGTCACATCACAGATCACTGTGACAGATCAGCAATCTGTCACAGGCATAGACGCAGACTTCCTCATGCCTGCGCTTTGCAGGCACTGAGGAAGTCAGCTCCCTACAGGCCCCCGAAGGTCCCCGTTGCCATCTTGGATCGGGGGACCTGTAGGGAAAGAGACCCCCGCAGCAGCGCTGCACATTGCGCTGCTGTGGGGGGCTCAGGGAAGCACGGAGGGAGCCCCCTCCCTGCCAATGCTTCCCTTTAACCCCAGGTACACCGCGATCGTGTTTGATCGCGGTGTGCAAGGGGTTAACGTGTCGGGGGCGGTCCATGACCGCCCCTGACACATTGTGCCGGGTGTCAGCTGTGATAATCAGCTGACACCCGGCTGCGATCAGCGGCGCTCACCACGTGAGCGTCGCTGATCTCACTAGACATACTATTCCATCCTTGGGACTTAGGTCCCAGGTCACATGGATGGAATAGTACATCCAATGTAGGTAAGGGGTTAAAATTTGCAACAAGCCATCAGGGAGACACACCAAACATATGGAAGAAGGTGCTCTGGTCAAATGAAACCAAAATCGAACTTTTTAGCAACAATGCCAAACGATATGTTTGGCGTAAAGGCAACACATCTCATCACCCTGAACACACCATCCCCATTGTCAAACATGGTGGTGACAGCATCATGGTTTGGGCCTGCTTTTCTTCAGCAGGGACAGGGAAGATGGTTAAAATTGATGGTAAGATGGATGAAGCCAAATGCAGGACCATTCTTGAAGAAAACCTGTTGGAGTCTGCAAAAGACCTGAGACTAGGACGGAGAATTGTCTTCCAACAAGACAATGATCCTAAACATAAAGCAAAATCTACAATGGAATGGTTCACAAATAAACGTATCTAGGTGTTAGAATGGCCAAGTCAAAGTCCAGACCTGAATCCAATTGACAATCTTTGGAAAGAGCTGAAAACTGCTGTTCACAAACGATCTCCATCAAACCTCACTGAGCTCGAGCTGTTTGCCAAGGAAGAATGGGCAAGAATTTCAGTCTCTCGATGTACAAAACTGAGAGACATACCCCGAGTGACTTGCCGTTGTAATCGCAGCAAAAGGTGGTGCAACAAATTATTAAGTTAAAGGGGCCAAATAATATTGCATGCCCCACTTTTCAGTTTTTGAATTTCCACAAAAATTTAAAATAACCAATAAATTTCGTTCAACTTCACAATTGTGTCACACTTGTTGTTGATTCTTCACCAAAAATTATATGTGGTATCTTTATGTTTGAAGCATGATATGTGGGAAAAGGTTGAAAAGTTCCAGGGGGCCAAATACTTTCGCAAGGCACTGTATGTGCGCATATACCGTACAAGGCTTTGACCATATGCCTCCTCACCATCATCGATAACAGTGTGCAATAGATAATCCAATATGTCCGTGTCTACTTGCCTCCTGTTACCGGTGGTAGGAAGCTCCCTCCTGCGCCGGCCCTGACGTGAGATGGCGGCAGCCTGTGGTGAGGTATCCAGGGTTAGCATAGGACTGTTGCTACATCCATGTTCAGCCTCTTCTCGATTGGCCTCCTGTCCTACAGAAGGTCGTGGTGGTTGATTTGTTGCTGATGGTGCAGAAGAAGGTCCAGCCACATCTTCAACTTTGCCAACAGCATCCAAGTTGACCTCAGAATCAGATGCTATTTCTCGTTCAGTAACGTTGGAGTCAGTTCTGTTATTTGTCAAAATTCAATTAAGCAAAAAAAATTAATTGATCTACCTTAAGGCCAAGTATCAAATTTTCTGTCAAGCATGCACTTACGAACGTAGATCCAGAATGGGAGCAATGAAATTCAATCGGTCATGATATATATATATATACAGTATGTTATGTATAAATGGATTTCTGCTGTACCCTGTTGTGAGTTAACTTTCTGGCCTATCTCTGGTTGCTAGTGAAGGTAGTGGAGCTGGTTGTATTGACAGAGGGGTCGCGAGTTCTCTTTCCGGGCTCCCTCTGGTGGTTACAGGAGGTAATGGAGCTGATCTAATTAACAGAGGCCTGCCACCTGATAATGAGGAGGAAGATTGGACATCTGGAGTTTTTGACTGGATTTAAGACAGCCGACTCCCTCTATCCCTGCTGGTGATTTTTTCATGCCTCCTGAGGTCTTAGTTTCCAGTTCAGTTCCTGCATGCGATTTGGTTTTGTATATTCAGTTTTGTGTGGTCAGCCAGCCCCAGCTGGGGCTGTGCTGAATTTCCATCCTTATGTTACTGCTTGTGCCAGTTTGTTTGATGTCCCTCTCTCAGGAAAAAGCCCAATGGTTTTCCAATCGGCATAGGACCATTGGTCCCCGGTTTAAAGTGGGTGATATGGTTTGGTTGTCGTCAAAGAATATTTCTATGAAGGTTGCGTCTCCAAAGTTCAAGCCAAGATTCATTGGACCTTATAAGATTTTGGAGATTCTTAATCCTGTTTCTTTTTGATTGGCTCTTCCAGTTACGTTTATGATCCATAACGTGTTTCATAAATCTCTGCTGGTGATTTTTTCCTGCCTCCTGAGGTCGTAGTTTCCAGTTCAGTCCCTGCATGCTCAAGCTAAGTGTTCTTTGCTATTGTTCACATTTGATTTGGTTTTGTCTATTCAATTTTGTGTGGTCAGCCAGCCCCGGCTGGGGCTGTGCTGAATTTCCATCCTTATGTTACTACTTGTGCCAGTTTGTTTTTTGTCCTGTCATGGTTAGGACATGGTTAATGTCCTGTTCTGACAGGGTTAACATTGCCGGCCTCTCTTTGGATCTGGGAGGGGTATTTATGCTCACTCCATACTGGCATTCTCTGTCAGTTATACTGCTATTCTGGTGTGTCTGACCCCTGGTGTGTGTGTACTCTGCATTGTTTGTTTGCTTCCCGTGTATGACCCGGCTTGTTCCTTCACTCTGTACTCCGTCTCTCGTTTTTGGCACCATTGTCTTTTCTGGTTCTGACCTCCTGGCTTGGCTATCGTTACTCCGTTACAGTTTACCCCTATTGTATCGTCTAATACCTGTTCTGGTTTTCTGATCTATTGCTACGTCCTGACTATTCTTTCTGTCTAAGCCCTTTGGTACTGTCCTGCTATCTCGTGCTTTGAGCCGGCTTGATCTGGTGTCTGTCTCTGTCTATGCTCCTTGGTAACATTGTCCCTTCTAGGAGTTTCCCTGCAGCTCCTAGCTCTGTGGAGCTTAGGCCACGCCCCCAGCAGTCACGTGATTCAGGTCCTGGAGCATGCATTGTCACCACTGCTGCTCGCTCCGCAGGTATCTTTGTGCACAGTCTTTGTACTCAGGACACGCGCCCTGGCTCAGTGAGCAAGTGCAGTGCGGTGTTCCTGACATTATAACTGACCGTTTCAGTTTTTTTTTTCCTCTGAAGGAAAAAAAAAAAAAAAAAAGTGTGTGTTATCCTCATGGATCCCATACAAGCCTTGGCTGATCAGGTCAAGCACCTGACCCAAATGTTCCATAAACTCAATGTGGAACAGCGCACGATGGCCCATACCCAGCAACAGTTGGTGGTTACTGTGCAGGGGGCTGTCGATGCAGGGGCTTCTAGTTCTGGGGGTAGGGATGTGTCATTGGCGTCCCCCGAATCTCCAGTCAAATTGCCCGATCCCTTCTCAGGGGATAAAAAGGAGTTCAGGTCTTTCAGAGAAGGATGCAAGCTTTTTTTTTTCTCTAAGGCCCCGCTCCTCCGGGGATGAGTTCCAGAGGGTGGGGGTCATTATTTCCCTACTTCGGGGGGCTCCGCAAGCATGGGCTTTCTCTCTGTCTTCCTCTGCTCCTGAACGGTGAACTTGTCAGTGAACTTGTTCTTTGAGGCTCTGGGGCACATTTATAACGAGCCTGATAGAGTGCGTCTGGCAGAGGATATGGTGATGAGTGTGACGCAGGGAAGGCACTCTGCTGAATGGTTCTGCTCAGAGTTTAGACGTTGGACCGCCGAATTATCCTGGAATGACGCCGCCCTGAGGGGGTTGTTTCGCAGGGGCCTTTCTGACCATCTGCAGGACGCTCTGGCATTACATCCGCCTCCTGATACCCTGGAGGACGCCATGATGCAGGCGGTCCGTATGGACCGGAGACTCCATGCTAGAGGAATGATGCAACAAGAGTCTCCCTTGTACCCCAAATTGTGTGACACTTCACCCGTATCTGAGCCCATGAACGTTGGGTCAGTCTCGGTTAAGGAGTAAGAGAGAAGGCACCGCAGAGACAACCTACTATGTTTTTACTGTGGAGCCTCTGGACATTGGAAAAGGAATTGTCCCTCCTGCCCTTCTTCAGAGAAACCTTCAGAGAAACGACTGAGTCTGGGCAACAATCAAGGAAGTTGTCCAGACTCCCAGGTACATTTTTTCTCACGTATAAAAATGGTCCTGCAGGTTGAATTGGAAATTGCTGGTGGTCCTGTTATGATCACCGCCTTTGTTGACTGTGGTTCCTCCATTAATCTGATTGATGCCCAAGTTGTGACTTTTAATAAGATAGGGACAGTCAGGTTAAAAGACCCTGTTAAAAATGTGGCTGTGGATTCATCCCCTCTTACCCGGGATGGAATTTGTTTTATGTCTGAAGTTTTTTCTATGAAAGTGGGTTCTACTCATGTGGAAAATTTAAGTTGTTTCGTTATGAATAATCTGCCTGCAGGACTGGTATTGGGAATGCCCTGGTTGCAACGCCACAATCCTCTTATTGATTGGGTGAAGGGGGAGATCACCTGTTGGGGATGTAATGATAATGGTCTGTGTTGTAACCCGGTTCCTTTTGTCAATCCGATAAAATCTGTGTCATCTGTCGGTCTGGAGGGTATTCCGGAGTACCTGAGAGACCTTAAAGATGTGTTTTCCGAAAGTGAGGCCGAGGCGCTCCCACCACATAGACCATATGATTGTGCTATCGATTTAGTACCTGGAGCCAAATTACCCAAGGCTCGTTTGTTTAATTTGTCCGGGCCTGAGCGCCAAGCTATGAAAGAGTACATTAAAGAAAGCCTTCGCAAGGGGCATATTCGGCCCTCGGTCTCACCCGTGGCAGCAGGGTTTTTCTTTGTAAAAAAAAAAAAAAAGGGGGTTGCGACCGTGCCTCGACTTTCGAGAACTGAACAAAATTACTGTTAAGAACACGTACCCTCTCCCGTTGATTCCTGATCTATGCAATCCACTCACGGGGGCCAAATGGTTTTCTAAGCTCGATCTACGAGGGGCTTATAACCTTATAAGGATCCGGGAGGGGGACGAATGGAAAACAGCGTTCCTGACAACTGAGGGGCTGTTTGAAAACCTGGTTATGCCCTTCGGCCTCACTAATGCTCCTGCGGTTTTTCAGAACTTTATTAATGTTGTTTTTTCTGACTTGATTGGACGTTATGTAGTCATTTACCTGGATGACATCTTAATTTACTCTGAGGACAGTCAGTCACACTTGCATCATCTGCGTACGGTGCTTATGAGACTGCGGGAGAACCATTTGTATGCTAAGCTGGAGAAGTGCTCATTTTTTATGCAAGAACTGTCTTTTCTGGGTGTAATTGTATCCGGGGAGGGATTCCGCATGGATCCAGGGAAGGTTCAGGCCATTACAGATTGGGTGCAGCCTCATGACCTGAAGGGGTTGCAGCGATTTCTGGGCTTCGCTAATTATTATAGGAAGTTCATTAAAGGGTTCTCGCAGGTGGTAAAACCCTTGATGGACCTCACTCTTAAAGGGGCAGATGTAAAAAGTTGGTCTGTGGCCGCAAAAAATTCCTTCCTGGCATTAAAGAAGTGTTTTACTACAGCCCCTGTGTTGGTACAACCCGATTCGTCAAGACCTTTTATCGTCGAGGTCGACGCTTCGGAGGTGGGGGTGGGGGCAGTATTGTCACAGGGCCCCTCTACCCTGACTAACCTCAAACCCTGTGCCTTTTTCTCTAAGAAGTTCTCGTCGGCCGAGAGAAACTATGATGTCGGTAACAGGGAACTGTTAGCAGTTAAATTGGCCTTTGAAGAATGGAGGCATTTTTTGGAGGGGGCCGCTCATCCCATTACGGTCATCACTGATCATAAAAACCTGGCCTATATCGAGTCTGCTAAGAGATTGACCCCCAGACAGGCTCGGTGGGCACTTTTTTTTTCTCGATTTCAATTTACCATCACGTTCCGACCAGGGTCTAAAAATGTAAAGGCAGATGCCTTATCCCGAAGTTTTGATTCTGTGTCCCCTCCAGAACCTCCTTCCTCCATTCTTCAACCGGGAGTGGTTGTAGCCAAAATCTCCTCTGAGTTACAGAGAGAGATTCTGGAAGCACAAGCACAAGCTCCCAGGAATAAACCCCCCAGGTAAATTGTTTGTACCCGAACAATTCCGTCCCACACTCCTTCAAGAATTTCATGACTCTATGTTAAGTGCACACCCTGGTATTGCAGCTACCTGGGGGGCAGTAGCTAGGGGTTTTTGGTGGCCCTCTATGGGTACTGATATAAAAAGGTTTGTGAATACTTGTGGGGTGTGCGCGCGCTCTAAAAGCTCTCAGGTCCGGCCGGCCGGGGAATTGGTGCCTTTGCCAATTCCGGATAAACCATGGACACACCTGTCCATGGACTTTATCACTAACCTTCCACCTTCCAAGGGCAACTCAGTGGTATGGGTAGTGGTTGATAGATTTTCTTAGCAAGCCCACTTTGTGCCATTACCTGCGTTACCATCTGCTGAAACCTTGGCTCGTTTGTTTATACAGCACATTGTTTGACTGCATGGAGTGCCTGTGAACGTGGTGTCGGACAGGGGTGTGCAATTTGTGGCCAGGTTTTGGAGAGCGTTTTGTATGAAGTTGGGGGTCACGTTGTCATTCTCCTCTGCCTATCACCCGGAATCTAACGGACAAACGGAACGTACCAACCAGTCATTGGAGCAGATTCTGAGATGCCTGGCCTCCTCCAGACAGGAAGACTGGTGTGAGGTAATGCCTATGGCAGAATTTGCATTCAACTGTCAGGTTAATCAGTCTACCGGAAAGCCTCCCTTTCTGGTCAATTATGGGTTTGTTCCGCAGTTTGGGGAATTTTCCCGTATGGATTCGGATTGCCCAGGTGCCGAGGGGATGGTACAACAATTAAAAACCCTCTGGAAGGAGGTACAGGGGAACATCTCCAAAGCCCAGAAGAAGTTCAAACATTTTGCAGACAGGAGGAGGGGGGTGGTTCCTGCGTTGACAGTGGGGGAAAAAGTCTGGTTGTCCACTCGTAACATCAAACTTAAAATACCCTCTATGAAGTTGGGTCCCAAATTTATTGGCCCATACAAGATTGTAGAGGTGATCAACCCGGTGGCATACAGATTACAGTTGCCCACCTCCTTCAAAATCTCTAACGTCTTCCACAGGTCCCTATTAAAACCTGTGGGGACAGTTAGAGAAGATCCCTCATCCGTGGCTCCACCAGTGTTGGTAGAGGGTCAACTGGAGTACGAGGTAGGGCGCATCATTGATTCGCGGTGGGTGCGCCGGAGACTTCAGTACCTTATCCATTGGAAGGGATATTCCGTTGAGGATCGATCGTGGGTTCCGGCCAGTTCGGTGAACGCTGATCGACTGGTGCGGGCTTTTCATGCCAGGTACCCTGAGAAACCTGGGGGTCCGGTGGCCCACCATTAAGAGGGGGGTACTGTCATGGTTAGGACATGGTTAATGTCCTGTTCTGACAGGGTTAACATTGCCGGCCTCTCTTTGGATCTGGGAGGGGTATTTATGCTCACTCCATACTGGCATTCTCTGTCAGTTATACTGCTATTCTGGTGTGTCTGACCCCTGGTGTGTGTGTACTTTGCATTGTTTGTTTGCTTCCCGTGTATGACCCGGCTTGTTCCTTCACGCTGTACTCCGTCTCTCGTTTTTGGCACCATTGTCTTTTCTGGTTCTGACCTCCTGGCTTGGCTATCGTTACTCCGTTACAGTTTACCCCTATTGTACCGTCTAATATCTGTTCTGGTTTTCTGATCTATTGCTACGTCCTGACTATTCTTTCTGTCTAAGCCCTTTGGTACTGTCCTGCTATCTCGTGCTTTGAGCCGGCTTGATCTGGTGTCTGTCTCTGTCTATGCTCCTTGGTAACATTGTCCTGTAGTTTCCCTTCTAGGAGTTTCCCTGCAGCTCCTAGCTCTGTGGAGCTTAGGCCACACCCCCAGCAGTCACGTGATTCAGGTCCTGGAGCATGCATTGTCACCACTGCTGCTCGCTCCGCAGGTATCTTTGTGCACAGTCTTTGTACTCAGGACACGCGCCCTGACTCAGTGAGCAAGTGCAGTGCGGTGTTCCTGACATGTCCCTTATTAGATTGGCCTCTTTTTGCTCTGCTTTCAGAATATGCCAGAGTGCTGATATAGTTGACGAAGTCTAGTGACTTCAGTATTTTTCTATCAGACGTGTTGGACATTTTTTGCATGGTTTTTTGTGTGATTGCAGACAGTGTCTTTCTTTTCCTGTCCTGTCTAGTTAGTTGGGCCCCATTGTTTGCTCAGCCTATTCTCCTACCTGCGTTTGTGTTTTCATCTTGTCTCACCGACAATATATGTTTGGGGGCTATCTATCCCTTTGGAGTCTGCTCTGGGGCAGTTTAGATTTCCCCTTTCTTGCTTTAGGCTTATTTAGTTCTCCGGCTGTGTTGAGGTGTCTTGAATCATTGTAGGTATGCTCCACGGCTACTGCTAGTTGTGTGGATAGGATCAGGGATCTGCAATCCGCTTAGTTACCAACCTCTCTGGTTTTCTGTGGCTTAGCTTGGGCTTGCTTTCCTCCTCGGTGACCCAATCATAACAGTACCCTGTCCTGATTGTATGTATATTATGTTTGTATTGTAGTTTCACCATGCCAATATATCAAGTTCAATAAAAGCACAGATTCAATCACAATCTCCTTACTGGACCCCGGTATAGCGGTTTAGCTTTCTGTATAAGCTGCAATGAAGTCCAGTCTGCCTCATTCAGTGAGGACAGAACAGTGGAACGGCAGCCATCCATCTAGAAGGAATTCAGTGAAAAGACAGCCATCCAGCTTGTAGGAACTAGTGAAACTACAGCCATCCGGCTAGTGAGATTCAAGTCACCGGCTACACAGAGACTTAATGCAGTTACAGCAATCTGTCAGCACCGCTGCTCCCATCGCCTCCATACTTACCGCTGGTCCCGCAGTGCCGTCTGCTTCCGCTCCGGGTCCCTCTTGCCTGCCAGCTCCGGCGCGCGCCTCCAATTCCCCCCCCTTCCGACAGGCGGCTTCCCGGCGCGCTCCTCCTCTGCCTTCTGCCGCGCGCACGTTGCCTCCGTGCACGCGCCGGGGGGTCAGACCGCGCGTCCCTTCAGCACGGACGTCTATCACCATGCCCTGACCCGGTTTCATCACCTGGCCAATCGGTGGCCACCCGCAGGTACTTCAGGCCGCCCTCCCTTAGGGGAGGTGCCTGACTGTCGAGTTTCCTCGCTTAGTCTAGGCCGTGCGCGCTGCTGCTCGCTGTCTGCTCCAGCCCGCGCCCTCCCTGCTCCTGTGCCTTGCCTGCCTGCTTCCCTGCTAACCCTTCCTGTGTCTTTCTTTTACAGTACGGTGTACTCCTGCCTCCGCCCAGGTCCTGCTCTCTCTCCCTTGTCCGCCCGCTCCGCTGTCTCTGCTCCCGGACCCTGGTTATCCCGGAAATCTCGCCGGTCCTCCACCGCTTCCCTGCAGCTCATCCTCTTGAGCCGACCCCTGGTCCTGGCTGCCGTGACGTTTGAACTTCTTGAGCCTGCTCCCAAACGATCCCTGTATAGGGGTCGGTCCACCTGGTGCGCTCGCTCAGGGAGGGTTCGACGTCACGGTCCAGTGGGTCCACTCTTGCTCACATCTCCTGTAGCGTAACAGAACAGTCAGGCCATGGACCCCACCGGGACCGCTGCCCAGAAAGACCTAGTATTCTTACGGGAGAACCAAACCCGCATAATGTCTTTTATGAAGACCATGGACTCCCGCCTGTCGGCCCTACAGGCCGCAGATCCCAGCAACGCCTCCCAATTGGCCAGTCTTCAGCAGGAGCTGGGTCAACAACGAGATACCCAGGCTCATATCCTCTCCTATATGGCTTCGGTCGACGATCGGCTGCTCTCCCTCCAGTCCGCAGCCGCACGAGACTCGTCTCGTACTCCAGATCCTGTACATGCCCCATCCCCTAGGCTTGGTAAACCGCCACGGTATGGCGGCGACCCAAAATTATGCAGGGGTTTTTTGAATCAGTGCCGGTTGCACTTTGAACTTCTGCCTCAGCAGTATCCCACTGACCGGGCAAAAGTAGCCTTCATTGTGTCCCATTTGGAGGGAGAGGCCCTCTCCTGGGTGAATCCCCTGTGGGAACGGGATGACCCTATAGTTTGTAACCTCCAGACCTTCACGGACACTTTCCGTAAAGTTTTTGACGAGCCCGGTCGGTTGGCTTCCGCAACTGAGTCCCTTTTCTGCCTCACTCAGGGTTCGCTCACGGTCGGACAATACGCCATCCGATTCCGTACCTTGGCCTCTGAGTTGGAGTGGAATAATGAGGCTTTGGTTGGGGCCTTCTGGCGTGGTCTCTCGGGCAGGATTAAGGACGAACTGGCGGGACGAGATACCCCGCCTAACTTAGAGGATCTCATTTCCTTGGCCACCAGGATCGACCTCCGGTTCCAGGAGCGCAACCGCGAGGCCGCTAGGGAGAGGAGACCGCTGAGATCTTCTTCTTCTCTCCATAGGCCCTCTATTCCACGTCCACTTGGGCCATCTTCCAGTTCGGCGCCAGAACCGATGCAAGTAGATCGGGTCAAGTTGGCGGAACAGCGCCGGAGGGAGAGACTGACAGAGGGATTGTGCCTGTATTGTGGCAGCGCGTCTCACTTTCTACGATCTTGTCCTGAGAGACCGGGAAACTCCTCCACCTAGGTCAGGTAAGAGAGGCCGCCCTAGGTGTGTCCCACTCCTCTCATCCTCTTACTTTTTCAGTGCAGCTGGTTTTTGGTCAGAGACGTGCTTCGGAGGTGGCCTATGTGGACTCGGGCGCGGCGGGAAATTTCATCCGGTTAAGAGAGGCGAGGAAGTACCGGATTCCCGTAATTACCCTAAAGACTCCACGTGTTATCGCCTCTGTGGATGGGAGACCTCTGCAGGTATCTGTGTCCCAGGTTACGGAGGAGGTCCGTCTGCAAGTCGGGGCCTTGCACCAGGAGCTGATCGCATTCTACGTTCTACCCAACCTGTCCCACGCTCTGCTACTTGGGCTTCCCTGGCTTAGGACACATGAACCCGTGTTGGATTGGCGTTCTGGGGAGGTTCTCCGCTGGGGGCATCCTTGCCAAGAGAGGTGTCTAGGATCCGTTCTTCCGGCTATTCCTTCTCCTGTCTCCTCGGGCCCTGCGGGCTTACCTGCTGCATACTGGTCGTTTTCGGATGTCTTTGACAAGAAAGAGGCAGAGACCCTTCCCCCACATCGGCCGTACGATTGTCCTATCGACCTACGACCCGGAACCACACCGCCCAGAGGGCGAATTTATCCCCTGTCTCCAGCTGAAACCGCGGCCATGTCCGAATACATCCGGGATAATTTAGCCAGAGGGTTCATCCGAAAGTCCTCTTCGCCTGCCGGTGCCGGGTTTTTCTTTGTGAAGAAGAAGGACGGTTCACTTCGTCCTTGTATTGATTTCCGGGGATTAAACAACATTACGATCAAGAATAAGTATCCCTTGCCGCTTATTCCTGAACTCTTCGACCGTTTACGTGGAGCCCGCATCTTTTCTAAGCTGGACCTGCGCGGAGCCTATAACCTTGTTCGCATCCGCTCCGGCGACGAGTGGAAAACGGCCTTTAACACCCGGGACGGGCACTATGAATATCTTGTCATGCCCTTCGGCCTCTGCAATGCTCCCGCGGTGTTTCAGGAATTCGTTAATGACATCTTCCGAGACCTGCTATACTCCTGCGTGGTAGTATACCTAGATGACATCCTTATTTTTTCCCCGGATCTGGCATCGCACAGAAGGAGTGTTCGTCAGGTACTACAGCGTCTGCGGGAAAATCATCTCTACGCGAAGCTTGAGAAGTGTCTCTTTGAGCAATCTTCATTGCCCTTCTTGGGTTACGTGGTGTCGGATTCTGGACTAGAGATGGATCCTGAGAAATTGTCGGCAATTCTCCAATGGCCTCGCCCGGTGGGTACCAAGGCAATTCAACGGTTCCTCGGCTTCGCCAATTATTATCGTCAATTTGTGCCACATTTTTCATCTCTCATCAAACCCCTTTCCAGCCTTACTCGCAGGGGTTCCGATCCCTCGCTCTGGCCACCAGAGGCTGAAGAGGCTTTTTCCAGTTTGAAACAGGCCTTTGCGACAGCACCTGTGCTCCACCGTCCCCAAGTTAACAAACCCTTCGTTTTGGAAGTAGATGCCTCATCCACAGGAGCTGGTGCTGTTCTCTCTCAAAGATCCTCGTCCGGGCGACTGGCTACCTGTGGGTTCTTCTCAAAGGCGTTCTCTCCCGCCGAATGTAATTACTCCATCGGGGACCGCGAGTTGTTAGCCATAAAATTGGCAATGGAGGAGTGGCGCTATCTTCTGGAGGGGTCGGTCCACCCATTTACCATCTTTACCGATCACAAAAATCTAGCGTACCTCCAGACAGCCCATAGACTGAACCCCCGGCAAGCCAGATGGTCTCTCTTTTTTGGACGGTTCGATTTCGAGATACGTTTTCGCCCCGGACCTAAAAACGTCAAGGCTGACGCATTGTCCCGGTCTCTGCAATCTCCAGATCTGGTGGAGGAACCGGCTCATATCATCGATCCGGCCAAGATCATTACAGTGGCTCCAGTGAATCTCATCACTCCTCCTCCAGGCAAGACCTACGTCTCTGAGGCAGATAGGAGAGAGGTGCTGCGCTGGGGTCATTCCTCTAAACTTTCGGGGCATGTGGGAATCAGGAAAACGCTGGATCTCATTACTCGTTTCTATTGGTGGCCTACACTTCGCCAGGATGTGATTGACTTCACGGCATCTTGCTCGTCCTGTGCCAAGGTCAAAGTTCCCAGACGGCCACCCACCGGTCTTCTGCTGCCGCTGCCCATCCCTTCGGTTCCATGGCAGCATATAGCCTTGGATTTCGTCACCGATTTGCCCAACTCATCCGGATGCACGACTATCCTGGTAGCAGTCGATCGCTTCTCTAAGATGGCCCATTTTATTCCTCTGCCAGCACTACCCTCGGCTCCTGAATTGGCGAAGATTTTTATCCAGCAGATCTTCCGCCTTCACGGTTTCCCGCAGCATATTGTTTCTGATCGTGGGGTACAATTCACTTCTCGGTTTTGGAGAGCCCTATGTCAACTTCTGGAGGTCAAATTAGACTTTTCTTCCGCATACCACCCTCAGTCCAACGGGCAAGTGGAACGCGTCAATCAGGTACTAGCGTCATATCTACGTCTATTCTCTAACGCCCACCAAGATAACTGGGTCCATCTCCTCCCCTGGGCAGAATTTTCTTACAATAATCATTCCAGCGAGTCCTCGGCCAAGTCTCCATTTTTTGTAGAGTTTGGGATGCATCCTGGGATCCCGTTACCGGTTGCCACTACCTCCGGGGTGCCGGCAGCAGATTCCTTGGCCATGGAATTCTCCAAGGTCTGGTCCGAGACTAAAGAAGCTCTCAAGAGATCCGGAGAGCGCATGAAGAGACATGCGGACAAGAGACGCTTGGACTCTCCTACTTATCTGCCGGGACAACAAGTTTGGCTCTCTGCCAAGTATATTAGGTTGAAGCTCCCCTCGTACAAGCTGGGACCTCGCTACATTGGGCCTTTTAAGATTCTCAAACGTATCAACAACGTGTCCTACCGGTTGGAGTTGCCTGCCTCGCTCCGAGTCTCCAACACCTTCCATGTCTCTCTCCTTAAGCCAGTTGTCCTGAATCGTTTCCACCCGCTTCCGAAACCCTCTCCCCCACCAGTCAGCGCTGATAATGTTTTTGAGGTAAGAGACATTTTGGCCTCTAAAAGGGTAAGGGGTAAAACGTTTTTTCTCATCGATTGGAAAGGTTTTGGTCCCGAGGAGAGATCTTGGGAGCCGAGGGAAAACGTCAATGCACCACTCATCCTTAAGAGGTTTTTTGCCAGACACAGTAGAGGGGGATGTAAGAGAGGGGGTACTGTCAGCACCGCTGCTCCCATCGCCTCCATACTTACCGCTGGTCCCGCAGCGCCGTCTGCTTCCGCTCCGGGTCCCTCTTGCCTGCCAGCTCCGGCACGCGCCTCCAATTCCCCCCCCTTCCGACGGGCGGCTTCCCGGCGCGTTCCTCCTCTGCCTTCTGCCGCGTGCACGTTGCCTCCGTGCACGCGCCGGGGGGTCAGACCGCGCGTCCCTTCAGCACGGACGTCTATCATCATGCCCTGACCCGGTTTCATCACCTGGCCAATCGGTGGCCACCCGCAGGTACTTCAGGCCGCCCTCCCTTAGGGGAGGCGCCTGACTGTCGAGTTTCCTCGCTTAGTCTAGGCCGTGCGCGCTGCTGCTCGCTGTCTGCTCCAGCCCGCGCCCTCCCTGCTCCTGTGCCTTGCCTGCCTGCTTCCCTGCTAACCCTTCCTGTGTCTTTCTTTTACAGTACGGTGTACTCCTGCCTCCACCCAGGTCCTGCTCTCTCTCCCTTGTCCGCCCGCTCCGCTGTCTCTGCTCCCGGACCCTGGTTATCCCGGAAATCTCGCCGGTCCTCCACCGCTTCCCTGCAGCTCATCCTCTTGAGCCGACCCCTGGTCCTGGCTGCCGTGACGTTTGAACTTCTTGAGCCTGCTCCCAAACGATCCCTGTATAGGGGTCGGTCCACCTGGTGCGCTCGCTCAGGGAGGGTTCGACGTCACGGTCCAGTGGGTCCACTCTTGCTCACATCTCCTGTAGCGTAACACAATCTCTGTACAGCCAAGCATTCCCCCAAGACACAATGTCCCACAAATCACACAGGACAAAATCTGTTACTTCCATCCCCTCAAAGACTATATCCATCAGCAGCGTGGTTGCCATTTTCTGCGCAAATGCTGAAGCCGCCAAAATTGCGAGCAAGCTTTGCTGTAGAAGAGATGGAACTTAAATTAGAGAAAGCACACCTAGAAGACCAAGAGAGAAAGTCATACATAGAGAGAGAAGGTTACGGCTAGAAAGAGATGAGCAAGAGAGAAGGTTACGCTTAGAAAGAGATGAGCAAAAGAGAAAGACGCAGTTAGAGAAGGCACACGTGGATGCCGCCTTAGAGAGCCTAGCAGCAAACAGAGAAGCTGTTGGAGCCCTAGCAGAAGTTGCACAAAACTCTGAGCTGCATAGCTGAAGCAGTACGTCAAGTCTGGAGTTTCCACTGCAAGATTCATCACAACACACATCTCAGTATGTTAATGAACTTCCTGATCCAAACTATAACCCTGAACCGGCATCGGAACAAGAACACGACATCTCCAGTGAAGTGACCAAGAGGCTCAATTCCAGGAAAACGTGGAGCAAAACAACTCTGCTAATGACTGCCTTGCCCCTCACCAGGTAACCAACGTGAATCACATTGCTGACACATTGCTCGTCAGACCAAAGCAATATGACAACAGCTGGCACCACCCAGATGATACTAACAGGTTACGAATGCACCTCACATCACTATTAGGGCGACCCATCACCAGTATACTCTGCTGACAACCGGTTCACAACAGAATTTGCTAAGTTCTTCACATGACTTGAACTGGTTCCCAAGGGAATCATGAAATTCACTGACCAAGCTGAAGGTTACAGAGCTTGCAAAGCTTCCTTACAAAATGTCACTAGAGACTTGGGGCTACAACACAGGGAAGAGATAGACCTCTTACTCAAATACCTGGGAGAAGAGTCAGTTAAACATGCAGTAAGGATCAGAGACATTAATATAAACCGCCCTGAGACTGGCCTCAAAGAGTTCTGGAAGAGGCTGGATGAGTGTTACAGCTCAGCAGATTTAATAGAAAAAGCCTTGTTTAAAAGAATCAATGACTTTCCTAAAATATCTAACAAAGGTCTCCAGAAACTTAGAGAACTAAGTGACCTGCTAAAGGAAGTTCAAATTGCCAAGTGCGAAGATGACCTATAAGGACTTACATTCCTTGACACAGCCAGAGTTGTGTTAACCCTATAGTCCAAAAGTTGCCCTACAATCTACAGGAGAGGTGGCTCACACATGGTTCCACGTACAAATACAAACACAGTGTTCCATTCCTTCCCTTCTCAGTTTTTGTAGACTTTGTACACCAACAAGCGAGAATTAGAAATGATCCCAGCTTTGACTTTGCAACGTCATATGCCACACCGTCACCAGCTGCAAATCCGCGCAGAACGTCTGTGGCAGTGCAAAAAACTTATGTTTCTTCTCCAGGTTCCAATTACAGGTCTGCTGGCTGCTCCCAATCAGAGACAAGGGTGCAGGACCCTGACAATCAGTGCCCGCTCCATCAGATGCCTCATCCTCTCCTGAAATGCAGAGCCTTCAGAGGAAAATCTATGCCATATCGCAGAAGCTTCCTGAAAGAGAATGGTATCTTTTACAAGTGCTGCTCATCCACAACTCATCTTGCCAATGATTGCAATGTCAGTGTAAAATGCACAGAATGTGGTACCACAGATCATAACACTGCTCTACACCCTTGACCAGCTTCATGGAGTACACAAAACATGCCAGCTGACAGCATGGTGGGGAGGAAAAGAACACTGATGCAGCTATGCCAGAGATCACTTCATGATGTACTGAAGTCTGTAAAGGGACAATAGACAGTAGGTCCTGTTCAAAAATATACCTCTTCAGAGTGTACCCAAAGGGCCATAGTGACAAAGCTGTAAGACTGTATGCTATCTTGGATGATCAAAGTAATCGATCCTTGGCTAGATCAACATTCTTTGACCTATTCAACATCAAAAGGCCAAGCACTCCCTACTCATTAAAGACTTGTGCAGGTACTGTGACAACAGCAGGCAGGAAAGCTACTGACTACAAAATCGAGTCCTTAGATGGACAATTCTGCCTACCACTACCTACGATCATCAAGTGCAACCAGATCCCAGACAACAAATCTGAAATACCTACGCCAGATGTGGCAATCCATCACGCTCACTTAAAACGCATAGCACACCTTATACCGGAACTTGACCATCAGGCCCAGATAATGCTGCTGTTGGGAAGAGATATCCTACAGGTTTATAAAGTGAGATGTCATATTAGTGAACTCCACAATGCTCCCTATGCCCAAAAGCTAGACCTAGGATGGGTCATAATAGGAAACGTACGTTTGGGACTAGTGATGAGCGAACGTGCTCACCACTACTCATCATTCGCCTGAGTATTAGTGTACTCGGATGACTAGGCGAGCAGCGAGCATTTCCGGCATTGCTCGGGGGAACTCGGGTCTCCACCCAGCAGTTTTGGCGGACTTTAGAGACCCAGTCATGCTGCAGGGATTGTCTGCCAGGCTACGAAACGCCGCAGCCATCTTTGTTGTGGTCGTGCAGTGATTGGCTGGCCGCACAGCATCATCAGGGGTATAAGAGACCAGACAACGCCATGCTCGTCGCAGTCACGTTCGGAATCAGAGAGAGTAGGGAGAGCTGCAGCCGATATAGGGTCAGAATTGGTGCTTTATTAGTATGGGGTCTACCATCCTTTATATTCACAACCAGATAAACCAACAGTCCTTCTAAGGACTAATTCCAGAGTATATAGGTTCCAGCTTTAGGCAGGCAGGGTAGTGTACGTTGCTGTATACACATCAGTGCAACGCTGTAGTCACTGTATGTGTGCATATAGAGCATTGCATACATCAAGCAGGTCCATTCCCTTCCTGTGTTCTGGTGCTGCTGATGCTACCTGTGGGCTATATTAGCCGTATATAGTTAGCCATGGGTGCAATTGGAATACAGGCTGCACATTTTTTGGTGTGGTATCTCTGTGGCAGCTCATATCTGTGCATGCTCAAACGTTGGTCAGTGTACGGCTGTTTCATTTTTTGGGCCTAGCTGTAACTAGTTTAAATACAGCAGTATTTATCCCACAAAATAAAAAAGCACCACACATTCTTTGTAGTGGTATCTCCGTGGCAGTTCATATCTGTGCGTGCTCAAACGTTGGCCAGTTTACGGCTGTTTCATTTTTTTGGGCCAGCTGTAACTTTTGTTTAAATACAGCAGTATTTAGCCCACAAAATAATAAAAAGCCACACATTCATTGTATTGGTATCTCGGTTCCAGCTCATATCTGTGCGTGTAGAAATTTCGGCCAGTTTATGGCTGTTTTTTTGCCTTTTTTTCCTGGCTGTCATTTTGTTTAAAATACAGCTAACTTAGTCCAAAAAAAATACAGGCCACACATTGTTTGGTGTGGTCTGTCGTGCCAGCTCATATCTGTGTGTTCAGCAATTTAGGCCAGTTTATGGCTTATTTTTCAGTTTTTCCTGGCTCTCATTTTTGTCAAAATACAGTATTATATAGGCAAAAGAAAAACATACAGGCCACACATTGTTTGGTGTGCTCTGTCCGTGATATCTCCTATCTGTGTGTGCTCAAAGTTTGGCCAGTTTACGGCTCATTTCTTTTTGGCCTGGCTGTCACTGTTGTTATATCCCACAGTCTTTTGTATCCAAAAAATAAAACAAAATTAAGGAATACAGTCTGTTATCTCAGGCTGAGACCTGGTGTATCTGTTGGAAAAATCTTCGCTTTGCAGGCCTACTTACCACATTTAGTTTTTCTCCAAAGACATCCATTTGTAAGCAGCTTTTCACATATTTCATTAGTCCATTTAAAATGGACAAGGCAAGGGACAGGAAAGTGGACATGATGGTGCATGCAGAGGACGAGGCCGTGGTCAAGCTGACCGTGGGCAACAGCAAAGACCCACATCTTCGCCCTCTAAATTCCTGTCCTAGTTTCTAGGGGAACCGCACCACACCACTATTGAAGCCAGAGCAGTGTGAAACGGTTTTCGGTTGGATAGCGGATAATGCTTCCAGTCACTTAGCCACCACCATCCGCACCACCATGTCTTCAACAAGGTCAAGTCTGAGTAGCCGTGAGTGTGGACCAGATATTACTAACCCTGATCCCCCTTCCTCCCACCATGCCGAGTGCCCGGAGTCAACAGATCCCACAATCGGACACTCCGAAGAGCTGTTCAGTTTCCCATTTGCAGATTCTGGCCTCTCACCCGCTCCACTTGAAGGGGGGCAAGATGATATTCCATGTAGCGATGGCCAAATCTTTGAGCAGCCACGGTCACAAGAAGTGGACGATGATGAGACCCAATTGCTGGAAAGTCAGGAGGAGGAGCTGAGTGTGGATGTTGAAGATGAAGTGGTGGATGACATAGATACTGACCCAACCAGACAGGAGGACATGCAGAGCGAGGACAGCAGCACACATGGGGAAGGAAGCATATCAGCACAACAGGCAGGAAGAAGCAGTGTGGTGGCCGCAGACAGAAGGCGTGCATCCGTTCCCGTAACACCAACAGGCCGAAAGTTGCCATTCCAACTGTTAGATCTTCCCGAGTCTAGTTATTTTTTAAGGACTCTGACGATAATCCCAAACAGGCCATTTGCAGCATTTGCCATGCCCGCATCAGCAGGGGTAGTAAAACTACCAGCCTGACCACCACTAGCGTGATTAGGCACATGGCAGCCAAGCACCTGATTTTGTAGGCAGAACCCCAGGCTCCAGGAATACTGTCTGCAGGTGACAACACTTCAACTGTTTTGCATACATGCCAATCCCTAGTTCCACGTGTCTCTAAAGATATCTTGTTGTTGCCCACAGTCAACCAGCACCATCATCAAGCCAGTCCAAGTCCTTGTCCCAGCCCAGCCTTCAGTTGTCTATACCCCAGTCATTGGAATGCAAGCGGAAATACCCAGCCAATGCCCCCCATGCCACAGTACTTCATTCGCACATTTCTCGTCTGCTTGGGCTCAAAATGTTGCCTTTTAGGCTCATTGAGACAGAACCTTTCCGCAACTTGATGGCGGCAGCCGTCTCAAGGTACTCGGTCCCCAGTTGCCACTATTTCTCCCGTTGTGTCATACCGGCATTACACCAGCATGTGTCCCACAACATTACCCGTGCCCTCAACAATGCTGTTACTGGTAAAGTCCACCTAACCACGGACACGTGGACAAGTGCCGGTGGGCAGGGATGGTACATCTCACTTAACTCACACTAGGTTAATATAGTGGAAGCTGGCACTCTGTCGGACCTTGGGATGGAACACATCCTCCCCACTCCAAGGATTGCAGGCCCTACGCCAGTCATGGTTGCCCCCACAGTCTACTGCTCCTGCACCTCCTCCTCCATGTCTGAAATGAACACATCAGTCAGAAGCTGGAAGCACTGCAGCACTGCCTCAGCCAAGCGGCAACAGGCTCTGCTGAAGCTAATCTGCATAGGTGACAAACCGCACAATGCAGAAGAGTTGTGGACAGCACTGAAGGAGCAGTCAGATGTTTGGCAGACACCGCTGAACCTACAGCCAGGCATGGTCGTGTGTGACAATGGCCGGAACCTGGTGGCGGCTCTGAGGCAAGGTCAGCTCACACATGTTCCGTGCCTGGCCCATGTGCTTAACCTCATGGTTCAACGTTTTCTCAAAAGCTACCTGGAGCTGCCGGATCTGATGTTGAAAGTGCGTTGTATGTCTGCCCATTTTCGAAAGTCAGCGACCGCTTCGGCTGCCCCTGCTGTGCTTCAGCAGCGTTTGCAGCTTCCGGCTCACCGACTGGTGTGTGATGTCCCCACGCATTGGAACTCTACACTGCATATGTTGCAAAGGATTTGTGAGCAGAAGAGGGCATTTGTTGAGCACCAGCTTCAACAAGGCCGTCGATATTCAGGTCAGACTCCACATATAAGACCTCAGGAGTGAACATGGATGTCAGACATATGTACCATCCTCCAGAACTTTGAGGACTGCACCAAGATGGTGAGCGGCGATGATGCCATAATTAGCGTCACCTTCCCACTTCTCAGCATTCTGAAAATCTCTCTGCTCACAATAAAAGGATGCATTGGAGGAAGAGCACGAGGACATTGAGCCAGGAAACATACCGGTTGATTACACTCAGCCCAGCCTCATGTCATCGCCATGTGGATTGATAGACAATGAAGAGGAGGAAGAACAGGAGCTACTTTCATGTGCTGTAGACGATACTACCAGCACAGCTTTCATACCGTCTGTTCACCAGGGATGGCCTGAGGACAGGGAAGAGGAGTATGAGGATGAGAAGGAGGAAGACACCATGGTCAGTCGTCCTGTTGGTGAGGACATGGAAGGCATGCCTGTTAGTAGTCTGGCACGCATGGCTGACTTTATGTTGCGCTGCGTTTCCCATGACCCTCACATTATAAAAATTTTCGGTGACACTCATTACTGGTTGGTGACACTTTTAGACCCACGCAACAAGGAAAAATTTCAATCTTTTATTCCAGAGTCAGACAGGGGTCTAAAAATGGTGCATTACCATAGGGCCCTTGTATCGGAATTAGTGAAAAAATTCCCATGTGAGAACGCTGGCAGCAAAGTTTGTTGTACAGCCAAGGAGTCCAAGTGAGAGAGACTGAAGTACAATCCAGGTCAGGCAGGGGAACAACGGCTAAGTCCTGGGAAACTTTTCTCTGACCCTCCCATCGTGCCGCCACAGAGGCAAGGGGTGCTGTCATAAGAAGTTCAATGTTTGGGAAGAAGGTGAGGGAGTACCTTGCAGATCATACAAACGTCCTCTGGGATTCCTCTGTGCCTTATAATTATTGGGTATCCAAGCTGGACACGTGGCATGAACTGGCTCTCTATGCCTTGGAGGTGCTGGTCTGCGTTGCTGCTAGCGATCTGTCAGAGCGGGTTTTTAGTGCCGCTGGGGAATTATAACAGATAAGCGCATCTGCCTGTCAACTGACAATGCTGACAGGCTGACCCTTATCAAAATGAACAAGGGCTGGATTGGGCAAGACTGTACACCGAAATATAACCTTAAATGCATTCTTTTTTGGGTGGGGTGTATTCTCAGGCACTTCTTCACAACCATACATGGGTATCCACTTCCTGAGTTGGTCTGTTTGCTGTTAGCCTCCTCCTTATCCTCATCATCCACAACCAGTAGAACACCAGGGGGAAGGGATTGTGTGATGCAAAAGTAACTAAATTTTTGGCAAGGGTATTCTATAATATTCCTATTTATATCACTGTCTCTGAGCTGTTGCTAGGGACAAACATATCTCGTCGAACACATTGTGGTTTCATATCTATGAACCTGTGTTCGTCCCTCCCTTTTGTTATTTTCTTTCATACGTGGCTTCACATTTGTAATTTAGTTGTTTAATTTCAGTATGGTTTCTCATTATGTCTCCTCATTGTCCACGGCTACATGACCAGGGTTAACGTGTTCTGTGCTGCTACAGGCAGTCCAATTTTTGGCAAGGGTGTCCATGATGCCCATAGTCTATTTCTTAAAAAAGGTAACCCCCATTGGGGAATTGTTTGTCAGCTCATGTACTGCATTACAAGTTTCAGAGACCCAACCCCCTACATTGGGCCTACTGCTTAACTCGGTTTCCTGCAATGTCTCTTCCTTATCTCCAACTATATGACCTAGATGAACGTATTCTGCACTGTTATAGGCTGGTGAATTTTGGAAAAGGGGAGGCTGTGATGGTAATAGTATGTTTTGAAAAAAGGTACCCCCCCTTGGGGAATTGTTTGTCAGCTCATTCACTGCATTACAAGTCTCAGAGACCCACACCCCTACATTGGGCCTACTTCTTAACTCTGTTTCCTGCAATGTCTCTTCCTTACCTGCCACTAGATGACCAGGGTGAACGTGTTTGGTACTATTATAGGCCAGTGAATTTTGGGCAAGGGGGCTGTGATGTCAATAATTTATTTATTAACAAAAGGTAACCTCCCTTGGAGAAATGCTTGTCAGCCTATACACTCCATTACAAGTCTCAGAGACCCACACCACTACATTGGGCCTACATCTTAACTCGGTTTCCTGCAATGTCTCTTCCTTATCTCCGACTACATGACCTAGATAAACATGGTCTGTACTGTTATAGGCCGGAGAATTTTGGGTAAGGGGGGCTGTGATGTCAATAGTTTATTTATTAAAAAAAGGTACCCCCATTGGTGAAATGCTTGTCAGCCTTTGCACTCCATTACAAGTATCAGAGACCCACATCCCTACATTGGGCCTTCTTCTTAACTTGGTTTCCTGCAATGTCTATTCCTTATCTCCGACTACATGAGCTAGATGAACGTGTTCTGTACTGTTATAGGCCGAAGAATTTTGGGCAAGGGTGGCTGTGATGTCAATAGTTTATTTATTAAAAACGGTACCCCCCATTGGTGAAATGCTTGTCAGCCTTAGCACTCCATTACAAGTCTCAGAGACCCACACCCCTAGATTGGGCCTTCTTCTTAACTCAGTTTCCTGCAATGTCTATTCCTTACCTGCCATTAGATGACCAGGTTGAACGTATTCTGTACTATTATAGGAAGGGGGAATTTTGGGAAAGGGGGGCTGTGATGGCAATAGTATATTTTGAAAAAAGGTACCCCCCTTGGGGAATTGTTTGTCAGCTCATGCACTGCATTACAAGTCTCAGAGACCCACACATTGGGCCTAATTCTTAACTCGATTTGCTGCAATGTCTCTTCCTTATCTCCAACTATATGACCTAGATGAACGTGTTCTGAACTGTCATAGGCCGTTGAATTTTGGGCAAGGGGGGCTGTGATGGCAATAGTTTATTTATTAAAAAAGGTACCCCTCATTGGTGAAAACACATCCTTGTTGGCAAATACTTCATAACATTTGTGTACCTTAAAGAGCTCACTTGAAAAGCTCCTTTTTGTGTTGCCTGGTTGTTCACATTGGACACAATACGCTTAATATAAACTTGATAAAGCAATGCTGATAGTTTGCCTCAGTAGCACATTAAAAATATTTTTTTGTCCACTATATTTGTTTCTCTCCTTGAGAGCCGTAACTTTGGCTGCATCAAATGGTAAGAGTTCAATACAAAAAAGTGATGGCTGAATGCTTGTAGATGCAGAGGACTTAATCAATTTTTGAAGCGATAACTTCTATGAGTGAGACTGCATGTTCCTTCTTTACTGGATTATAAACAGGAAGATAAAAAAATGATATCATTATCTCTAAATTACTTTGTTGAAAGGCTCTGTGATCATCTATGGTGTCTCCAATATTTACTCCACAGCTGAAATGAACAGTAAGGCTGGAGTCACACTAACCGACGCAAAATACGGTCCGTAGTTTACATGCGTAATACGGATAAATGACCCCTAAATAGTGCTCCATATGTCATCCGTAAGCAAGGTGTGGTCGCAGATTTTGCGCATGTCAGCATCCATATGTAATCCGCATGGCGAGATTTTCTCGCAGGCTTGCAAA
Source organism: Dendrobates tinctorius (assembly GCF_039654945.1). Classification (NCBI taxonomy): domain Eukaryota; kingdom Metazoa; phylum Chordata; class Amphibia; order Anura; family Dendrobatidae; genus Dendrobates; species Dendrobates tinctorius. The sequence goes on from NW_027361679.1 coordinate 60,040,010, forward strand.
ATGGACATTTAATGGTTTTGAGGCCTGCTATTTAAATCATTAGCCTGCACCCTATTTATTGGCTCAGGAACAGGTGGCTGCCTCCATTCTGTCCATTTGTGACCTTGCCTTGACTAGGTGTGTTGGTGTTGTATGTGCAACATGGCAGACATTCTGAGTTTCAACACAACTGAGCAGGTTCTCTTCAACTGGCTTTTGTCACGCTGCTTTGGTCAACCATACCCAGTGATAGTGGATCCGCGGAGGAGACGCATGTGGGTCCATCCACTTTTGAGGCAAGGACTCACAATATGTCATTTTCACCACCTCTATTCTTCTCTGCGGGAGCATCTGGAAAAATTCTACCAATACTGTCACATGAGCCTTGCAACATTTGATCTACTCTTGGAGACAGTGCGCCCTGGGATAACCTTTCAGGACTCAAGGATGCGCAAAGCTATATCTGCAGAGGAGCGACTTCTACTCACATTATAGTATGTACAACACAACCACATTCTCTATGTTCATGATGTGTTGCCCAAAGTATGTATTTTTTGCTTCTTGGACTAAGTTTAATGCCCTCATCTTATTCCAGATATGTTTACGCTTACAGACCAGAATGTTATGTGTAATATGTACTGAATATCACTTAGTCATTGTGCGACCAAATATATGTGTGTGTTAGTAGATCTGAATTATTAACAAGTTTGGTATGTATGTACCTGGTTTGTTGTTAATTTGTGCATTCTAAAATGTTACATTTCTGTTGTTCTTCAGCTTCCTGCCTACTGGCCTGTCTTATGCCGCTCTCCACCATGAGTTTCTCATTGGAAGATCTACCATTTCTGGCATAGTCAGGTCGACATGTAGTGAAATATGGTCAAGACTAAATCAACTCGTCATGCCCGAGCCCAGGATGGAAGACTGGTTGAGGATATCAAGGGACTTTGAGGAGGAATGCCAGTTTCCTAATTTTGCCCTTGATGGCAAACATTTCCGGGTGCGTAAGCCGCCGAACTCTGGCTCCCAATTCTTCAATTATAAACAATACTTTTCTGTTGTATTGTTGGCTCTGGCCGACCCTCAATACAAGTTTATAATTGTTGACATTGGGGCCTATGGAAGGACGGGAGACTCTAGAGTCTTCAATACTTCCATTATGGGTCGGCGACTACGCACCAACCAGTTGGATCTACCACCACCACGCCAGCTACCAGGCTCCACTCAAGAATCAGTCCCTTATGTCCCTGTGGCAGATGAGACGTTTCAGTTAACGTGCAATGTCATGAGGCCATAACCCCGGCGCAACCTTGACCACCGGGGCATAATTTTTAACTTGCGCCTATCACGTGCTCGGCGACTGGTGGAGTGTTCCTTTGGCACTGTTTGTGCCAAATGGCGGGTACTCCAGTCTGCCATTCAGCTGAGTGAACAAAATGTTAATGAAGTTGTTAAAGCCTGTGTGGTTCTTCATAACTTCACCAGGATACATGATTGTTCCTCCTCTGCTGGTGTTGTGCGTAGATCGGACAATGTGCGTAGGGCGAGACCACCTATCAACCCTCAACGTAGACCGCTCTCTGGGCTCAAAGTGTGTGATATTTTCACAAATTACTTTGTCACCTGAGGGGGAAACTTCTTGGCAAGAGCATGCTGTGTCTATGTTATAATTTTTTGTTTTATGTCTGTGTAAATATCTATGTTTAAACCCCTTATGATTCTATGACTGTTTAATTGCATTGGTAAGCGTATGTTAGTATGCTGACACCGTTTTTTTGAATTGAGACAGAGATGTAAAATGTAGTAGACAAATGTTTACTTTTGCCTTTTTTTAAGCAAAACACATTATTGCCATATGAGAAATATGGCAATGGGCCAAATTGGCCTTTGTGCAGATGTGAAAATTGGGTACAATTAACATTTTCGGACATATAAAGCAAACAAAATACCATTAATATACAAAATGGCAATATTATAAATTTTGGTAGGTCGGGGGAGGAGAAGGCGGAAGACCAGCCTGTGTTTGCTGCTGGCTACTTTCCCCAACTTGGCCATCGCCTTGTGTGGGGGCATACTGTTGCCCATGATGTGGGTAGTGTACTGCCTCCTGGGATTGTGGTTGGTACTGACCAGAGTGATACTGGAGAGGGGCCTCTTGTTGGGTCTGGTAGGCCCGTGTCTCATACCCACCAGTATAGCCATGTTGTCCCCAACCAGGTTAGGACCAGCCTCCAACACTGGGTGGGAACAAGTGGCCATATTGGTGAGGTTGGCTAGAGCCAGACATATGTGGCTGCTGTTGGAAAGGTTGGGTAGGGGGAGGAAGGGGGTGAGGTGTAGGCCCACGTATTTGAGGATCCTCAGAGCCTGCTTGAGCAAGCGTGTGTGGGGTGACTAAGGCGCATTAGATTTCTGGGTGAAAGCTGCCACCTCTCCAGATATTCAAATAACTCATATGGGGTATTGGGGTGTGTGCTTGCATCAAGCAGTATCTGAAAACATCCTCGAATACGGAGCCTCACCTCATGGGAAAGGGCACGAAGATAAAGGGCCAGGCTGCGTGAGTATGCGTCCTCGCTATCATCATTATTGACTCTAGCCAGATAGTTCAGTACCCCTGTGTCCACATTGGTACGGGTATCTTGGGCAGGGATATGGCGCCTTCTTCCTCGCCGGGATGGTCCAGCAGGCTGTGGGGAGCCCCAGATCTGGCCAGTTGGGCTGCTGCTCATGTTGCCCTGCTCCTCCTGTATGGCTGATGGTGCAGCAGCAGACGGTCCTGCTTGTGGATGTGGTCCTGGTGGTGGGGTTTGTGGCGCAGGCACTGGGTTTTCCTGAGAGGAATCTTCACCCATGCTTCTTGGAGGGGGAGAAGATGGGCCAGCCACCTCATCCCCTACAGACCCTGGATCTATGATGGCCTCGGTATCTGAGCCAGTTCCTCTCTCCGTAAGGTTGGACTGAGTTCTGTTATGAAATAGAACAGAGCCAAAAATAAATCAATTTTTTTGGCCCTGTAAAGTATCTGTGTAATGTGGTGTGAGGTATCTACTTACGGTCTCAGATCCAGAATAGGAGCGAGGAAGGAGAGGCGGTCATAATACATATATATTTCCTCTTTATATGGCCTGCATCAGCACTCCTGGACCACTGCTGACGTTCCCGCCTGTATTGGTCGCGGATGCTGCGCCAGCATCTCATCACATCTTCCACTGCAATGTGACAGGAAATATTCTCAATTTCAAATATTTGATAGGTCAAATTTGCTACCAGTAGCCTAGGCATGTGGCATTCTGGGGTGTGCTTTCTACCCAGGGTGGCATATATAATTGGGGCATCCAGGCCAGATACACAGGGGGCACAATAGTTCATGTATCAAGTAACTACACTTAATAACTTGGTTGGCTAGGAGGATGAGGAGCTTGTGGCCTGGGCCAAATGATGGCAGTGTAAAACCATGGGTCACATCAAAATCTACCCACCTCATGAGGCAAAAAGTACAAGCACAGGAAGGGGGGCTGATTCTAAATGCATTTTTTGATGTGAGGCAATTTTAAACAGTTTTTGAGTTGTACTTACTCAGTTGCTGCTGCTCCTCACGTGGCCGATCAGCAAAATCGTGGAACATCTGGTGACATATGCGCCTCCATGACACCTCCTTTCTTGCCTGGTTGGCATAATGGGCATCACGTTGGTCCCAGATTTCTGGCCGCTCCTTCACTAATACAATCAGCATCTCGACATTGAGAAAATATGGCGCCATGATGCTGCAGGACTCCATGGAGGCATACTTCCTGGATGTCTGGTGCGCTTTTTTAGCTTATTTGCATGTCCAAGCTTCCTGATGATGGATTAGCCCATTTCCTGTCACCTGCCAAAAGACCTGGGTATTTCTCACAAGTCACACGTGTGGTCCGTGTGTAAAGCGTTTTTTTTGCGCACCCATAGACTTGCATTGGCATGCTGCGATTGGCACAGACCATAGAATACGGACGAGAATTATACGGCTGTTGGGATCTGCCCCATAGAGAATCATTTGTCCGTGTGTAATGCGTGCTTTTAACGCCTCTCACTCGTCCGTATTCCTCTCTAGTGTGACCCCGGCCTTATGTTTTCGAACATCTTCACTTTATTGCACTTCTCTCTTGTATTTCAGGAATACATAGCAGCAGCTGTTTTTTTAATTAATTGCCTGTAATCCTGGGAAAATTGATTGTAATGATTCTCCCGAGTAATCAATGGGATAAGCTTCTGTTTTTCTTGAAAGGCTGAATAAACATATGATTGCTGTTGATCGTTATATTCTCCTGAAATTAATTCTTCATAGAGGGTCCCATCATACCATAAAAAATTACAAAAATGTTTGTCGTCCGACAATATATTGCATCCTGCTCTCAACATATTGTCGGGGGTTTCCATAACCATTTGCAATTACAGGAAGGCTTTCACAGCTTGAGGTTTCAGGGTACACTATAAAAATGTTATTAGACTTTCTTAAACTAACTATCTCCTGTCCACAATCACATTATTCAGACTGCATTGTTGTTTTTTCTCAAGAGCTTTAATGAAAGCATCCATAATTATACAAATAAAGGGTTTGACAGCTTGAGGTTTCATGGTAATTTTTTTTTTTTAACTAGCGGTCTCCTGTCTCACGTCATTCAGACTGCATTGTTGGTTATTCTCAAAAGCTTTACTGAAAACGGACATCAATTTGTGTCACATTATTAAACTTTTTAGTCTTGCAAGGATTTTAAGTAATGTGTTTCAATCGCTTTTGGAGTAATTGGTGAGATTTTTATCAGCCACAACTCTGAAGTGTTAGCAAGTTTTGTTGGAAGAAATGCTGATTCTTTCCTTTTTTTTCTTTGCAGTCAGTTCTCCTTAAAAAATGGATTTGGTAGAGGAAAAATGCACTTTTCTGACATTTGAAAAAATTCTTTGGGAACCATGCCTTGTTTAACGTCCACCATCTTGCAATGTACGATCTTTGCCCACAGTTTCACAGTTAACTGAATGCTTTTCTTTGCCATCAGAGGATTTCAGGGAAGGAACATTATTTTCTTTATCTGATATAATAACAGTTGAAAAAAATATAATAATTTTCAAGGGTTTCTGTGGAGAAAACGCACACTTTGCATGGAGGTGTAAGTAATTTTTTTTGCGTGGAAATGCCTTTTACTTTAATATGTTGGAAATCTTGCACTGAAGCCCCATTATTCACCACTTGGGTAGATTACCCTTAGACCATTTATGTCTATCATTGTCAACTTCTGGATGTACAAAATGAATATTGGGAAGTGGATTTTCCTGGGCCCATCGGGTATTTGGGTTCAAAGGTGTAATGGGGTGCATATGACTATGCATCAGGGCAGTCATTGCTGTCACTGTGTAAACAAAAGAGTACAGGAGTACAAAATGAATATTGTGGGGGCGTGGCCTGGATGCCTAGGATGCCAGTTGCATGAGCCAAATGCTCCTTCCCTGAGACCCTGCAAAGCGACAATTTCAGCACCTTTCCTGCATATTAATCAACCCACCCGGCTGCCCGAATCCTCACTGATCACTGGCAAGATGACAAGGGGTAAGAGAAATCTCAAAAACCAAAGCAAATTGGAGATTTTCTTCAACAGGGATACCAGGCAAGATGGCCCCTCAGTAAGCTGAGTCTTCTGCTCCTCGGGAGAGTCCCCCTCTCCACTGCCCCTGAGCCCAGCAAAGACCACCGCTGCGGTGCAGGATGAGGCAACACCCACCTCACCTTATCTCCGCGGTCCGGGTCCATCACCAGGATCTAGATTTGTCGCACTTGCGGAGGGACACGAGGGAAATGTAGTTCCAGCAGGCCGGCGGATGGATATGCAGCAATGCACACATCCCCTGCACTCCCAGAATAACAAGAGAGATGTTGCAGAGAAAGGGGATTCTGGAGGGGACAATTGTAAATCTCTTGCAGTATTACAGCAACTTCCTACAACAGATCTCCCTGCTTCAGGAACTTTAATTAAAGATATGCTGATGGCTTTTAGCACCACAATGCTAAGGGACTTTTCTTTAATGTTAAAACCTGTTACATCTGACATTCAGGAGGTGGAGGAGAGAGTGTCCCATGTGGAGGACAAAATGGGAGAATTTGCATCTTCCCATAACAACCTTATTGACTCTCACAATGACATGGCAGAAGACATAGAAGCCATATATAATAAACTTGTGGACTTGGAGGATCATAACCACAGGAACAACCTGAAATTAAGGGGTGTACCAGAAACCACCACACCCTCTGAGTTGAGGGGTTATGTGCAAGATTTAATCCAAACGGTTGTCCCTTCCTGTTCACCATATGAACTAATTATTGATCGAGTGCACAGAGTATCTCGCCCAAGCCACTTGCCAGACACTGTTCCGAGGGATATTGTTGCACGCATTAATTGCTATCATATTAAAGAGGAACTTCTGTCTTATTCTACCTTCACCTTTCCACCAAATCAAAATTTATGCTGATCTCTAGGCAGAGACACTGCGCTTCCGCAGACTAATGAATCCCATCACTACAGCCCTCAGAGAATCTCAGGTGGCGTACAGGTGGGGGTACCCCAAGAAATTGCTCATCAACCCATTTATGTCCTGTGACGTACTATCCCGTCCATGTGCCCTGGGACTTAATTCCCAGGGACGGGATAGTACGTCACTGCGATCACCGGCGCCCACGTGGTGAGCGCCACTGATCGCGGCCGAGTGTCAGCTGATTATCACAGCTGACACCCGGCACAATGTGTCAGGGGCAGTTACGGACCGCCCCCGACACGTTAACCCCTTGCACACCACGATCAAACACGATTGCGGTGTTCCGTGGGTTAAAGGGAAGCATCGGCAGGGAGGGGGCTCCCTCCATGCTTCCCTGAGCCCCCCACAGCAGCGCAATGTGCAGTGCTGCTGCAGGGGGCTCCTTCCCTGCAGGTTCCCGGATCCAAGATGGCGACGGGGACCTTCAGGAGCCTTCAGGGAGCTGGCTTCCTCAGTGCCTGCAAAGCGCAGGCATGAGGAAGTCTGCGTCTATGCTTGTGACAGATCGCCCTATAAAACTCTCCCATTAGTTAACCCCTTTAGCGAACCCCTTAAAAAATAAAAATAAAAAACACAGGAAAAGATAATGCTTTATTATCATACCGCCGAGCAAAAAGTGCAATAACGCATGATCAAAAAGATGCATATGATTATCCATGGTACCGCTGAAAACATCATCTTGTCCCACAAAAAACGAGCTGCCACACAGCATCAGAGAAAAAATAAAAAAGTTATAGCTCGCAAAATAAAGCGATGCAAAAATAATTATTTTTTATATAAAATTGTTTTTATTGCATAAAACCGCCAAAAACATAAAAAAAGACATAAATGAGGTATCGCTGTAACCGTACTGACCCAAAGAATAAAACCGCTTTATCAATTTTACCGCACGCGGAACGGTGTAAACGCACCACCCAAAAGAAATTCATGAAACGCTGGTTTTTGTTCATTCTGCTTCCCAAAAATCTGAATAAAAAGCGATCAAAAAATGTCACATACCCGAACATGATACCAATAAAAACATCAACTCGTCCCTCAAAAAATAAGACCTCACATGACTCAGTGGGTCAAAATATGGAAAAATTATAGCTCTGAATATGTGGTGATGCAAAAACTATTTTTACAATAAAAAGTGTCTTTTAGCGTGTGACAGCTGCCAAATATAAAAACTGCCATAAATGGTTAAAAAACCCCAGGTATCACCCCCTTAGTTAGGGAAAAATAATAAAATTGAAAAAATGTATTTATTTCCATTTTCCCATTAGGGTTAGGGCTAGGGTTAGGGCTAGTGCTAGGGTTAGGGCTGAGATTAGGGTTAGGGGAGTGTTGGGCTTCGGGTTGGAGTTAGAATTGGGTGGTTTCCACTGTTTGGGCACATGCGGTGACCTCCAAACGCAACATCGCAACATGGCGTCTGATCTCAATTCCAGCCAATTCTGCGTTGAAAAAGTCAATTGGTGCTCCTTCCCTTCCAAGCTCTGCCATGTGCCCAAACAGTGTTTTACCCCCACATATGGGGTATCAGCCTACTCAGGACAAATTGCAAAACAACTTTTGGGGTCCTATTTCTCCTGTTGCCCTTAGGAAAATAAAAAACTGGGGGCAAAAATATCATTTTTGTGGAAAAAAATATGATTTTTTTATTTTCACGCCTGGGCGTTATAAACTTCTGTGAAGCACTTGGGGTTTCAAAGTGCTCACCACACATCTAGATAAGTTATGAGGGGGGCTGTAGTTTCCAAAATGGGGTCACTTGTGGGGAGTTTCAATAGTTTAGGCACATCAGAGGCTCTCCAAACACACATGACACCCGCAGACCATTCCATCAAAATCTGCATTCCAAACGTCACTACTTCACTTCTGAGCCTCGACGTGTGCCCATACAGTAGTTTTCTCCCACATATGGGGTATCAGTGTACTCAGGACAAATTGGACAACAACTTTTTGGGTCCATTTTCTCCTGGTACCCTTGGGAAAATAAAAAAATTGGGGACTAAATGATCATGTTTGTCAAAAAAATACGATTTCTTTATTTTCACGCCCGGGCGTTATAAACTTCTGTGAAGCACTGGGGGGTTCAAAGTGCTCACCACACATCTAGATAAGTTCCTTTGGGGGTCTAGTTTCCAAAATGGTGTCATTTGTGGGGGGTTTCCACTGTTTTGGTATATCAGGGGCTTTCCAAACGCGACATGGTGTCCAATCTCAATTCCAGCCAAAAAAGTCAAATGGCGCTGTTTCCCTTCCGAGCTCTGCCATGCGCCGAAATAGTCGTTTACACCCACATATGGGGTATCAGCGTACTCAAGACAAATTGCACAATAATTTTTAGGGTACTGTTACCCTTGGGAAAATAAAAATTGGGGGTGAAAAGATCATTTTTGTGGAAAAAATATGATTTTTTAATTGTACCGCTGTACGTTATAAACTTCTGTGAAGCCCTTGTGGGTTCAAAGTTCTCACCACATATCTAGATAAGTTCCTTGGGAGGTCTAGTTTCCAAAATAGGGTCACTTGTGGGGGGTTTCCACTGTTTAGGTACATCAGGGGCTCCCCAAACGTGACATGGCGTCCGATCTGAATTCCAGCCAATTTTGCATTGAAAAAGTCAAACGGCGCTCCTTCCCTTCTGAGCTCTGTCATGCAGCGAAACAGTGGTTCCCCCCACATATCAGGTATCAGCGTACTCAGGACAAATTGCACAATAACTTTTCCAGTACAATTTCTCCTTTAACCCTTGGTAAAATAAAAAAATTTGAACCTGAAGTTTTTTTTTGTGAAAAAGTTAAATGATCATTTTTTTTAAAAAATTAAAAAAATTCCTGTGAAGCACCTAAAGGGTTAATAAACTTCTTGAATGTGGTTTTGAGCACCTTAAGGGGTGCAGTTTTTAGAATGGTGTCACTTTTGGGTATTTTCTATCATATAGACCCCTCAAAGTGGCTTCATATGTGATGTGGTCCGTAAAAATAAAATGGTGTTGCAAAAATGAGAAATCGCTGGTCAACTTTAAACCCTTATAACTTCCTAACAAAAAAAAATTTTGGCTCCAAAATTGTGCTGATGTAAAGTAAACATGTGGGAAAAGTTACTTATTAAGTTTTTCGTGTGCCGTATCTCTGTGATTTAAGGGCATAAAAATTCAAAATTGGAAAATTGCGAAATTTTCGCCAAATTTCCGTTTTTTTCACAAATAAACGCAAATTATATGAATGAAATTTTACCACTAACATGAAGTACAATATGTCACGTGAAAACAATGTCAGAATCACTGGGATCCATGGAAGCATTTCAGAGTTATTACCTCATAAAGGGACAGTGGTCAGAATTGTAAAAATTGGCCCGGTCATGAACGTGCAAACCACCCTTGTGGGGTTAAGGGGTTAACAACAAAGGATTGTGGCATACTCTCTCTTCATATGAAAGTGGAAGAGATGTGCTTCGTACCTGGGATATACAAGTGCAGGAACAACCTCAGAAACAAAGAGCCGCATGTAAGGGCAGAGGAGACATGGCAGAAAGTCCTCCCAAAAAGAAACAGGCGCTGAAGTTATAATCATTATCTATATTTTACTATCTTTTAACAAGGGTGACATCCTGACTGGTGCGGACAGTGATATACCCCCCGCGGATTTCCTACTCCCGCATTTTGTGGACCGAAGTGCAGTCCTCGGTCTGTTTCATGACTTTACTTCTGATTTTATTAGTTTGCATTGTGTTTGGTTTTTGTTTTTTTCTATCCTTTCTATCAGTATACCACCCTACCCGCGCCCTCCGTTCTGCTGATGACCTGAGATTAGCATCCTCAATAGTCAGAACCTCCCACTCCCGTCTCCAAGACTTTACACGTGCCGCGCCAATTCTTTGGAATGCACTTCCCAGGTCAATACGATTAGTCCCCAATCCCCACAATTTTAAGCGTGTCCTGAAAACGCATTTATTCAGACTGGCCTACCACCCCAACACATTAACCTAATCTATCCCTGTGTGGCAGAGCCAAAAGTTTTACCATAACCAGGTTCCCCGCATCATGTTCCCACATGCTTTATGCCTCCATTAGCCCTCTGTATGGACCAGTCATAATGTTAAGTGTGTAACAGTACAGACACAATCAGGGTAACTGTTACCACCCACCTTTCGTGTCTCCCTCTTTCCTCATAGACTGTAAGCTTGCGAGCAGGGCCCTCTTTCCTCTTGGTAATTGTTATAATCTACTGTATGTGATTATTGTTATGCTGTAATGTCTATTGTCTGTACAAATCCCCTCTGAAATGTAAAGTGCTGCGGAATATGTCGGCGCTATAAAAATAAAATTTATTATTATTATTATCCTTTTGCATATCTGTGGTTTATTCGGGTCCAGCATTTTCCCGTTTTGCAGGGAATTCTGACAGGTGTAATGGGCAACCCATTAGTCATACTAGGATCTGTATGTTTACAATATAGTTATTACAATATGCTCACTTAATGTTAGAGGCCTAAACAGCCCTCATAAAGTATATGTGGAAAGAGGCGGTCGCAGCTAAATGTGAGGTGTTTTGTGCCCAGGAGACGCACTTATTGGAGAAAGACTCCCACAGACTGTCTCATCAGCTATTTCCATTACGTGGTCCAATCTAATTTCTTGAAAAAAAAGAGAGGGGTGATGTTAGCTATCAAGGGATCTGTTGCTTTCTCCTCGACTTATCTAGTTCTAGACCCTGCAGGTCGATACCTCATACAAGTGGGCACCATAAATAATGTTTTATATACTATAGCCGTCATTTATGCTCCAAACCAAGTGCAGACTAGATTTATCAAAAAATTATTAACTAGAATCAATAAGGTTAAACAGGGCCACGTAATCATATGTGAGGATTTTAATTGTGTTTTTGATAATTCTCTGGACTCTTCCCCCCCAACCTCCAGGGGGCCGCCTGTTCTCCCCCTTAGCCTTTCGGGAAGACCTATATGACATATGGAGGGTTCTTCGTGCATGTGAGAAGGACTATACCTACTTTTCACAGGTACATCACTCCTACTCCCGGATAGACCTATTCTTGGTTAGCAGGTCTCTCCTTAATATTGTCAACTCATCAGAAATAGGTATAAAACTTGGTTGGATCACTCCCCCTTAAAGATGTCTATTTGGGAAGAATCTGAGTGCCCCCTTTACTCCCCGTGGAAGATGAACCCCTTTATTCTAAACCCCCCCATTTAGTGGCACAAACAAAAGTAGCTCTTAAAGAATACTTTGAGCTCAATGCGGACTCGGTCACTAATTACTTCCATGTATGGAATGCCCATAAAGCGTTTATCAGGGGCCACTTTATTAAAATAGGCCATATTCTTAAAAAGCAAAGAGAAAAACGCTTATCAGACCTTACAGCATTGATCCGTTCACTGGAATACATGAATAAAAGAGCCTCATCCTCTGGCCAAATGTGTAAACTACGTGATCTCCGACTGGAACTGCGGGAATTACGCTTACACAATTATGAAAAAAATCTTATGATCACCAAAGCCCATTACTACTCCCAAAATAATAAAGCGGGTAAATTGCTAGCATCCAGAGTGAAAATTAAAACTTCTAAAACTAAGATCCCCTTTTTGAGGAACTTATCTCCCGATTCTAAGATATACACTCCTCGGGAAATCGCCAATAAATTTAAGGATTACTACACTTCTTTGTTACAGGAAAGATGTATATCTTTGTACCGTGTTAGCCAGTAGATAGAAAAATATTCATAATTGAGAGTCCTCAGTGGTTGATACCTTTTATTGGCTAACTGAAAAGATGGTAACACATTGCAAGCTTTCCAGACTACTCAGGTCTCTTCATCAGGCATTGACTAACACAAAATCTGAAGAATCACATATATATGCACAACACAGCACAGAAAAAATGCAATAGATAAGACAAGTGACGTGAAGCAGAATTATCATCATGGGATAGGGAGAAGCATAAATATTGGACTAGTTCATAGATAAGGAGTCTGGATGTTTTATTGTCCTCTGATTGGGGTCTAGTAATGTGTTTTGATGCCCCCACAAGGTCTTAGAAGCAAATTCCTTAATTGATGTAAAAAGACATAAATCCATGCGACACATTCATTCCAGTACAGAGTGTCAAAGGTCATCATAAATTTATACTCCCAAACCCTCCTGTCTCTCTGAGATGTGAAGTTACTTTTCAATACCAGTAATTTCATATCCATGGTGTTGTTGTGATAATGCACATAAAACTGTTTTGCCACAGGTAGATCCATTCTTTTTTCTCTTATTGTGTGACGATGAGCATTCATCCTTGTTCTAAGCTTTTGCCCTGTCTCCACCACATACAGACCCCCAGTTGGACATTTAGTACAAATAATTAAGTGCACCACATTAGATGTAATACAGCTGAAAGTATCTGGGATCTTGTAGTCCTGATGTGAATTGGGGATCTTTATCATGTCCGTGGTCATTATAAATGGACAGGTTTTACATTTTTTCTGGTTGCAAGGAAAGGTTCCTGCAGCTGTTGGAGAGGACAGGGAGCTTCTGACAATGATGCTGCTTAGATTTGGGGGCTGTCTAAAGCACAGTAGTGGGGGGTCTGGAAAAATGGATTGTAATCGGGCATCTTTTTGTAGTAAAGGGTGTAATTTCCATGCAGCTCCCCTTAGCACTTCCAGATTTGGGTTGTAGGTGACTACTAGAGGCACCCGGCTATTTTCTTCTTTAGCTTTGTAATGTCAAAAAGACCTTTTTTAATCAGGGCTACCATCCAAGAACAATTGAAAACCAAATTACAAGAGCCACCAGAATGTCAAGGAATCACCTGCTACATTACAAAGCTAAAGAAGAAAATAACCGGGTGCCTCTAGTAGTCACCTACAACCCAAATCTGGAAGTGCTAAAGGGAGCTGCACGGAAATTACAACCTTTACTACAAAAAGATGCCTGATTACAATCCATTTTTCCAGACCCCCCACTACTGTGCTTTAGGCAGCCCCCAAATCTAAGAAGCATCATTGTCAGAAGCTCCCTGTCCTCTCCAACAGCTGCAGGAACCTTTCCTTGCAACCAGAAAAAATGTAAAACCTGTCCATTTATAATGACCACGGACACGATAAAGATCCCCAATTCACATCAGGACTACAAGATCCCAGATACTTTCAGCTGCATTACATCTAATGTGGTGTACTTAATTATTTGTACTAAATGTCCAACTGGGGGTCTGTATGTGGGGGAGACAGGGCAAAAGCTTAGAACAAGGATGAATGCTCATCGTCACACAATAAGAGAAAAAAGAATGGATCTACCTGTGGCAAAACAGTTTTGTATGCCTGATCACAACAACACCATGGATATGAAATTACTGGTATTGAAAAGTAACTTCACATCTCAGAGAGACAGGAGGGTTTGGGAGTATAAATTTATGACGACCTTTGACACTCTGTACTGGAATGAATGTGTTGCATGGATTTATGTCTTTTTACATCAATTAAGGAATTTGCTCCTAAGACCTTGTGGGGGCATCACAACACATTAGGAGACCCCAATCAGAGGACAATAAAACATCCAGGCTCCTTATCTATGAACTAGTCCAATATTTATGTTTCTCCCTATCCCATAATAATAATTCTGCTTCACGTCACTTGTCTTATCTATTGCATTTTTTCTGTGCTGTGTTGTGCATATATATGTGATTCTTCAGATGTTGTATTAGTCAATGCCTGATGAAGAGTCCTGAGTAGTCTCGAAAGCTTGCAATGTGTTACCATCATTTCAGTTAGCCATTAAAAGGTATCAACCACTGAGGACTCTCAATTCTGAATATTTTTCTACGCTTCTTTGTATAACTTAGATCCAAGAGCAGACCTCCATGGCCCAACAGCCCCTGATACAAATCTGTTTTTGTAAAGCATTAATCTCCCAACTCTTGCACCAGACCAGTTAGAAATCTTTAGCGCACCTTTGACGGAGACTGAATTGACCAAAGTGATTAACTCTCTCCCAGAGGCGAAGGCCCCAGGCCCGGGCGGTCTTACAAACTTGTACTATAAAGCTTGCCAGGAGACCTTAGTCCCACACTTATGCAAAACCCTACAATTAGCAGCAAATGAAGGGAGCTTCCCAAAAGAAATGCTGACCGCTACTGTGATCACACTCCCAAAACAGGGAAAGCCACCGGAGGTACCCTAAAACTTCCGCCCGATTTCATGGTTCAACACTGATGTCAAAATTTATGCTAAGTGTATTGCTCTGAGATTGGCGACCATCATTCCTTCCCTTATTAACCCAGACCAGGCTGGTTTTGTGCAAGGGTGGACTGCAGCTGACAACACCAGGAAAGTAATTGATTTGTTAGATGTAATAAATAGAAGGGGAACACCAGCGGTGGTAGTGGCCTTAGACGCCGAGAAGGCATTCGACCGAGTGAGGTGGTCGTTTGTCTTTTCAGTTCTGGAACGTATGGGGTTTGGGGGTCGGGTACTGACTGCTATTAACGCTCTGTATTCTGCTCCGTCAGCCAGGGTTTTTGTGAATGATACCATGTCAGAGACATTCCTCATTACAAATGGCACTAGGCAGGGGTGTCGTCTCTCTCCCCTAGTGTTCATTTTTGCTTTAGAACCACTTGCCCAAGCAATCAGACAAAGTCCAGATATCTGGGGCATAGAGGTGGGGAAACAATCTCATTGCATCACGTTGTATGCTGATGATGTGATATTGACGTTAGCACGCCCCCTGGAGTCTTTGTCGGCAGCTCTAGAGATTATTGAAAAATTTGGCCTCCTATCTTACTACAAAATGAATGAGAATAAATCTCAAATTCTACTCCTTAACATACCATTACTGCAGTTGAAACGCCTTACGGCCATTATGAGGATGGACTGGCAGATGGAGCAAATTTCATACCTGGGAACGTTGGTAACATCATCCTCCACTAATTTGTACAAAGCCAATTACCTCCCCCTACTAGCAGATATTGAGAATGAGATGAGCAGACTCCAGAAATTTGAAGTCTCCTGGGTGGGTCGTATTGCACTGTTTAAGATGTTATTACTGCCCAAAATGTTATATTTATTTCGCACGGTGCCGATATCACCTCCGAAGGTGTTTTTTCAACATTCTCATAAGCTTCTGAATGCCTTCATCTGGGGAAGAAAGCAGCCTCGGCTGTCAACATTTGTTGCAACGCACAAAGCCAATGGGGGGGGACTCCCTAATGTGAACGATTACTATATAGCAACTCAACTCAGCCGGTTGAAGAACTGGTGGAATGGCAATCCCCTAAGTAGGTGGTCCCAAATAGAGGCACATTTTGCACCCTCACGATCTCAGGGCGGTGCTATGGGCAGCTCTGGTTGACCTACAGAACCTGGGGCCCTCCTTCCACTGACTAAGCACTCCCTGTCTAATTGGCTTCAGGTTCACTTATCCACTCAGACACACATCCCTGCATTGCCTCTCGAGGCACCTTTAGAACTTCTGGAGGTGTTATCAGAGGACCTTGACCTGTACCATTGGAAGATAGGCGGGATCACGGTATTAAGCGATATAGTTGAAGATCGCACTCTTTTACCTTTTGCCCAGTTGAAAAACAGGTTTGGCTTGACCTTTAAAGACCATTTCTCATATCTCCGGGTGCAATACATTTTAAAGAAATATCTAAACTTCCCATATAGGGTTAATAGTGATATTATTAGGACCCTCTCATCTTCCTCATCCCTAGATATGGGCTTGAGACCCCTTTATGATTCCTTGGGACATAAGAGCAGATTTGTAAAATCTATACCCTTCATATCTTGGGAAAAAGACCTAGGTAAAGCCATACCTGACAAGGACTGGTTAAGAGCAATTAAATTGGCAGGACAGACGTTTAGATGTGCGTCCCACTTTGAATCACACTTGAAGCTGATACTCCGCTGGTATCTTACTCCTGTGAAGCTCCATTCCGTGTTTCCCAACACCTCACACCTATGTTGGCGAAACTGTAATCAGATGGGGTCCTTATATCATATATTTTGGGATTGTCCACTTATAACTTCTTTGTGGGATCACGCCTTAGACTTATTTCACTTGTAGTGGGACAGATCGTCCAGCCGTCTCCCGAGGTGGCGCTCCTCCTCTTAAACATACATACATTCCCCCCGTGCTCTAGAGTGGTAACGGCTCATATTGTGTTAACAACAAGACTCCTATTAGCTAAACAGTGGAAAAAAGATGTTATTCCTAAGAAAGAGGCCAAAGCTCAAGCAGTTAATACCATGTTTATTTTTGAAAAAATGCTAGCCCACAAAAATAACACCTTAGAGAAGTTCACCAGGGATTGGAAGGCTTGGGAAGCCACACAGTTAGCAAGTCACAGTTGAACCAATCAAATAAAGGTTGGGTGAGGGCCCTGGGTGGGAGAGGGTTAAGACTGGAGCTCTTTGTTTATACTGCAATGGTTGCATAATTACACATTTATGTTACTTTGACCTGTGTTGTACATTTGTGACAATGTTGTATTGTAGTATTTTCAATAAAAACAAATAAAAAGAAAAAAATGAATATTGTGAACTTGATTTTCCTGGGGTCCATACTGTATGTGGGTTCAAAGGCATAATGGGGTGCATATAACTATACAGCAGGGGTTGCCTTGCTGCCAATGTGTAAAACAAAGAGTACGGGAGTACAAAATAAATATTGTGAACTTGATTTTCCTGGGTCCATGTGGTGTATGTGGGTTCAAAGGTGTAATGGGGTGCATATGACTAGAGTTGAGCGACTTTTGGTTTTTTAGGGTCGCGTTTCGTTTCGTGAAACCCGACTTTTCCAAAAGTCGGGTCGAGCAAGATCGTCCGATTATAGGGAAAAGTCGGGGTCGTCCCGAAACACGAAACCCAATGTAAGTCAATGGGGAATAAAAGTCGGCAGTGAGAGGAGGACAGCAAACACACCTACAGTGCCCATTTGAATGCCAAAAGCATCAATTCTTCTTACTTAAGCTTGTCAACCTTAATTAACTTCATAATACAAGTTACGCACTGAAAAATGGGGGTTATTTGGCTAAAGTTGTGGGGGGGGAGGGCTGGCTGCAGGTTTTCATGTGCCCTGGGCGAAAGAGCGCCCCTTTAACACATACCACAACTCATCAATGATCATGCTCCGATACGGCAGAGAAATAGCGGTATAGTACAATGAAAAATACTTCACTTTTTACATCTCATGACGAGGCCCATCTATTTCTCCATACAGAATCATTGGTCCCATATAATGTTTGAAACAGTATATGATGAGCTCCACATAATGCTACAGTATATGTTGGTCCCCATGGATGAAGCTCCACTGTCTTATGGGCCCAAATAATGCTCCAAACATAATGGGCCCCATTTCTAATGCTCTAGTGTATAATGGGCCCTGTAAATGCTGCTCCAGTGTCTGATGTCCACCTTTGGAATGTTCCAGTGTATGGTGGGCCCCATCTATCATTCTCAGACGGTGTTAGGCCCAGTATGGATTGCACGTGATTGCACAAAGGTTAGAAAGGGTACCGTATCCCCGGATAACATGTATGGATAGCGTACACATTCAAAATATATGTCTCAGGAGGCAGGCTCAGACGGTGTCAGGCCCAGTATGGATTGCACGTGATTGCACAAAGGTTAGAAAGGGTACCGTATCCCCGGATAACATGTATGGATAGCGTACACATTCAAAATATATGTCTCAGGAGGCAGGCTCAGACGGTGTCAGGACCAGTATGGATTGCACGTGATTGCACAAAGGTTAGAAAGGGTACCGTATCCCCGGATAACATGTATGGATAGCGTACACATTCAAAATATATGTCTCAGGAGGCAGGCTCAGACGGTGTCAGGCACAGTATGGATTTGACGGCCCAGATTACACAGCGGAGGAGCAGGGAGAAGTAAAGATTGCAAATGCTGGGGGCGTCGGTACTGGCACTGGGCCCCTCATAGTACAGCGGTGTGTCTGACGGCGGGTGTGCACCACCACCGTCAGAGACACTTGATTGCACTATGAGGGACCCTGTGCCAGTGCCCGCGCCCAAGAGTCGGCCTACCCACCTGTCCAGGGCAACGGCACTCGCACGGTGTCGTGCGCTAGGTGGTGACCCCGGCCATGGGGGGGGAGGCAGCACAGTTAGGGAGTTTTAGAAAGTGGCATATGTTGATGTTGGACATTCAGCTGATGCAAAAGGCGAAATAGGTCAAGTTCCAGGAAGAGGTGGACCAAAGCAAGCCATTTTTCTGTCACCCTATGTGTCATCAGGGGAAGGTGGGACAAAATCCTTGGAAACCCATGCGTGGTTCATTTTAATGAAGGTTAGATCATCCACATTTTGGGTTGACAGACGGGTCATTTTTTCTGTCAGGATTGATCCAGCTGCACTGAAGACTCTTTCCGATAGCACACTTGCAGCTGGGCAAGCGAGCTCCTGTAAGGCATATTGTGCCAATTCAGGCCAGGTGTCCAGTTTAGCGGCCCAATAGTCAAAGGGGAATGACCTGTGTGGGAGAACATCGATATGGGAGGAAAAGTAGTTTGTAACCATGGTTGACAACTGCTGTCTCCTGTCACTTTCCATCGATGCAGTATTACCAGTTGTGTGAGCGGTATTTGAAAAATCAGTCCACAACATTGTCATGAAACCCCTGTCTCCAACGCCACTTCTGCTGTGTGCACCACGAACACCTCTGCCAAGCTGCCCCCGGCCCGTACGGCTCGTGTGAGAACCATCACCGCTGCTGTGTGCTGGGAATGCCTCAAGCAACCGATTTACCAGAGTTGCTTGTTTATTAGCCAATATTAGGTCAAGGTTCTCCTGTGGCATGATGTTTTGAAATTTACCTTTATAGCGTGGATCCAGGATGCTGGCCAACCAGTAGTCGTCATCGTTCATCATTTTGGCAATGCGGGGGTCCCTTTTTAGGATCCGCAAGGCATAATCTGACATGTGGGCCAATGTTCCCGGTGTCAATGATGCACTGCGAGTGCTGGTTGGAGGAGCACTTTCTGGCAAATCCACATCCCTCCAGTCACGCACAAACCCTGTACCAGACCTTGCCACGCCAACATTTTCACTTGCCCCACGAGATGCATCCTCCTCCCCTAAGTAATCATCCCCATCATCATCCTCCTCCTCCTCTTCTTCCTCCACCTCGTCCAGGAGAGATCCCTGAGCAGACAATGGCTGAATGTCATCAAGGATTCCCTCCTCCTCTTCCTCATCAACATTGGCTGCAGACGCCTGCTCCTTAAGGTACATCAAAGTTTGCATGAGCAGACGCATAAGTGGGATGCTCATGCTTAGGATGGCGTCGTCTGCGCTTACCAGCCGTGTGCATTCCTCAAAACACTGAAGGACTTTACAGAGGTCTTTCAGCTTCGACCACTGCACACCTGTCAACTCCATGTCTGCTCTCAAAGTGCCTGGCCGTGTATCCTCCCACAAATGCATTATGGCCTGCCTCTGCTCGCACAGCCGCTCCACCATGTGCAGGGTGGAGTTCCACCTTGTTGCAATGTCGATAATGAGGCGGTGGTTGGGAAGGTGGAGCAATCGCTGCAGCTTCTGCATACGAACGGAGTGTACAGGCGACCGGCGGATGTGCGCGCACAGTCTTCGCACCTTCTGGAGCAGGGCTGTTAACTCCGGATAATTTTTGAGGAAGCACTGCACCACCAGGTTCAAGGTGTGAGCCAAGCAAGGTATGTGGCTGAGTTTTGAAAGGGCTATGGCTGCCACAAAATTACGGCCGTTATCACTAACTACCTTGCCTGCCTCAAGATGTACACTGCCCAGCCATGACTCAGTTTGTCGCTTCAAGTACTCGGCCAGCACCTCGGCGGTATGCCTGTCGCCCAAACACATCATCTGCAACACAGCCTGCTGACGCTTTCCACTAGCTGCTCGATAGGGGGACACATCGTGTGCAACAGTGGCAGCTGCAGATGGAGTGCTCGTACGACTGCGCTCTGTGGACGAGCTTTCGCTTCTGGAGGAGGAGGAGGAGGAGGAGGGTGGAACGCCTACAGCCAACTGTTTCCTATACCGTGGGCTAGGCAGCACTGTCCCACCACCGCTGTCCCCTGTGGACCCTGCATCCACCACATTAACCCAGTGCGCAGTGATGGACACGTAACGGCCCTGGCCATGCCGACTGGACCATGCATCAGTTGTGAGGTGCACCTTTCCGCTCACTGACTGCTTGAGTGCATGGACAATGCGGTCTTTCACATGATGGTGGAGGGCTGGGATGGCTTTGCGAGAGAAGTGGCGACTGGGTAGGTCATAGCGTGGTACTGCATAGGCCATGAGTTCGCGGAAAGCTGTGCTTTCCACCAACCGAAAGGGCATCATCTCAAACGAGATTAGTTTGGCAATGTGGGCGTTCAAACCCAGTGTACGCGGATGAGAGACTGAGTACTTTCTTGACCTACTCATAGTGTCTGGGAGGGTGAGCTGGACTTGAGAGCTGCATATGGTGGAAGTAGCGGTGGACAGGGCGGACTGAGAGAGGGTTGATGATGGTGATGGAGTGGGTGTTCTTTCTGATGGCCTAGAATCAGTCTTTCGTTGATATAACAGTGGGATTCCCTGACTGCTGTGGCCTTGCAACGACACCTCAACATTTGCTGCTGTGCTAACCGGTGGGCTTACAGTGGGGGAAACAATGTAGCGTTGATGACTACCTTCGTTGTGATCAGTTGCACATGTGGCACTTGAGGTTTGGTGTTGTGTCCACGCTTGCAAGTGCATGCTGGTTAAATGTCTAAGCATGCGACTGGTATTCAAATTTTTCAGATTTTTCCCTCGGCTAAAGGTCTTTGCACACTTCTTACAGATAACCTTGGCCTGATCATGAGGATTTTGTTCAAAAAAGTGCCACACTGCACTCTTCCTACTTTGGCAGACATTTTGCGGCCTAGCACGCTGTGATCTTTTGACCCTCTGGACAAGCTGTCCAGCAACTCTTTTGATGTTTGGAACCTGTCTTTGGAGTGCTCCGGGCCTGCCAGATAACAGCTGTTGCGATGTCGATGTCTGCTGTGGATGCTCCTCATCTGAGCTATTGGAAGCAGCACCCTCTTCCCCCAATGGATGCCAATCTGGGTCAACAACTGGGTCATCCATCACCTCCTCTTCTATGTCATGTGCACCTTCCTCTGTGTCACCGTGTATGGTGGTATAGTGTGCGGGAAGGGGCACCTGAGTCTCATCAGGGTCAGAATCTGGCTCTGTACACTGCGAGGACAATGTAGTGCTCTGAGTGAATGTACCAGCAGAATCAGCGGCTGTGCATCAGTGCACTCCATGTCAGATTCATCTTGGCCTGGGTAATTCACCATTTCACTTGATAATCCAGGCATGGTATGTGAAAACAGCTCCATGGAGTAATCAGTAGTATGGCCTGCGTCATCCTTCAATCTTGGTTGGGGTGAAGGACACAAGGAAAGGTGTGGTTCATGAACATGAGCCTCCAATGACGACTCAGTGCTTTTACTTTTTACAACTGAAGAAGAGGAGGCGATAGAGCTGGAGGCTGAGTCAGCAATGTAAGACAAAACTTTTTCCTGATGCTCTGGCTTTAAAAGCGGTTTGCCAACTCCTAGAAAACTAAGCGTTCGAGGCCTTATGTAGCCAGACGATGACGCAGGCTCAACACCTCCTGCATTCGGTCCTATTTTGCTCTTGCCACTACCATCAGATCCACCACCAACACCATCATTACCAGCTGCCAACCCCCGCCCAATTCCACGGCCTCTTCCACCAGCCTTCCTCATTTTTGGTAGAAATGTAGACAAAATCCAACAAACTATATAGTATGTAAAACAAGGTGTCTATAGGACAGGGGAGATTTTGAATTTCTGTACACACTTTTGGACACTGGACACTTTTGGATTGTGTGAGGCCCACTGATATCTGAGTGCTATGTGACAGGCTCGATGGCACAGCTGTGACCTAAGTGACTAGAGAATAAGTGAGATTTTGAATCTCTGCACACACTTTTGGACACTGGACACTTTTGGATTGTGTGAGGCCCACTGATATCTGAGCGCTATGTGACAGGCTCGATGGCACAGCTGTGACCTAAGTGACTAGAGGATAAGTGAGATTTTGAATCTCTGCACACACTTTTGGACACTGGACACTTTTGGATTGTGTGAGGCCCAATGAATATCTGAGCGCTATGTGACAGGCTCGATGGCACAGCTGTGACCTAAGTGACTAGAGGATAAGTGAGAGTTTGAATCTCTGCACACACTTTTGGACACTGGACACTTTTGGATTGTGTGAGGCCCAATGAATATCTGAGCGCTATGTGACAGGCTCGATGGCACAGCTGTGACCTAAGTGACTAGAGGATAAGTGAGAGTTTGAATCTCTGCACACACTTTTGGACACTGGACACTTTTGGATTGTGTGAGGCCCATTGAATATCTGAGCACTATGTGACAGGCTCGATGGCACAGTTGTGACCTAAGTGACTAGAGGATAAGTGAGAGTTTGAATCTCTGCACACACTTTTGGACACTGGACACTTTTGGATTGTGTGAGGCCCAATGAATATCTGAGCGCTATGTGACAGGCTCGATGGCACAGCTGTGACCTAAGTGACTAGAGGATAAGTGAGAGTTTGAATCTCTGCACACACTTTTGGACACTGGACACTTTTGGATTGTGTGAGGCCCAATGAATATCTGAGTGCTATGTGACAGGCTCGATGGCACAGCTGTGACCTAAGTGACTAGAGGATAAGTGAGAGTTTGAATCTCTGCACACACTTTTGGACACTGGACACTTTTGGATTGTGTGAGGCCCAATGAATATCTGAGCGCTATGTGACAGGCTCGATGGCACAGCTGTGACCTAAGTGACTAGAGGATAAGTGAGAGTTTGAATCTCTGCACACACTTTTGGACACTGGACACTTTTGGATTGTGTGAGGCCCAATGAATATCTGAGCGCTATGTGACAGGCTCGATGGCACAGCTGTGACCTAAGTGACTAGAGGATAAGTGAGAGTTTGAATCTCTGCACACACTTTTGGACACTGGACACTTTTGGATTGTGTGAGGCCCAATGAATATCTGAGCGCTATGTGACAGGCTCGATGGCACAGCTGTGACCTAAGTGACTAGAGGATAAGTGAGAGTTTGAATCTCTGCACACACTTTTGGACACTGGACACTTTTGGATTGTGTGAGGCCCAATGAATATCTGAGCGCTATGTGACAGGCTCGATGGCACAGCTGTGACCTAAGTGACTAGAGGATAAGTGAGAGTTTGAATCTCTGCACACACTTTTGGACACTGGACACTTTTGGATTGTGTGAGGCCCAATGAATATCTGAGCACTATGAGACAGGCTCGATGGCACAGCTGTGACCTAAGTGACTAGAGGATAAGTGAGAGTTTGAATCTCTGCACACACTTTTGGACACTGGACACTTTTGGATTGTGTGAGGCCCAATGAATATCTGAGCGCTATGTGACAGGCTCGATGGCACAGCTGTGACCTAAGTGACTAGAGGATAAGTGAGAGTTTGAATCTCTGCACACACTTTTGGACACTGGAAACTTTTGGATTGTGTGAGGCCCAATGAATATCTGAGCGCTATGTGACAGGCTCGATGGCACAGCTGTGACCTAAGTGACTAGAGGATAAGTGAGAGTTTGAATCTCTGCACACACTTTTGGACACTGGACACTTTTGGATTGTGTGAGGCCCAATGAATATCTGAGCGCTATGTGACAGGCTCGATGGCACAGCTGTGACCTAAGTGACTAGAGGATAAGTGAGAGTTTGAATCTCTGCACACCCTTTTGGACACTGGACACTTTTGGATTGTGTGATGCCCAATGAATATCTGAACGCTATGTGACAGGCTGGATGGCACAGCTGTGACCTAAGTGACTAGAGGATAAGTGAGAGTTTGAATCTCTGCACACACTTTTGGACACTGGACACTTTTGGATTGTGTGAGGCCCAATGAATATCTGAGCGCTATGTGACAGGCTCGATGGCACAGCTGTGACCTAAGTGACTAGAGGATAAGTGAGAGTTTGAATCTCTGCACACACTTTTGGACACTGGACACTTTTGGATTGTGTGAGGCCCAATGAATATCTGAGCACTATGTGACAGGCTCGATGGCACAGCTGTGACCTAAGTGACTAGAGGATAAGTGAGAGTTTGAATCTCTGCACACACTTTTGGACACTGGACACTTTTGGATTGTGTGAGGCCCAATGAATATCTGAGCGCTATGTGACAGGCTCGATGGCACAGCTGTGACCTAAGTGACTAGAGGATAAGTGAGAGTTTGAATCTCTGCACACACTTTTGGACACTGGACACTTTTGGATTGTGTGAGGCCCAATGAATATCTGAGCGCTATGTGACAGGCTCGATGGCACAGCTGTGACCTAAGTGACTAGAGGATAAGTGAGAGTTTGAATCTCTGCACACACTTTTGGACACTGGACACTTTTGGATTTTGTGAGGCCCAATGAATATCTGAGCACTGTGTGACAGGCTGGATGGCACAGCTGTGACCTAAGTGACTAGAGGATAAGTGAGAGTTTGAATCTCTGCACACACTTTTGGACACTGGACACTTTTGGATTGTATGAGGCCCAATGAATATCTGAGCGCTATGTGACAGGCTCGATGGCACAGCTGTGACCTAAGTGACTAGAGGATAAGTGAGAGTTTGAATCTCTGCACACACTTTTGGACACTGGACACTTTTGGATTGTGTGAGGCCCAATGAATATCTGAGCGCTATGTGACAGGCTCGATGGCACAGCTGTGACCTAAGTGACTAGAGGATAAGTGAGAGTTTGAATCTCTGCACACACTTTTGGACACTGGACACTTTTGGATTGTGTGAGGCCCAATGAATAACTGAGCGCTATGTGACAGGCTCGATGGCACAGCTGTGACCTAAGTGACTAGAGGATAAGTGAGAGTTTGAATCTCTGCACACACTTTTGGACACTGGACACTTTTGGATTGTGTGAGGCCCAATGAATATCTGAGCGCTATGTGACAGGCTCGATGGCACAGCTGTGACCTAAGTGACTAGAGGATAAGTGAGAGTTTGAATCTCTGCACACACTTTTGGACACTGGACACTTTTGGATTGTGTGAGGCCCAATGAATATCTGAGCGCTATGTGACAGGCTCGATGGCACAGCTGTGACCTAAGTGACTAGAGGATAAGTGAGAGTTTGAATCTCTGCACACACTTTTGGACACTGGACACTTTTGGATTGTGTGAGGCCCAATGAATATCTGAGCGCTATGTGACAGGCTCGATGGCACAGCTGTGACCTAAGTCACTAGAGGATAAGTGAGAGTTTGAATCTCTGCACACACTTTTGGACACTGGACACTTTTGGATTGTGTGAGGCCCAATGAATATCTGAGCGCTATGTGACAGGCTCGATGGCACAGCTGTGACCTAAGTCACTAGAGGATAAGTGAGAGTTTGAATCTCTGCACACACTTTTGGACACTGGACACTTTTGGATTGTGTGAGGCCCAATGAATATCTGAGCGCTATGTGACAGGCTCGATGGCACAGCTGTGACCTAAGTCACTAGAGGATAAGTGAGAGTTTGAATCTCTGCACACACTTTTGGACACTGGACACTTTTGGATTGTGTGAGGCCCAATGAATATCTGAGCGCTATGTGACAGGCTCGATGGCACAGCTGTGACCTAAGTGACTAGAGGATAAGTGAGAGTTTGAATCTCTGCACACACTTTTGGACACTGGACACTTTTGGATTGTGTGAGGCCCAATGAATATCTGAGCGCTATGTGACAGGCTCGATGGCACAGCTGTGACCTAAGTGACTAGAGGATAAGTGAGAGTTTGAATCTCTGCACACACTTTTGGACACTGGACACTTTTGGATTGTGTGAGGCCCAATGAATATCTGAGCGCTATGTGACAGGCTCGATGGCACAGCTGTGACCTAAGTCACTAGAGGATAAGTGAGAGTTTGAATCTCTGCACACACTTTTGGACACTGGACACTTTTGGATTGTGTGAGGCCCAATGAATATCTGAGCGCTATGTGACAGGCTCAATGGCACAGCTGTGACCTAAGTCACTAGAGGATAAGTGAGAGTTTGAATCTCTGCACACACTTTTGGACACTGGACACTTTTGGATTGTGTGAGGCCCAATGAATATCTGAGCGCTATGTGACAGGCTCGATGGCACAGCTGTGACCTAAGTGACTAGAGGATAAGTGAGAGTTTGAATCTCTGCACACACTTTTGGACACTGGACACTTTTGGATTGTGTGAGGCCCAATGAATATCTGAGCGCTATGTGACAAGCTCGATGGCACAGCTGTGACCAAAGTGACTAGAGGATAAGGGAGATTGGATTGCTTTTAAAAAAGCAGTTTGCGGAGCAGTGGGTAAACAGCAATGCCAGCCTGTCAGGAAGCCTTAGAAGGCAGCCCAACAACCAACACCACTGATACACCACTATATAGCCTCCCCTTGCACTGCACACACAGTGACTGGTGTGTTGTGCAGGCCAAATCGCTAGCAGCAGAAGCAGTTTTTTGGTCTTCCCTGCCTAACGCTCTCCCTACAGAATCAGCAGCAACCTCTCCCTATGCTAAGATCGGCAGAAGTAAGATGGCGGTCGGCGTGCACGCCCTTTTATACCCCCTGTGACGCCCACCAAAGCAAGCCAATCACTTGCATGCCCTTCTGAAAGATGGTGGTGACCCGTGCCTATGTCATCACGTTGCCCACAGTGTCCGTGGATCCTGATTGGCTGAAAAAGAGCGCAAAACAAACTTTTGAAACGCGACTTTGGCGCGTAAGTCGCCGACCTCGTGGCTGACCTCATCCTAGGGTCGGGTTTCGTTTCATGAAACCCGACTTTGCCAAAAGTCGGCGACTTTTGAATTTTTTTGACCCGTTTCGCTCAACTCTACATATGACTATGAAGCAGGGCAGACATAGCTGTCAATGTGTAAAGCAAAGAGTACGGGAGTAGAAAATGAATATGGTGAAGTGGATTTTCCTGGGCCCATCCAGTATATGGGTTCAAATATGTAATGGGGTGCATATGACTATGCAGCAGGCTAGGCCTTGCTGCCAATGTGTAAAACAAAGAGTACGGGAGTAGAAAATGAATATGGTGAAGTGGATATTCCTGGGCCCATCCAGTATATGGGTTCAAAGGTGTAATGGGGTGCATATGACTATGCATCAGGGCAGACATTGCTGTCAATGTGTAAACAAAAGAGTACGGGAGTAAAAAATGAATATTGTAAAGTGGATTTTCATGGGTCCTTCCAGTATGTGGTTTATAAGGCGTAATGGGGTGCATATGACTATGCAGCAGGGCAGACATTGCTGTCAATGTGTAAAACAAAGAGTAAGGGAGTACGAAATGAATATTGTGAAGTGGATTTTCATGGGCCCATACGGTATGTAGGGTCAAAGGCATATTGGGGTGCATAATACTTGGCAGCAGGGAAGGCCTCTCAATGCATAAAAAAAAGAGTATGGGAGTAGAAAATGAATATGGTGAAGTGGATTTACCTGGTCACATCCAGTATGTGGGTAGCAAGGCGTAATGGGGTGCATATGACTATGCAGCAGGGCTTTCCTGCTGCCAATGTGCAAAACAAAGAGTACGGGAGTACTAAATGAATATGGTGAAGTGGATTTTCCTGGGCCCATCCAGTATGTGGGTTCAAAGGTGTAATAGGGTGCATATGACTATGAAACAGGGCAGACATGGCTGTCACTGTGTAAACAAAAGAGTACGGGAGTACAAAATGAATATCGTGAACTTGATTTTCCTGGGTCCATACAGTATGTGGGTTGAAAGGTGTAATGGGGTACATATGACTATGCAGCAGGGCAGACATTGCTGTCAATGTGTAAAGCAAAGATTATGGGAGTAGAAAATGAATATGGTGGAGTTTTCTGGGCCCATCCAGTATGTGGGTTCAAAGGTGTAATGGGGTACATATGACTATGCAGCAGGGCAGACATTGCTGTCACTGTGTAAACAAAAGAGTACAGGAGTACAAAATGAATAATGTGAACTTGATTTTCCTGGGTTCATACAGTATGTGGGTTCAAAGGTGTAATGGGGTGCATATGACTATGCAGCAGGCCAGGCCTTGCTGCCAATGTGTAAAAGAAAGAGTACGGGAGTACAAAATGAATATGGTGAAGTGGATTTTCCCAGGCCCATTCAGTATGTGGGTTCAAAGGTGTAGCAAGGCCTTGCTGCCAACGTGTAAAACAAAGAGTATGGGAGTACAAAATGAATATTATGAAGTGGATTTTCTGGGGGCCCATACAGTATGTGGGGTCAAAGGCATATTGGGGTGCATAACACTTGGCAGCAGGGCAGGCCTGTCAATCCATAAAAAAGAGTATGGGAGTGCAAAATAAATAATGTAAAGTGGATTTTCACATCCAGTATGAGGGTACCAAGGCGTAATGGTGTGCATATATCTATGCAGCAGGGCAGACATTGCTGCCAATGTGTAAAACAAAGAGTACGGGAGTACAAAATTAATAATGTGAAGTGGATTTTCATGTGCCCATACAGTATGTGGGGTCAAAGGCATATTGGGGTGCATAACACTTGGCAGCAGGGAAGGCCTGTCAATGCATAAAAAAGAGTATGGGAGTAGAAAATGAATATGGTGAAGTGGAGTTTTCTGGGCCCATCCAGTATGTGGGTTCAAAGTTGTAATGGGGTGCATATGACTATGAAGCAGGGCAGACATTGCTGTCAATATGTAAAACAAAGAGTACGGGAGTAGAAAATGAATATGGTGAAGTGGATTTTCCTGGTCACATCCAGTACGTGGGTTCAAAGGTGTAATGGGGTACATATGACTATGCAGCAGGGCAGGCCTTACTGCCAATGTGTAAAACAAAGAGTACCGGAGTAGAAAATGAATATGGTGAAGTGGATTTTCCTGGGCCCATCCAGTATATGGGTTCAAAGGTGTAATGGGGTGCATATGACTATGCAGCAGGGCAGACATGGCTGTCTCTGTGTAAACAAAAGAGTACGGGAGTACAAAATGAATATCGTGAACTTGATTTTCCTGGGTCCATACTGTATGTGCGTTCAAAGGTGTAATGGGGTACATATGACTCTGCAGCAGGGCAGACATTGCTGTCAATGTGTAAAACAAAGAGTACGGGAGTAGAAAATGAATATGGTGAAGTGGATTTTCCTGGGCCCATCCAGTATGTGGGTTCAAAGGTGTAATGGGGTGCATATGACTATGTAGCAGGGCAGGCCTTGCTGCCAATGTGTAAAACAGAGGTCTCAAACACGCAGCCCGCGGGCAGCATGCGGCCCCTGAGGCAGTCATCTGCTGCCCTCGGTGCACCACATGTCTCACCCTCCTGAAGCAGGTAGAAGGGGGAAGGCACGCAGGTATCCAAGAGCGCGACGATGGCTGTGTGTTCTGTGTGCACAGGACCTGTGATGAGGTCACAGGAAGGGGAGGCGTCAGGGGGCTCACATGATTAGGGGCTTCGGTGTATGCAGAACGCTGCTGTCTTTGTCTGTGCTGGTTGTCATGGTGCTGTGTAAGTTTCTGTGTGGGGTCAGGAGGGGTTTACAGGGTGGATGTAGTAGAGCTGTGTGTGTATGAAGTGTACAGAGCGGAGCCGTGTGTGTACGAAGACTGAGGTATACGGAGCGGAGCCGTGTGTGTACGAGGTGTACAGAGCAGAGCCGCGTGGGTACGAGGTGTACGGAGCGGAGCCGCGTGGGTATGAGGTGTACGGAGCGGAGCCGCGTGGGTACGGAGCGGAGCCGCGTGGGTACGAGGGGTACGGAGCGGAGCCGCGTGGGTACGAGGGGTACGGAGCGGAGCCGCGTGGGTACGAGGTGTACGGAGCGGAGCCGCGTGGGTACGAGGTGTACGGAGCAGAGCCGCGTGTGTGCAAGGTGTACGGAGCAGAGCCGCATGTGTATGAGGTGTACGGTGCAGAGCCGCATGTGTATGAGGTGTGTGGAGCAGAGCTGTGTGTGTGCGAGGTGTACGGAGCGGAGATGTGTGTGTATTTTGGCATGGGGGGCCCCATTTGAAAGTTCGCACCAGGGCCCATAACTTTGTAGTTATGCCACTGCTCACGCTAGAAGAGAGGTGGAGTGCGCCGCTCCGTAGTGGCTATGGCCCTGCGTGATGACATCCCTCTGGTGCTGTGTAATGACATCACACGCCAGTGCGCAGAGAGCGGAGGCGTGACTTTCCCCTCATTGCTGGATTTTGCAGGTGAATGTGGCTGTGCGTGTACAGCGAGATGATAGCGCCGGCTCACATGCAGAGCCAACACTATCATCCGCTGAAGCAAGCTGTACATCGCAGCTGACAACCTATTTGAACGGCCATGATCGGTATTAGCACCGATCATGGCTGTTTAACCCCTTAGATACTGCTATCAATTGTGACTGTATTAACTTTGAAAGGAATGCGGCCCACCAGCTTAAATTTTTTTATTATGTGCGGCCCATTTACTCTGCCGAGTTTGAGACCCCTGGTGTAAAACAAAGAGTACGGGAGTAGAAAATGAATATGATGAAGTGGATTTTCCTGGGCCCATCCAGTATGTGGGTTCAATGGTGAAATGGGGTGCATATGACTATGCAGCAGGGCAGATATTGCTGTCACTGTGTAAACAAAAGAGTACGGGAGTACAAAATGAATACTGTGAACTTGATTTTCCTGGGTCCATACTGTATGTGCGTTCAAAGGCGTTATAGGGTGCATATGACTATGCAGCAGGGCAGACATTGCTGTCAATGTGTAAAACAAAGAGTACGGGAGTACAAAATGAATATGGTGAAGTGGATTTTCAAGGGCCCATCCAGTATGTGGATTCCAAGGCATAATTGGGGACATATGACTATGCAGCAGGGCTGGCCTTGCTGTGAATGCATAACAAAAAGAGTACAGGTGTACAAATGCATATTGTCAACTTGATTTTCCTGGGCCCAACCAGTATGTGGGTTAAAAGGCTTATTTGGGTGCATATGAATTGGTAGCAGGGCAGGCCTTGCATTCAATGCTACCTTTTTTTATGGAGGTCCTCCTGGACATCTTATGAAAGTGGTATTGGGGTGCGTCGTAATTCTTGGCAGCCCAACCACTCACAGCATAGGTTACAACAGTTTAGGAGACCCACTGTTTAATAATGGCCCTTTAAGAAAATTAATGCCGCCTGATGCACCAGTAAAAATAGGCTCTGTGACTTTAACAGTCCCTCCTTCATAAATGAAACAAGATATGCCTGCTTATGTCTCACACATCACATGGCCAGCTAGGGTTGTTAAATGTTACAATGACATTTCTCAGTGAATGCATTTATAGTGGTTGAAAGTAATGTTAAAGTTGAAAAACGCTTCAAAAACGCTGCATCTGACCTAAGCCCAAGTGGGGGAGGAACATTTCGGTCTGGGGTTAATTATTTTGCCTTACAGGCAAGTCATTAACCTGCAAATGATGTACCTTAACATATTTCCCAGTAAAATACGTTTTGGTTTAGTTTTGGTGTGTTTTTTGTTGCACTGGGAAAAATGGCATGAATCTCGGAAAAAATTGTTTAAAGCTGTGAACTGGTAGTCAGGAATGCTTCCCGGGGCGATCCCAATGATGTCCCTGTGTCATTTAAGCAGTGTTTCCATCATATTCAGAAGGTTTTAGACCTTAAAAAACCCACGGAGGGGATTGCAGCAAAAATGCTCGGTCTCCCATAGACTTACATTGGTCTTGTTGTTCTGTCCGAGTACCCGAGTATTTCAATTTGCTCGACCCGAACAACGAGCACCCGAGCATTTTAGTGCTCGCTCATCACTAGTTACGACTCCACACATAAGACCTCAGGAGTGGACATGGATGTCAGACATATTTACCATCCTCCAGAACTTTGAGGACTGCACCAAGATGGTGAGCGGGGATGACACCATAATTAGCAGAATAAAAGAACTTGGCACTCAGATGGCAAATGGAGTAAATCTTTTGTTTTATTTGCATCCAGATTATGCGTGTTAAACGTTTTCGATCTGATAATGGATCTTCATCAGAACTTCTCTGAAGGACCGAACATGTATACAAAAATAGAAATGAATCTATATTATTGAGTATCACAATATAGAGAAAATATCAAATCTTACAATGCCTAATAGAGATATATACCTAAAAAAAAAAGTTAAACTATGTCAAGCAGTATAAATCTTGTCAAATAGTATCTTGAGGATGGATTTCAAGTGCCAGTGATCCGTGAGACAAGATATATAGGTCAATATTAAGGAAATATCCGCCTTTAAATTCCTATAAAACAATCATGAGAAGTGAAATCATGATACAAGGATATTGTGGACTTCCGGTATCTAGGTGCCAACCAAAAAGTGAAGAGTGCTAATTATGCCTGATACGTGAATTATATCTTTCCTATAAGAGAGCAAAGAAACAGACATAAATTGCAGGTCCCTTAGAATAATAACATATGCAGACAATATTGTCTTGTGCTCATTGATAGTGGTGTAGATGAGAGAGTGCAGGATCACACTTAGAGTCAATAATAGCAAGTACCTGTATTTTGGTATATGTAAAGGGGCAGTAATGCGCTTGGTATAGCGACCTAAGTCGCTTATTTTGTGGTGCTGGAATAAAGAAATAAACAGGATTGTTTAATATTTTTCAATATGAATCACCAAATGGTGTGGGTGAAAATCAGTATATTACCTGCTCCCTCTGGCCCAAATAAATTGCGGTGTGACCGCTGAAGTGGAGGACGCCAGGAAACTTGCGGTGTATCCGCTGAAATGGAGGACGCCAGACAGCTGAGAAGTGTATCCGGGTTTATATGACCCGGCGGGGAAACTCCCCTAGCTACATCACCGAGTCTGCGCACTGCTGGCATAGCGGTCACGTGTTGACCCGGCGGGGAAAGTCTGTCTATGTCGCTGAGTCTGCGCACTGCAGACACAGCGGTCACATGAATACATAGAGGAGCGCGCCTGCGCTGTTTGTGCTTGTATGCCGTTGTCAGGATGGGGCAAGAGGTGTGATTAAACACCACTGTATAGTGGACATGTATTCTCTACATCTCGCGCTATGTTATAATGATATTTAACCCTGTGTGTGCTAGTCTATATAATGGATTTATGTGATACAAAAAATGGTATGAGTCTCATAGTAACTGCACAGGGTTACATAGAAGGGATATTGAGAAGGGGTTTTAACAATGAAAAAAAATTATTTAATTTTTTATTTATTTTAAACCATATGTGACCTTCGCAACTCATGAATAAGCTGCCGTTATAGCTTATGAACTATAAGATAATGGGGAATTAATATAAGAACTATAGGGTATGTGGTAAATGAGAAGTATATACATATCACTTTGGTTTAAAACTTGGCATATAGGGAAAAATATGTCCTGTGAAAATATAGAGATGGTGGTGAAAATATAGTATACCAGGTGAAACAGTTGTGCCCAGTGAGGAAGTGGGATCACTGGCACTTAAAATCCATCCTCAAGATACTATTTGACAAGTTTTATACTGCTTGACATACAGTAGTTTAACTTTTTTTTGAAGTATATATCTCTCTTATGCATTGTAAGATTTGATATTTTCTCTATATTGTGATACTCAATAATATAGATTCATTTCTATTTTTGTATACATGTTCGTTCCTTCAGAGAAGTTCTGATGAAGATCCATTATTGGATCGAAAACGTTTAACACGCATAATCTGGATGCAAATAAAACAAAAGATTTACTCCTTTTGCCAACTGAGTGCCAAGTTCTTTTATTCTACTACGTGGGCTGGAAACCCTACTTGTGCACCTGCTCCTATTTATTTGGGAGAGTGCCTTGTTGCTTCTACTACATGAATCTTCTATCTCAAGAGCACCTCCTAACAATGTCAAGTGAAACCTTCTCATTTAATGCTCCGGAAACGGCCAAGATTGTCTCAAAGATAACTGCTTCGAGTGACTTTCTTCAAACTCCCACCAGGGATATCAAAAACAGAGACCTTGAGAGGGAGTCCAGAAGAGCTGTTAATTTGGAGCTTCATTCTATAACCCTAGCTGAATACCTACGGGTCCTACGTATCCCCAGGGGTCTACGAGTACCCCTGCAACCCACTTTCTTTAAAGAGGATAAGGAGTACTGCACGAAGTTTGAACAGATTTTGAACAAGTGTTCGTTTGATTTGATGACACTAACTTTATCTTTTTTACAGAAAAATTTAGAAAGTGTCAACTCGCAAATATGTGTCATAGAAAATCAACTCTCAGCCACTATGACCCAAGAAGAATTCCAAGAACTCAAGCTCAAAAATCGGTAGAATTTACTTATCCGCAGATCAGAATTGGAAAAGAAAGAGATCAAAGTTCCTGCGAGACACCGAGGATTACCTCCAAAACAGGGTCTACGGATGGCGGGACATACAACGTCCTTTCAGGCGCCGCACCTCACGAAGCTCTTCAGGATCAACGGACAGCCGATCCAGCATAACCAGCACCACTTCTACAACTTTTTTAGGCCAGAATCGAGGCCATACAAGAGGAAGATGAGGCGGGGTGGCCAATGCCACCGGGGACAGCAAAACAGACACCAGGTCCAACGTGACGACAAGATCCCAGGTAATGCACCTCTGGTGATAAACATCTCCTCAAAAAAATTGAATACCAATCAAATGTCTGTACTTCAGAAGGGTTTGTCATTCTGCCCCTCTTACAAGTTCAATTTTTTTGAACTTGATATGGATATACAGAGGTTCTTCAGAAACCTCATACTTAAGGTACATTTTGCGAAACAACCATCTAGACCAGCAGGTCAGGTTTCCACAAGTCTACTTCAATTTACTGATCTAGGGCTTCGTTCACACAGTACCTTCATGCCTCCAAAAAGCAATCCACCAATTGAAACCTTCATCAGTTTGGTTTGATATAGAAGAGTTAATGGTTTGCTTTTATATCCCTTTAAATGCCTTTAAGACTTCAATTGCCTTTTGCCTTATTATTGCTAGAATTATTCTTATGTAGACTAGTAGTCTCTGTCTTCAAGGAAACTATACTTGTTATCATATTTGTTCTCAACAACGTGTTCTGGGTTCATTGTAAACAAGGTACGACCCTGAGGTGATGGTGGGGGCCAAATGAGCTCCATAGAGTCACATATTGTTGTAAATGGTATAAAAACATGTCTTGTATTTCATTACGTCAGATAAAGTGATTTGACCATGGCTTGTGCGTTGAAGTCTCTTTGTCTCCAAGCGCTTGCAACAGAAAGGGCGAAAAACCTCACAATTCGGACTCACTGGTGATCTGGACAGCTGACGCTTGGTCAGAACAAAAGCAGCTATGACAGTTTTTGACGCCCAACGGGGACCGTGGAAACCAGCCTATTCGGAATCCGTATGTGGGAGCTTCCTGGGAGGTTGAAAATGCAGAATCCAGGCTGCAGCAGGTGAAAACATTTATTCTTACATTGATTCTGCATCTGCAACCTTTCTAAGGATGTCTACATATCTCTGGGTAAGACTGTACAAACACGGTTCAAAAGAACCCACATCACCAGTGAGTGGTGAGTATGTCTGTATGAGAGTTGAATAATAGAGCAATAAGATAATAATTGTCATCTGTATTATCTGTTAAACTGTTCTGGCAATATACTAATATACTAACTGGTTGTGTACTGGTGTACTGTGTAGCACAAACAAAGTCTGGGATAGACTCTGTGCAGTTGTTGTTGTTTTTGATTAGCAGTAAATCATATGAGGCTGTATTTTGTATAGGGCTGTGGTTTTTGGTTGTTTTGGACCGTCTGACGTTGGTTTGGTTTTCATTGATTCTTGTTGTTTAAAGAAGTTGGCTTTGGTGTTCTCGGAGTATCAGTGGACACTGCTGTAGGTTAAAGTGTCAATCAAATCCAAAGTGCAAGATAGTTAGGCTGCGTGAATCCTTGTATATATGTCTATGAGAACCTCTGAATAAGATGAGAGATGAGTAATTGAGTATAAATATATCCCTGAATGAGCACGTATGAATGAATCATCACACATCATTTTTGTGTCAAGATATTTGTTGCCTTTCTAGTTGTGGTGGAATCCCGGACAGATGTGTTATAGATATTTCAAATCTACATCTGAGACTGAATGAATTGAGTAATGATATAGCTCGTGTTATATGTGGCATTACATTGTAAAGTTTCCTGAATGCATTTGGCCAGAAAAAGGGCAAGGCATGGTTAATCTCATTATACAGTTATCTGCTCTTACAGTGAAATCCCGTGATTTTGAGTTTCTTTGTAGAAATTGATTTTGATAAGTCTAAAGAACTACGGAATTCTGTGAAGGGCGACGCTGCATTCTGATGGGAGGGGGGAATGATGCCGCTGCGCAGTTTTTCTTCTCCCTTCGCTCTTATCTCTGCTGAGTGTGAGCTGTGCCGAAAGATTTGTGCATTTTAAAGCAACAGTACTTAATTGAAGTTGGAAGTTAAAAGTAAAATATGGTGCCTAATTTAGAAGGAAATTGTAAGTGATTGTTTGGTCATTGTAAGTGATTGTTTGGACATTAATGTGTTTGAACCTGCTTCTAGTTGTGTGATTGATTTGTATAGCAAATTGTGTATCAACAGAGGAGGTAGCCGACTGTATGGCTGATAAAGTAGGTCAGAGGCCTATCACACCTGGGCCTTCTTACTTTAGTCAGCGGGTTTTTTGTTGTGGGTGAGAGGCGAGGGCGAGGAGCCCTCTGGATATATCTTGGCAGGCTCACTCTGACTTGCTATGTGTGGGCTGTAAGACAGAGGTCCAGACACACAGAAGGGCATTTCAAAAGAAAGGTGAGCTGTCTAAGTTGAAGTAGCCTTCCCACAATCCATGGAGCTGGGCTAGAAAGAAAAAGGCCTATTCCTATCTAGTCAGCTGATCTAGCGGGTGAGAGGCAGAGAGCCTTCCCGTTACATCCTGTAGGTCTACCGGGTGAGAGGCAAGGAGCCTTCCCGCTACACCTTGGCATGCTCTCTCTGACTTGCTAAGTGTGGCCTGTAAGACAGAGGTCCAGGCACACTGGGAGGGCATTTCAGAAGAAAGGTGACCTGTCGGCAGAAAAAGGTTGAAGCCATGGCAACTTTTTCTGTGTACAGTCGGTGCCCCCAATGAGATCCAAGACAGCTATGCAAATTGTAAAAGACAGAGAAGAAAGGAAGCAGTGAAACAGGTTGGACCAATATTTTAAAAGGCAAAAATACCAGAGTGTGAATGTTTGGATGTACAAAAAGGCACAGACATGGGAAGAAAATAGCAAGTGAATAAATGATGCTTGAGAATGAATGTGCAGCAGTATGGAAGGTGTATTATGAATGTTTTGATTGACAAAATTTAACCAGAGACCCAGACAATACAGATGGACTTGTAAACACTGTGATCAGACTCAGACAAACCCAGACTGAATAGCTACTTGTGTGACCTGTCCTACTGACCTAAGTGAGTTGCACTAAATCCTGTCCAGACAAAATCATAAGAAGCTGACATAATAGTGTGGATAGTGGGTAGTGGGGACATTGACCTTCGAGGAATAAGCTGACAGTAGACATCAGACGACCAACCCCATCAGGACCTAGAAGTGCGACTAGAATAAGAAAGATGCAGGTTTACTATCCCTGGAGCCCCTCTGACCAGCTAGCTTTGTTGAAGCAGTTGCCTGACCCTGAAGACCAATCATTCCCGTTTTACAGACACATAAAGGAAATACAGCAGACATATAAGTGTACCTGGGCAGACCTAGAGAGGTTGGTGAGTTTAAAGGCAGGTGACGCACTAGGACATATAATTAAGACATACAGATGTGACAAAGAATCAGGCTTGGGGCATGGATGATAAATCTGCACGGTCTGGGGAGACGTACTGTGAGTCACTAAGACAATGGGCTACAGTGGAACAATCAGAGCAGTCCATATTCCTGACTAATGTGACACAACAAAAAGGAGAGAGTGTAGAGATGTACTTTGGACGGTTACAGCTGAAATGGGCAGACATGGGGTACATTTGCATAAACCCACTTGATGTTAGAATACTGGTGAATGCATTCATTGATCGTATGAACAAAGACTTACGAGACGCAGTACAGGCAGCCAGACCTGAATGGAGATATGTAGATCCGAAAGACCTCCTTAAGGTAGCTAAAGAAGTTGAGCAAACAAGGACGATAAGACGACCTGTCAAGGAAAAAAGTGGAGACGTAAAAAGGGACATAAGGACCTAGAAACAGTGAGGTGCTGGAATTGTGGTACTTACAAAACTTATTGTTATTGACAATACCCCTATGAATATACTGGGAGCAGATGTGCTGAGTGCGATCCCAGCCACCATACAGTACTCTCCTGAGGGTATTACAGTCACAAGTCCCCTCTCAGATAAACATTTGTGTAAGATTGCGGCAATGGTGTATATGACAAAAGCGGTGAAACTAACACCTGACACCAAAATGCCTGAGGATGAAGAAATGGGACAGGGGCCCGACACTGTTTGGGCAAGGGGGGAAAAATGATGTGGGTCGGCTGCCCATTCCCCCTGTCATGATTAAATTGAAAAAAAAAGGAACCACTCCTTGTTTTAAGCAATACCCCTTGAGCCTAGCCAAATCAATTGCCCCGAGCAGAGATATTAGAGAGTATGTTAAGGCAGGGGTTCTGGTGCAAGGAAACCCCCCCGGACTGCAAAGATCTTCATGAACGTGTGCTGACACTTACAGAAAGGATCACGACTTTAGGGCTATTAATGATGATACAGTGAGTGTAACCTCAATCGTCCCTAACACACACAATACTGTCACAGATCCCAGTAATGTTAAAATGTTTCACAGTCATTGATTTAGCAGGTGCATTTTTCTCTGTACCCCTGCACCCTGACTGTCAGTATCTTTTTCCTTTACTCATAAAGGTGAACAATATTGTTGGACAGTCCTCCCACAAAGGGGGAAAGAAATCCCCTGCCATCTATTCAGCAGCAATGGCAGGAATTCTTGAGTAGTGACAATCACCTCATCCGCTGATTGTACTATTGCAGTACGTGGATGACCCTAAGGGTTGCAAGGTCTCACGTGACAAATTACAGTATTACAAACAAAAGGTGACATTTGTTGGGACATTGTATTGCCGAAGGTACCAGACACCTGACAGGAAACAGGCAATTCAAAATCTCCCTCTACCCAGGTCACATCAGCATCTATGCACCTTCCTAGGTTTAGTGACCTACAGTAGGCCTTGGATAAGGTCCGCTTCACAAATATTCCAACCACTTTATGACTGCTTGTCATCAGACCCGGGACCTCACACAAAATTGATTGTGTCTGTGCGGTAGGAGCAGCTGCACTACTACTAGGAAAGGCATGTGAGATCACACTGACGTTTCTTTTGACAATCTATTCCCCACATGACATCCATGCCATACTCGTACACGTTCAACCAAAACATCTGTCTATGGCCAGTCAGCTCCGACTTGAGTGTGCTCTACTAATTCCTGAGTATGTCACCCTCAAAAGATGTAACGTTCTGAATCCAGCCACCCTCCTGCCTGTGGATTCAGAAAAGGGGGAACTGGTGACCGTATTAGCGAGTGAGGAAGGATACTTTGACATGACACATGAACATGTCTGCATAGAACTGATGAGTCAGGAGACAGTTGGGTTTGCACACGTTCATGAAAAACCTGTTCCTAATGCAGACTTTGTTTCTTTTTTTGTAGATGGCCCCAGATACCACCAGGATGGACGATTCTACACTGGATATGCAGTAGTATCCTCACATGAGGTAATCCGAGCGGAACCACTCTCTCCTCACATGTCGGCGCAGGAGGCAGAGTTGAAGGCACTCACTGAGGCGTGTAGAGCCACTGCAGGTAAAGTCACTAATATTTTCACAGATTTGAAGCCCATTAAAAATGCAGAGCTGGTGAAACAATTGATGGAGGCATTGATGTTACCAGTCCAGGTTGGCATTGTCAAGGTAAAAGCACACACAAAGGTGACTCCGTGGAGGTAGAGGGCAAAAGAAGGGCGAACGAGGCTGCTAAAATAGCACAAGGTGGCCTAGAGAGAGCAGTGGACAGTGGCGGGGAGTCAGCATATTCCAGCCACATTGGGTCTAGATGTCCTGAAATCCCTCCGGCAAAAGGCTGCCCAAACAGAGAAGGTACACCGGGGGAGACTGGGAGCTGAGCTGAACTCAAATGGAGTATGGGAGAATAAGGATAAAATGTGCCCACTAAAGTCCCTGTTCCCAATCATGGCGCAAGCAGCACATGGCTCCACTCACACCTCAAAAAGTCACATGTGTGCCATGGTAGATGCCTTCTGGATCGCTCCTGGTTTCAGTTACGCAGCCGCGAAACTTGTACAATCATGCCTCATCTGTGCACAGCACAACCCAGGTAAAACAGTAAAAGTCCCTAAGAAAGCGACATCTAGGCCTCTCTACCCGTTTCACAGACTGCAGATTGACGACATACAGCTACCAAGGTAGGAGTGTATGCAAATATCCTAGTATGTGTAGATCTCTTCTCTGGTTGGCCGGAAGCCTATCCGGTAAAATGTGCAAATGCTAAAACGACTACAGACAAATTGATGAAAGAACTGATCTGCAGGTATGGTGTCCCAGAAGCCACAGAAACAGATAGGGGTACACACTTCAAGGGAGAAATAATGAGGGAAGTCATGCAGGCCCCGGGTGTACAGCAAACATTTCATACACCATATAGGCCACAAAGTAGTGGGAAAGTGGAAAGACTAAATGGGACACTTAAACTGAAAATTCAAAAGGCCATGGCAGACACAGGAAAGAGCTGGGTAGAGTGCTTGCCTCTTGCACTCTTTTCAGTCAGACACACTCCAAATAGAAAGACAGGCTTGTTTCCCTTTGAAGTCCTGATTGGTAGTGCACCAAAGACTGGTCTGTACTTCCCACAGGTGCTACAAATGCAACATGGTTCTATGACAGCCCACGTCCAGGCCTTGCAGGAAAGACTTAATGTGGTGCATAAACATGTGTTCTCATCCATTCCAGATCCTAATGTCAGTGCAGATGTGCACCAGCTGAATCCAGGTGATTGGGTGGTTATACGCAGACATGTGAGAAGGAGCCTGGACCCACGATTTGACGGCCCCTTCCAAGTCCAGCTGACCACATCCACCTCAGTAAAACTTGAGGGAAAGCCCACCTGGATCCACGCCAGTCACTGCAAGAAGGTCCTGTCAACAGCAGAATGACTGTTCTCCTCATCACCTTGCTGGCAGTGACAGGGTTACTGCACTCTACAGAGACACAGGACAAACTCTTAAATGCTGATTGGGACAACAAACTTATTCGGCATCATGCTCTTCTTAAAAAGGACATGGAAGGACAGAAACCGAAAGACTGTTGGATCTGTACACACAGCCCAGTATCTGCGAGGACTATGCCATACTTGGCCTTACCTCTGGAGCCATGGGAAGGTATTAACCCCACACTGCATAAACAATGAGACTTGGACTCTATCTAGGTGTGTCCCATGATATATCTGTCTCATTGGCTATAGTCGAATGGGCCGCTAATCCCTGGTTTCAGTTTAATATAATGCGGCCTAAAGGTACAAATGTGGTGGCGGGAATATGACTCAGATGTCGGAAATATGGTCTCCAGGAGGAGGACTGAAATCCCTCACTCAGACCCTATTCCCAATGATGGACTGTAGTTCAGTCTTCAACACACTGGAGCAGACACCTGTGGTGAGGACAATAATTGCTTCCGCATATACACTCGCGATCAAACACAGGTTAATGATACAGTGTACCAAGATGGTGTTGAAGGCTGTAAATCATCTACGGGTAAAATAATAAGGAAAGAAAAGGGTAAATGTACATCTGGTAAAAGTGGAAAACAAATGAATAATAATTGGTGTGCCCATAAGCCTACAGCAGGTCAGGACTTTTGAGTTTATACCAATGTATACAGACCCCTGGTCACGTTTGTGTTCTCCCTGATGGAGTATTCTTGGTTTGCGGACATCGTGCCTACAGGTGGGTGAGCCCGGACATAAGAGGGGTTTGCACTCTTGCTAAACTGACACAAGCCACTTTCATAGTTCCTCATAGTAAAATAGACACTGCAGCAGTTCCAATTCATACCTTGTATAGAAGGGCTGCAGACAATAAGCCCCGGCCACATGGTAGGCCGCATCTAGTAGAAATGGGGATAACAAATAAAATATTCCGTAGTATGCTAATATACCCCTTCATAACACAACTGTGGGATAAATTAGTGGAAGCTACCGACTACCTGGACGATC
Source organism: Dendrobates tinctorius (assembly GCF_039654945.1). Classification (NCBI taxonomy): domain Eukaryota; kingdom Metazoa; phylum Chordata; class Amphibia; order Anura; family Dendrobatidae; genus Dendrobates; species Dendrobates tinctorius. Next base: position 60,082,907 of record NW_027361679.1, read on the forward strand.
AGATTTTCCAGATTCTTGAAGTTCTTGATGAAACTAATACAATACAGAGACAATTAATCATAGTTACTAACCAACATACTATAGTACTAGATTACTTGACCGCAAAAGAAGGAGGAATGTGTCAAATAATTGGTCCCACCTGTTGTAATTATATCGACCCTGCTGGCAATCTCCCGATCAGGGCCAGTATAGACAAAAATAGGTGAACTTAGAGACCAATGGTTAAAACAACACAGTGAAAGCAGAGACTCCTGGTGAGGTAACACATTCTCTTTTCTAAATCCAGCAAATTGGTTTAATGGCCTTGCAGGATGGATTTTTTATTTTTTTTTTGGCATTATATAGACTTGTATGCAAAGTTTGTTGTTTTGCTTATTGTTTTATGTAGCCGTAAAAGCGCTAATATATGTATTACTTAAGCTACTGAATAATGTATGCATAAAAAAAGAATCTAAGGCTGAACCTTCTGTAGTGTATCATAGACCCCAGGTGGCCATTGCTGATGGGGAAAGTGAGTGTTCACACTGAGGGTGGATGGGCGAAGCAGGTAGGAAGCCCCCTTATGGGTACTAGACCCATGAGACAGTAGCTCCTTTGTGGACATCAGCTGACCCTGTGGCAAAGGTTATACCATTTACAAAAGGGGGGAAATTGATATAGAAGAGTTAATGGTTTGCTTTTATATCCCTTTAAATGCCTTTAAGACTTCAATTGCCTTTTGCCTTATTATTGCTAGAATTATTCTTATGTAGACTAGTAGTCTCTATCTTCAAGGAAACTATACTTGTTATCATATTTCTTCTCAACAACGTGTTCTGGGTTCATTGTAAACAAGGTACGACCCTGAGGTGATGGTGGGGGCCAAATGAGCTCCATAGAGTCACATATTGTTGTAAATGGTATAAAAACATGTCTTGTATTTCATTACGTCAAATAAAGTGATTTGACCACGGCTTGTGTGTTGAAGTCTCTTTGTCTCCAAGCGCTTGCAACAGAAAGGGAGAAAAACCTCACAATTCGGACTCGGACAGCTGACGCTTGGTCAGAACAAAAGCAGCTACGACAGGTTGAAAGGGACATAGGGGTCTTTCATAGAGAGGTAGATCAGGGTAAATTCCACCACCATACCAATTTGTCCAGAGAAGAAAAAATAGCACTTGATTGCCTTTCTTCCGACAAACCACTGGTCATCAAACCAGCCGATAAGGGTGGGGCCTTGGTCATCATGGACAAATCAGATTATTTGAATGAGATCCACAGACAATTAAGTGACAGGGAAGTCTATATGCCTGTTTCTCACAATTCTCTCAACTCTATCATCAATAAAATTAAACCCATTATAGAACACCACATAGGGGTGGGTACAATTGACAAAAAGACAGGGGATTTTCTTTTAAACTCAGATTCCATTACACCAATCTTTTACATCTTACCAAAAATTCACAAGAGACTGGAAAAACCACCAGGTCACCCAATTGTGTCTTCTACAGAGTCCATTCTTTCCCCACCAGCTATGTTTCTAGAGAAAATATTGACTCCTCTGGTTAAAACTACAAGATCGTATTTGAAAGATACTAACGAGTTTATAACACTCATTAAATCTCTGGGTTCTCTCCCCCCTTCCTCTTTTTTAGTCACATGGGATGTTAACAGTTTATATACATCCATTACGCATGAAAAGGGTTTAAGAGCCACAGAAACACTGATGGAAAAGGCAGGCATTAGAATCCGCAACCTTTGTTCCGATCTCTTGGAACTGGTGTTGAAGGAGAATTACTTTCTTTTTCAAGACACATTTTACGTACAGAAACAGGGCACCGCAATAGGGTCACACGTAGCGCCCCCCTATGCTATTGCCTATATGGCCTCATTTGAGGAAGATTATATCTATACACACCCACTATATACACAGTATTCCATAGCATGGCTTAGATTCATTGATGACATCTTTTGTGTGTGGAATGGCCCCCTGGACACTCTGATACAATTCGATCATTACATCAACAATGTTTGGCCCGAACTCAAGTTTACTTTACAACATGATATAGACAAGATGCATTTTTTAGATACGTTGATCAGTAAAGATTCACTAGAGACACTTAAAATAGACCTTTACGTCAAACCAACTGACAGAAACAGTATTCTACACTTTGATAGCTTTCACCCATCCACAGTGAAAAGGTCCATCCCCAGGTCACAAAACTGTAGAATAGACAGAATAGTCTCGGAGGATACAACAAAGGCTGACAGACTGACAGACATGACAAGAAAGTTCACAGAAAGGGGTTATCCTGATAAGCTTATAACTGAGTCAAAATCCATGGTAGGCCATTTTGAGAAATCTAATAAATCAGACAAACGTATACCCTTTGTCAACACATACCACCCTTACTCGAGAAAGATACAGACTACTATAAACAAACATTGGGGTCTGCTTTCCAGAAGTTACCCAGAGATAGAGGAGTTTCAAAAACCATTCCTCCCCTGTTATAGGAGACCAAGAAATTTGAAGCACAATCTTGTTAGAGCAGATATTGGCTCTAACATAAAGATACCGAGACAAATGTTTCTCCAGACACAAAAACAGGGTACATTTCCGTGTCTATCTTGCTTACAATGTAATAACATACAGAAGGGAGGTCAGATTTTTCACCCGCAAACTGGAAGAGCTAGAGAGGGTGTGACAGGACAAAAAGACTTAAAAAAAGAGAGGCTTATTGGATTTTCACATTGCAGACCTTGGAGCCTAAAGGACTCAATAGAGATTATGACACAGCGTTTTCTGTGATTTAAGCTATCATTGATTAATGTTTATTAACATTATGTAATTCTAAATAATTTTAAATGACATGTTTTGACTGTGATTTCTCTTTTTTACAATAGAATCGTTAGACTTGGCTCTCCACTTCCTCACTGGGCACAACTGTTTCACCTGTTATAGCATATTTTCACCGCCATTTCTATATTTTCACAGGACATATTTTTCCCTATTTTTCCCTATATGCCAAGTTTTAAACCAAAGTGATATGTATATACTTCTCATTTACCACACACCCTATAGTTCTTATATCAATTCCCGAGATTTCAGTGCCGAGATGTCCGTCTGCGCATGCGCGGCGGCCATTTTCCAGGAAGAAAGCAGGCATGGAGCGACAGAGACCCCCCCACGCTGAACGGGACAGAGCGCGGCGGCGGTGGGGCGGAAGAAACCACCGGGGGACAGGAGCGCGGCGGTGGCGGACAGCGCAGCGGCAGCATCAGGGCACAGAGTGCCGCGGCAAGTACCCTCAGTGGCAGCGCAAATGTATATCCTCTTTGTAAGATGCACCCCCTTTTTCCCCTCAATTTTGGGGGAAAAAAAGTGCGTCTTACAAAGCGGAAAATACGGTAATAATTTTTTTTCATTGTTAAAACCCCTTCTCAATACCCCTTCTATTTAACCATGTGCAGTTACTATGAGACTCATACCATTTTTTGGATCACATAAATCCAATTTATAGACTAGCACACACAGGGTTAAATATAATCACTATAACATAGCGCAAGATGTAGAGAATACATGTCCACTATACTGTGGTGTTTAATCACACCTCTTGCCCCATCCTGACAACGGCATACAAGTACAAACAGCGCAGGCGCGCTCCTCTATGTATTCATGTGACCGCTGTGTCTGCAGTGCGCAGACTCAGCGACATAGACAGACTTTCCCCGCCGGGTCAACACGTGACCACTATGCCAGCAGTGCGCAGACTCGTGACATAGCTAGGTGAGTTTCCCCGCCGGGTCATATAAACCCGGATACACTTCTCAGCTGTCTGGCATCCTCCATTTCAGCGGATACACCGCAAAATTCCTGGCGTCCTCCACTTCAGCGGTCACACCGCAATTTATTTGGGCCAGAGGGAGCAGGTAATATACTGATTTTCACCCACACCATTTGGTGATTCATATTGAAAAATATTAAACAATCCTGTTTATTTCTTTATTCCAGCACCACAAAATAAGCGACTTAGGTCGCTATACCAAGCGCATTACTGCCCCTTTACATATACCAAAATACAGGTACTTGCTATTATTGACTCTAAGTGTGATCCTGCACTCTCTCATCTACACCACTATCAATGAGCACAAGACAATATTGTCTGCATATGTTATTATTCTAAGGGACCTGCAATCTATGTCTGTTCCTTTGCTCTCTTATAGGAAAGATATAATTCACGTACCAGGCATAATTAGCACTCTTCACTTTTTGGTTGGCACCTAGATACCGGAAGTCCACAATATCCTTGTATCATGATTTCACTTCTCATGATTGTTTTATAGGAATTTAAAGGCGGATATTTCCTTAATATTGACCTATATATCTTGTCTCACGGATCGCTGGCACTTGAAATCCATCCTCAAGATACTATTTGACAAGTTTTATACTGCTTGACATAGTTTAACTTTTTTTTTAAGTATATATCTCTCTTATGCATTGTAAGATTTGATATTTTCTCTATATTGTGATACTCAATAATATAGATTCATTTCTATTTTTGTCTATATGTTCGATCCTTCAGAGAAGTTCTGATGAAGATTCATTATCGGATCGAAAACGTTTAACACGCATAATCTGGATGCAAATAAAACAAAAGATTTACTCCATTTACCATCTGAGTGTCAAGTTGTTTTATTCTACTACGTGGGCTGGAAACCCTACATGTGCACCTGCTCCTATTTATTTGGGAGAGTGCCTTGTTGCTTCTACTATGTGACACCATAGTTAGCATCACCCTCCCGCTTCTCAGCATTATGAAAACCTCTCTGCTCACATTTAAAGATGATGCATTGCAGGCAAAGCATGAGGACATGGAGCAAGGAACATAATAATAATAAATAATAATAAATTTTATTTTTATAGCGCCGACATATTCCGCAGCACTTTACATTTCAGAGGGGATTTGTACAGACAATAGACATTACAGCATAACAATAATCACATACAGCAGATTATAACAAATACCAAGAGGAAAGAGGGCCCTGCTCGCAAGCTTACAGTCTATGAGGAAAGAGGGAGACACGAAAGGTGGGTGGTAACAGTTGCCCTGATTGTATGGACCAGCCATAATGTTAAGTGTGTAACAGTACAAACACAGAGGGCTAATGGATGCATAAAGCATGTGGGAACATGATGCGGGAAATCTGGTTATGGTAAAACTTTTGGCTGTGCCACACAGGGATAGATTAGGCTAATGTGTTGAGGCGATAGGCCAGTCTGAATAAATGCGTTTTCAGGGCACGCTTAAAATTGTGGGGATTGGGGACTAATCGTATTGACCTGGGAAGTGCATTCCAAAGAATTGGCGCGGCACGTGTAAAGTCTTGGAGACGGGAGTGGGAGGTTCTGACTATTGAGGATGCTAACCTCAGGTCATCAGCAGATCAGAGGGCACGGGTAGGGTGGTATACTGAAACAAGGGAGGAGATGTAAGGTGGTGCTGAGCTATGGAGGGCTTTGTGGGTGAGGGTAATAAGTTTATACTGAATTCTGGAGTGGATGGGTAGCCAGTGTAATGACTGGCACAAGGTAGAGGCATCGGTGTAACGATTGGTGAGGAATATGATCCTGGCTGCAGCATTCAATACAGATTGGAGAGGGGAGAGTTTGGTAAGAGGGAGACCGATTAGAAGAGAGTTACAATAGTCGAGATGAGAATGAATAAGAGAAACAGTATGAGTTTTTGCAGAGTCAAAAGTAAGAAAAGGTCGAATTCTAGAAATGTTTTTGAGGTGCAGATGACAAGAGCGAGCCAGTGATCGAATGTGGGGGGCAAAGGAAAGCTCGGAATCAAGTATGACCCCAAGACAGCGAGCCTGTTGCTGGGGAGTAATAGTGGAACCACACACAGAAATGGCAATGTCGGGTATAGGTACATTAGTAGAGGGAGGAAACACCAGGAGTTCAGTCTTTGACAGGTTCAGTTTCAGATATAGTGAGGACATGATATTAGACACAGTGTTTAGACAATTGCCGGTGTTTTCTAGAAAGGCTGGCGTGATGTCAGGACAAGAAGCGTATAATTGGGTGTCATCAGCATAGAGATGGTACTGGAAACCAAATCTACTGATTGTTTGACCAATAGAGGCAGTGTACAAGGAGAAGAGGAGAGGGCCTAGAACCGATCCTTGAGGGACCCCAACAGTAAGGGGAAGGTGAGAGGAGGAGGAACATACAGGGTGATTACACTCAGCCCAGTTTCATGTTGTCGCAACGTGGATTGGTAGACAATGAGGAGGAGGAAGAACAGTAGCTACTTTCATGCGCTATAGACGGAATTACAAGCACAGCTCTCATACCATCTGTTCAGCGGGGATGGCCTGAGGACATTGAAGAGGAGTTTGAAGATGAGGAGGACAGCATGGTCAGTCGTCCTGTTGGTGAGGACATGGAAGTCTTGCCTGTTAGCAGTCTGGCACGCATGGCTGACTTTATGTTGCTCTGCGTTTCCCGTGACCCTTGCATCATAAAAATTTTCCGTGACACTAATTACTGGTTGGTGACACTTCTAGACCCATGCTACAAGGAGAACTTTCAATCTCTTCTTCCAGAGATAGAGAGGTGTACAAAAATGTTGCTGTACCATAAGGCCCTTGTATCGGAGTTACTGAAAAAATTCCCATGTGAGAACGCTGGCAGCAGACGTCAGAGTTTATTGTACAGCAAAGGAGTCCAAGCGAGAGAGACAGAAGTACAATCCAGCTCCAGCAGGGGAACAATGGCAAAGTTCTGGGACAGTTTTCTCAGACCCTCCCATCGTGCCACCACAGAGGCAAGGGGTGCCGTCACAAGAAGTGCAATGTTTGGGAAGATGGTGAGGGAGTACCTTACAAACGACCTCCGGGATTCCTATGTGCCTTTTAATTATTTGGTATCCAAGCTGGACACGTGGCATGAACTGGCTCTCTACGCCTTGGAGTTCCTGGCCTGCCCTGCTGCTAGTGTTCTTTTAGTGTGGGTTTTTAGTTCCGCTGGTGGAATTATAACAGATAAGCGCATCCGCCTGTCAACTGACAATGCTGACAGGCTGATTCATAAAAATGAACAAGGGCTGGATTGAGCAAGAGTTCTGTACACCACCGAATGAAAACAGCGAAACATAACCTCAAATATTTTTTTTTGGGGGGAGGTGTATTCTCATGCACCTCTTCACAATCACACATGGGTATCCGCTTCCTGATTTGGTCTGTTTGGTTTTGTCCTCCTCCTTATCCTCATCATCCACAACCAGTAGTACACCAGGGTGCACTTACTCCATGATGCAAAAGTCACTCAATTTTTGGCAAGGTTGTTTTTATGATGCCCATTTTAATTTGAAACCAAAACAAATGTTATTCCCCCAGGGGGATATCTAATAAAAATGAGATGCACATATATTCTGCCCATTTATTCTTATATTTTCTATTTTTCCTATCTGTGGAACATCCTTTTATGATCTGGTGTATACCTCTTCAATGTAAAAATAGTGAAATCCTATTATATTATATTTTTATTTATATCCCTGTCTCTGAGCTGTTGCTAGGTACAAACATATCTCGTTAAACACATTCTGGCTTCATATCTATGAACCTGTGTTCACCCCTCCCTTTTGTTATTTTCTTTCATAGGTGGATTCACATTTTTTATTTATTTGTTTGATTTCAGTATGATTTATCATTTATGCCTCCTCATTCTCCTCCACTAGATGACCAGGGTTAACATGTTCTGTGCAGCTACAGGCAGTACAATTTTTGGCAAGGGTGTCTATGATGCCCATTGTATATTTTGTCAAAATGTCCCTCCCATGGGGAAATGTTTGTGAGCCCATGCACTGCGTGTATGAACATTACAAGTCTAGGAGACCCGCTCCTTAACATTGGGCCTAGTTTTTAATGAGGCCTTCATCAATGTCTCCTCATTTTCTGCCACAAGATCACCAGAGTTAACATGTTTTGTGCTGCTACAGGCAGTACAATTTTTGGCAAGGGTGTCTATGATGCTCATAGTATATTTTGTTAAAATGTACCCCCCATGGGGAAATGTTTGTCAGCCCATGCACAGCGTGTATGGGCATTACAAGTCTAGGAGACCCGCTCCTTAAAATTGGGCCTAGTTTTTAATGAGGCCTTCATCAATGTCTCCTCATTCTCTGCCACAAGATCACCAGGGTTAATGTGTTCTGTGCTGCTACAGCCAGCCCAATTTTTGGCAAGGGTGTTTTTTTATGATGCCTGTTACTAATTTGAAACCAAAACAAATGTTACTCCCCCAGGGGAAAATCTCATAAAAATGAGATGTACGTAAATTCTTCCCATTTATTCTTATATTTTCCATTTTGTGGAACATCCTCTTATGACCTTGTGTATATCTCTCCAATATAAAAATAGTGAAATCCTATTATAGTATAATTTTATTTATATCCCTGTGTCTGAGCTGTTGCTAGGGACAAACATATCTTGTTGAACACATTCTGGCTTCCTATCTATAAACCTGTGTTAACCCCTCCCTTTTGTTATTTTCTTTCATAGGTGGATTCACATTATTTATTTGTTTGATTGCAGTATCATTTATCATTATGTCTCCTCATTCTCCATCACTAGATCACCAGGGTTAACGGGTTCTGTGCTGCTACAGCCAGTCCAATTTTTGGCAAGGGTGTCTGATGCCCATAAAATATGTTTAGCAATTTTACTCCCCCATCGGGAAATGTTTGTCTGCCAATGCACTTAGTGTATGGGCATTACAAGTCTAGGAGACCCAATCCTTTTTAATGGTAAATTTTTTGCTAAGAGGCATTCCTACATGTTTCTTCCAAGGGGCATTGGGGTTATTGGGGTGCATATGACTTGGTAGCAGGGCAGGCCTTGCAGTCAATCTATAAAAAACAGAATGGGAGTACAAAATGAATAATGTGAAGTGGATTTTCCTGTGCCCATCCAGTATTTGGGTTCAAAGGCTTATTGGGGTGCATATGACTTGGTAGCAGGGCAGGCCTTGCAGTCATTGCAACATTTTTTAGGGAAGCCATCCTGGACATCTCGTGAAAGTGGTATTGGGGTGCGTCGTAATTATTGGCAGCCCATCCACTCACTGCATAGGCTATAACAGTTTAGGAGACCCACTATTTAATAATGGCCCTTTAAACAGATTAATGCTGCCTGATGCCCCTGTAAAAATAGGCACTGTGACATTAAGAGTCCCTCCTTCATAAATCAAACAGATATGTCTGCTTATGTGTCACACACCACATGGCCAGCTAGGGTTGGTAAATGTTACAATGACATTTCCCAGTGAATGCATTTGTTTTGGTTGAAAGCAAAGTAAAAGTTGAAAAACGCTTCAAAAACGCGGCGTCTGAACATAGCCCAAGTGGGGGAGGAACATTTTCGTCTGGGGTTATTTATTTTGCCTTATATACAAGTCATTAAGCTGGAAAGGATGTACCTTAACATATTTCCAAACAAAATCCGTTTTTGTTTCATTTTGGTATGTTTTTTGGTGCACCGGTAAAAATGGCATGAAACTCTGAAAACATTGTTTAAAGCTGTGAACTAGGAGTCAGGAAAGCTTCCAGGGGTGATCCCCATGATGTCCCTGTGTCACTTGAGCAGTGTTTCCATCTTTTTCAGATGTTTTCAGACCATAAAAGGACCCCCGGGGGGATCGCGGTAAAAATGCTCGGGTCTCCAATAGACTTACATTGGGCTCGTTCTGTCCGAGTACACGGTTATTACAATTTACTCGACCCGAACAATGAGCACCCGAGCGTTTTATCACTACTAAATACTGCTATATTTAACCAAAAGTGATAGCCAGGCAAAAGAAAGAAAACAGCCGTAAACTGGCTAACTTTGAGCACGCACATGTGGAGCCTGTCATGATCCCAGTGCAGGTTTTTGAGCTGCACACCTGGGGTTAATGTCTGGAGCTCAGTGCAGGTTTTGACCTGCACACCTGAGGTTAATGATTGTGGCCTCTTTCTGGTTCTGGGAGAGCTTCTTAAACCCCTGGGAAGCTTCAATCCCTGTCAGTTATACTTTTGCCTTTGGCCTAGTGTGCTGACCCCTGTGTGCCTGTTTGTTGCTATAGCTTGTTTATATGGTTCTGACCCGGTTCTGTTTTCCGTTGTGAGTTTGCCTGTTGATTTTGTACTGCGTTATTATCTCTGTGTATGACTCATTGCCTGTGACCTGACTACTCTCTGCTCGCCCCTCTTGTACCTTTGCAGCTATCTCTGTGTGACTCATTGGCTACGTCTTGACTATTCTCCCTGTCTATGCCCCCTGGTAACTTTGTCGCAGTTACCTTGCTAGCAGTTATCTTGCAGCTCCTAGCTCTGTGGAGTTTAGGCCGCGCCCCTAGCAGTCACGTGCTTCCGGTCCTGCGGCTCTGAAGTACGCATCTACTCGGCTGCTGCCCGCTCCACAGGTATATTTGAGCACTGTTCACTTTACTCAGGACACGAACACTGGCTCAGTGAGCAAGTTCAGTGCCGTGTTCCTGACATTATAACTGGCCTACAATTTTTTTTTCTTTCCTCACTTCTGCAGCATGGAGTCCAATGTGTGCTTTTTCTGAGCAGGTGAAATGCTTGACTCAGTCACTGCAGAAGCTTAGTTTGGAACACCAAGCTCTGGCCCAGTCCCAACAGTGGGTTGAGGACTCAGTTCAGGGGGTACTTTCCGCAGGCTTCCAGCAGGTGGGGAATAGAGATGTCATTTTAGTCCCACCCGAATCCCCGGTTAAATTGCCAGATACGTTTTCTGGTAACAAGGATGATTTCAGGACATTCAAGGAGGGCTGTAAGCTCTTTTTCTCTTCGAGACCCCGCTCCTCTGTGGATGAGAAACAGAGGGTGGGGGTGGTGATGTCCCTGCTTAGGGGGTCCCCACAAGCCTGGGCATTTTCGCTTTCTTCTTCTGCCCCTGAGAGAATGTCTGTTGATGCATTTTTTGAATCCTTAGGGCTTATTTATGATGAGCCTGATAGAGTGCGGTTGGCTGAGGACAAGGTGATGAGTGTCTGCCAGGGGGAGCACTCGGCCGAATGGTTCGGTACTGAATTCAGACGTTGGGCAGCCAAGATTTCCTGGAGTGATGCCGCCCTTCGGGGGCTGTTCCACAGAGGCCTGTGTGAACGTCTGAAGGATGCTTTGGCACTTCATCCTATGCCTTACTCCCTGGAGGATGCCATGATCCAAGCGGTTCGCATGGATCGCAGGCTGCTGGATAGAGGCATTATGCAATGGGAAACACCATTATTCTTCAGTGGAGATGAGACCCGGACTCTTCCTATGGCTATGGAGGTGAGCGCTGTCACCTGTGAGGGAAAGGAAAGAAGACGCCGCCGGGAAAAGCAGTTGTGCTTCTATTGTGGGAAATCTGGACATTGGAAGAAGGACTGCCCCTCCTGTCCGTCATCCTCCAAGATGGCGGGAAACAACTAGGTCTGGGTAGTAGTCGAGGAGGCTACCCAGACCTTCAGGTACAATTTTCCTCATGTGCAAAAAAGGCGCTGCAGGTGGAACTGGAACTTGGTTATGATCCTGTTCAGACTACTGCTTTTATTGACTGCGGTTCTGCTATGAATCTGATTGATACCAAGGTTATGACTCTTAATAAGATAGGGACAGTCAGGCTTCACAATCCTGTTAAACTTGTGGCAATTGACTCGTCTCCTCTTACCCAAGACCGTATCTGTTGCAGGTCTGAACTTTTTTCTCTAAAAGTGGGTTCCACTCGTGGAAAAACTAAGTTGTCTTGTGCTAGATAACTTGCCTGCAGGACTGGTACTGGGGATGCCTTGGCTTCAACGCCATAATCCTACCATTGATTGGGTTACAGGGGAAATCACTCAATGGGGATGCAATAATAAATGTGGTAACCTGGGACATCTTGTTAACGCTGTTAAATCTGTGTCTGTGTCGTCTGTCGGTCTGAAAGGTATTCCAAAGTACCTGAAGGATTTCAAAGATGTTTTTTCCGAAAGTGAGGCTGAGGCGCTGCCACCACATAGACCCTACGATTGTGTCATTGATTTAATACACGGAGCCAAGTTACCTAAGGCTCGATTGTTCAATTTGTCTGGGTCTGAGCGCCAAGCCATGAAGGAGTACATAGCTGAGAGCCTCCGCAAAGGGCATATCAGGCCTTCTGTGTCACCTGTGGCAGCAGGGTTCTTCTTTGTGAAGAAAAAAGATGGTGGTTTGCGGCCGTGCCTCGACTTTAGGGAACTGAACAAGATAACGGTTAGGAACTCTTACCCACTTCCCCTCATCCCAGACTTATGTAACCAGTTAGCTGGGGCCCAATGGTTCTCCAATTTAGATCTTCGGGGGGCCTACAATCTGATAAGGGTTCGGGAAGGGGACGAGTGGAAAACGGCATTCCTCACATCAGAAGGACTCTTTGAGAACCGGGTAATGCCGTTTGGGTTAACTAATGCACCCGCTATTTTCCAAAATTTCATCAATGTTGTGTTTTCTGATCTGATAGGCTGTTTTGTTATTATTTATTTGGATGATATTTTGGTGTATTCCCCGGACAGTCAATCTCACTTGCAACATCTAAAGACAGTTCTCCAGAGACTCAGGGAGAACCAGTTGTTCGCTAAATTGGAAAAATGTTCGTTTTTTGTACAGGAGCTGTCTTTTTTGGGGTTGATTGTGTCCTGTGAGGTGTTTCATATGGCTCCTAAGAAGGTGCTGGCGATCGCTGATTGGGTTCAGCCTCGAGATCTCAAGGGGCTCCAGCGCTTCTTAGGATTTGCGAACTATTACCGGAGATTCATTAAAGGTTTCTCACAAGTGGTTAAACCACTCACGGATCTTACCCAGAAGGGCGCTGATGTAAAAAATTGGTCTGTACTCGCTAAGGAATCCTTCTCAGCAATTAAGAAATGTTTCATGTCTGCCCCGGTGTTGGTACAACCTGACCCGTCCAAACCATTCATTGTGGAGATGGATGCTTCTGAAGTGGGGGTGGGGGCTGTGCTGTCCCAGGGTCCGGCCACCCTTACCAATCTCAAACCCTGTGCCTTCTTCTCCAAGAAGTTCTCTTCAGCTGAGAAAAACTATGATGTAGGCAATAGGGAACTTCTTGCGGTCAAGCTGGCGTTTGAGGAATGGAGGCACTTTTTGGAAGGGGCGGCTCACCCTATCACGGTTGTCACGGATCACAAAAATTTGGCATACCTTGAATCTGCTAAGAGGCTTACTCCTAGACAAGCCCGTTGGTCACTTTTTTTTTCACAATTTCAGTTCTCCATTACTTTTCGACCGGGGTCCAAAAATGTTAAAGCGGATGCCCTGTCCAGAAGTTTTGATCCAGTGTCTCTCCCTGAGCTGTCGTCCTCCATTCTTCCCCCAGGGGTGGTAGTGGCGGGGGTCTCAACTGAGTTGGAACAAGAAATTCTAAGGGCTCAGGCAATAGCTCCGGCAATCAGGCCAGGGGATAAACTGTTTGTTCCAGATTCATTGCGGCCTAGACTTCTGCAGGAGTTTCATGAGTCTAGGCTGAGTGCTCATCCAGGTATCACGGCCACTAGAGAGGCAGTAGCCAGGGGTTTTTGGTGGCCTTCATTAAGGTCCGATGTCAAGGAATTTGTTTCTGCTTGTGGCATGTGTGCCCGTTCCAAAAGCTCGCTTAACCGACCGGCTGGGGAACTTATACCTTTACCGGTTCCTGATAGGCCATGGACTCATCTTTCCATGGATTTTATTACCAGCCTTCCACCTTCCAGGGGCAATACCGTGATCTGGGTGATGGTGGATAGGTTTTCTAAACAGGCCCATTTCATTCCCTTGGCAGCATTACCTTCAGCAGAAACATTGTCAAGGTTTGTGCAGCATGTGGTCCGATTGCATGGGGTACCCCTGAATGTTGTGTCTGACAGAGGTGTGCAGTTTGTGGCCAAATTTTGGAGGGCGTTCTGTATGAAATTGGGCATCTCACTCTCCTTCTCGTCGGCATATCACCCGGAGAGTAAAGGTCAGACAGAACGCACCAATCAATCCCTGGAACAAATTCTCAGGTGTCTGACCTCTGCCAGTAGGAGGATTGGTGTGATGCGTTACCGTTGGCTGAATTCGCTTTTAACAACCGGGTGAGTCAGTCCACCAACATGTCCCCATTCCTGATTAACTATGGGTTTAATCCGCATTTTGGGGAGTTTTCTCGAGTGGATTCCGGTTGTCCAGGGGCAGAGGGGTCCGTTCAATGGTTAAAAAACCTCTGGACTGAAGTCCGGCGTAATATCTCTCGGGCCCAGGGGAGATACAAATATTTTGTGGACAAAAAGAGAGCCTCGGAAGACATGTTTCAGGTGGGAGAGAAGGTTTGGCTCTCCACACGTAACATCAACTTAAAGGTACCATCAGCTAAGTTGGGACCAAAGGTCATTGGTCCGTACGAGATTATGGCGATAGTCAACCCAGTGGCATATAGGTTGCGTCTCCCCGCCTCCTTAAAAATATCTAATGTGTTCCCTAAATCTCTGTTGAAACCCGCAGGATCTGTCAAAGAGGACTCCGAGCCTGTTGTTCCTCCAGTGCTGGTGGAGGGTCAATTGGAGTATGAGGTCGGACATATTGTGGACTCTCGGCGGGTGCGCCGCTCTTTGCAGTACCTGGTCCACTGGAAGGGATATGGACCAGAGGAGCGCTCATGGGTCCCTGCTCGCTCGGTACATGCAGATCGCCTGGTTCGGGCTTTCCATGCCAAGTACCCAGGGAAGCCTGGGAGTCCAGAGGCCCCCCGTTGAGAGGGGGTACTGTCATGATCCCAGTGCAGGTTTTTTAGCTGCACACCTGGGGTTAATGTCTGGAGCTCAGTGCAGGTTTTGACCTGCACACCTGGGGTTAATGATTGTGGCCTCTTTCTGGTTCTGGGAGAGCTTCTTAAACCCCTGGGAAGCTTCAATCCCTGCCAGTTATACTTTTGCCTTTGGCCTAGTGTGCTGACCCCTGTGTGCCTGTTTGTTGCTATAGCTTGTTTATATGGTTCTGACCCGGTTCTGTTTCCCGTTGTGAGTTTGCCTGTTGATTTTGTACTGCGTTATTATCTCTGTGTATGACTCATTGCCTGTGACCTGACTACTCTCTGCTCGCCCCTCTTGTACCTTTGCAGCTATCTCTGTGTGTGACTCATTGGCTACGTCTTGACTATTCTCCCTGTCTATGCCCCCTGGTAACTTTGTCTCGCAGTTACCCTGCTAGGAGTTATCTTGCAGCTCCTAGCTCTGTGGAGTTTAGGCCATGCCCCTAGCAGTCACGTGCTTCAGGTCCTGCGGCTCTGAAGTACGCATCTACTCGGCTGCTGCCCGCTCCACAGGTATCTTTGAGCACTGTTCGCTTTACTCAGGACACGCGCACTGGCTCAGTGAGCAAGTTCAGTGCGGTGTTCCTGACAGTGCCTCTGAGGATTCAGTTGCCACAGAGGTACTGCACCTCCTCCTGAGGTGTGGTGCCCCACCATCCAGGTAAGTTGGAGGTTCCTGACCACGCTCCAACACCTGCACCCATCATCACAAAGTAGTGTAGCAAAGCCACATTGCGGCTCCCTGCTTGGAGTGTAGCAGAGCACCTTTGGTGGCTCCCTGCTTGGAACACGAAACGTGCTGGGAGGCGGGTGGCGTTAGAATACATAAAAGAGCGGGAAGGTTTAGGATTTCAGAGAGTTCAAGACAGTCAGTTAGTGAGTGAGGAGTCGGAGAGAGGATCCCTGGGAGAGGGATGGAGGAAGGAGGTGCTTCAGCAGATCTCAGTGACCTGGGTCTGCTGGCACGGGAAAGGAAAGAAAGAGAAAGACATTGAACAGAAACCTGATCTTCCATGAGAAGGAAAGACTAGTACGGAACGTAGGAGTAAAAAGGGAACAGAGGACGTGGGTTAGGAGAGAACCCTGCCTAGAAGTTCTAAGAGCAAGGCCAGGGCCCGGTCCCCGAGGATGTATGGACACTAATGGTCCTGCAGCAGTCACCGGAGGAGTAGCAGGCTGTAAATGCGCTACTTCCATCTCAGACTTGGGGGCACAACAGCAACATTGATAGTGAGCCAGGACTCAGGAGCAAGGAGTCCCCGAAGCAGGCTACAGCTGTCTGCCGTAAAAGGAAAGTTCATGTTAACATCTGTCAGGAGGAACTCCAGTGTAACTCAGTACTGGGAGTACTTCACACCAAAGGCGCTATAAGAGGAGACGTTCAGAAAGGCACATGTTAGCGGAGTGTTGGAAAGGAGCATTCTATCTTGCCTGGAGGTTGACTGAGTCCCTGACCCGGAAGACACAGCACGGAGGCAGGCACCGGTGTGTACTACAGACTGTGAGTAAAGCTTTGGAACTACAAGCCCTGGTGTCCTCCATTTATTCCTGCGTCAACACACCCCTTACCGCTACATCTGGGTATCAGCTTCTACACTGCCTGCGCCTCTCCTCTACCCCTACTTCTACACTGCCCTGGGACTACAGCTCCACCTGTGGGGAGCTTCACCATCTTGGCTGCAACACACCACCAGTCCCAGAGGATCTGCATGCAGCGTCGGCTTAACATCTCACTTGCCGAGCACCACAGGTGGCGTCACAAACTATTCATTCCATTAACTACATTTCCACCATTCCAAATCCCCTTTTACTTGGGCGTCCAGGGCCACAGACTGGGTCACCGCTGCTGTAACATTCCCTTCTGAGAGACCGACCCGGTACCAAGTACCCCACAGCCCTGGGAGGGCGACCCACACAGATATTAGCCGCCACGGAGATACCACACCAAAAAAGTGTGACCTGTATTTTTTTGGCTAAATACTGCTGTATTTAACCAAAATTGACAGCCAGGCAAACCCCCCCAAAAAAACAGCTGTAAACTGGCCAAAGTTTGAGCAAACACAGATATGAGCTGGAACAGAGATACCACACCAAAAAGTGTGTGGCCTGTAATTACACCTGGGGCTAGCTATATATGGCTAATATATCCCCAGGTAGCAGCAGCAGCACCAGAACACAGGAAGGGAATGGACCCTCTTGATGTATGCAGTGATTTATATTCACACATACAGTGCCTGCAGGCCTTGCACTGATGTGTACATAGCGACGTACACTACCTTGCCTGCCTAACACTGGAACCTATAGACTTCAGAATTAGTCCGTAGAAGGACTGTTGGTTTAGCTGGATGTGAATATTTAGGATGGTAGACACCACACTAACTAAGAAATACCCAATTCTGACCCTATCAAGGCAGCTGCTCTCCCTACACTCTCTCAATCCAGAGCTGAATTTGCCGAGCAGGGCAGTGTACAGTCTCTTATACCCCTGATGATCCTGTGTAGCCAGCCAATCACTGCACGACCACAACAAAGATGACTGCATTTTGTAGCCTGGCAGATAATCCCTGCAGCGTGACTGGGTCTCTAAAGTCCACCAAAATTGCTGGGTGGAGACCCGAGTTCCCCCCCGAGCAATCCTGGAAATGCTCACTGCTCGCCTAGTCATCCGAGTATACTAATACTCGGGCGAGTGACTAGTAGTTGCGAGCACGTTCGCTCATCACGAGTCCCAAGCGTACATTTCCTATTATGACCCATCCTAGGTCTAGCTTTTGGGCATAGGGAGCGTTGTGGAGTCCACTGATATGACGTCTCACTTTATGAACCTGATTGGGTCTCTAAAGTCTGCCAAAAATGCTGGGTGGAGACCCGTGTTCCCACTGAGTAATCCTGGAAATGCTCGGTGCTCGCCGTGTACACCGAGTACAGTTATACTTGGGCAAATAACGAGTAGTGGCAAGCACATTCGCTCATCACTAGTGGTCATCCCAGCGGCCAAGCCTGAATGAGAGAACGCTGCACCAGACAAGGCTTGGGATATATCCCGTACAGCGGGAGAATCCCGGCACCTAACATTATCCCCCAGCGACGTTTGCCATGCTTAGAAGCTGCCATACGCTGGGAGGCATAGATGTGTTTTTTGCTGATTGGCTAAAGCTCTAGATGGTACATAGAACATGCCCAGGGGTACCTGGGCCTTCAGACACAGACTCTCACAAAAGTTGCCCCATTTTAGTATGCTCCCCATTACCCAATCAGTCTGGGAGGAATGGAGGCGCAGCCACGGTATCCCCAAAAGTACCTCATCCATACCCTTCAGAATAACCAGAAAAGAGATTATCTCCTGATGGTTTGGAGACACATTGAGAGAAAGGAGTACTGTCCTATGGGAAATTGGGGTTGGCAAAACGGACCTATAAGCTATCCGAAAAGACTTGAGCTTAGGTAGCATTACCAATGGGACAGCGTGCCATTGGGCGAAAGTAGCGGACATGCCCTCAGTCCTGGAGTCCACGCAAGCCTGCACTGTGAGAGTAGCAGACCCAAACGTCAGAGGAACCCCAAAAGCCAACTTGGGTGACACCTCAACAGGAACTAGTGAACCTCTCCCCAAGGCCGCTTGACGCTGTGACTCTTCCTGATGTTTGAGACATTTATTGGCAATGTCACTGATTTGCCCACAGGCAAAACAAGTCAGCTCTGGACGTACAGAGCAGGAGATTGACTCCGCTAGAGAGACGTCTATGGGCTCTACAGGGTCGTCAACAAACAAGAAGGCAATGAAGAAGCATTAAAAAGTTATAGAGAAAAAAATAAAATGTGTAAAAAACAAATACATTTAGCAAAAGTGGAAACTGAGAGACTCATTGCTAAGGAAAGTAAAACAAACCCCAAACTATTCTTTAATTATATAAACAGTAAAATGATTAAAATTGTGTCGGCCCTTTAAAGAACAATGAGGGTGAAATCATAGAGAGCGATGTGGGAAAAGCAAATGTTTTAAATACTTTTTTCTCAACAGTGTTTACACAGGATAAGGATTTGCCAGGGGAAATGCAGAGTGATAATGTAAACTCCCCATTAAGTATTACCTGCCTAACCTAGGAAGAAGTGCAGAACCGCCTTAGTAAGATTAAAATTGACAAATCACCAGGCCCTGATGGCATTCACCCTCGGGTATTAAGGGAGTTAAGTAATGTGATAGACAGGCCTCTATTCCTTATATTTAAAGACTCTATAGAAACAGGGTCTGTTCCTTTTGATTGGTGGCAAGCAAATGTGGTACCAATATTCAAAAAGTGGTGTAAAAGGGAACCTGGAAACTATAGGCCGGTAAGCTTAACATCTGTTGTGGGTAAAATTTTGAAGGGTTTCTAAGGGATACCATTATGGAATATCTCAATGTTAATAAATGTTTAACTCCATATCAACATGGATTTATGAAGGATTGCTCCTGTCAAACTAACCTGATCAGCTTCTATGAGCATGTAAGCTCTCAAATGGACCAAGGAGAATCATTGGATGTCATTTATCTTGACTTCTCTAAAGCATTTGACACTATCCCACATAAAAAATTGATAAGTAAGATGAGTAAGCTTGGGTTGGGGAAAATGTGTGTAGATGGGTAGGTAGCTGGCTTAGTGATAGAAAACAAAGAGTGGTTATTAATGGTGCATACTCAGATTGGGCCAGGGTTACTAGTGGGGTACCACAGGGTTCTGTATTGGGCCCCCTACTATTTAATATATTTATTAATGATCTAGTGGATGGCTTACACAGTAAAATATCAGTATTTGCAGATGATACAAAACTATGTAAGGTAGTTAACACAAAGGAGGACAATTTGCAACTACAGACAGATTTGAGTAAATTAGAGAATTGGGCTGAAAAATGGCAAATGAGGTTTAACACAGATAAGTGTAAGGTTATGCACATGGGAAAGAGAAACAGATGCTACAATTACTTACTAAATGGGAAACTGCTGGGGAAATCAGACATGGAAAAAGACTTAGGCATCTTAGTCAATAAGAAGCAAAATTGGAGTGCCCAGTGTCAGGCAGCTGCCACCAAAGCAAATAGGGTCATGGGATGCATTAGAAGAGGTCTGGGGACATGAGATGAAAACATAATTCTCCCTCTGTACAAATCACTCGTCAGAGCACACTTGGAGTATTGTGTGCAATTTTGGACGCCGGTACTCAAGAAAGACATTACTGAACTTGAAAGGGTTCAAAGGCGGGCTACTAAAATGATAAATGGAGTTGGTTCACTACAATACCCAGAAAGGTTATCAAAATTAGGTCTATTTACTCTAGAAAAGAGAAGACTTAGGGGAGACCTAATATATATGTACAAGTATATCAGAGGGCAATACAGAGATCTCTCCAATGGACTGTTTGTACCAAGAACTGTGACAAGAACAAGGGGGCATTCTCTTCGTTTGGAGGAAAGACAATTTCTGCACCAGCATAGAAAAGGGTTCTTCACGGTAAGAGCAGTGAGGCTCTGGAATTCTCTTCCTGAGGAAGTGTTGATGGCCAACTCACTGAATTTTAGAAAGGAATGGATGCTTTTCTTGTGAGTAACAGTATAGAAGGTTACGAATAACATAATATTATAGGTAGGTGGTTGACCCAGCTTAGGGGAAGGTATTTTTTTCCCTATGGAGAAAATTGGCTTCTACTCTGGGTTTCTTGCCTTCCCCAGGATCAACAATGCAGAACAGCTGCATTAAAAATAGGCTGAACTAGATGGACATAAGGTCTTCCTTCAGCCTTCAAAACTGTGTTACTGTGTTACATGGGATTGGCAAAATTCAGAGTCAACAGAACCCTAGATTTAGTATGAGCTTGCTCCAAATCACTCTCAGCATGTCGCAGATATAATACGAGTGGCCACTGATATTAACTTTTCCAGGGAAGTTGGTATCTCCCTAGTGGCCACAGCATCCCTGACATGATCTGCTAAGCCCCTCCAAAAAATAGGTATCAGGACTATATATGGCCACTCCAACTCAGTAGCCAAAGTATGAAATTTGATGGCAAACTAGTTAACCATGGACGAACCTTGCAGTAGAGCCAGGAACTGTAGTGCGGTATCATGGGTTACTTGTGGCCCCCAAAAAATGAGTGGCGCTAAGGATCAGGTGATCATCTTGTTCCCATAATGGCATGGTCCATTCCAACGACAGCGTGACAAAATGGAAATTATAAATCCCACCTTGGTACGCTCTGTTGGGAATCGTGAAGCCAGTAACTCCAGGTGGATTGAGCACTGATTCACAAACCCTCTATAAACCTTGCTGTTCTCAGAAAGTTTTTCAGGCAGCGAAAAACGTGACACAGAGGAAACAGGAGCCACAGTAGTAACCTTAGAAGCGGCTTTGGCGGCTGCTTTTGCTACCAAAGTGGCAAGATCTACAGCTGAAGTCGCTCGAGAGTGGTCAACCTGCTCTCAAGCTGCTGGATGTACCACTGAAGACGCTGATCATCCGCCATTGCTAGCCAGACCCTGGCACTAGTATACTGTTAGGATTGGTAGAACGCATCAAATATAAATTATAATAAGGTGCGTTCGCAACCCGGGGTCCTCCTTGCGGTGATGGCAAAACAGCAGCTAGAGGATAATGGCGGAGCGTAGCTGTGAGTAAGCACCGTAAACACACCGAGTTAAACGTCACTGTGAACAGAGTGCAATGTGCCTGACTCTGTTACTCCACAGAGCAGTGCAGAAACTGACAGCACTCTAAGCTATGCCCTATTAAACATCACAGGAGCATAAAGGGATTGACGCTAGTGGGGTCCCTATAACTCACCCCCACTACGCTGGTGATTGAACCTGCACTGACACACGGTGGCTTTTGAGCCTGCGCCTGAGGACGCCCGGTGCAGATGCTAAGTTCAAGCGGGAGTTCCCACCCTGCATTGCCTATCTAGAAACACACTTGCAGTGCTATTAGCGGCACACATGGACACAGGGTGGTTGCTGTCCCATCTACACGCACAGCAAATAAGCATGATACTAGCACACATTGAGTGCCTTTTATACCTTTAGCTCAAGTCCAGACAGACAGGACCTTGCCTGTGGATCAATCAGAAGCTGCCACCGCACCAGAGCAGCTGACGTCCGAGCACCAGTGAGATGGCACCACATTATGGACATGCTCAGTAGGGGGAAATCCGTACTTAGTCTCCAGAGCACAAAGCTGCATGTGTATACCAGTAGTCACCATAGGCTTAGCTGGAGATCCAGCAGCAACTACACATGCAGCATGAGCTTGGGCAAGGCACTGGGTGCAGAGTCTACGGTAAGCAGTCATCCCAGTGGCTGAGCCTGAATGGGAGACCACTGCACCAGACAAGCCTTGGGATCTATACCGTTCAGTGGGAGAATCCTGGCTCCTAACAGCACATGTGCAGATGGAGATCTCAGCACCAAGAACTTGGGAGATGAGATCTTAAGTTTTTTCTATGACAAAGCCCCCTTTTAGAGGTGGAAAATAATTTTTTTCTATGACATCGCCCCCTTTTAGAGGTGGAATTTGAGACTGATTTACAGATTGTCTCCCAAGCCCTCCTTACAGCACAACCTCTCAGGATCCTATAATACCTTCTCATTCTTGGAAATGGGCATCTCTGTCAGGTCACTCAGTGCCTCAAGATTGGCATGAATGGGTAGTACAGTCTGAAACTCCTGGCTAGATTTAGCCAGAAATGTTGTAATGGCCCCAGCCTTACAGGAACCCTCTGGGACCTGCACTGGGTCAGTATCTGGTCCAGTTTTCCTGCTGGAGTCTAAGGGTTCAGAAGGCAGTACATTACTGGTGTTCTTGGCATTCTGACTATGGGTGACAGCAGCTATGCAGGATGTCTCCCCAGGGGATAACAACACTTTCCCATCAGACTGACGGTAATCTTTTTCCCTAGCCCTGACAGACTGGAAATATTACTTTTCCACCATCTTGACAGGCTGTGGATATCACTTTCCCATCACCTTGACAAGCTAGGGGTACCACTTTCCTATCACTCTGACGGGCTGTGGGCACTTTCCCATCACCCTGACAGGTTGTAGGACACACTTTCCCACCACCCTGACAGGCTGTGGATATCATTCTCTTCACCCTGGCAGCTTATGGGACACACTCTCCTACCATCCCGACACACTGTGCTAATAATTTGGCAACTCCTACTGGCATTGTTACAGTCCATCGTCACAGTAGTCAGCTGAACGGGAACACCTGCATCATGATCTCAGTGCCTGTTCCCATCCTCCCCTAATACATAAGGAACAGTGCTAATCATGGGGCATCTACCACCGTCCATATCTGTTAGGGTCGGCAGAACGCACCAGATATAAATAATAGGAGGTGCGTTCGCCGCCCGGGGTCCACCATGCGGTAGATGACAAGACCGCTGCTGGACAATGGCAGATACGCTAAAGGTGCGGTACAGCGCTCGGGTTAACGTCACCCGAGAGCTTAGGCTCGGCTCTGTTCAGACACAGAGAGGCCGAACATAAATAAGAGACAGACGCTGGCCCTGTTAGCCTCACAGGAAACCAGCGGGTTGCGTTGCAGCCGCAATCCCCAATAGATACTGCTACTGCAGCGCGGCGGTAAGGATAGCCACTGAACGACGGTGCCGGACACCGACGGACGTTAGTGTAGGTGTGGTAAGCACAGTGGCGTGTAGCTTGCCACAACTTGGTGCTGACTAAACCAACATACTGTCACCATCCGTAATGTCAGAGGGAAGGGGTTTCATAATAAGTCAGTCACCAGTCCATGCATCCATCACCATACACACATATCAATCTGAGTCTACATCAGCGCATGGCCGAGCCACCATGCGGGCTTTTTATAGCCATGCACTTTCGGGACCTTCCAGTACCCTGGAAAGGACCAATCAGATCTGACGCAGGACCTGAGCATGTGACCCCTGCTCTCCAGTGAGAGGTCACCTTGCGGGCATGCCCAGTAGCACGGCACGAGGACTTAGCCTCTGGAGCGGTTCCCTGCAGAGCAGGTTGCGCTATCATTACTGCACCAGAGGTGGCAGCAACATCCAAGCTGTCAGAGCGAGTCTGAGCAGCACGCCTGGCTCGCTGTGATTGCTGAGCAGCACCCGGAGCGGTCGGAGGAGCATGGAAGACCACTGGATGTCTGGCTCTGGATTCCTGCTGTGCAGTGTCAGGAATCCGACGCCTAACATTACCCCCCTCCCCTCTGCGCTTCACTGCGCTCAAAAGCCGCGATCAGGAGCGGTGCGGAGATGTTTTCCACCGGCTCCCAGGTTCGAGCCTCGGGCCCGTGACCCTTCCAATCCACTAAATAAATTTTTTTGCCACGGACAAACCTGCGCCCTACGATGGCATTAACCTCAAATTCGTCAGATGATAAGTCTGACGACCCGACCGATGACTCGGAAAACCGGGCCATGTGAACTGGTTTGAGGAGGGACACATGAAACACGTCCGAAATGGCTAAATGTGGAGGAAGAGCCAAGCGCTAGACCACCGAGCTAATTCGCTCGAGGACCTTGAATGGTCCAACATATCGTGGTGCGAACTTAGGGGACTCGACCCGTAGTTTGATGTTTCGGGTGGAGAGCCACACCATGTCGCCAGGGGAGAAGCTTGGAACGGGTCACCGATGCGTGTCAGCGGACGTCCTCATCCTCTCCTTAGAGGCACGGATAGCATCCTGAGTGTGATCCCAGATGTCCCAGGCCTCCACTGCCCAGTCTGCCACCCTGGAGTCAGCGGAGGACACTGGCATTGGGACAGGGACGCCTGGATGTTGGCTGTAGTTTAAGAGGAAGGGCGTCTGACCAGTGCAATCAGCCACCGCATTGTTTAGGGCAAATTCAGCCCAAGGTAGCAAGGATGCCCAGTCATCCTGCCTGGCAGAGACAAAATGCCGTAGATAGGTGACCAAGGTCTGGTTGGCTTTCTCGACCAAGCCATTCGTTTCGGGATGGTAGGCGGAGGACAGATTTAGCTCGATGCTGAGTAAGCTGCAGAGCTTCCTCCAAAACCAAGACGCAAACTGGGGACCTTGGTCACTCACGATTTTGTCCGGCATGCCATGCAAATGGAATACGTGCTTAATGAACAAAGTGGCCAGACCTCGAGTGGAAGGCAGGCGTGCGAGTCGCACCAGATGCACCATTTTGGAAAAATGGTCGGTGACCACCCAGATGACCGTACTGCCACCAGACTTGGGCAGACCAACTATGAAATCCATGCCAACCATCTCCCACAGTCTATCCGCCACTGGCAGGGGATACAACAGCCCCGCTGGCCTCTGTCTAGAGGGTCTGTTTCGAGCACACGAGACGCATACTTGCATGTATTCCTTGACATCTCGAGCCATATGTGGCCACCAATATGACCTTGCCAGGATTTCAGTGGTCCGTTTATTGCCAAAATGACCACCCACCCTGGAGGCATGTGCCCAGGCGAGGACCTCCGGCCGTAGCTGAGGAGGCACCAAGGTCTTGCCTGGTGGCACTGACTCGAGAGCGACTAGAGCCACGGTCGTAAAACTCTCTGGCGGGAGAATTAACCGAGACTCAGCCTCTCCCTCTTTCGCAGATACCACTGATTGTGAAAGAGCATCCGCACGGACGTTCTTATCTCCGGAGAGGTAATGCAGGGTGAAGCGGAAGCGGGAAAAGAAGAGCGACCACCTAGCCTGATGGGAGTTCAGGCGCTGGGCCGTCTGCAAATAGACCAGGTTTTTATGGTCCGTATATACCTGGAAGGGAAACCGAGCCCCCTCCAGGAGATGTCTCCACTCTGAAAAGGCCAACTTCATGGCCAGCAGCTCCCTGTCACTGATGGAGTAATTCTTCTCCGCCGGTGAGAAGGTCTTTGAGAAGAAGCATGGATGCTTCCGACCTTGAGCATCCTTCTGGAAAAGGACTGCTCCTGCACTGACGGAAGAGGCATCTACCTCCAGAATAAACGGTTTATTCACATCGGGATGATGTAAAATGGGAGCGCCAGCAAAATGAGATTTTATAGCCGTGAAGGCCTTGGAGACCTGTTCAGACTAAGCGTTGGGGTTAGCTCCTTTCTTGGTGAGAGCAACCAAAGGATCCACCAGTGTGGAAAAGTGTGGTATAAACTGGCGATAGTAATTCATGAACCCCAAAAAGCGCTGCACCGCTTTAAGTGAATGAGGTTCCTGCCAGTCCATTACCGCTTGTAGTTTGGCAGGATCCATGGCCAGCCCCTGGGCCGAGATGATATAGCCCAGGAACGGCAAGGACTCCTGCTCAAACTGGCACTTCTCCCACACATGTATTGACGGTGAAACAAGATGAAAGCACAAACACAGGCAGGAAAATAGGCTGAGCAAACGATGGGGCCCAAACTAACTTGAAAGGATAGGAAAGGAAAGACACTGTCTTCAATCTGCAAAAAGCCCTACAAAAATAATGTCCAACACTTCTGATAGCAAAATTAACCCTGAAGTCACTAGACTTCTCCCACTATATCAGCACTCTGAAATATTCTGAGACAGAGTAAAAAGAGGCCAATCTAATAAGGGACAAAAAGCAAATTGGCAAATACAGGTAAATAAGAGTGGAAATTCAGCACAGCCCCAGCCGGGGCAGGCTGACCACACAAAAAGCTGAATAGACCAACAAAATCAAGTGTGAACATTAGCAGAAAAACTAAGCTTTAGATGACTGGAACAGAGCTGAAAACCAAGACTTGACAAGCCAGAAGGAATCACCAGCAACAGAATAGGGAGTCGGCTGTCTTAAATCCAGTCTGAGATTCCTGAGGTCCAATTGTCATCCTAATTATCAGGTGGCAGATCTCTACTGATTAAATCAGCCTCACTACCTCCTGTTACCACCAGAGGGAGCCTGGCAGGAGAACTCACAACTGGTGAACCAGAGAATGAACTCACAACAGTACCCCCCTTGAGGAGGGGTCACCGAACCCTCATCCACGCCACCAGGCCGATCAGGATGGGCCCGGTGAAAAGCACGAACCAATCTATTGGCATGAATATCAGAGGCAGAGACCCAAGAATTATCCTTCTGGCCATAACCCTTCCATTTGACCAAATACTGGAGTCTCCATCTAACCAAATGAGAATCCAATATTTTCTCTACCTCATATTCCACATTGCCTTCAACCAACACAGGGTCAGGAGGTGTTGCCAGGATGATTGGGTTTCATTTTTGCCCTTGGCCGAATTTGCTTTAAATAATAGAGCTAGTTCTGCCACTTTGATGTCACCTTTTTTTTGTAACTTTGGGTTTCATCCTCGATTCTCTTTAGGGCAGGTAGAGTCTTCTGCCTGCCCAGGACACTGTGGTTGAGAGAATGCAGCAGATCTGGGACCACGTGGTGGATAAGTTGTCTCTCTCCCAGGAAAAGGCCCAGCGGTTTTCCAACCGGCATAGAACCATTGGTCCCCGGTTTAAGGTGGGTGATATGGTTTGGTTGTCATCAAAGAATATCTCTATGAAGGTGGCTTCTCCAAAGTTTAAACCTAGATTTATTGGACCTTACAAGATTTTGGAGATTCTTAATCCAGTCTCATTTCGATTGGTTCTTCCTGTTACATTCAAGATCCATAACGTGTTTCATAAGTCTCTGTTAAAGTGGTTTGTTGAGCCAGTAGTTCCTGTGGTGGCACCTCCTGACCCTGTATTGGTTGAAGGTAATGTGCAGTATGAGGTTGAGAAGCTACTGGATTCTCGTCTGGCTAGACGGAGACTCCAGTATTTGGTTAAATGGAAGGGTTATGGCCAGGAGGATAATTCTTGGGTCTCTGCATCCGATATTCATGCCGAAAGATTGGTTCGTGCTTTTCATCGGGCCCATCCCGATCGCCCTGGTGGCGTGGATGAGGGTTCGGTGACCCCTCCTCAAGGGGGAGGTACTGTTATGAGTTCATTTTCTCCTTCACCTCTGATGTCTGATGAACTCCCTCTGCTGGTGAAAGGAGGTAGTGAAATTGATCTGGATGGGAAGAACCTGTCATCTGAACAGGTGGAGTGTGATTGGACATCCGGAATTTCTGAGTGGATATAAGGCAGCCGACGCCCTGCAGGGTTGCTGGTGATCCTTTTTGCTCTGAGCTCTGGCATCCAGTTTAGTTCCTGTCTACTAAAAGCTAAGTTTTTGCTCTGCTATTTTTCCATGAGATTTTGTCTGTTTACTTAGTGTTTGTGTTCAGCCTGCCCTGGTTGGGACGGGCTGAACTCCATTTTTGTCTCTGATCAGTTGATCTCTTTGCTCTGTCTTCAGAATATACCTGAGTGCTGATATAGTGATTTTGAAGACTAGTGACTTCAGGGCCTTTTCTATCAGACGTGTTGGACATTATTTTTGGCAGGGTTTTTTGCGTGATTGCAGCCAGCATCTTTTCTGTCCTTTCCTATCTAGTTAGTTGGGCCCCATCATTTGCTCAGCCTGTCTTTCTGTCTGTGTTTGTGTTTTCATCTGTTTTTCACCGACAATACATGTCGGGGGCTGTCTATTGCTTTGGGGTCTGCTCTGGGGCAGTTTAGATTTCCCCTTTCTTTCTTTGGGCTTACTTAGCTCTCCGGCTGTGACGAGGGGGTCTAGGGCACCGTAGGAACCCCCCACGGCTACTGTTAGTTGTGGTGAATAGGATCAGGGGTCTGCAATCCGCTAGCTACCAACCTCTCCGGTTTTCTGGACTTAGCTTGTGTTTTTGTTTTTTCCTCCTCCAGTGACTCATTCATAACAGGCACCACTGGCTCAACAAACCTCTTCAACAGAGATTTGTGAAATACGTTATGGATCTTGAGCATAACTGGAAGAGCCAATCGAAAAGAAACAGGATTAAGAATCTCCAAAATCTTATAAGGTCCAATAAATCTTGGCTTAAGTTTTGGAGATGCAACCTTCATAGGAATATTCTTAGATGACAACCAAACCATATCACCCACTTTAAACCGGGGACCAATGGTCCTATGCTGGTTGGAAAATCGCTTGGCCTTTTCCTGAGAAAATGACAACTTATCCACCACTTGCTCCTATATCTGCTGCATTCTCTCAACCACAGTGTCCACACCTGGGCAGGACGAAGATTCCACTTGCCCTGAAGAGAATCGAGGATGAAACCCAAAATTACAGAAAAAGGGTGACATCAAAGTGGCAGAACTAGCTCTATTGTTCAGTGCGAATTCAGCCAAGGGCAAAAATGAGACCCAATCATCCTGATCAGGAGATATAAAACATCTCAAGTAAGACTCCAAGGTCTGGTTTGTTCTCTCAGTCTGTCCATTGGTCTGGGGATGAAACGCGGAGGAGAAGGATAACTGAATTCCCAGATTGGAACAAAAGGCTTTCCAGAATCTGGAAACAAACTGGACTCCTCTGTCGGACACAATGTTTTCAGGAATCCCATGTAACCGAACCACCTGTTGTAAAAACAAGGGCACCAACTCAGCGGAACATGGCAACTTTGGGAGTGGTACAAGATGGACCATCTTCGAAAATCTATCACAAATCACCCAGATAACAGTCATCCTCTGAGAGACAGGAAGATCAGTAATAAAATCCATTGAGATATGGGTCCATGGCCTCTTGGGCACCGGCAGGGGCATCAGCAACCCACTAGAACGAGAAAAGGGTTTAGACTGAGAACAAGTCCCACAGGACTGTACAAAATTCCTGACGTCACGTGATAAGGCAGGCCACCAAAAAGTCCGACTCACCAAATCTCTGGTACCAAAAATACCTGGATGACCAGCCAATGCGGAGCAATGAATTTCAGACATCACTCTCTTTCTCCACTGGTCAGGAACATACAATTTTCCCATAGGGCAATGCTCAGGTTTATCCTCCTGAAATTCCTCCAGGGCGTGTCTCAAATCGGGCGAAATGGCAGAAAGAACTACCCCCTCACCTAGGATGGTAGGCTCGGTCACACTAAGGGAATTGGCAAAGAAACTCCTAGAAAGGGCGTCTGCCTTAACATTCTTAGTGCCCGGAAGAAAAGAGACCACAAAATTAAAATGCGTGAAAAACAAGGCCATCTAGCCTGTCTAGGATTCAAGCGTTTGGCTGACTCTAGATAAATCAAATTCTTGTGATCGGTGAGGACCACAACTTGATGTCTATCTCCCTCCAACCAATGTCTCCACTCCTCAAATGCCCATTTCATGGCCAACAATTCCCGATTCCCCACGTCATAGTTGCGATCAGATGGGGAGAACTTTTGAGAAAGAAGGCACAGGGATTCATCTTAGAAGTCACAGGGTCTTTTTGGGACAAAACAGCTCCTGCACCAATCTTAGAAGCATCTACCTCCACCTGAAATGGAAGTGAGACATCAGGCTGCCGTAAGACTGGAGCTGAAGTAAATCTCTGCTTAAGCTCCTGAAATGCTGAGGCAGCCTCAGGAGACCAATTCAGTACATCAGCGCCCTTCTTGGAAAGATCAGTCAGTGGTTTGACAATACCAGAAAAATTACCTATAAATTTATGATAGAAATTAGCAAAACCCAAAAACTTCTGGAGGGCCTTCAAAGAAGTAGGCTGAACCCAATCATAAATGGCCTGTACCTTGGCCGTGTCCACTTCAATAGTCGATGGAGACAAGATAAATCCCAAAAATGAAATCCTCTGTACACCAAAGAGGCATTTCGATCCCTTAACAAACTGGGAATTCTCCCTCAAAATCCGGAACACAGTCCGGACGTGTTCCACATGAGAATCCCAATCACTAGAAAAGATCAAAATATCATCCAGATAGATGATCAAAAACTTATCCACAAAGTCACGGAAAATATTCATAAAGGACTGGAAGACAGAAGGGGTATTAGTGAGCCCAAAAGGCATCACCAGGTACTCAAAATGTCCCTCCGGAGTATTAAACGCCATCTTCCATTCATCCCCGTGCTTGATGCGAATAAGATTATACGCCCCCTTGAGGTCAAGTTTAGTAAACCAGCAGGCACTCTTAACTCTGGAGAATAAATCAGACATCAGAGGTAACGGGTACTGATATTTAACCGTCATCTTGTTAAGGGAACGATAATCAATACATGGTCTTAATGAACCATCTTTCTTTGCCACAAAAAAAAACAGCACCTAAAGGTGACGAGGATGGTCTAATATGACCCTTCTCCAACGACTCCTTAATATAGGATCACATAGCATCATGTTCGGGTACTGATAAGTTGAAACGCCGACCCTTGGGAAATTTACACCCAGGCATCAACTCAATTGCACAGTCATAACTCCTATGAGGAGGCAAAGATGCAGACTTGCTCTCACTAAATACATTGGCTAGATAATCAGGAATATCATGAGACTGAGGAGAGATGGAGAAAACAGGAGCGTCCCTAAGAACACACTGACAACCCCAACTCACAACAGACCCAGATTTCCAATCCAAAACTGGATTATGAGTTTGCAACCAAGGAAAACCCACAACAATAGTATCATGCAAATTATGCAGCACCAAAAATTTACAATTTTCTTGGTGGTCTGGGGCAACTCGCATTGTCACCTGGGTCCAAAACTGAGGTTTATTCTCCGTCAAAGGAGTAGCATCAATACCCCTCAAAGGAATAGGCGTCCGCAGAGGCGTCATGGAAAAACCACAACGTTTAGCAAAGTCCAAATCCATCAGATTCAACGCTGCTCCTGAATCCACAAAAGCCTTCGTGGAAAACGTGGATAAGGAGCAGATCAGTGTAATTGCCAAAAGAAACTTAGGTTGTACACTGCCCCCAGCAAATGTGTGCAAAACGTTTCTCTCGTTTAGGGCAGACAGAAATAGTATGAGAGACGTCTCCACAGAAAAAACACAGCTTATTACGCCTTCTAAACTCCTGACGTTGCGCCCTAGACAAAACCCTAATACATTGCATAGGTTCAGATGTTTGTTCAAAAGGTATCAGCACCTCCCGTGTAGTTTTACGTTCACGTAAACGCCGATCAACTTGAACGGCTAATGACATAGAATCATCCAGACCAGAGGAACAGGAAATCCCACCATAACATCTTTTACGGTCTCTGATAAACCCTTCAGAAAGAGAGCTGCCAATGCACTATCATTCCATGTAGCAAGGACCGCCCACTTTTGGAATTTTTGACAGTATAAATCTGCAGAATCCTGACCCTGGTTTAATGCCAACAGGGTTCTCTCAGCTTGATCAACAGCATTAGGTTCATCATACAACAACCCCAAGGCTTGAAAAAATGCATCCACATTAGTCAGAATAGGATTTTCAGGAGTCAGAGAAAAAGCCCAATCCTGGGGATCGCCGCGCAGCAAGGAGATGACAATTTTAACCTGCTGCACAGAGCTCCCCGATGAGTTAGGTTTCAAGGCAAGAAATAATTTACAATTATTCTTAAAATTCAGAAATTTAGATCGATCCCCAGAAAACACATGAG
Organism: Dendrobates tinctorius; assembly: GCF_039654945.1. Classification (NCBI taxonomy): domain Eukaryota; kingdom Metazoa; phylum Chordata; class Amphibia; order Anura; family Dendrobatidae; genus Dendrobates; species Dendrobates tinctorius. Next base: position 60,115,148 of record NW_027361679.1, read on the forward strand.
GAGTAGGGATCTTAGGTTCAGCAGCATGTGACTGAATGAGGAAGGTGGAAATTCCCTGTACTTCAGCAGCAAGTTGCTCCACACGATCAGACAATTGCTTAATCTCCATTAGGAAAAAAAAATCCTACGGCCCCAGAGAAAGAGGAAAAAATATTAAAAAAAAAATTCAGACACTTTTTTTTAACAACTTTTTCCTGCTTTTGAGTACCCTAGAATCTGTGGAATGGTTGGTGATTCTGTTATGAATGGGTCACCGAGGAGAAAAAAACAAAACAAGCTAAGTCACAGAAAACCAGAGAGGTTGGTAACTATGCAGATTGCAGATCCCTGATCCTAACCACACAACTAGCAGCAGCCGTGGAGCGTACCTACGATGATCCTAGATGCTTTATCACAGCCGGAGAACTACATAAGCCTGAAGCAAGAAAAGGGGAAAACTAACTTCCCCAGAGCAGACCCCAAAGGAAAGACAGCCCCCACACATGAATTGACGGTGAAACAAGATGAAAGCACAAACATAGGCAGGAAAATAGGCTGAGCAAACGATAGGGCCCAAACTAACTAGAAAGGATAGGAAAATTAAGACACTGTCTGCAATCTGCAAAAAACCCTACAAAAATAATGTCCAACACTTCTGATAGCAAAATTAACCCTGAAGTCACTAGACTTCTCCCACTATATCAGCACTCTGAAATATTCTGAGACAGAGCAAAAAGAGGCCAATCTAATAAGGGACAAAAAGCAAATTGGCAAATACAGGTAAATAAGAGTGGAAATTCAGCACAGCCCCAGCCGGGGCTGGCTCACCACACAAAAAACTGAATAGACCAACAAAATCAAGTGTGAACATTAGCAGAAAAACTTAGCTTTAGATGACTGGAACAGAGCTGAAAACCAAGACCTGACAAGCCAGAAGGAATCACCAGCACCAGAAAAGGGAGTCGGCTGTCTTAAATCCAGTCTGAGATTCCTGAGGTCCAATCGTCATCCTCATTATCAGGTGGCTCATCTCTACTGATTAAATCAGCCTCACTACCTCCTGTTACCACCAGAGGGAGCCTGGCAGGAGAATTCACAACAGGCATGATGGGCGGCTATAGGAGGTGGGGCACAGATGGCAGCATACAGGGGCATGATGGATGGCTATGGGAGGGTGGTGACCAGACAGCAGCACAGGGGCATAATGGACGACTATGAGGCGGGGAACAGATGGCAGCACAAGGGCATTATGGACGGCTATGGAAGGTGGGGCACTGATGCTACAGCAACATGATTGACGGAAGGAAGGCGGCTGCTTCAGGTGGGAGACTCCATACCTATGGTACTCATTACAGGTATGAGGACCAATTTATAAAAGTTAACATTTCGGTGCTACTGGGGGTCAGAAACGGAAGAGCCACCTTCACAGAACAGAATGCAGCCTTAGTGCTGCTGAAGGTGGCTCTCTTAGTTAAAAACGCCTGGGGGGGTGACAGGTTCCTTTAAACAATTATGAAACTTTCCTTGGCTTTAGCTACTTTTCCTAAATTGTCAGCAAACAGATTATTGCACACCTAAAAATAAAATTAAAAAACATAGGCGTCCTCCATATCCCCTCATAGCCTACTTTTCCATCGCCAATATAGGTGTCTTCTAGCATTTTGGTAGAAAAAACCCTCAATGATTTGGTTACAATTTAGGAAAAGTAGAAGAATATTTTACACAGCTCTGCAATGTCTACTTAACATATCACTCTAGCATATATTTTTTGAGAGTAACCTTTTAGCTCACTTGGAGCTAAAACATGGGAGAAACACTTCATGCAAAATGCAAGGGAGGCAGAACATATTCACATTTACAGAATCAGCTGACTTTAGTCAATTGTGCATTGAAACCTTTACTTCTGTATAAAGCATTTCAGAAAAAGACACATTTTCATACATTCTACATATTTAAACTTAACAATTATGACAGCTTCCTATGTTTTAGCTACTTTTCCTAAAATATCAGCAGATTAATGCACACCTAAAAATAAAATTGAAAAACATAGGCCTCCTCCATATCCCCTCATAGCCTTCCTTTCCATCTCCAATATAGGTGTATTCTAGCATTTTGTTCGAAAATACCCTCAATGATTTGTTTACAATTTAGGAAAAGTAGAATATTTTACACTGCTCGGCAATGTTTACTTGAGACATCTCTCTAGTATATAAAGCTTTGAGCTTAACCTTTTAGCTCACTTGGACTTAAAACATGGGAGAAACACTTCATGCAAATTGCAAGGGAGGCAGAACATATTCACATTTACAGAATCCGCTAACTTTAGGCAATTGTGCATAGAAACCTTTACTATAAAGCATGTTACAGAAAAAAAGACACATTTTCTTACATTCTACATATTTAACCTTAAAGGGAACCTGTCACCCCCGGGCAGTTTTAACAAAAAGTGCCATCTTCAGCAGCACTAAGGTTGCATTCTGTGAAGGTGGCTTGTCCGTTTCTGACCCCCAGTATTGCCAAAATATTAACTTTTATAAATAGGTCCTCATACCTATAATGAGTCCCATAGGTATGGAGTCTCCCCCTGAAGCAGCCACCTCCCTGCCATCATTCATGTCTCTGTAGCATCTTTGCCCCATCTTCCATAGCCGTCCAATATGCCCCTGTGATGCCATCTGTGCTCTGCCACCCATAGCCGTCCTTCATGTGCTTGCTCTGCTATCTGTGGCATGCCTCCCATAACCGTCCATCATGCCCCTGCTCTGCTGTCGGTGCTCCACCTCCCACAGCCGTCCATCATGCCCCTTCTCTGCTTCTGTTCCCCGACTCCTGTCTCCTATGCTGGCTCCGTGCTCTGTTAAAACAGTTCTCGGGCATACGCAGTGCGCGCTGCCTGTGAACTGACATCAGGCGATCACGCCTGCGTGTTGTGGAGGCCCCAGATCCTGCCCCGCAGTGTGAATACATTATAACAAACACACTGCGGGGCAGGATCTGGGGCCTTTACAACATGCAGGAGTGAGCGACTGATGTCAGTTCATGGGCAGCGCGCTCTGCGCCTGCCCGAAAACTGTTTTCACAGAGCAGGTGACGGCATAGGAGAGAGAGGAGGGGAACAGAAGCAGAGCAAGGGCAGGATGGACGGTTATGGGAGACGGGGAAGAAAGCAGAGCAGGGGCATGATGGACGGCTATGGATGGCGGGGCACAGACAGCAGAGAGGGGGCATGATGGACAGCTATGGGAGGCGGGGCACAGACGGCAGCACAGGGGCATGAAGGACGGATATGGGAGGCGGGACACAGACGGCAGCACACGGGCATGATGGATGGCTATGGGAGGCGGGGCACAGATGCTACAGAGACTTGATTGACGGCAGTGAGGTGGCTGCTGCAGGGAGAGACTCCATACCTATGGGACTCATTATACAGTAGGTATGAGGACCTATTTATAAAAGTTAATATTTCGGCATTACTGGGGGTCAGAAACGGAAGAGCCACCTTCACAGAATGCAGCCTTAGTGTTGCTGAAGGTGGCTCTTTTAGTTAAAAGCGCCAGGGGGGTGACAGGTTCACTTTAGCAATTATGATAGTTACCTTGTTTTTAGCTACTTTTCCTAAATTGTCAGCAAACAGATTATTGCACACCTAAAAATAAAATTAAAAAACATAGGCCTCCTCCATATCCCCTCATAGCCTCCTTTTCCATCTCCAATAAAGGTGATTTCTAGCATGTTGGTAGAAAAAGCCCTCAATGATTTGGTTACAATTTAGGAAAAGTAGAAGAATATTTTACACAGCTCTGCAATGTCTCCTTCACACATCTCTTTAGCATATGTTTTTTGAGAGTAACCTTTTAGCTCACTTGGACATTAAACATGTGAGAAACACTTCATGCAAAATACAAGGGAGGCAGAACATATTCACATTTACAAAATCAGCTTACGTTAGTCAATTGTGCATAGAAAACTTTACTATAAAGCATATTATAGAAAAAAGACACATTTTCAAACATTCTACATATTTAAACTGAACAATTATGATAGTTTCCTTGGTTTTAGGTACTTTTCCAAAATTGTCAGCAAACAGATTATTGCACACCTAAAAATAAAATTAAAAAACATAGGCCTCCTCCATATCCCCTCATAGCCTCCTTTTCCATCGCCAATATGTTTTTTTTTAGTATTTTGGTAGAAAAAAAGTCAATGATTTGTTCACAATTTAGGAAAAGTAGAAGAATATTTTACACAGCTGTGCAATGTCTTCTTCACACATCTCTCTAGCATGTTTTTTTTTATAGTAACCTTTTAGCTCACTTGGACCTTAAACATGGGAGAAACCCTTCATGCAAAATACAAGGGAGGCAGAACATATTCACATTTACAGAATCAGCTGACTTTAGTCAATTGTGCATAGAAACCTTTACTATAAAGCATGTCACAGAAAAAGACACATTTTCATACATTCTACATATTTGAACTTAACAATTATGATAATTACATGGGTATTAGCTACTTTTCCTAAATTGTCAGCAAACAGATTAATGTACACCTAAATATAAAATTAAAAAACATGGGCCTCCTCCATATCCCCTCATAGCCTCCTTTTCCATCGCCAATACAGGTGTTTTCTAGCATTTTGGTAGAAAAAAATCCTCAATGATTTGTTTAGAATTTAGGAAAATTAGAATATTTTACACAGCTCGACAATGTCTACTTCACACATCTCTCTAGTATATATATCTTTGAGAGTAACCATTTAGCTCACTTGAACTTAAAACATGGGAGAAACACTTCATGCAAATTACAAGGGAGGCAGAACATATTTACAGAATCCGCTTATTTTAGGCAATAGTGCCTTGAAACCTTTACTATAAAGCATGTTACAGAAAAAAGACACATTTTCATATATTTTCTATATATTTAAACTTAAAGGGAACCTGTCACCCCCCTGGGCGTTATTAACAAAAAGTGCCACATTCAGCAGCACTAAGGCTGCATTCTGTGAAGGTGGCTCGTCCGTTCCTGACCCCCAATAATGCCAAAATATTAACTTTTATAAATAGGACCTCAAACCTATAATGAGTCCCATAGGTATGGAGTCTCCCCCTGAAGCAGCCGCCTCCCTGCCATCATTCATGTCTCTGTAGCGTCTTGTGCCCTGCCTCCCATAGCCGTCCATTACGCCCCTGTGATGCCGTCTGTGCCCCGCCTCCCATAGACGTCCATCATGCCCCTTCTCTGCTGTCTGTGCCCTGCCACCCTTAGCCGTCCTTCATGTGCCTGCTCTGCAATCTATGGCACGCCTCCCATAACCGTTCATCATGCCCCTCCTCTGCTGTCTGTGCTCCACCTCCCATAGCCATCCATCATGCCTGTTCTCTGCTTCTGTTCCCCGCCTCCTGTCTCCTATTCCAGCTCCCTGCTCTGTGAAAACAGTTCTCGGGCATAGGCAGTGCGCGCTACCCATGAACTGACATCAGCCCATCACGCCTGCGTGTTGTGGAGGCCCAAGATCCTGCCCCGCAGTGTGAATACATCATAACACACACTGCAGGGCAGGATCTGGGGCCTTCACAACATGCAGGAGTAATCGACTGATGTCAGTTTTTGGGCAGCACGCACTGCGCATGCCCGAGAACTGATTTCACAGAGCAGGAGCCGGCATAGGAGACAGAGGTGGGGAACAGAAGCAGAGCAAGGGCAGGATGGACGGCTATGGGAGGTGGGGCAGACAGCAGAGCAGGGGCATCATGGACAGCTATGGGAGGCGGGCACAGACAGCAGAGCAGGGACATGATGGACGGCTATGGGAGGCGGGCACAGACGGCAGCACAGGGGAATGAAGGACGGCTATGGGAGGCGGAATACAGACGGCGGCAAACAGGGGCATGATGGACGGCTATGGGAGGCGGGGCAAAGACATTACAGAGACATGATTGATGGCAGGGAGGTGGCTGCTTCATGGGGGAGACTCCATACCTAATGGGACTCATTATACAGTAGGTATGAGGACCTATTTATAAAAGTTAATATTTTGCAATTACTGGGGGTCAGAAACGGAAGAGCCACCTTCACAGAATGCAGCCTTAGTGCTGCTGAAGGTGGCTCTATTAGTTAAAACCGCCAGGGGGGGACAGGTTCCCTGTAACAATTATGATAGTTTCCTTGGTTTTAGCTACTTTTCCTAAATTGTCAGCAGATTATTGCACATCTAAAAATAAAACTAATAAACATAGGCCTCCTCCATATCCCCTCATAGCCTCGTTTTCCATCGCCAATATAGGTGTTTTCTAGCATGTTGGTAGAAAAAGCCCTCCATGATTTGGTTACAATTTAGGAAAAGTAGAAGAATATTTTACACAGCTCTGCAATGTCTCCTTCACACATCTCTCTAGCATATGTTTTTTTCAGAGTAACCTTTTAGATCACTTGGACATAAAACATGTGAGAAACACTTCATGCAAGATACAAGGGAGGCAGAACATATTAACATTTACAGAATCAGCTTACGTTAGTCAATTGTGCATAGAAAACTTTACTATAAAGCATATTATAGAAAAAAGACACATTTTCAAACATTCTACATATTTAAACTTAACAATTATGATAGTTTCCTTGGTTTTAGCTACTTTTCCAAAATTGTCAGCAAACAGATTATTGCACACCTAAAAATAAAATTAAAAAACATAGGCCTCCTCCATATCCCCTCATAGCCTCCTTTTCCATCACCAATATAGGTGTTTTTTTAGCATTTTGGTGGAAAAAAAGTCAATGATTTGTTCACAATTTAGGAAAAGTAGAAGAATATTTTACACAGCTCTGCAATGTCTACTTCACACATCTCTCTAGCATATATTTTTTTGAGAGTAACCTTTTAGCTCACTTGGACCTTAAACATGGGAGAAACCCTTCATGCAAAATACAAGAGAGGCAGAACATATTCACATTTACAGAATCAGCTGACTTTAGTCAATTGTGCATAGAAACCTTTACTATAAAGCATGTCACAGAAAAAGACACATTTTCATACATTCTACATATTTAAACTTAACAATTATGATAATTACATGGGTATTAGCTACTTTTCCTAAATTGTCAGCAAACAGATTAATGTACACCTAAAAATAAAATTAAAAAACATAGGCCTCCTCCATATCCCCTCATAGCCTCCTTTTCCATCGCCAATACAGGTGTTTTCTAGCATTTTGGTAGAAAAAAATCCTCAATGATTTGTTTAGAATTTAGGAAAATTAGAATATTTTACACAGCTCGACAATGTCTACTTCACACATCTCTCTAGTATATCTTTGAGAGTAACCATTTAGCTCACTTGGACTTAAAACATGGGAGAAACACTTCATGCAAATTACAAGGGAGGCAGAACATATTTACATTTACAGAATCCGCTTATTTTAGGCAATAGTGCCTTGAAACCTTTACTATAAAGCATGTTACAGAAAAAAGACACATTTTCATATATTTTCTATATATTTAGACTTAAAGGGAACCTGTCACCCCCTGGGCGTTTTTAACAAAAAGTGCCACCTTCAGCAGCACTAAGGCTGCATTCTGTGAAGGTGGCTCGTCCGTTCCTGACCCCCAGTAATGCCAAAATATTAACTTTTATAAATAGGACCTCAAACCTATAATGAGTCCCATAGGTATGGAGTCTCCCCCTGAAGTAGCCGCCTCCCTGCCATCATTAATGTCTCTGTAGCGTCTTGTGCCCTTCCTCCCATAGCCATCCATTACGCCCCTGTGATGCCGTCTGTGCCCCGCCTCCCATAGACGTCCATCATGCCCCTTTTCTGCTGTCTGTGCCCTGCCACCCTTAGCCGTCCTTCATGTGCCTGCTCTGCCATCTATGGCACGCCTCCCATAACCGTCCATCATGCCCCTGCTCTGCTGTCTGTGCTCCACCTCCCATAGCCATCCATCATGCCTCTTCTCTGCTTCTGTTCCCCGCCTCCTGTCTCCTATTCTGGCTCCCTGCTCTGTGAAAACAGTTCTCGGGCATACGCAGTGCGCGCTACCCATGAACTGACATCAGCCCATCACGCCTGCGTGTTGTGGAGGCCCCAGATCCTGCCCCGCAGTGTGAATACATCATAACACACACTGCAGGGCAGGATCTGGGGCCTTCACAACATGCAGGAGTAATCGACTGATGTCAGTTTTTGGGCAGCACGCACTTCGCATGCCCGAGAACTGATTTCACAGAGCAGGAGCCGGCATAGGAGACAGAGGTGGGGAACAGAAGCAGAGCAAGGGCAGGATGGACAGCTATGGGAGGCGGGGCAGACAGCAGAGCAGGGGCATCATGGACAGCTATGGGAGGCGGGCACAGACAGCAGAGCAGGGACATGATGGACGGCTATGGGAGGCGGGGCACAGACGGCAGCACAGGGGAATGAAGGACGGCTATGGGAGGCGGAATACAGATGGCGGCAAACAGGGGCATAATGGACGGCTATGGGAGGCGGGGCAAAGACGCTACAGAGACATGATTGATGGCAGGGAGGTGGCTGCTTCAGGGGGGAGACTCCATACCTAATGAGACTCATTATACAGTAGGTATGAGGACCTATTTATAAAAGTTAATATTTTGCAATTACTGGGGGTCAGAAACGGAAGAGCCACCTTCACAGAATGCAGCCTTAGTGCTGCTGAAGGTGGCTCTTTTAGTTAAGACCGCCAGGGGGGGGTGACAGGTTCCCTTTAACAATTATAATAGTTTACTTGGTTTTAGCTACTTTTCCTAAATTGTCAGCAGATTATTGCACACCTAAAAATAAAACTAATAAACATAGGCCTCCTCCATATCCCGTCATAGCCTCCTTTTCCATCGCCAATATAGGTGTTTTCTAGCATTTTGGTAGAAAAAGCCCTCAATGATTTGGTTACAATTTAGGAAAGTAGAAGAATATTTTATACAGCTCTGCAATGTCTCCTTCACACATCTCTCTAGCATATGTTTTTTTGAGAGTAACCTTTTAGATCACTTGGACATAAAACATGTGAGAAACACTTCATGCAAAATACAAGGGAGGCAGAACATATTCACTTTTACAGAATCAGCTTACGTTAGTCAATTGCGCATAGAAAACTTTAAAGCATATTATAGAAAAAAGACACATTTTCAAACATTCTACATATTTAAACTTAACAATTATGATAGTTTCCTTGGTTTTAGCTACTTTTCCAAAATTGTCAGCAAACAGATTATTGCACACCTAAAAATAAAATTAAAAAACATAGGCCTCCTCCATATCCCCTCATAGCCTCCTTTTCCATCGCCAATATAGGTGTTTTCTAGCATGTAGGTAGAAAAAGCCCTCAATGATTTGGTTACAATTTAGGAAAAGTAGAACAATATTTTACACAGCTCTGCAATGTCTCCTTCCCACATCTCTCTAGCAAATGTTTTTTTGAGAGTAACCTTTTAGATCACTTGGACATAAAACATGTGAGAAACACTTCATGCAAAATACAAGGGAGGCAGAACATATTCACATTTACAGAATCAGCTTACGTTAGTCAATTGTGCATAGAAAACTTTACTATAAAGCATAATATAGAAAAAAGGCACATTTTCAAACATTCTACACATTTAAACTTAACAATTATGATAGTTTCCTTGGTTTTAGCTACTTTTCCAAAATTGTCAGCAAACAGATTATTGCACACCTAAAAATAAAATTAAAAACAGGACTCCTCCATATCCCCTCATAGCCTCCTTTTCCATCGCCAATACAGTTGTTTTTTTAGTATTTTGGTAGAAAAAAAGTCAATGATTTGTTCACAATTTAGGAAAAGTAGAAGAATATTTTACACAGCTCTGCAATGTCTACTTCACACATCTCTCTAGCATGTTTTTTTGAGAGTAACCTTTCAGCTCACTTGGACCTTAAACATGGGAGAAACCCTTCATACAAAATACAAGGGAGGCAGAACATATTCACATTTACAGAATCAGCTGACTTTAGTCAATTGTACATAGAAACCTTTACTATAAAGCATGTCACAGAAAAATATACATTTTCATACATTCTACATATTTAAACTTAACAATTATGATAATTAGATGGGTATTAGCTACTTTTCCTAAATTGTCAGCAAACAGATTAATGTACACCTAAAAATAAAATTAAAAAACATAGGCCTCCTCCATATCCCCTCATAGCCTCCCTTTCCATCGCCAATACAGGTGTTTTCTAGCATTTTGGTTGAAAAAAATCCTCAATGATTTGTTTAGAATTTAGGAAAATTAGAATATTTTACACAGCTCGACAATGTCTACTTCACACATCTCTCTAGTATATATATCTTTGACAGTAACCATTTAGCTCACTTGGACTTAAAACATGGGAGAAACACTTCATGCAAATTGCAAGGGAGGCAGAACATATTCACATTTAGAGTCCGCTTACTTTACGCAATAGTGCCTAGAAACCTTTACTATAAAGCATGTTACAGAAAAAAGACACATTTTCATATATTTTCTATATATTTAAACTTAAAGGGAACCTGTCACCCCCCTGGGCGTTTTTAACAAAAAGTGCCACCTTCAGCAGCACTAAGGCTGCATTCTGTGAAGGTGGCTCGTCCGTTCCTGACCCCTAGTAATGCCAAAATATTAGCTTTTATAAATAGGACCTCAAACCTATAATGAGTCCCATAGGTATGGAGTCTCCCCCTGAAGCAGCCGCCTCCCTGCCATCATTCATGTCTCTGTAGCATCTTGTGCCCTGCCTCCCATAGCCGTCCAGTTCGCCCCTGTGATGCCGTCTGTGCCCTGCCTCCCATAGACGTCCATCATGCCCCTTCTCAGCTGTCTGTGCCCTGCCACCCTTAGCCGTCCTTCATGTGCCTGCTCTGGCATCTATGGCACGCCTCCCATAAACGTTCATTATGCCCCTGTTCTGCTGTCTGTGCTCCACCTCCCATAGCAATCCATCATAACTCTTCTCTGCTTCTGTTCCCCGCCTCCTGTCTCCTATTCCGCCTCCCTGCTCTGTGAAAACAGTTCTCGGGCATACGCAGTGCGCGCTACCCATGAACTGACATCAGCCCATCACGCCTGCGTGTTGTGGAGGCCCCAGATCCTGCCCCGCAGTGTGAATACATCATAACACACACTTCAGGGCAGGATCTGGGGCCTTCACAACATGCAGGAGTAATCGACTGATGTCAGTTTTTGGGCAGCACGCACTGCGCATGCCCGAGAACTGATTTCACAGAGCAGGAGCCGGCATAGGAGACAGAGGTGGGGAACAGAAGCAGAGCAAGGGCAGGATGGACGGCTATGGGAGGCGGGGCAGACAGCAGAGCAGGGGCATCATGGACAGCTATGGAAGGCGGGCACAGACAGCAGAGCAGGGACATGATGGACGGCTATGGGAGGCGGGGCACAGACGGCAGCACAGGGGAATGAAGGACGGCTATGGGAGGCGGAATACAGACGGCGGCAAACGGGCATAATGGACGGCTATGGGAGGCGGGGCAAAGACGCTACAGAGACATGATTGATGGCAGGGAGGTGGCTGCTTCAGGGGGCAGACTCCATACCTAATGAGACTCATTATACAGTAGGTATGAGGACCTATTTATAAAAGTTAATATTTTGCAATTACTGGGGGTCAGAAACGGAAGAGCCACCTTCACAGAATGCAGCCTTAGTGCTGCTGAAGGTGGCTCTATTAGTTAAAACCGCCAGGGGGGGACAGGTTCCCTTTAACAATTATGATAGTTTCCTTGGTTTTAGCTACTTTTCCTAAATTGTCAGCAGATTATTGCACACCTAAAAATAAAACTAATAAACATAGGCCTCCTCCATATCCCCTCATAGCCTCATTTTCCATCGCCAATATAGGTGTTTTCTAGCATGTTGGTAGAAAAAGCCCTCCATGATTTGGTTACAATTTAGGAAAAGTAGAAGAATATTTTACACAGCTCTGCAATGTCTCCTTCACACATCTCTCTAGCATATGTTTTATTGAGAGTAACCTTTTAGCTCACTTGGACATAAAACATGTGAGAAACACTTCATGCAAAATACAAGGGAGGCAGAACATATTCACATTTACAGAATCAGCTTACGTTAGTCAATTGTGCATAGAAAACTTTACAATAAAGCATATTATAGAAAAAAGACACATTTTCAAACATTCGACATATTTACACTTAACAATTATGATAGTTTCCTTGGTTTTAGCTACTTTTCCAAAATTGTCAGCAAACAGATTATTGCACACCTAAAAATAAAATTAAAAAACATAGGCCTCCTCCATATCCCCTCATAGCCTCCTTTTCCATCACCAATATAGGTGTTTTTTTAGCATTTTGGTAGAAAAAAAGTCAATGATTTGTTCACAATTTAGGAAAAGTAGAAGAATATTTTACACAGCTCTGCAATGTCTACTTCACACATCTCTCTAGCATATATTTTTTTGAGAGTAACCTTTTAGCTCACTTGGACCTTAAACATGGGAGAAACCCTTCATGCAAAATACAAGAGAGGCAGAACATATTCACATTTACAGAATCAGATGACTTTAGTCAATTGTGCATAGAAACCTTTACTATAAAGCATGTCACAGAAAAAGACACATTTTCATACATTCTACATATTCAAACTTAACAATTATGATAATTACATGGGTATTAGCTACTTTTCCTAAATTGTCAGCAAACAGATTAATGTACACCTAAAAATAAAATTAAAAAATATAGGCCTCCTCCATATCCCCTCATAGCCTCCTTTTCCATCGCCAATACTGGTGTTTTCTAGCATTTTGGTAGAAAAAAATCCTCAATGATTTGTTTAGAATTTAGGAAAATTAGAATATTTTACACAGCTCGACAATGTCTACTTCACACATCTCTCTAGTATATATATCTTTGAGAGTAACCATTTAGCTCACTTGGACTTAAAACATGGGAGAAACACTTCATGCAAATTACAAGGGAGGCAGAACATATTTACATTTACAGAATCCGCTTATTTTAGGCAATAGTGCCTTGAAACCTTTACTATAAAGCATGTTACAGAAAAAAGACACATTTTCATATATTTTCTATATATTTAGACTTAAAGGGAACCTGTCACCCCCTGGGCGTTTTTAACAAAAAGTGCCACCTTCAGCAGCACTAAGGCTGCATTCTCTGAAGGTGGCTCGTCCGTTCCTGACCCCCAGTAATGCCAAAATATTAACTTTTATAAATAGGACCTCAAACCTATAATGAGTCCCATAGGTATGGAGTCTCCCCCTGAAGTAGCCGCCTCCCTGCCATCATTAATGTCTCTGTAGCGTCTTGTGCCCTTCCTCCCATAGCCGTCCATTACGCCCCTGTGATGCCGTCTATGCCCCGCCTCCCATAGACGTCCATCATGCCCCTTTTCTGTCTGTGCCCTGCCACCCTTAGCCGTCCTTCATGTGCCTGCTCTGCCATCTATGGCACGCCTCCCATAACCGTCCATCATGCCCCTGCTCTGCTGTCTGTGCTCCACCTCCCATAGCCATCCATCATGCCTCTTCTCTGCTTCTGTTCCCCGCCTCCTGTCTCCTATTCCGGCTCCCTGCTCTGTGAAAACAGTTCTCGGGCATAGGCAGTGCGCGCTACCCATGAACTGACATCAGCCCATCACGCCTGCGTGTTGTGGAGGCCCCAGATCCTGCCCCGCAGTGTGAATACATCATAACACACACTGCAGGGCAGGATCTGGGGCCTTCACAACATGCAGGAGTAATCGACTGATGTCAGTTTTTGGGCAGCACGCACTGCGCATGCCCGAGAACTGATTTCACAGAGCAGGAGCCGGCATAGGAGACAGAGGTGGGGAACAGAAGCAGAGCAAGGGCAGGATGGACAGCTATGGGAGGCGGGGCAGACAGCAGAGCAGGGGCATCATGGACAGCTATGGGAGGCGGGCACAGACAGCAGAGCAGGGACATGATGGATGGCTATGGGAGGCGGGGCACAGACGGCAGCACAGGGGAATGAAGGACGGCTATGGGAGGCGGAATACAGATGGTGGCAAACAGGGGCGTAATGGACGGCTATGGGAGGCAGGGCAAAGACGCTACAGAGACATGATTGATGGCAGGGAGGTGGCTGCTTCAGGGGGGAGACTCCATACCTAATGGGACTCATTATACAGTAGGTATGAGGACCTATTTATAAAAGTTAATATTTTGCAATTACTGGGGGTCAGAAACGGAAGAGCCACCTTCACAGAATGCAGCCTTAGTGCTGCTGAAGGTGGCTCTTTTAGTTAAGACCGCCAGGGGGGGTGACAGGTTCCCTTTAACAATTATAATAGTTTACTTGGTTTTAGCTACTTTTCCTAAATTGTCAGCAGATTATTGCACACCTAAAAATAAAACTAATAAACATAGGCCTCCTCCATATCCCCTCTTAGCCTCCTTTTCCATCGCCAATATAGGTGTTTTCTAGCATTTTGGTAGAAAAAGCCCTCAATGATTTGGTTACAATTTAGGAAAGTAGAAGAATATTTTATACAGCTCTGCAATGTCTCCTTCACACATCTCTCTAGCATATGTTTTTTTGAGAGTAACCTTTTAGATCACTTGGACATAAAACATGTGAGAAACACTTCATGCAAAATACAAGGGAGGCAGAACATATTCACTTTTACAGAATCAGCTTACGTTAGTCAATTGCGCATAGAAAACTTTAAAGCATATTATAGAAAAAAGACACATTTTCAAACATTCTACATATTTAAACTTAACAATTATGATAGTTTCCTTGGTTTTAGCTACTTTTCCAAAATTGTCAGCAAACAGATTATTGCACACCTAAAAATAAAATTAAAAAACATAGGCCTCCTCCATATCCCCTCATAGCCTCCTTCTCCATCGCCAATATAGGTGTTTTCTAGCATGTAGGTAGAAAAAGCCCTCAATGATTTGGTTACAATTTAGGAAAAGTAGAACAATATTTTACACAGCTCTGCAATGTCTCCTTCCCACATCTCTCTAGCATATGTTTTTTTGAGAGTATCCTTTTAGATCACTTGGACATAAAACATGTGAGAAACACTTCATGCAAAATACAAGGGAGGCAGAACATATTCACATTTACAGAATCAGCTTACGTTAGTCAATTGTGCATAGAAAACTTTACTATAAAGCATAATATAGAAAAAAGACACATTTTCAAACATTCTACATATTTAAACTTAACAATTATGATAGTTTCCTTGGTTTTAGCTACTTTTCCAAAATTGTCAGCAAACAGATTATTGCACACCTAAAAATAAAATTAAAAACAGGACTCCTCCATATCCCCTCATAGCCTCCTTTTCCATCGCCAATATAGTTGTTTTTTTAGTATTTTGGTAGAAAAAAAGTCAATGATTTGTTCACAATTTAGGAAAAGTAGAAGAATATTTTACACAGCTCTGCAATGTCTACTTCACACATCTCTCTAGCATGTTTTTTTGAGAGTAACCTTTCAGCTCACTTGGACCTTTAACATGGGAGAAACCCTTCATACAAAATACAAGGGAGGCAGAACATATTCACATTTACAGAATCAGCTGACTTTAGTCAATTGTACATAGAAACCTTTACTATAAAGCATGTCACAGAAAAATATACATTTTCATACATTCTACATATTTAAACTTAACAATTATGATAATTAGATGGGTATTAGCTACTTTTCCTAAATTGTCAGCAAACAGATTAATGTACACCTAAAAATAAAATTAAAAAACATAGGCCTCCTCCATATCCCCTCATAGCCTCCCTTTCCATCGCAAATACAGGTGTTTTCTAGCATTTTGGTAGAAAAAAATTCTCAATGATTTGTTTAGAATTTAGGAAAATTAGATTATTTTACACAGCTCGACAATGTCTATTTCACACATCTCTCTAGTATATATATCTTTGACAGTAACCATTTAGCTCACTTGGACTTAAAACATGGGAGAAACACTTCATGCAAATTACAAGGGAGGCAGAACATATTCACATTTACAGAGTCCGCTTACTTTAGGCAATAGTGCCTAGAAACCTTTACTATAAAGCATGTTACAGAAAAAAGACACATTTTCATATATTTTCTATATATTTAAACTTAAAGGGAACCTGTCACCCCCCTGGGCGTTTTTAACAAAAAGTGCCACCTTCAGCAGCACTAAGGCTGCATTCTGTGAAGGTGGCTCGTCCGTTCCTGACCCCCAGTAATACCAAAATATTAGCTTTTATAAATAGGACCTCAAACCTATAATGAGTACAATAGGTATGGAGTCTCCCCCTGAAGCAGCCGCCTCCCTGCCATCATTCATATCTCTGTAGCATCTTGTGCCCTGCCTCCCATAGCCGTCCATTACGCCCCTGTGATGCCGTCTGTGCCCCGCCTCCCATAGACGTCCATCATGCCCCTTCTCAGCTGTCTGTGCCCTGCCACCCTTAGCCGTCCTTCATGTGCCTGCTCTGCCATCTGTGCTCCACCTCCCTTAGCCATCCATCATGCCTCTTCTCTGCTTCTGTTCCCCACCTCCTGTCTCCTATTCCGGCTCCCTGCTCTGTGAAAACAGTTCTCGGGCATACGAAGTGCACGCTACCCATGAACTGACATCAGCCCATCACGCCTGCATGTTGTGGAGGCCCCAGATCCTGCCCCGCAGTGTGAATACATCATAGCACACACACTGCAGGGCAGGATCTGGGGCCTTCACAACATGCAGGAGTAATCGACTGATGTCAGTTTTTGTGCAGCACGCACTGCGCATGCCCGAGAACTGATTTCACAGAGCAGGAGCCGGCATAGGAGACAGAGGTGGGGAACAGAAGCAGAGCAAGGGCAGGATGGATGGCTATGGGAGGCGGGGAAGACAGCAGAGCAGGGGCATCATGGACAGCTATGGGAGGCGGGCACAGACAGCAGAGCAGGGACATGATGGATGGCTATGGGAGGCGGGGCACAGACGGCAGCACAGGGGAATGAAGAACGGCTATGGGAGGCGGGATACAGACGGCGGCACACAGGGGCATGATGGACGGCTATGGGAGACAGGGCACAGACGCTACAGAGACATGATTGATGGCAGGGAGGTGGCTGTTTCAGGGGGGAGACTCCATACTAATGGGACTCATTATACAGTAGGTATGAGGACCTATTTATAAAAGTTAATATTTTGCAATTACTGGGGGTCAGAAACTGAAGAGCCACGTTCACAGAATGCAGCCTTAGTGCGGCTGAAGGTGGCTCTTTTAGTTAAAACCGCCAGGGGGTGACAGGTTCCCTTTAACAATTATGATAGTTTACTTGGTTTTAGCTACTTTTCCTAAATTGTCAGCAGATTATTGCACACCTAAAAATAAAACTAATAAACATAGGCCTCCTTCAAATCCCCTCATAGCCTCCTTTTCCATCGCCAATATAGGTGTATTCTAGCATGTTGGTAGAAAAAGCCCTCAATGATTTGGTTACAATTTAGGAAAAGTAGAAGAATATTTTACACAGCTCTGCAATGTCTCCTTCACACATCTCTCTAGCATATGTTTTATTGAGAGTAACCTTTTAGCTCACTTGGACATAAAACATGTGAGAAACACTTCATGCAAAATACAAGGGAGGCAGAACATATTCACATTTACAGAATCAGCTGACTTTAATCAATTGTGCATAGAAACCTTTACTATAAAGCATGTCACAGAAAAAGACACATTTTCATACATTCTACATAATTAAACTTAACAATTATGATAATTACATGGGTATTAGCTACTTTTCCTAAATTGTCAGCAAACAGATTAATGTACACCTAAAAATAAAATTAAAAAACATAGGCCTCCTCCATATCCCCTCAAAGCCTCCTTTTCCATCGCCAATATAGGTGTTTTCTAGCATGTTGGTAGAAAAAGCCCTCAATGATTTGGTTGCAATTTAGGAAAAGTAGAACAATATTTTACACAGCTCTGCAATGTCTCCTTCACACATCTCTCTAGCATATGTTTTTTTGAGAGTAACATTTTAGCTCACTTGGACATAAAACATGTGAGAAAAACTTCATGCAAAGTACAAGGGAGGCAGAACATATTCACATTTACAGAATCAGCTTACGTTAGTCAATTGTGCATAGAAAACTTTACTATAAAGCATATTATAGAAAAAGACACATTTTCAAACATTCTACATGTTTAAACTTAACAATTATGATAGTTTCCTTGGTTTTAGCTACTTTTCCAAAATTGTCAGCAAACAGATTATTGCACACCTAAAAATAAAATTAAAAAATATAGGCCTCCTCCATATCCCCTCATAGCCTCCTTTTCCATCGGCAATATAGGTGTTTTTTTAGTATTTTGGTAGAAAAAAAGTCAATGATTTGTTCACAATTTAGGAAAAGTAGAAGAATATTTTACACAGCTCTGCAATGTCTACTTCACACATCTCTCTAGCATGTTTTTTTGAGAGTAACCTTTTAGCTCACTTGGACCTTAAACATGGGAGAAACCCTTCATGCAAAATACAAGGGAGGCAGAACATATTCACATTTACAGAATCTGCTTACTTTAGGCAATAGTGCCTAGAAACCGTTACTATAAAGCATGTTACAGAAAAGACACATTTTCATATATTTTCTATATATTTAAACTTAAAGGGAACCTGTCACCCCCCTGGGCGTTATTAACAAAAAGTGCCACCTTCAGCAGCACTAAGGCTGCATTCTGTGAAGGTGGCTCGTCTGTTCCTGACCCCCAGTAATGCCAAAATATTAACTTTTATAAATAGGACCTCAAACCTATAATGAGTCCCATAGGTATGGAGTCTCCCCCTGAAGCAGCCGCCTCCCTGCCATCATTCATGTCTCTGTAGCGTCTTGTGCCCTGCCTCCCATAGCCATCCATTACGCCCCTGTGATGCCATCTGTGCCCCGCCTCCCATAGACATCCATCATGCCCCTTCTCTGCTGTCTGTGCCCTGCCACCCTTAGCTGTCCTTCATGTGCCTGCTCTGCAATCTATGGCACGCCTCCCATAACCGTTCATCATGCCCCTCCTCTGCTGTCTGTGCTCCACCTCCCATAGCCATCCATCATGCCTCTTCTCTGCTTCTGTCCCCCGCCTCCTGTCTCCTATTCCAGCTCCCTGCTATGTGAAAACAGTTCTCGGGCATACGCAGTGCGCGCTACCCATGAACTGACATCAGCCCATCATGCCTGCGTGTTGTGGAGGCCCCAGATCCTGCCCCGCAGTGTGAATACATCATAACACACACTGCAGGGCAGGATCTGGGGCCTTCACAACATGCAGGAGTAATCGACTGATGTCAGTCTTTGGGCAGCACGCACTGCGCATGCCCGAGAACTGATTTCACAGAGCAGGAGTCGGCATAGGAGACAGAGGTGGGGAACAGAAGCAGAGCAAGGGCAGGATGGACGGCTATGGGAGGCGGGGCAGACAGCAGAGCAGGGGCATCATGGACAGCTATGGCGAAGCGGGCACAGACAGCAGAGCAGGGACATGATGGACGGCTATGGGAGGCGGGGCACAGACGTCAGCACAGGGGAATGAAGGACGGCTATGGGAGGCGGAATACAGATGGCGGCAACAAAGGGCATGATGGACGGCTATGGGAGGCGGGGCAAAGACATTACAGAGACATGATTGATGGCAGGGAGGTGGCTGCTTCAGGGGGGAGACTCCATACCTAATGGGACTCATTATACAGTAGGTATGAGGACCTATTTATAAAAGTTAACATTTTGCAATTACTGGGGGTCAGAAATGGAAGAGCCACCTTCACAGAATGCAGCCTTAGTGCTGCTGAAGGTTGCACTATTAGTTAAAACCGCCAGGGGGGACAGGTTCCCTTTAACAATTATGATAGTTTCCTTGGTTTTAGCTACTTTTCCTAAATTGTCAGCAGATTATTGCACACCTAAAAATAAAACTAATAAACATAGGCCTCCTCCATATCCCCTCATAGCCTCCTTTTCCATCGCCAATATAGGTGTTTTCTAGCATTTTGGTAGAAAAAGCCCTCAATGATTTGGTTACAATTTAGGAAAGTAGAAGAATATTTTATACAGCTCTGCAATGTCTCCTTCACACATCTCTCTAGCATGTTTTTTTGAGAGTAACCTTTTAGATCACTTGGACATAAAACATGTGAGAAACACTTCATGCAAAATACAAGGGAGGCAGAACATATTCACTTTTACAGAATCAGCTTACGTTAGTCAATTGCGCATAGAAAACTTTAAAGCATATTATAGAAAAAAGACACATTTTCAAACATTCTATATATTTAAACTTAACATTATGATAGTTTCCTTGGTTTTAGCTACTTTTCCAAAATTGTCAGCAAACAGATTATTGCACACCTAAAAATAAAATTAAAAAACATAGGCCTCCTCCATATCCCCTCATAGCCTCCTTCTCCATTGCCAATATAGGTGTTTTCTAGCATGTAGGTAGAAAAAGCCCTCAATGATTTGGTTACAATTTAGGAAAAGTAGAACAATATTTTACACAGCTCTGCAATGTCTCCTTCCCACATCTCTCTAGCATATGTTTTTTTGAGAGTAACCTTTTAGATCACTTGGACATAAAACATGTGAGAAACACTTCATGCAAAATACAAGGGAGGCAGAACATATTCACATTTACAGAATCAGCTTACGTTAGTCAATTTTGCATTGAAAACTTTACTATAAAGCATAATATAGAAAAAAGACACATTTTCAAACATTCTACATATTTAAACTTAACAATTATGATAGTTTCCTTGGTTTTAGCTACTTTTCCAAAATTGTCAGCAAACAGATTATTGCACACCTAAAAATAAAATTAAAAACAGGACTCCTCCATATCCCCTCATAGCCTCCTTTTCCATCGCCAATATAGTTGTTTTTTTAGTATTTTGGTAGAAAAAAAGTCAATGATTTGTTCACAATTTAGGAAAAGTAGAAGAATATTTTACACAGCTCTGCAATGTCTACTTCACACATCTCTCTAGCATGTTTTTTTGAGAGTAACCTTTCAGCTCACTTGGACCTTAAACATGGGAGAAACTCTTCATACAAAATACAAGGGAGGCAGAACATATTCACATTTACAGAATCAGCTTACTTTAGTCAATTGTACATAGAAACCTTTACTATAAAGCATATCACAGAAAAATATACATTTTCATACATTCTACATATTTAAACTTAACAATTATGATAATTAGATGGGTATTAGCTACTTTTCCTAAATTGTCAGCAAACAGATTAATGTACACCTAAAAATAAAATTAAAAAACAGGCCTCCTCCATATCCCCTCATAGCCTCCTTTTCCATCGCCAATACAGGTGTTTTCTAGCATTTTGGTAGAAAAAAATCCTCAATGATTTGTTTAGAATTTAGGAAAATTTGAATATTTTACACAGCTCGACAATGTCTACTTCACACATCTCTCTAGTATATATATCTTTGACAGTAACCATTTAGCTCACTTGGACTTAAAACATGGGAGAAACACTTCATGCAAATTACAAGGGAGGCAGAACATATTCACATGTACAGAATCAGCTTACGTTAGTCAATTGTGCATAGAAAACTTTACTATAAAGCATATTATAGAAAAAGACACATTTTCAAACATTCTACATGTTTAAACTTAACAATTATGATAGTTTCCTTGGTTTTAGCTATTTTTCCAAAATTGTCAGCAAACAGATTATTGCACACCTAAAAATAAAATTAAAAAATATAGGCCTCCTCCATATCCCCTCATAGCCTTCTTTTCCATCGGCAATATAGGTGTTTTTTTAGTATTTTGGTAGAAAAAAAGTCAATGATTTGTTCACAATTTAGGAAAAGTAGAAGAATATTTTACACAGCTCTGCAATGTCTACTTCACACATCTCTCTAGCATATGTTTTATTGAGAGTAACTTTTTAGCTCACTTGGACTAAAAACATGGGAGAAACACTTCATGCAAAATACAAGGGATGCAGAACATATTCACATTTACAGAATCAGCTGACTTTAGTCAATTGTGCATAGAAACCTTTACTATAAAGCATGTCACAGAAAAAGACACATTTTCATACATTCTCCATATTTAAACTTAACAATTACGATAATTACATGGGTATTAGCTACTTTTCCTAAATTGTCAGCAAACAGATTAATGTACACCTAAAAATAAAATTAAAAAACATAGGCCTCCTCCATATCCCCTCATAGCCTCCTTTTCCATCGCCAATACAGGTGTTTTCTAGCATTTTGGTAGAAAAAAATCCTCAATGATTTGTTTAGAATTTAGGAAAATTAGAATATTTTACACAGCTCGACAATGTCTACTTCACACATCTCTCTAGTATATATATCTTTGAGAGTAACCATTTAGCTCACTTGGACTAAAAACATGGGAGAAACACTTCATGCAAATTACAAGGGAGGCAGAACATATTCACATTTACAGAATCTGCTTACTTCAGGCAATAGTGCCTAGAAACCGTTACTATAAAGCATGTTACAGAAAAAAGACACATTTTCATATATTTTCTATATATTTAAACTTAAAGGGAATCTGTCACCGCCCTGGGCGTTATTAACAAAAAGTGCCACCTTCAGCAGCACTAAGGCTGCATTCTGTGAAGGTGGCTCGTCTGTTCCTGACCCCCAGTAATGCCAAAATATTAACTTTTATAAATAGGACCTCAAACCTATAATGAGTCCCATAGGTATGGAGTCTCCCCATGAAGCAGCCACCTCCCTGCCATCATTCATGTCTCTGTAGCGTCTTGTGCCCTGCCTCCCATAGCCGTCCATTACGCCCCTGTGATGCTGTCTGTGCCCCGTCTCCCATAGACATCCATCATGCCCCTTCTCTGCTGTCTGTGCCCTGCCACCCTTAGCCGTCCTTCATGTGCCTGCTCTGCAATCTATGGCACGCCTCCCATAACCGTTCATCATGCCCCTCCTCTGCTGTCTGTGCTCCACCTATCATAGCCATCCATCATTCCTCTTCTCTGCTTCTGTTCCCCACCTCCTGTCTCCAATTCCGGCTCCCTGCTCTGTGAAAACAGTTCTCGGGCATACGCAGTGCGCGCTACCCATGAACTGACATCAGCCCATCACGCCTGCGTGTTGTGGAGGCCCCAGATCCTGCCCCGCAGTGTGAATACATCATAACACACACTGCAGGGCAGGAACTGGGGCCTTCACAACATGCAGGAGTAATCGACTGATGTCAGTTTTTGGGCAGCACGCACTGCGCATGCCCGAGAACTGATTTCACAGAGCAGGAGCCGGCATAGGAGATAGAGGTGGGGAACAGAAGCAGAGCAAGGGCAGGATGGACAGCTATGGGAGGCGGGGCAGACAGCAGAGCAGGGGCATCATGGACAGCTATGGCAAAGCGGGCACAGACAGCAGAGCAGGGACATGATGGAAGGCTATGGGAGGCGGGGCACAGACGGCAGCACAGGGGATTGAAGGACGGCTATGGGAGGCGGGATACAGACGGCGGCAAACAGGGGCATGGACGGCTATGGGAGGCGGGGCAAAGACATTACAGAGATATGATTGATGGCAGGGAGGTGGCTGTTTCAGGGGGGAGACTCCATACTAATGGGACTCATTATACAGTAGGTATGAGGACCTATTTATAAAAGTTAATATTTTGCAATTACTGGGGGTCAGAAACTGAAGAGCCACGTTCACAGAATGCAGCCTTAGTGCGGCTGAAGGTGGCTCTTTTAGTTAAAACCGCCAGGGGGTGACAGGTTCCCTTTAACAATTATGATAGTTTACTTGGTTTTAGCTACTTTTCCTAAATTGTCAGCAGATTATTGCACACCTAAAAATAAAACTAATAAACATAGGCCTCCTTCAAATCCCCTCATAGCCTCCTTTTCCATCGCCAATATAGGTGTATTCTAGCATGTTGGTAGAAAAAGCCCTCAATGATTTGGTTACAATTTAGGAAAAGTAGAAGAATATTTTACACAGCTCTGCAATGTCTCCTTCACACATCTCTCTAGCATATGTTTTATTGAGAGTAACCTTTTAGCTCACTTGGACATAAAACATGTGAGAAACACTTCATGCAAAATACAAGGGAGGCAGAACATATTCACATTTACAGAATCAGCTGACTTTAGTCAATTGTGCATAGAAACCTTTACTATAAAGCATGTCACAGAAAAAGACACATTTTCATACATTCTACATATTTAAACTTAACAATTATGATAATTACATGGGTATTAGCTACTTTTCCTAAATTGTCAGCAAACAGATTAATGTACACCTAAAAATAAAATTAAAAAACATAGGCCTCCTCCATATCCCCTCATAGCCTCCTTTTCCATCGCCAATATAGGTGTTTTCTAGCATGTTGGTAGAAAAAGCCCTCAATGATTTGGTTGCAATTTAGGAAAAGTAGAACAATATTTTACACAGCTCTGCAATGTCTCCTTCACACATCTCTCTAGCATATGTTTTTTTGAGAGTAACATTTTAGCTCACTTGGACATAAAACATGTGAGAAAAACTTCATGCAAAATACAAGGGAGGCAGAACATATTCACATTTACAGAATCTGCTTACTTTAGGCAATAGTGCCTAGAAACCGTTACTATAAAGCATGTTACAGAAAAGACACATTTTCATATATTTTCTATATATTTAAACTTAAAGGGAACCTGTCACCCCCCTGGGCGTTATTAACAAAAAGTGCCACCTTCAGCAGCACTAAGGCTGCATTCTGTGTAGGTGGCTCGTCTGTTCCTGACCCCCAGTAATGCCAAAATATTAACTTTTATAAATAGGACCTCAAACCTATAATGAGTCCCATAGGTATGGAGTCTCCCCCTGAAGCAGCCGCCTCCCTGCCATCATTCATGTCTCTGTAGCGTCTTGTGCCCTGCCTCCCATAGCCGTATATTACGCCCCTGTGATGCCATCTGTGCCCCGCCTCCCATAGACATCCATCATGCCCCTTCTCTGCTGTCTGTGCCCTGCCACCCTTAGCCGTCCTTCATGTGCCTGCTCTGCAATCTATGGCACGCCTCCCATAACCGTTCATCATGCCCCTCCTCTGCTGTCTGTGCTCCACCTCCCATAGCCATCCATCATGCCTCTTCTCTGCTTCTGTCCCCCGCCTCCTGTCTCCTATTCCGGCTCCCTGCTATGTGAAAACAGTTCTCGGGCATACGCAGTGCGCGCTACCCATGAACTGACATCAGCCCATCATGCCTGCGTGTTGTGGAGGCCCCAGATCCTGCCCCGCAGTGTGAATACATCATAACACACACTGCAGGGCAGGATCTGGGGCCTTCACAACATGCAGGAGTAATCGACTGATGTCAGTCTTTGGGCAGCACGCACTGCGCATGCCCGAGAACTGATTTCACAGAGCAGGAGTCGGCATAGGAGACAGAGGTGGGGAACAGAAGCAGAGCAAGGGCAGGATGGACGGCTATGGGAGGCGGGGCAGACAGCAGAGCAGGGACATGATGGAAGGCTATGGGAGGCGGGGCACAGACGGCAGCACAGGGGATTGAAGGACGGCTATGGGAGGCAGAATACAGATGGCGGCAAACAGGGGCATGATGGACGGCTATGGGAGGCGGGGCAAAGACATTACAGAGACATGATTGATGGCAGGGAGGTGGCTGCTTCAGGGGGGAGACTCCATACCTAATGGGACTCATTATACAGTAGGTATGAGGACCTATTTATAAAAGTTAATATTTTGCAATTACTGGGGGTCAGGAACGGAAGAGCCACGTTCACAGAATGCAGCCTTAGTGCTGCTGAAGGTGGCTCTTTTAGTTAAAACCGCCAGGGGGGTGACAGGTTCCCTTTAAC
Organism: Dendrobates tinctorius; assembly: GCF_039654945.1. Taxonomy (NCBI): domain Eukaryota; kingdom Metazoa; phylum Chordata; class Amphibia; order Anura; family Dendrobatidae; genus Dendrobates; species Dendrobates tinctorius. The sequence continues at coordinate 60,140,977 of NW_027361679.1, forward strand.
AATTATGATAGTTTACTTGGTTTTAGCTACTTTTCCTAAATTGTCAGCAGATTATTGCACACCTAAAAATAAAACTAATAAACATAGGCCTCCTTCATATCCCCTCATAGCCTCCTTTTCCATCGCCAATATAGGTGTATTCTAGCATGTTGGTAGAAAAAGCCCTCAATGATTTGGTTACAATTTAGGAAAAGTAGAACAATATTTTACACAGCTCTGCAATGTCTCCTTCACACATCTCTCTAGCATATGTTTTATTGAGAGTAACATTTTAGCTCACTTGGACATAAAACATGTGAGAAAAACTTCATGCAAAGTACAAGGGAGGCATAACATATTCACATTTACAGAATCAGCTTACGTTAGTCAATTGTGCACAGAAAACTTTACTATAAAGCATATTATAGAAAAAGACACATTTTCAAACATTCTACATATTTAAACTTAACAATTATGATAGTTTCCTTGGTTTTAGCTACTTTTCCAAAATTGTCAGCAAACAGATTATTGCACACCTAAAAATAAAATTAAAAAATATAGGCCTCCTCCATATACCCTCATAGCCTCCTTTTCCATCGGCAATATAGGTGTTTTTTTTAGTATTTTGGTAGAAAAAAAGTCAATGATTTGTTCACAATTTAGGAAAAGTAGAAGAATATTTTACACAGCTCTGCAATGTCTACTTCACACATCTCTCTAGCATGTTTTTTTGAGAGTAATCTTTTAGCTCACTTGGACCTTAAACATGGGAGAAACCCTTCATGCAAAATACAAGGGAGGCAGAACATATTCACATTTACAGAATCAGCTGACTTTAGTCAATTGTGCATAGAAACCTTTACTATAAAGCATGTCACAGAAAAAGACACATTTTCATACATTCTACATATTTAAACTTAACAATTATGATAATTACATGGGTATTAGCTACTTTTCCTAAATTGTCAGCAAACAGATTAATGTACACCTAAAAATAAAATTAAAAAACATAGGCCTCCTCCATATCCCCTCATAGCCTCCTTTTCCATCGCCAATACAGGTGTTTTCTAGCATTTTGGTAGAAAAAATCCTCAATGATTTGTTTAGAATTTAGGAAAATTAGAATATTTTACACAGCTCGACAATGTCTACTTCACACATCTCTCTAGTATATATATCTTTGAGAGTAACCATTTAGCTCACTTGGACTTAAAACATGGGAGAAACACTTCATGCAAATTACAAGGGAGGCAGAACATATTCACATTTACAGAATCCGCTTACTTTAGGCAATAGTGCCTAGAAACCTTTACTATAAAGCATGTTACAGAAAAAAGACACATTTTCATATATTTTCTATATATTTAAACTTAAAGGGAACCTGTCACCCCCCTGGGCGTTATTAACAAAAAGTGCCACCTTCAGCAGCACTAAGGCTGCATTCTGTGAAGGTGGCTCGTCCGTTCCTGACCCCCAGTAATGCCAAAATATTAACTTTTATAAATAGGACCTCAAACCTATAATGAGTCCCATAGGTATGGAGTCTCCCCCTGAAACAGCCGCCTCCCTGCCATCATTCATGTCTCTGTAGCGTCTTGTGCCCTGCCTCCCATAGCCGTCCATTACGCCTCCCATAGCCGTCCATTACGCCCCTGTGATGCCGTCTGTGCCCCGCCTCCCATAGACATCCATCATACCCCTTCTCTGCTGTCTGTGCCCTGCCACCCTTAGCCGTCCTTCATGTGCCTGCTCTGCAATCTATGGCACGCCTCCCATAACCATTCATCATGCCCCTCCTCTGCTGTCTGTGCTCCACCTCCCATAGCCATCCATCATGCCTCTTCTCTGCTTCTGTTCCCCACCTCCTGTCTCCAATTCCGGCTCCCTGCTCTGTGAAAACAGTTCTCGGGCATACGCAGTGCGCGCTACCCATGAACTGACATCAGCCCATCATGCCTGCGTGTTGTGGAGGCCCCAGATCCTTCCCTGCAGTGTGAATACATCATAACACACACACTGCAGGGCAGGATCTGGGGCCTACACAACATGCAGGAGTAATCGACTGATGTCAGTTTTTGGGCAGCACGCACTGCGCATGCCCGAGAACTGATTTCACAGAGCAGGAGCCGGCATAGGAGACAGAGGTGGGGAACAGAAGCAGAGCAAGGGCAGGATGGACGGCTATGGGAGGCGGGGCAGACAGCAGAGCAGGGGCATCATGGACAGCTATGGGAGGTGGGCACAGACAGCAGAGCAGGGACATGATGGATGGCTATGGGAGGCGGGGCACAGACGGCAGCACAGGGGAATGAAGGACGGCTATGGGAGGCGGAATACAGACGGCGGCAAACAGGGGCATGATGGACGGCTATAGGAGGCGGGGCAAAGACGCTACAGAGACATGATTGATGGCAGGGAGGTGGCTTCTTCAGGGGGGAGACTCCATACCTAATGGGACTCATTATACAGTAGGTATGAGGACCTATTTATAAAAGTTAATATTTTGCAATTACTGGGGGTCAGAAACGGAAGAGCCACCTTCACAGAATGCAGCCTTAGTGCTGCTGAAGGTGGCTCTTTTAGTTAAAACCGCCAGGGGGGGTGACAGGTTCCCCTTAACAATTATGATAGTTTACTTGGTTTTAGCTACTTTTCCTAAATTGTCAGCAGATTATTGCACACCTAAAAATAAAACTAATAAACATAGGCCTCCTCCATATCCCCTCATAGCCTCCTTTTCCATCGCCAATATAGGTGTTTTCTAGCATGTTGGTAGAAAAAGCCCTCAATGATTTGGTTACAATTTAGGAAAAGTAGAAGAATATTTTACACAGCTCTGCAATGTCTCCTTCCCACATCTCTCTAGCATATGTTTTTTTGAGAGTAACCTTTTAGCTCACTTGGACATAAAACATGTGAGAAACACTTCATGCAAAATACAAGGGAGGCAGATCATATTCATTTTTCAGAATCAGCTTACGTTAGTCAATTGCGCATAGAAAACTTTACTATAAAGCATATTATAGAAAAAAGACACATTTTCAAACATTCTACATATTTAAACTTAACAATTATGATAGTTTCCTTCGTTTTAGCTACTTTTCCAAAATTGTCAGCAAACAGATTATTGCACACCGAAAAATAAAATTAAAAAACATAGGCCTCCTCCATATCCCCTCATAGCCTCCTTTTCCATCGCCAATATAGGTGTTTTCTAGCATGTAGGTAGAAAAAGCCCTCAATGATTTGGTTACAATTTAGGAAAAGTAGAACAATATTTTACACAGCTCTGCAATGTCTCCTTCCCACATCTCTCTAGCATATGTTTTTTTGAGAGTAACCTTTTAGCTCACTTGGACATAAAACATGTGAGAAACACTTCATGCAAAATACAAGGGAGGCAGAACATATTCACATTTACAGAATCAGCTGACTTTAGTCAATTGTGCATAGAAACCTTTACTATAAAGCATGTCACAGAAAAATACACATTTTCATACATTCTACATAATTAAACTTAACAATTATGATAATTAGATGGGTATTAGCTACTTTTCTTAAATTGTCAGCAAACAGATTAATGTACACCTAAAAATAAAATTAAAAAACATAGGCCTCCTCCATATCCCCTCATAGCCTCCCTTTCCATCGCCAATACAGGTGTTTTCTAGCATTTTGGTAGAAAAAAATCCTCAATGATTTGTTAAGAATTTAGGAAAATTAGAATATTTTACACAGCTCGACAATGTCTACTTCACACATCTCTCTAGTATATATATCTTTGAGAGTAACCATTTAGCTCACTTGGACTTAAAACATGGGAGAAACACTTCATGCAAATTACAAGGGAGGCAGAACATAGTCACATTTACAGAATCCGCTTACTTTAGGCAATAGTGCCTAGAAACCTTTACTATAAAGCATGTTACAGAAAAAAGACACATTTTCATATATTTTATATATATTTAAACTTAAAGGGAACCTGTCACCCCCCTGGGCGTTTTTAACAATAAGTGCCACCTTCAGCAGCACTAAGGCTGCATTCTGTGAAGGTGGCTCGTCCGTTCCTGACCCCCAGTAATGCCAAAATATTAACTTTTATAAATAGGACCTCAAACCTATAATGAGTCCGATAGGTATGGAGTCTCCCCCTGAAGCAGCTGCCTCCCTGCCATCATTCATGTCTCTGTAGCGTCTTGTGCCCTGCCTCCCATAGCCGTCCATTACGCCTCTGTGATGCCGTCTGTGCCCCGCCTCCCATAGACGTCCATCATGCCCCTTCTATGCTGTCTGTGCCCTGCCACACTTAGCTGTCCTTCATGTGCCTGCTCTGCCATCTATGGCATGCCTCCCATAACCGTTCATCATGCCCCTGCTCTGCTGTCTGTGCTCCACCTCCCATAGCCATCCATCATGCCTCTTCTCTGCTTCTGTTCCCCGCCTCCTGTCTCCTATTCCGGCTCCCTGCTCTGTGAAAACAGTTCTCGGGCATACGAAGTGCACGCTACCCATGAACTGACATCAGCCCATCACGCCTGCGTGTTGTGGAGGCCCCAGATCCTGCCCCGCAGTGTGAATACATCATAACACACACTGCAGGGCAGGATCTGGGGCCTTCACAACATGCAGGAGTAATCGACTGATGTCCGTTTTTGGGCAGCACGCACTGCGCATGCCCGAGAACTGATTTCACAGAGCAGGAGCCGGCATAGGAGACAGAGGTGGGGAACAGAAGCAGAGCAAGGGCAGAATGGATGGCTATGGGAGGCGGGGCAGACAGCAGAGCAGGGGCATCATGGACAGCTATGGGAGGCGGGCACAGACAGCAGAGCAGGGACATGATGGATGGCTATGGGAGGCGGGGCACAGACGGCAGCACAGGGGAATGAAGGACGGCTATGGGAGGTGGGATACAAACGGCGGCACACAGGGGCATGATGGATGGCTATGGGAAGCGGGGCACAGACACTACAGAGACATGATTGACGGCAGGGAGGTGGCTGTTTCAGGGGGGAGACTCCAAACTAATGGGACTCATTATACAGTAGGTATGAGGACCTATTTATAAAAGTTAATATTTTGCAATTACTGGGGGTCAGAAACGGAAGAGCCACGTTCACAGAATGCAGCCTTAGTGCTGCTGAAGGTGGCTCTTTTAGTTAAAACCGCCAGGGGGGTGACAGGTTCCCTTTAACAATTATGATAGTTTACTTGGTTTTAGCTACTTTTCCTAAATTGTCAGCAGATTATTGCACACCTAAAAATAAAACTAATAAACATAGGCCTCCTTCATATCCCCTCATAGCCTCCTTTTCCATCGCCAATATAGGTGTATTCTAGCATGTTGGTAGAAAAAGCCCTCAATGATTTGGTTACAATTTAGGAAAAGTAGAAGAATATTTTACACAGCTCTGCAATGTCTCCTTCACACATCTCTCTAGCATATGTTTTATTGAGAGTAACCTTTTAGCTCACTTGGACATAAAACATGTGAGAAACACTTCATGCAAAATACAAGGGAGGCAGAACATATTCACATTTACAGAAGCAGCTGACTTTAGTCAATTGTGCATAGAAACCTTTACAATAAAGCATGTCACAGAAAAAGACACATTTTCATACATTCTACATATTTAAACTTAACAATTATAATTACATGGGTATTAGCTACTTTTTCTAAATTGTCAGCAAACAGATTAATGTACACCTAAAAATAAAATTAAAAAACATAGGCCTCCTCCATATCCCCTCATAGCCTCCTTTTCCATTGCCAATACAGGTGTTTTCTAGCATTTTGGTAGAAAAAAATCCTCAATGATTTGTTTAGAATTTAGGAAAATTAGAATATTTTACACAGCTCGACAATGTCTACTTCACACATGTCTCTAGTATATATATCTTTGAGAGTAACCATTTAGCTCACTTGGACTTAAAACATGGGAGAAACACTTCATGCAAATTACAAGGGAGGCAGAACATATTCACATTTACAGAATCCGCTTACTTTAGGCAATAGTGCCTAGAAACCTTTACTATAAAGCATGTTACAGAAAAAAGACACATTTTCATATATTTTCTATATATTTAAACTTAAAGGGAACCTGTCACCCCCCTGGGCGTTATTAACAAAAAGTGCCACCTTCAGCAGCACTAAGGCTGCATTCTGTGAAGGTGGCTCGTCCGTTCCTGACCCCCAGTAATGCCAAAATATTAACTTTTATAAATAGGACCTCAAACCTATAATGAGTCCCATAGGTATGGAGTCTCCCCCTGAAACAGCCGCCTCCCTGCCATCATTCATGTCTCTGTAGCGTCTTGTGCACTGCCTCCCATAGTCGTCCATTACGCCTCCCATAGCCGTCCATTACGCCCCTGTGATGCCGTCTGTGCCCCGCCTCCCATAGACGTCCATCATGCCCCTTCTGTGCTGTCTGTGCCCTGCCACCCTTAGCCGTCCTTCATGTGCCTGCTCTGCAATCTATGGCACGCCTCCCATAACCGTTCATCATGCCCCTCCTCTGCTGTCTGTGCTCCACCTCCCATAGCCATCCATCATGCCTCTTCTCTGCTTCTGTTCCCCGCCTCCTGTCTCCTATTCCGGCTCCCTGCTCTGTGAAAAGAGTTCTCGGGCATACGCAGTGTGCGCTACCCATGAACTGACATCAGCCCATCACGCCTGCGTGTTGTGGAGGCCCCAGATCCTGCCCCGCAGTGTGAATACATCATAACAAACACTGCAGGGCAGGATCTGGGGCCTTCACAACATGCAGGAGTAATCGACTGATGTCAGTTTTTGGGCAGCACGCACTGCGCATGCCCGAGAACTGATTTCACAGAGCAGGAGCCGGCATAGGAGACAGAGGTGGGGAACAGAAGCAGAGCAAGGGCAGGATGGATGGCTATGGGAGGCGTGGCAGACAGCAGAGCTGGGGCATCATGGACAGCTATGGGAGGCGGGCACAGACAGCAGAGCAGGGACATGATGGATGGCTATGGGAGGCGGGGCACAGACGGCAGCACAGGGGAATGAAGGACGGCTATGGGAGGCAAAATACAGATGGTGACAAACAGGGGCATGATGGACGGCTATGGGAGGCGGGGCAAAGACATTACAGAGACATGATTGATGGCAGGGAGGTGGCTGATTCAGGGGGGAGACTCCATACCTAATGGGACTCATTATACAGTAGGTATGAGGACCTATTTATAAAAGTTAATATTTTGCAATTACTGGGGGTCAGAAACGGAAGAGCCACCATCACAGAATGCAGCCTTAGTGCTGCTGAAGGTGGCTCTATTAGATAAAACCGCCAGGGGGGGACAGGTTCCCTTTAACAATTATGATAGTTTCCTTGGTTTTAGCTACTTTTCCTAAATTGTCAGCAGATTATTGCACACCTAAAAATAAAACTAATAAACATAGGCCTCCTCCATATCCCCTCATAGCCTCGTTTTCCATCGCCAATATAGGTGTTTTCTAGCATGTTGGTAGAAAAAGCCCTCCATGATTTGGTTACAATTTAGGAAAAGTAGAAGAATATTTTACACAGCTCTGCAATGTCTCCTTCACACATCTATCTAGCATATGCTTTTTTGAGACTAACCTTTTAGATCCCTTGGACATAAAACATGTGAGAAACACTTCATGCAAGATACAAGGGAGGCAGAACATATTCACATTTACAGAATCAGCTTACGTTAGTCAATTGTGCATAGAAAACTTTACTATAAAGCATATTATAGAAAAAAGACACATTTTCAAACATTCTACATATTTAAACTTAACAATTATGATAGTTTCCTTGGTTTTAGCTACTTTTCCAAAATTGTCAGCAAACAGATTATTGCACACCTAAAAATAAAATTAAAAAACATAGGCCTCCTCCATATCCCCTCATAGCCTCCTTTTCCATCACCAATATAGGTGTTTTTTTAGCATTTTGGTAGAAAAAAAGTCAATGATTTGTTCACAATTTAGGAAAAGTAGAAGAATATTTTACACAGCTCTGCAATGTCTACTTCACACATCTCTCTAGCATATATTTTTTTGAGAGTAACCTTTTAGCTCACTTGGACCTTAAACATGGGAGAAACCCTTCATGCAAAATACAAGAGAGGCAGAACATATTCACATTTACAGAATCAGCTGACTTTAGTCAATTGTGCATAGAAACCTTTACTATAAAGCATGTCACAGAAAAAGGCACATTTTCATACATTCTACATATTTAAACTTAACAATTATGAGAATTACATGGGTATTAGCTACTTTTCCTAAATTGTCAGCAAACAGATTAATGTACACCTAAAAATAAAATTAAAAAACATAGGCCTCCTCCATATCCCCTCATAGCCTCCTTTTCCATCGCCAATACAGGTGTTTACTAGCATTTTGGTAGAAAAAAATCCTCAATGATTTGTTTAGAATTTAGGAAAATTACAATATTTTACACAGCTCGACAATGTCTACTTCACACATCTCTCTAGTATATATATCTTTGAGAGTAACCATTTAGCTCACTTGGACTTAAAACATGGGAGAAACACTTCATGCAAATTACAAGGGAGGCAGAACATATTTACATTTACAGAATCCGCTTATTTTAGGCAATAGTGCCTTGAAACCTTTACTATAAAGCATGTTACAGAAAAAAGACACATTTTCATATATTTTCTATATATTTAGACTTAAAGGGAACCTGTCATCCCCCTGGGCGTTTTTAACAAAAAGTGTCACCTTCAGCAGCACTAAGGCTGCATTCTGTGAAGGTGGCTCGTCCGTTCCTGACCCCCAGTAATGCCAAAATATTAACTTTTATAAATAGGACCTCAAACCTATAATGAGTCCCATAGGTATGGAGTCTCCCCCTGAAGTAGCCGCCTCCCTGCCATCATTAATGTCTCTGTAGCATCTTGTGCCCTTCCTCCCATAGCCGTCCATTACGCCCCTGTGATGCCGTCTGTGCCCCGCCTCCCATAGACATCCATCATGCCCCTTTTCTGCTGTCTGTGCCCTGCCACCCTTAGCCGTCCTTCATATGCCTGCTCTGCCATCTATGGCACACCTCCCATAACCGTCCATCATGCCCCTGCTCTGCTGTCTGTGCTCCACCTCCCATAGCCATCCATCATGCCTCTTCTCTGCTTCTGTTCCCCGCCTCCTGTCTCCTATTCCGGCTCCCTGCTCTGTGAAAACAGTTCTCGGGCATACGCAGTGCGCGCTACCCATGAACTGACATCAGCCCATCACGCCTGCGTGTTGTGGAGGCCCCAGATCCTTCCCCGCAGTGTGAATACATCATAACACACACACTGCAGGGCAGGATCTGGGGCCTACACAACATGCAGGAGTAATCGACTGATGTCAGTTTTTGGGCAGCACGCACTGCGCATGCCCGAGAACTGATTTCACAGAGCAGGAGCCGGCATAGGAGACAGAGGTGGGGAACAGAAGCAGAGCAAGGGCAGGATGGACGGCTATGGGAGGCGGGCACAGACAGCAGAGCAGGGGCATGATGGACGGCTATAGGAGGCGGGGCAAAGACGCTACAGAGACATGATTGATGGCAGGGAGGTGGCTGCTTCAGGGGGGAGACTCCATACCTAATGGGACTCATTATACAGTAGGTATGAGGACCTATTTATAAAAGTTAATATTTTGCAATTACTGGGGGTCAGAAACGGAAGAGCCACCTTCACAGAATGCAGCCTTAGTGCTGCTGAAGGTGGCTCTTTTAGTTAAAACCGCCAGGGGGGTGACAGGTTCCCTTTAACAATTATGATAGTTTACTTGGTTTTAGCTACTTTTCCTAAATTGTCAGCAGATTATTGCACACCTAAAAATAAAACTAATAAACATAGGCCTCCTCCATATCCCCTCATAGCCTCCTTTTCCATCGCCAATATAGGTGTTTTCTAGCATGTTGGTAGAAAAATCCCTCAATGATTTGGTTACAATTTAGGAAAAGTAGAACAATATTTTACACAGCTCTGCAATGTCTCCTTCACACATCTCTCTAGCATATGTTTTTTTGAGAGTAACCTTTTAGATCACTTGGACATAAAACATGTGAGAAACACTTCATGCAAAATACAAGGGAGGCAGAACATATTCACTTTTACAGAATCAGCTTACGTTAGTCAATTGCGCATAGAAAACTTTACTATAAAGCATATTATAGAAAAAAGACACATTTTCAAACATTCTACATATTTAAACTTAACAATTATGATAGTTTCCTTCGTTTTAGCTACTTTTCCAAAATTGTCAGCAAACAGATTATTGCACACCGAAAAATAAAATTAAAAAACATAGGCCTCCTCCATATCCCCTCATAGCCTCCTTTTCCATCGCCAATATAGGTGTTTTCTAGCATGTTGGTAGAAAAAGCCCTCAATGATTTGGTTACAATTTAGGAAAAGTAGAACAATATTTTACACAGCTCTGCAATGTCTCCTTCCCACATCTCTCTAGCATATGTTTTTTTGAGAGTAACCTTTTAGCTCACTTGGACATAAAACATGTGAGAAACACTTCATGCAAAGTACAAGGGAGGCAGAACATATTCACATTTACAGAATCAGCTGACTTTAGTCAATTGTGCATAGAAACCTTTACTATAAAGCATGCCACAGAAAAAGACACATTTTCATACATTCTACATATTTAAACTTAACAATTATGATAATTACATGGGTATTAGCTACTTTTCCTAAATTGTCAGCAAACAGATTAATGTACACCTAAAAATAAAATTAAAAAACATAGGCCTCCTCCATATCCCCTCATAGCCTCCTTTTCCATCTCCAATATAGGTGTTTTCTAGCATGTTGGTAGAAAAAGCCCTCAATGATTTGGTTACAATTTAGGAAAAGTAGAACAATATTTTACATAGCTCTGCAATGTCTCCTTCACACATCTCTCTAGCATATGTTTTTTTGAGAGTAACCTTTTAGCTCACTTGGACATAAAACATGTGAGAAACACTTCATGCAAAGTACAAGGGAGGCAGAACATATTCACATTTACAGAATCAGCTTACATTAGTCAATTGTGCATAGAAAACTTTACTATAAAGCATAATATAGAAAAAAGACACATTTTTAAACATTCTACATATTTAAACTTAACAATTATGATAGTTTCCTTGGTTTTAGCTGCTTTTCCAAAATTGTCAGCAAACAGATTATGGTACACCTAAAAATAAAATTAAAAACAGGCCTCCTCCATATCCCCTCATAGCCTCTTTTTCCATCGCCAATATAGGTGTTTTTTTAGTATTTTGGAAGAAAAAAAGTCAATGATTTGTTCACAATTTAGGAAAAGTAGAATATTTTACACAGCTCTGCAATGTCTACTTCACACATCTCTCTAGCATGTTTTTTTGAGAGCAACCTTTCAGCTCACTTGGACCTTAAACATGGGAGAAACCCTTCATACAAAATACAAGGGAGGCAGAACATATTCACATTTACAGAATCAGCTGACTTTAGTCAATTGTGCATAGAAACCTTTACTATAAAGCATATTATAGAAAAAGACACATTTTCAAACATTCTACATATTTAAACTTAACAATTATGATAGTTTCCTTGGTTTTAGCTACTTTTCCAAAATTGTAAGCAAACAGATTATTGCACACCTAAAAATAAAATTAAAACACATAGGCCTCCTCCATATCCCCTCATAGCCTCCTTTTCCATCACCAATATAGGTGTTTTTTTAGCATTTTGGTAGGAAAAAAGTCAATGATTTGTTCACAATTTAGGAAAAGTAGAAGAATATTTTACACAGCTCTGCAATGTCTACTTCACACATCTCTCTAGCACATATTTTTTGAGAGTATCCTTTTAGCTCACTTGGACCTTAAACATGGGAGAAACCCTTCATGCAAAATACAAGAGAGGAAGAACATATTCACATTCACAGAATCAGCTGACTTTAGTCAATTGTGCATAGAAACCTTTACTATAAAGCATGTCACAGAAAAAGGCACATTTTCATACATTCTACATATTTAAACTTAACAATTATGATAATTACATGGGTATTAGCTACTTTTCCTAAATTGTCAGCAAACAGATTAATGTACACCTAAAAATAAAATTAAAAAACATAGGCCTCCTCCATATCCCCTCATAGCCTCCTATTCCATCGCCAATACAGGTGTTTTCTAGCATTTTGGTAGAAAAAAATCCTCAATGATTTGTTTAGAATTTAGGAAAATTAGAATATTTTACACAGCTCGACAATGTCTACTTCACACATCTCTCTAGTATATATATCTTTGAGAGTAACCATTTAGCTCACTTGGACTTAAAACATGGGAGAAACACTTCATGCAAATTACAAGGGAGGCAGAACATATTTACATTTACAGAATCCGCTTATTTTAGGCAATAGTGCCTTGAAACCTTTACTATAAAGCATGTTACAGAAAAAAGACACATTTTCATATATTTTCTATATATTTAGACTTAAAGGGAACCTGTCACCCCCCTGGGCGTTTTTAACAAAAAGTGTCACCTTCAGCAGCACTAAGGCTGCATTCTGTGAAGGTGGCTCGTCCGTTCCTGACCCCCAGTAATGCCAAAATATTAACTTTTATAAATAGGACCTCAAACCTATAATGAGTCCCATAGGTATGGAGTCTCCCCCTGAAGTAGCCGCCTCCCTGCCATCATTAATGTCTCTGTAGCATCTTGTGCCCTTCCTCCCATAGCCGTCCATTACGCCCCTGTGATGCCGTCTGTGCCCCGCCTCCCATAGACATCCATCATGCCCCTTTTCTGCTGTCTGTGCCCTGCCACCCTTAGCCGTCCTTCATGTGCCTGCTCTGCCATCTATGGCACACCTCCCATAACCGTCCATCATGCCCCTGCTCTGCTGTCTGTGCTCCACCTCCCATAGCCATCCATCATGCCTCTTCTCTGCTTCTGTTCCCCACCTCCTGTCTCCTATTCCGGCTCCCTGCTCTGTGAAAACAGTTCTCGGGCATACGCAGTGCGCGCTACCCATGAACTGACATCAGCCCATCACGCCTGCGTGTTTTGGAGGCCCCAGATCCTTCCCCGCAGTGTGAATACATCATAACACACACACTGCAGGGCAGGATCTGGGGCCTACACAACATGCAGGAGTAATCGACTGATGTCAGTTTTTGGGCAGCACGCACTGCGCATGCCCGAGAACTGATTTCACAGAGCAGGAGCCGGCATAGGAGACAGAGGTGGGGAACAGAAGCAGAGCAAGGGCAGGATGGACGGCTATGGGAGGCGGGGCAGACAGCAGAGCAGGGGCATCATGGACAGCTATGGGAGGCGGGCACAGACAGCAGAGCAGGGACATGATGGATGGCTATGGGAGGCGGGGCACAGACGGCAGCACAGGGGAATGAAGGACGGCTATGGGAGGCGGAATACAGACGGCGGCAAACAGGGGCATGATGGACGGCTATAGGAGGCGGGGCAAAGACGCTACAGAGACATGATTGATGGCAGGGAGGTGGCTGCTTCAGGGGGGAGACTCCATACCTAATGGGACTCATTATACAGTAGGTATGAGGACCTATTTATAAAAGTTAATATTTTGCAATTACTGGGGGTCAGAAACGGAAGAGCCACCTTCACAGAATGCAGCCTTAGTGCTGCTGAAGGTGGCTCTTTTAGTTAAAACCGCCAGGGGGGTGACAGGTTCCCTTTAACAATTATGATAGTTTACTTGGTTTTAGCTACTTTTCCTAAATTGTCAGCAGATTATTGCACACCTAAAAATAAAACTAATAAACATAGGCCTCCTCCATATCCCCTCATAGCCTCCTTTTCCATCGCCAATATAGGTGTTTTCTAGCATGTTGGTAGAAAAATCCCTCAATGATTTGGTTACAATTTAGGAAAAGTAGAACAATATTTTACACAGCTCTGCAATGTCTCCTTCACACATCTCTCTAGCATATGTTTTTTTGAGAGTAACCTTTTAGATCACTTGGACATAAAACATGTGAGAAACACTTCATGCAAAATACAAGGGAGGCAGAACATATTCACTTTTACAGAATCAGCTTACGTTAGTCAATTGCGCATAGAAAACTTTACTATAAAGCATATTATAGAAAAAAGACACATTTTCAAACATTCTACATATTTAAACTTAACAATTATGATAGTTTCCTTCGTTTTAGCTACTTTTCCAAATTTGTCAGCAAACAGATTATTGCACACCGAAAAATAAAATTAAAAAACATAGGCCTCCTCCATATCCCCTCATAGCCTCCTTTTCCATCGCCAATATAGGTGTTTTCTAGCATGTAGGTAGAAAAAGCCCTCAATGATTTGGTTACAATTTAGGAAAAGTAGAACAATATTTTACACAGCTCTGCAATGTCTCCTTCCCACATCTCTCTAGCATATGTTTTTTTGAGAGTAACCTTTTAGCTCACTTGGACATAAAACATGTGAGAAACACTTCATGCAAAGTACAAGGGAGGCAGAACATATTCACATTTACAGAATCAGCTGACTTTAGTCAATTGTGCATAGAAACCTTTACTATAAAGCATGTCATAGAAAAAGACACATTTTCATACATTCTACATATTTAAACTTAACAATTATGATAATTACATGGGTATTAGCTACTTTTCCTAAATTGTCAGCAAACAGATTAATGTACACCTAAAAATAAAATTAAAAAACATAGGCCTCCTCCATATCCCCTCATAGCCTCCTTTTCCATCTCCAATATAGGTGTTTTCTAGCATGTTGGTAGAAAAAGCCCTCAATGATTTGGTTGCAATTTAGGAAAAGTAGAACAATATTTTACACAGCTCTGCAATGTCTCCTTCACACATCTCTCTAGCATATATTTTTTTGAGAGTAACCTTTTAGCTCACTTGGACATAAAACATGTGAGAAACACTTCATGCAAAGTACAAGGGAGGCAGAACATATTCACATTTACAGAATCAGCTTACGTTAGTCAATTGTGCATAGAAAACTTTACTATAAAGCATAATATAGAAAAAAGACACACTTTTAAACATTCTACATATTTAAACTTAACAATTATGATAGTTTCCTTGGTTTTAGCTACTTTTCCAAAATTGTCAGCAGATTATGGCACACCTAAAAATAAAATTAAAAACAGGCCTCCTCCATATCCCCTCATAGCCTCTTTTTCCATCGCCAATATAGGTTTTTTTTAGTATTTTGGAAGAAAAAAAGTCAATGATTTGTTCACAATTTAGGAAAAGTAGAAGAATATTTTACACAGCTCTGCAATGTCTACTTCACACATCTCTCTAGCATGTTTTTTTGAGAGTAAACTTTCAGCTCACTTGGACCTTAAACATGGGAGAAACCCTTCATACAAAATACAAGGGAGGCAGAACATATTCACATTTACAGAATCAGCTGACTTTAGTCAATTGTGCATAGAAGCCTTTACTATAAAGCATGTCACAGAAAAATACACATTTTCATACATTCTACATATTTAAACTTAACAATTATGATAATTACATGGGTATTAGCTACTTTTCTTAGATTGTCAGCGAAAAGATTAATGTACACCTAAAAATAAAATTAAAAAACATAGGCCTCCTCCATATCCCCTCATAGCCTCCCTTTCCATCACCAATACAGGTGTTTTCTAGCATTTTGGTAGAAAAAAATCCTCAATGATTTGTTTAGAATTTAGGAAAATTAGAATATTTTACACAGCTCGACAATGTCTACTTCACACATCTCTCTAGTATATATATCTTTGACAGTAACCATTTAGCTCACTTGGACTTAAAACATGGGAGAAACACTTCATGCAAATTACAAGGGAGGCAGAACATATTCACATTTACAGAATCCGCTTACTTTAGGCAATAGTGCCTAGAAACCATTACTATAAAGCATGTTACAGAAAAAAGACACATTTTCATATATTTTCTATATATTTAAACTTAAAGGGAACCTGTCACCCCCCTGGGCGTTTTTAACAAAAAGTGTCACCTTCAGCAGCACAAAGGCTGCATTCTGTGAAGGTGGCTCGTCCGTTCCTGACCCCCAGTAATGCCAAAATATTAACTTTTATAAATAGGACCTCAAACCTATAATGAGTCCGATAGGTATGGAGTCTCCCCCTGAAGCAGCTGCCTCCCTGCCATCATTCATGTCTCTGTAGCGTCTTGTGCCCTGCCTCCCATAGCCGTCCATTACGCCCCTGTGATGCCGTCTGTGCCCCGCCTCCCATAGACGTCCATCATGCCCCTTCTCTGCTGTCTGTGCCCTGCCACCCTTAGCCGTCCTTCATGTGCCTGCTCTGCCATCTATGGCACGCCTCCCATAACCATTCATCATGCCCCTGCTCTGCTGTCTGTGCTCCACCTCCCATAGCCATCCATCATGCCTCTTCTCTGCTTCTGTTCCCCACCTCCTGTCAATTCCGGCTCCCTGCTCTGTGAAAACAGTTCTCGGGCATACGAAGTGCACGCTACCCATGAACTGACATCAGCCCATCACGCCTGCGTGTTGTGGAGGCCCCAGATCCTGCCCCGCAGTGTGAATACATCATAACACACACACTGCAGGGCAGGATCTGGGGCCTTCACAACATGCAGGAGTAATCGACTGATGTCAGTTTTTGGGCAGCACGCACTGCGCATGCCCGAGAACTGATTTCACAGAGCAGGAGCTGGCATAGGAGACAGAGGTGGGGAACAGAAGCAGAGCAAGGGCAGGATGAACGGCTATGGGAGGCGGGGCAGACAGCAGAGCAGGGGCATCATGGACAGCTATGGGAGGCGGGCACAGACAGCAGAGCAGGGACATGATGGACGGCTATAGGAGGCGGGGCACAGACGGCAGCACAGGGGAATGAAGGACGGCTATGGGAGGTGGGATACAAACGGCGGCACACAGGGGCATGATGGATGGCTATGGGAGGCGGGGCACAGACACTACAGAGACTTGATTGACGGCAGGGAGGTTGCTGTTTCAGGGGGAGACTCCAAACTAATGGGACTCATTATACAGTAGGTATGAGGACCTATTTATAAAAGTTAATATTTTGCAATTACTGGGGGTCAGAAACGGAAGAGCCACCTTCACAGAATGCAGCCTTAGTGCTGCTGAAGGTGGCTCTTTTAGTTAAAACCGCCAGGGGGTGACAGGTTCCCTTAAACAATTATGATAGTTTACTTGGTTTTAGCTACTTTTCCTAAATTGTCAGCAGATTATTGCACACCTAAAAAGAAAACTAATAAACATAGGCCTCCTTCATATCCCCTCATAGCCTCCTTTTCCATCGCCAATATAGGTGTATTCTAGCATGTTGGTAGAAAAAGCCCTCAATGATTTGGTTACAATTTAGGAAAAGTAGAAGAATATTTTACACAGCTCTGCAATGTCTCCTTCACACATCTCTCTAGCATATGTTTTATTGAGAGTAACCTTTTAGCTCACTTGGACATAAAACATGTGAGAAACACTTCATGCAAAATACAAGGGAGGCAGAACATATTCACATTTACAGAATCAGCTGACTTTAGTCAATTGTGCATAGAAACCTTTACTATAAAGCATGTCACAGAAAAAGACACATTTTCATACATTCTACATATTTAAACTTAACAATTATGATAATTACATGGGTATTAGCTACTTTTCCTAAATTGTCAGCAAACAGATTAATGTACACCTAAAAATAAAATTAAAAAACATAGGCCTCCTCCATATCCCCTCATAGCCTCCTTTTCCATCTCCAATATAGGTGTTTTCTAGCATGTTGGTAGAAAAAGCCCTCAATGATTTGGTTGCAATTTAGGAAAAGTAGAACAATATTTTACACAGCTCTGCAATGTCTCCTTCACACATCTCTCTAGCATATGTTTTTTTGAGAGTAACGTTTTAGCTCACTTGGACATAAAACATGTGAGAAAAACTTCATGCAAAGTACAAGGGAGGCAGAACATATTCATATTTACAGAATCAGCTTACGTTAGTCAATTGTGCATAGAAAACTTTACTATAAAGCATATTATAGAAAAAGACACATTTTCAAACATTCTACATATTTAAACTTAACAATTATGATAGTTTCCTTGGTTTTAGCTACTTTTCCAAAATTGTAAGCAAACAGATTATTGCACACCTAAAAATAAATTTAAAACACATAGGCCTCCTCCATATCCCCTCATAGCCTCCTTTTCCATCACCAATATAGGTGTTTTTTTTAGCATTTTGGTAGGAAAAAAGTCAATGATTTGTTCACAATTTAGGAAAAGTAGAAGAATATTTTACACAGCTCTGC
Source organism: Dendrobates tinctorius (assembly GCF_039654945.1). Classification (NCBI taxonomy): domain Eukaryota; kingdom Metazoa; phylum Chordata; class Amphibia; order Anura; family Dendrobatidae; genus Dendrobates; species Dendrobates tinctorius. Next base: position 60,159,257 of record NW_027361679.1, read on the forward strand.
AATGTCTACTTCACACATCTCTCTAGCATATATTTTTTGAGAGTAACCTTTTAGCTCACTTGGACCTTAAACATGGGAGAAACCCTTCATGCAAAATACAAGAGAGGAAGAACATATTCACATTCACAGAATCAACTGACTTTAGTCAATTGTGCATAGAAACCTTTACTATAAAGCATGTCACAGAAAAAGGCACATTTTCATACATTCTACATATTTAAACTTAACAATTATGATAATTACATGGGTATTAGCTACTTTTCCTAAATTGTCAGCAAACAGATTAATGTACACCTAAAAATAAAATTAAAAAACATAGGCCTCCTCCATATCCCCTCATAGCCTCCCTTTCCATCACCAATACAGGTGTTTTCTAGCATTTTGGTAGAAAAAAATCCTCAATGATTTGTTTAGAATTTAGGAAAATTAGAATATTTTACACAGCTCGACAATGTCTACTTCACACATCTCTCTAGTATATATATCTTTGACAGTAACCATTTAGCTCACTTGGACTTAAAACATGGGAGAAACACTTCATGCAAATTACAAGGGAGGCAGAACATATTCACATTTACAGAATCCGCTTACTTTAGGCAATAGTGCCTAGAAACGATTACTATAAAGCATGTTACAGAAAAAAGACACATTTTCATATATTTTCTATATATTTAAACTTAAAGGGAACCTGTCACCCCCCTGGGCGTTTTTAACAAAAAGTGCCACCTTCAGCAGCACTAAGGCTGCATTCTGTGAAGGTGGCTCGTCCGTTCCTGACCCCCAGTAATGCCAAAATATTAACTTTTATAAATAGGACCTCAAACCTATAATGAGTCCGATAGGTATGGAGTCTCCCCCTGAAGCAGCTGCCTCCCTGCCATCATTCATGTCTCTGTAGCGTCTTGTGCCCTGCCTCCCATAGCTGTCCATTACGCCCCTGTGATGCCGTCTGTGCCCCGCCTCCCATAGACGTCCATCATGCCTTTTCTCTGCTGTCTGTGCCCTGCCACCCTTAGCTGTCCTTCATGTGCCTGCTCTGCCATCTATGGCACGCCTCCCATAACCATTCATCATGCCCCTGCTCTGCTGTCTGTGCTCCACCTCCCATAGCCATCCATCATGCCTCTTCTCTGCTTCTGTTCCCCACCTCCTGTCTCCTATTCCGGCTCCCTGCTCTGTGAAAACAGTTCTCGGGCATACGAAGTGCACGCTACCCATGAACTGACATCAGCCCATCACGCCTGCGTGTTGTGGAGGCCCCAGATCCTGCCCCGCAGTGTGAATACATCATAACACACACACTGCAGGGCAGGATCTGGGGCCTTCACAACATGCAGGAGTAATCGACTGATGTCAGTTTTTGGGCAGCACGCACTGCGCATGCCCGAGAACTGATTTCACAGAGCAGGAGCTGGCATAGGAGACAGAGGTGGGGAACAGAAGCAGAGCAAGGGCAGGATGAACGGCTATGGGAGGCGGGGCAGACAGCAGAGCAGGGGCATCATGGACAGCTATGGGAGGCGGGCACAGACAGCAGAGCAGGGACATGATGGACGGCTATAGGAGGCGGGGCACAGACGGCAGCACAGGGGAATGAAGGACGGCTATGGGAGGTGGGATACAAACGGCGGCACACAGGGGCATGATGGATGGCTATGGGAGGCGGGGCACAGACACTACAGAGACATGATTGACGGCAGGGAGGTTGCTGTTTCAGGGGGAGACTCCAAACTAATGGGACTCATTATACAGTAGGTATGAGGACCTATTTCTAAAAGTTAATATTTTGCAATTACTGGGGGTCAGAAACGGAAGAGCCACCTTCACAGAATGCAGCCTTAGTGCTGCTGAAGGTGGCTCTTTTAGTTAAAACCGCCAGGGGGGTGACAGGTTCCCTTAAACAATTATGATAGTTTACTTGGTTTTAGCTCCTTTTCCTAAATTGTCAGCAGATTATTGCACACCTAAAAAGAAAACTAATAAACATAGGCCTCCTTCATATCCCCTCATAGCCTCCTTTTCCATCGCCAATATAGGTGTATTCTAGCATGTTGGTAGAAAAAGCCCTCAATGATTTGGTTACAATTTAGGAAAAGTAGAAGAATATTTTACACAGCTCTGCAATGTCTCCTTCACACATCTCTCTAGCATATGTTTTATTGAGAGTAACCTTTTAGCTCACTTGGACATAAAACATGTGAGAAACACTTCATGCAAAATACAAGGGAGGCAGAACATATTCACATTTACAGAATCAGCTGACTTTAGTCAATTGTGCATAGAAACCTTTACTATAAAGCATGTCACAGAAAAAGACACATTTTCATACATTCTACATATTTAAACTTAACAATTATGATAATTACATGGGTATTAGCTACTTTTCCTAAATTGTCAGCAAACAGATTAATGTACACCTAAAAATAAAATTAAAAAACATAGGCCTCCTCCATATCCCCTCATAGCCTCCTTTTCCATCTCCAATATAGGTGTTTTCTAGCATGTTGGTAGAAAAAGCCCTCAATGATTTGGTTGCAATTTAGGAAAAGTAGAACAATATTTTACACAGCTCTGCAATGTCTCCTTCACACATCTCTCTAGCATATGTTTTTTTGAGAGTAACATTTTAGCTCACTTGGACATAAAACATGTGAGAAAAACTTCATGCAAAGTACAAGGGAGGCAGAACATATTCATATTTACAGAATCAGCTTACGTTAGTCAATTGTGCATAGAAAACTTTACTATAAAGCATATTATAGAAAAAGACACATTTTCAAACATTCTACATATTTAAACTTAACAATTATGATAGTTTCCTTGGTTTTAGCTACTTTTCCAAAATTGTAAGCAAACAGATTATTGCACACCTAAAAATAAAATTAAAACACATAGGCCTCCTCCATATCCCCTCATAGCCTCCTTTTCCATCACCAATATAGGTGTTTTTTTTAGCATTTTGGTAGGAAAAAAGTCAATGATTTGTTCACAATTTAGGAAAAGTAGAAGAATATTTTACACAGCTCTGCAATGTCTACTTCACACATCTCTCTAGCATATATTTTTTGAGAGTAACCTTTTAGCTCACTTGGACCTTAAACATGGGAGAAACCCTTCATGCAAAATACAAGAGAGGAAGAACATATTCACATTCACAGAATCAACTGACTTTAGTCAATTGTGCATAGAAACCTTTACTATAAAGCATGTCACAGAAAAAGGCACATTTTCATACATTCTACATATTTAAACTTAACAATTATGATAATTACATGGGTATTAGCTACTTTTCCTAAATTGTCAGCAAACAGATTAATGTACACCTAAAAATAAAATTAAAAAACATAGGCCTCCTCCATATCCCCTCATAGCCTCCCTTTCCATCACCAATACAGGTGTTTTCTAGCATTTTGGTAGAAAAAAATCCTCAATGATTTGTTTAGAATTTAGGAAAATTAGAATATTTTACACAGCTCGACAATGTCTACTTCACACATCTCTCTAGTATATATATCTTTGACAGTAACCATTAAGCTCACTTGGACTTAAAACATGAGAGAAACACTTCATGCAAATTACAAGGGAGGCAGAACATATTCACATTTACAGAATCCGCTTACTTTAGGCAATAGTGCCTAGAAACCATTACTATAAAGCATGTTACAGAAAAAAGACACATTTTCATATATTTTCTATATATTTAAACTTAAAGGGAACCTGTCACCCCCCTGGGCGTTTTTAACAAAAAGTGCCACCTTCAGCAGCACTAAGGCTGCATTCTGTGAAGGTGGCTCGTCCGTTCCTGACCCCCAGTAATGCCAAAATATTAACTTTTATAAATAGGACCTCAAACCTATAATGAGTCCGATAGGTATGGAGTCTCCCCCTGAAGCAGCTGCCTCCCTGCCATCATTCATGTCTCTGTAGCGTCTTGTGCCCTGCCTCCCATAGCCGTCCATTACGCCCATGTGATGCCGTCTGTGCCCCGCCTCCCATAGACGTGCATCATGCCCCTTCTCTGCTGTCTGTGCCCTGCCACCCTTAGCTGTCCTTCATGTGCCTGCTCTGCCATCTATGGCACGCCTCCCATAACCATTCATCATGCCCCTGCTCTGCTGTCTGTGCTCCACCTCCCATAGCCATCCATCATGCCTCTTCTCTGCTTCTGTTCCCCACCTCCTGTCTCCTATTCCGGCTCCCTGCTCTGTGAAAACAGTTCTTGGGCATACGAAGTGCACGCTACCCATGAACTGACATCAGCCCATCACGCCTGCGTGTTGTGGAGGCCCCAGATCCTGCCCCGCAGTGTGAATACATCATAACACACACACTGCAGGGCAGGATCTGGGGCCTTCACAACATGCAGGAGTAATCGACTGATGTCAGTTTTTGGGCAGCACGCACTGCGCATGCCCGAGAACTGATTTCACAGAGCAGGAGCTGGCATAGGAGACAGAGGTGGGGAACAGAAGCAGAGCAATGGCAGGATGAACGGCTATGGGAGGCGGGGCAGACAGCAGAGCAGGGGCATCATGGACAGCTATGGGAGGCGGGCACAGACAGCAGAGCAGGGACATGATGGACGGCTATAGGAGGCGGGGCACAGACGGCAGCACAGGGGAATGAAGGACGGCTATGGGAGGTGGGATACAAACGGCGGCACACAGGGGCATGATGGATGGCTATGGGAGGCGGGGCACAGACACTACAGAGACATGATTGACGGCAGGGAGGTTGCTGTTTCAGGGGGAGACTCCAAACTAATGGGACTCATTATACAGTAGGTATGAGGACCTATTTATAAAAGTTAATATTTTGCAATTACTGGGGGTCAGAAACGGAAGAGCCACCTTCACAGAATGCAGCCTTAGTGCTGCTGAAGGTGGCTCTTTTAGTTAAAACCGCAAGGGGGGTGACAGGTTCCCTTAAACAATTATGATAGTTTACTTGGTTTTAGCTACTTTTCCTAAATTGTCAGCAGATTATTGCACACCTAAAAAGAAAACTAATAAACATAGGCCTCCTTCATATCCCCTCATAGCCTCCTTTTCCATCGCCAATATAGGTGTATTCTAGCATGTTGGTAGAAAAAGCCCTCAATGATTTGGTTACAATTTAGGAAAAGTAGAAGAATATTTTACACAGCTCTGCAATGTCTCCTTCACACATCTCTCTAGCATATGTTTTATTGAGAGTAACCTTTTAGCTCACTTGGACATAAAACATGTGAGAAACACTTCATGCAAAATACAAGGGAGGCAGAACATATTCACATTTACAGAATCAGCTGACTTTAGTCAATTGTGCATAGAAACCTTTACTATAAAGCATGTCACAGAAAAAGACACATTTTCATACATTCTACATATTTAAACTTAACAATTATGATAATTACATGGGTATTAGCTACTTTTCCTAAATTGTCAGCAAACAGATTAATGTACACCTAAAAATAAAATTAAAAAACATAGGCCTCCTCCATATCCCCTCATAGCCTCCTTTTCCATCTCCAATATAGGTGTTTTCTAGCATGTTGGTAGAAAAAGCCGTCAATGATTTGGTTGCAATTTAGGAAAAGTAGAACAATATTTTACACAGCTCTGCAATGTCTCCTTCACACATCTCTCTAGCATATGTTTTTTTGAGAGTAACATATTAGCTGACTTGGACATAAAACATGTGAGAAAAACTTCATGCAAAGTACAAGGGAGGCAGAACATATTCATATTTACAGAATCAGCTTACGTTAGTCAATTGTGCATAGAAAACTTTAATATAAAGCATATTATAGAAAAAGACACATTTTCAAACATTCTACATATTTAAACTTAACAATTATGATAGTTTCCTTGGTTTTAGCTACTTTTCCAAAATTGTAAGCAGATTATTGCACACCTAAAAATAAAATTAAAACACATAGGCCTCCTCCATATCCCCTCATAGCCTCCTTTTCCATCACCAATATAGGTGTTTTTTTTAGCATTTTGGTAGGAAAAAAGTCAATGATTTGTTCACAATTTAGGAAAAGTAGAAGAATATTTTACACAGCTCTGCAATGTCTACTTCACACATCTCTCTAGCACATATTTTTTGAGAGTATCCTTTTAGCTCACTTGGACCTTAAACATGGGAGAAACCCTTCATGCAAAATACAAGAGAGGAAGAACATATTCACATTCACAGAATCAGCTGACTTTAGTCAATTGTGCATAGAAACCTTTACTATAAAGCATGTCACAGAAAAAGGCACATTTTCATACATTCTACATATTTAAACTTAACAATTATGATAATTACATGGGTATTAGCTACTTTTCCTAAATTGTCAGCAAACAGATTAATGTACACCTAAAAATAAAATTAAAAAACATAGGCCTCCTCCATATCCCCTCATAGCCTCCTTTTCCATCGCCAATACAGGTGTTTTCTAGCATTTTGGTAGAAAAAAATCCTCAATGATTTGTTTAGAATTTAGGAAAATTAGGATATTTTACACAGCTCGACAATGTCTACTTCACACATCTCTCTAGTGTATATATCTTTGAGCGTAACCATTTAGCTCACTTGGACTTAAAACATGGGAGAAACACTTCATGCAAATTACAAGGGAGGCAGAACATATTTACATTTACAGAATCCGCTTATTTTAGGCAATAGTGCCTTGAAACCTTTACTATAAAGCATGTTACAGAAAAAAGACACATTTTCATATATTTTCTATATATTTAGACTTAAAGGGAACCTGTCACCCCCCTGGGCGTTTTTAACAAAAAGTGTCACCTTCAGCAGCACTAAGGCTGCATTCTGTGAAGGTGGCTCGTCCGTTCCTGACCCCCAGTAATGCCAAAATATTAACTTTTATAAATAGGACCTCAAACCTATAATGAGTCCCATAGGTATGGAGTCTCCCCCTGAAGCATCCGCCTCCGTGCCATCATTCATGTGTCTGTATCGTCTTGTGCCCTGCCTCCCATAGCCGTCAATTACGCCCCTGTGATGCCGTCTGTGCCCCGCCTCGTATAGACGTCCATCATGCCCCTTCTCTGCCGTCTGTGCCCTGCCACCCTTAGCCGTCCTTCATGTGCCTGCTCTGCCATCTATGGCACGCCTCCCATAACCGTCCATCATGCCCCTGCTCTGCTGTCTGTGCTCCACCTCCCATAGCCATCCATCATGCCTCTTCTCCGCTTCTGTTCCCCTCCTCCTGTCTCCTATTCTGGCTCCCTGCTCTGTGAAAACAGTTCTCAGGCATACGCAGTGCGCGCTACCCATGAACTGACATCAGCCCATCACGCCTGTGTGTTGTGGAGGCCCCAGATCCTGCCCCTCAGTGTGAATACATCATAACACACACTGCAGGGCAGGATCTTGGGCATTCACAACATGCAGGAGTAATCAACTGATATCAGTTTTTGGGCAGCACGCACTGCGCATGCCCGAGAACTGATTTCACAGAGCAGGAACCGGCATAGGAGACAGAGGTGGGGAACAGAAGCATAGAAAGGGCAGGATGGATGGCTATGGGAGGCGGGGCAGACAGCAGAGCAGAGACATCATGGACAGCTATGGGAGGCGGGCACAGACAGCAGAGCAGGGACAAGATGGACGGCTATGGGAGGCGGGGCACAGACGGCAGCACAGGGGAATGAAGGACAGCTATGGGAGGCGGGATACAGATGGCGGCACACAGGGGCATGATGGACGGCTATGGGAGGCGGGGCACAGACGCTACAGAGACATAATTGACGGTAGGGAGGTGGCTGCTTCAGGGGGGAGACTCCATACCTAATGGGACTCATTATACAGTAGGTATGAGGACCTATTTATAAATGTTAATATTTTGCAATTACTGGGGGTCAGAAATGGAAGAGCCACCATCACAGAATGCAGCCTTAGTGCTGCTGAAGGTGGCTCTTTTAGTTAAAACCGCCAGGGGTGTGACAGGTTCCCTTTAACAATTATGATAGTTTACTTGGTTTTAGCTACTTTTCCTAAATTGTCAGCAGATTATTGCACACCTAAAAATAAAACTAATAAACATAAGCCTCCTCCATATCCCCTCATAGCCTCCTTTTCCATCGCCAATATAGGTGTTTTCTAGCATGTTGGTAGAAAAAGCCCTCAATGATTTGGTTACAATTTAGGAAAAGTAGAAGAATATTTTACACAGCTCTGCAATGTCTCCTTCACACATCTCTCTAGCATATGTTGTTTTGAGAGTAACCTTTTAGCTCACTTGGACATAAAACATGTGAGAAACACTTCATGCAAAATACAAGGGAGGCAGAACATATTCATATTTACAGAATCAGCTTACGTTAGTCAATTGTGCATAGAAAATTTTACTATAAAGCATATTATAGAAAAAAAGACACATTTTCAAACATTCTACATATTTAAACTTAACAATTATGATAGTTTCCTTGGTTTTAGCTACTTTTCCAAAATTGTCAGCAAACAGATTATTGCACACCTAAAAATAAAATTAAAAAACATAGGCCTCCTCCATATCCCCTCATAGCCTCCTTTTCCATCGCCAATATAGGTGTTTTCTAGCATGTAGGTAGAAAAAGCCCTCAATGATTTGGTTACAATTTAGGAAAAGTAGAAGAAAATTTTACACAGCTCTGCAATGTCTCCTTCACACATCTCTCTAGCATATGTTTTTTTGAGAGTAACCATTTAGCTCACTTGGACCTTAAACATGGGAGAAACCCTTCATGCAAAATACAAGGGAGGCAGAACATATTCACATTTACAGAATCAGCTGACTTTAGTCAATTGTGCATAGAAACCTTTACTATAAAGCATGTCACAGAAAAAGACACATTTTCTTACATTCTACATATTTAAACTTAACAATTATGATAATTACATGGGTATTATCTACTTTTCCTAAATTGTCAGCAAACAGATTAATGCACACCTAAAAATAAAATTAAAAAACATAGGCCTCCTCCATATCCCCTCATAGCCTCACTTTCCATCGCCAATACAGGTGTTTTCTAGCATTTTGGTAGAAAAAATCCTCAATGATTTGCTTAGAATTTAGGAAAATTAGAATATTTTACACAGCTCGACAATGTCTACTTCACACATCTCTCTAGTATATATATCTTTGAGAGTAACCATTTAGCTCACTTGGACTTAAAGCATGGGAGAAACACTTCATGCAAATTACAAGGGAGGCAGAACATATTCACATTTACAGAATCTGCTTACTTTAGGCAATAGTGCATAGAAACCTTTACTATAAAGCATGTTACAGAAAAAAGACACATTTTCATATATTTTCTATATATTTAATCTTAAAGGGAACCTGTCACCCCACCTGGGCGTTTTTAAAAAGTGCCACCTTCAGCAGCACTAAGGCTGCATTCTGTGATGGTGGCTCGTCCGTTCCTGACCCCCAGTAATGCCAAAATATTAACTTCTATAAATAGGAACTCAAACCTATAATGAGTCCCATAGGTATGGAGTCTCCCCCTGAAGCAGCCGCCTCCCTGCCATCATTCATGTCTCTGTAGCATCTTGTGCCCTGCCTCCCATAGCCGTCCATTACGCCCCTGTGATGCCGTCTGTGCCCCGCCTCCCATAGACATCCATCATGCCCCTGCTCTGCCGTCTGTGCCCTGCCACCCATAGCCGTCCTTCATGTGCCAGCTCTGCCATTTGTGGCACGACTCCCATAACCGTCCATCATGCCCCTGCTCTGCTGTCTGTGCTCCACCTCCCACAGTCGTCCATCATGCCCCTTCTCTGCTTCTGTTCCCCACCTCCTGTCTCCCATGCCGGCTCCCTGCTCTGTGAAAACAGTTCTCGGGCATACGCAGTGCGCGCTGCCCGTGAAATGACATCAGGCCATCAAGCCTGCTTGTTGTGGAAGCCCCAGATCTTGCCCCGCAGTGTGAATACATCATAACACACACTGTGGGGCAGGATCTGGGGCCTTCACAACATACAGGAGTAATCGACTGATGTCAGTTTTTGGGCAGCATGCACTGCGAATGCCTGAGAACTGTTTTCACAGAGCAGGCACCGGCATAGGAGACAGAGGTGGGGAACAGAAGCAGAGCAATGGCAGGACGGACGGCTATGAGAGGCGGGGCAGACAGCAGAGCAGAGGCATGATGGATGGCTATGGGAGGCGGGGAACAGACGGCAGCACAGGGGCATCAAGGACGGCTATGGGAGGCGGGACACAGATGGCAGAACACAGGGGCATGATGGGCGGCTATGGGAGGCGGGGCACAGATGCTACAGAGACATGATTGACGGCGGGGAGGTGGCTGCTTCAGGGGGGAGACTCCATACCTATGGGACTCATTATAGGTATGAGGACCCATTTATAAAAGTTAATATTTCGGCATTACTGGGGGTCAGAAATGGAAGAGCCACCATCACAGAATGCAGCCTTAGTGCTGCTGAAGGTGACTCTTTTAGTTAAAACCGCCAGGGGGTGACAGGTTCCCTTTAACAATTATGATAGTTTCCTTGGTTTTAGCTACATTTCCAAAATTGTCAGCAGATTATTGCACACCTAAAAATAAAAGTAAAAAACATAGGCCTCCTCCATAACCCCTCATAGCCTCCTTTTCCATCGCCAATATAGGTATTTTCTAGTATTTTGGTAGAAAAACCCATCAATGATTTGTTCACAATTTAGGAAAAGTAGAAGAATATTTTACACAGCTCTACAATGTCTACTTCACACATCTTTCTAGCATATTTTTGAGCATAACCTTTTACCTCACTTCGACCTAAAACATGGGAGAAACACTTCATGCAAAATAAAAGGTAGGCAGAACATATTCACATTTACAGAATCAGCTGACTTTAGTCAATTGTGCATAGAAACCTTTACTTCTGTATAAAGCATGTTACAGAAAAAAAACACATTTTCATACATTCTACATATTTAAACTTAACAATTATGATAGTTTCCTTGGTTTTAGCTACTTTTCCTAAATTGTCAGCAAACAGATTAATTCACACCTAAAAATAAAATTAAAAAACATAGGCCTCCTCCATAACCCCTCATAGCCTCCCTTTCCATCGCCAATATAGGTGTTTTCTAGCATTTTGGTCGAAAAAACCCTCAATGATTTTGTTACAATTTAGGAAAAGTAGAAGAATATTCTACACAGTTCTGCAATGTCTCCTTCACACATCTCTCTAGCATGTTTTTTTGAGAGTAACCTTTTAGCTCACTTGGACATAAAACATGTGAGAAACACTTCATGCAAAATACAAGGGAGGCAGAACATATTCATATTTACAGAATCAGCTTACGTTAGTCAATTGTGCATAGAAAATTTTACTATAAAGCATATTATAGAAAAAAAGACACATTTTCAAACATTATACATATTTAAACTTAACAATTATGATAGTTTCCTTGGTTTTAGCTACTTTTCCAAAATTGTCAGCAAACAGATTATTGCACACCTAAAAATAAAATTAAAAAACATAGGCCTCCTCCATATCCCCTCATAGCCTCCTTTTCCATCGCCAATATAGGTGTTTTCTAGCATGTAGGTAGAAAAAGCCCTCAATGATTTGGTTACAATTTAGGAAAAGTAGAAGAAAATTTTACACAGCTCTGCAATGTCTCCTTCACACATCTCTCTAGCATATGTTTTTTTGAGAGTAACCATTTAGCTCACTTGGACCTTAAACATGGGAGAAACCCTTCATGCAAAATACAAGGGAGGCAGAACATATTCACATTTACAGAATCAGCTGACTTTAGTCAATTGTGCATAGAAACCTTTACTATAAAGCATGTCACAGAAAAAGACACATTTTCTTACATTCTACATATTTAAACTTAACAATTATGATAATTACATGGGTATTATCTACTTTTCCTAAATTGTCAGCAAACAGATTAATGCACACCTAAAAATAAAATTAAAAAACATAGGCCTCCTCCATATCCCCTCATAGCCTCACTTTCCATCGCCAATACAGGTGTTTTCTAGCATTTTGGTAGAAAAAATCCTCAATGATTTGCTTAGAATTTAGGAAAATTAGAATATTTTACACAGCTCGACAATGTCTACTTCACACATCTCTCTAGTATATATATCTTTGAGAGTAACCATTTAGCTCACTTGGACTTAAAGCATGGGAGAAACACTTCATGCAAATTACAAGGGAGGCAGAACATATTCACATTTACAGAATCTGCTTACTTTAGGCAATAGTGCATAGAAACCTTTACTATAAAGCATGTTACAGAAAAAAGACACATTTTCATATATTTTCTATATATTTAATCTTAAAGGGAACCTGTCACCCCACCTGGGCGTTTTTAAAAAGTGCCACCTTCAGCAGCACTAAGGCTGCATTCTGTGATGGTGGCTCGTCCGTTCCTGACCCCCAGTAATGCCAAAATATTAACTTCTATAAATAGGAACTCAAACCTATAATGAGTCCCATAGGTATGGAGTCTCCCCCTGAAGCAGCCGCCTCCCTGCCATCATTCATGTCTCTGTAGCATCTTGTGCCCTGCCTCCCATAGCCGTCCATTACGCCCCTGTGATGCCGTCTGTGCCCCGCCTCCCATAGACATCCATCATGCCCCTGCTCTGCCGTCTGTGCCCTGCCACCCATAGCCGTCCTTCATGTGCCAGCTCTGCCATTTGTGGCACGACTCCCATAACCGTCCATCATGCCCCTGCTCTGCTGTCTGTGCTCCACCTCCCACAGTCGTCCATCATGCCCCTTCTCTGCTTCTGTTCCCCACCTCCTGTCTCCCATGCCGGCTCCCTGCTCTGTGAAAACAGTTCTCGGGCATACGCAGTGCGCGCTGCCCGTGAAATGACATCAGGCCATCAAGCCTGCTTGTTGTGGAAGCCCCAGATCTTGCCCCGCAGTGTGAATACATCATAACACACACTGTGGGGCAGGATCTGGGGCCTTCACAACATACAGGAGTAATCGACTGATGTCAGTTTTTGGGCAGCATGCACTGCGAATGCCTGAGAACTGTTTTCACAGAGCAGGCACCGGCATAGGAGACAGAGGTGGGGAACAGAAGCAGAGCAATGGCAGGACGGACGGCTATGAGAGGCGGGGCAGACAGCAGAGCAGAGGCATGATGGATGGCTATGGGAGGCGGGGAACAGACGGCAGCACAGGGGCATCAAGGACGGCTATGGGAGGCGGGACACAGATGGCAGAACACAGGGGCATGATGGGCGGCTATGGGAGGCGGGGCACAGATGCTACAGAGACATGATTGACGGCGGGGAGGTGGCTGCTTCAGGGGGGAGACTCCATACCTATGGGACTCATTATAGGTATGAGGACCCATTTATAAAAGTTAATATTTCGGCATTACTGGGGGTCAGAAATGGAAGAGCCACCATCACAGAATGCAGCCTTAGTGCTGCTGAAGGTGACTCTTTTAGTTAAAACCGCCAGGGGGTGACAGGTTCCCTTTAACAATTATGATAGTTTCCTTGGTTTTAGCTACATTTCCAAAATTGTCAGCAGATTATTGCACACCTAAAAATAAAAGTAAAAAACATAGGCCTCCTCCATAACCCCTCATAGCCTCCTTTTCCATCGCCAATATAGGTATTTTCTAGTATTTTGGTAGAAAAACCCATCAATGATTTGTTCACAATTTAGGAAAAGTAGAAGAATATTTTACACAGCTCTACAATGTCTACTTCACACATCTTTCTAGCATATTTTTGAGCATAACCTTTTACCTCACTTCGACCTAAAACATGGGAGAAACACTTCATGCAAAATAAAAGGTAGGCAGAACATATTCACATTTACAGAATCAGCTGACTTTAGTCAATTGTGCATAGAAACCTTTACTTCTGTATAAAGCATGTTACAGAAAAAAAACACATTTTCATACATTCTACATATTTAAACTTAACAATTATGATAGTTTCCTTGGTTTTAGCTACTTTTCCTAAATTGTCAGCAAACAGATTAATTCACACCTAAAAATAAAATTAAAAAACATAGGCCTCCTCCATAACCCCTCATAGCCTCCCTTTCCATCGCCAATATAGGTGTTTTCTAGCATTTTGGTCGAAAAAACCCTCAATGATTTTGTTACAATTTAGGAAAAGTAGAAGAATATTCTACACAGTTCTGCAATGTCTCCTTCACACATCTCTCTAGCATGTTTTTTTGAGAGTAACCTTTTAGCTCACTTGGACATAAAACATGTGAGAAACACTTCATGCAAAATACAAGGGAGGCAGAACATATTCATATTTACAGAATCAGCTTACGTTAGTCAATTGTGCATAGAAAATTTTACTATAAAGCATATTATAGAAAAAAAGACACATTTTCAAACATTATACATATTTAAACTTAACAATTATGATAGTTTCCTTGGTTTTAGCTACTTTTCCAAAATTGTCAGCAAACAGATTATTGCACACCTAAAAATAAAATAAAAAAACATAGGCCTCCTCCATATCCCCTCATAGCCTCCTTTTTCATCACCAATATAGGTGTTTTTTTAGCATTTTGGTAGAAAAAAAGTCAATGATTTGTTCACAATTTAGGAAAAGTAGAAGAATATTTTACACAGCTCTGCTATGTCTACTTCACACATCTCTCTAGCATATGTTTTTTTTAGAGTAACCTTTTAGCTCACTTGGACCTTAAACATGGGAGAAACCCTTCATGCAAAATACAAGGGAGGCAGAACATATTCACATTTACAGAATCAGCTGACTTTAGTCAATTGTGCATAGAAACCTTTACTATAAAGCATGTCACAGAAAAAGACACATTTTCATACATTCTACATATTTAAACTTAACAATTATGATAATTACATGGGTATTAGCTACTTTTCCTAAATTGTCAGCAAACAGATTAATGCACACCTAAAAATAAAATTAAAAAACATAGGCCTCCTCCATATCCCTCATAGCCTCCCTTTCCATCGCCAATACAGGTGTTTTCTAGCATTTTGGTAGAAAAAATCCTCAATGATTTGCTTAGAATTTAGGAAAATTAGAATATTTTACACAGCTCGACAATGTCTACTTCACACATCTCTCTAGTATATATATCTTTGAGAGTAACCATTTAGCTCACTTGGACTTAAAACATGGGAGAAACACTTCATGCAAATTACAAGGGAGGCAGAAAATATTCACATTTACAGAATCCGCTTACTTTAGGCAATAGTGCCTAGAAACCTTTACTATAAAGCATGTTACAGAAAAAAGACACATTTTCATATATTTTCTATATATTTAAACTTAAAGGGAACCTGTCACCCCCCCTGGGCAATTTTAACAAAAATTGCCACCTTCAGCAGCACTAAGGCTGCATTCTGTGAAGGTGGCTCGTCCGTTCCTGACCCCCAGTAATGCCAAAATATTAACTTTTATAAATAGGAACTCAAACCTATAATGAGTCCCATAGGTATGGAGTCTCCCCCTGAAGCAGCCGCCTCCCTGCCATCATTCATGTCTCTGTAGCATCTTATGCCCTGCCTCCCATAGCCGTCCATTACGCCCCTGTGATGCCGTCTTTATATGTAAAAGTTTGGACACCCTTTGTCAAAATTACTGTTATTCTGTTATTGTGAACAGTTATGCAAGTTGAAGATGAAATGATCTCTTAAAGGTCTAAAGTTAAAGATGACACACTTCATTTGTATTTCAGGCAAAAAAATATAAATTGTTATTTTTTAAACATTTTTAAAATTACAAAAATGTAAATGGCCCAATGCAATAGTTTGGGCATCCTTGAAGATTTGTGTGCTTAGATAACTTTGACTATGGATTCAGACCTTAATTAGCCTGTTATGATTATGGATTGTTCACTATCATTGTTAGGAAAGGCCAGGTGATGCAAATTTTGATGATGTTAAAATAGAACTCTTTGGCAACAATGATCAAAAGTGTGTGGAGAAAACAGGGCACAGAATATCAAGAATAGAACATCCCGCCAACCATTTAGCATGGGAGTGGAGCAATCATGCTTTGGGGTTTGTCGCAGTCAATGGTAGGGGAAAGATTTCACGGGTAGAGGGAAGAATGGATTCAATGAAATTGCAACAAATTCTTGATGGAAACATAACACCATCTGTAAAAAAAAAGCTGAAGTTGAAAAGAGGATGGCTTCTACAAATGGATAATGATCCTAAATACACATCAAAATCCACAATAGACTATCTCAAAAGGCACAAGCTAAAAGCTTTTCAATGGCCTTAACAGTCCTGTCTATGAACATTATTGAAAATCTGTGTGGTGTGTGGCCCCCTCCAGGTCTCAGCACCCTTATCCACCCATCTTTCCCATACAAGGATTTAATTGCTAGCTACACCTAGTTTCCTTTTCACTCCCCATTCAGATGAGGCCTGGTTTGGCACAGGGAAAGGTAGGGTATATAGTGGTTAGGGATCATCCATATTAAAAGGTACACCTTGACGTGGTTTGATAGCTTTTGTGCTCTTTGATCAAAAATTGCTAAGTACCTCATGTAAGTTAATGACTATTGTGCTGCTGCAACAAGTACTTTTCTATAAAGAGGAAATATGGTAATGATTTACTATATTAGCTACAGTCATCGATTATGTTAGCAATTGTGTTAAAATTGAGGTTTGCTCACAGAAAACAAAAATAGTTTTCCAAATGAGAACTACTGTCTGATTATTGCTTAGGGGTTTCATTTATGCTTTGTTGCATTTTATGCTTTAAAGTATAACTCTCATCTAATAACCTTGCTAAAAATAAATAAAGTGGATAACAATAAAGTAAATGCTGTAATACTCTGAGAATATTTTTCAATGTTCCTTATTGGGTAACTACCCAAGATCCCCGTATAATAACAAATGATAGGTTTTGTGCTGTATGCGACAAAACTTTTTAAAGGGTTGATATTGACTTCTAGGACACGCAGCCATATACAATGAATGGCTATTAGGTTGATGAGCTTGTCATTTCAAAGTTCAGTAAATTACCATATTTAGGGCTATACCTCAGTGTTTTCTCCAGAAAAGTGGTGTAAAACATTTTGAAGTAAAAACTCTCCTTTAATAACATTGCTAAAAATAAATCAAGTACATAACAATATAGTAACTGCTGTATGACTTTATGAATCTTTTTCAATGTTCCTTATAGGGTAACCATCGAAGATCCCCTGTATAATAACAAAGGATAGACTTTTTGTTATACCCTGTGTGACTTTGGCTGAAGGTGCAAGACCCACGTCACTAGATTCCAAATGGGGCAGCAGCTTTTATAATGAAAGTAACACGTTTCTGCCATGTTCCTATCTCAGTTTTACCCTGCCATAGATGTATTAAGGGGTAAAGTTTATTCTTGTGGAGAGTGCCAAATCGGTGTAGAAAGACTTCTACGCCATATAATGCAACTCTGAAAATGTAAATATGTTAAATATGTAAAATATAATGTAAAATGTAAACAATGTAAATATAAATATTGAAAGAGTCTCTTCTGAGTGGCCATGCGTATATAGAAAATCCCAGGGGACCATTGCATGTCTATAACTCTACCTAGGCATACCTGGAACTTTCCACAAGGAGAAACTTAACCCCTTAAAATTCCTGTCAGAGGTCTCTCACCCAGTCAAATCAGTTCTCCTGGTTTTGCACTGATGAGGGGCAAACACCTTAAAACGCATGTCTGCAAACTGAGTTTATGGTTTAGCTGCTTATCCTAAGACATGCAACAATAATTTTTAAAGGATTGATATTGACTTTAGGATTGCTACATCCCATAGGTGGTACTTTAGTTCCAGTCTATTTATTTAGTATAGTTTTCTGTGCATGACTTCTTACACTTATTCAGCAATAAAGGGATACATGACTTCCTGTAATACATGCAATATCCCCCATATTATACCCTCGCATCCGTCATATTTGACATCACTAAAATCAGGCGTGCACCAGGCTGATATGTTATGAACTCCCAAAAATGCTCATGTTTTTTACCATATAACTGTTTGCAGAGAGAGCTATCAACTTTAGCTTACTGTGTAAAGAAAGTGCAACTCTTGTATTGTACAGCCTGTCACTGTTCTGAGTCCTTGACATTTACACTACAATGGAAACCCCTGCAGTCAAGAAAAAGTAAAAATGTCACACAGATGTAACAAAACAGAGCGGAAAACTGGAAGGATCCTTACCTGCTATTCAGAGGTGTGCTTTTCCTGCAGAACCATCCAGGATTACCACCTAAAGATCTTCCATGTATGGAGAACGCTGCTCTTGCCTGAGATCTTCCTGATGGAATGAAGACTGCGTGTGGAACACATCACTATTATTCCTCCATTTCATCAGCTGTGATGTCATAATAGAAGGAAGAAGCCTATGATGTCATCAGCTGAAGGTAGAAGCCTGAGAGGGATGCAGCTGAAAATCAAGAGAAATTAAGAATTTATACTGCACTGAATAATGTGCTTCATTTAAGTTCTAAAATAAACAGAAAAATGTGAACTGTCAAAAAACAAACACTGATTTGCTGTTTATAGCCAACAATCACAACTCAGCTTCCATTTTTTTATATAGATTCAATGGTTGAAAAAAAACCTAGGTCCATCAAGTTCAACCTTTCTCCACCAATTGTTCTGTTCGTCAATAAATTAACTATATCCCGTTATGTGTATTGAGAAAATCATCCGGCCCTTTTTCTAAAAGCTGTTGTAGTGTCTGCCATTACTACCTCTTGTGGTAGGGCATTCCACAGTCTGACTGCTCTAACTGTAAAGACCCCTTTCCTATTTAGCTGCCGGAATTGCCTTTCTTCCACAAGTAATGAGCGACCTCTGGTCCTTGGTATGGTTTTTGGAAGGAATAAGCCATGCGCCAGTCCTTTGTACTGGCCACACAGATATTTATACATATAAATAAGATCCCCTCTGAGGCATCTTTTTTCTAAGCTAATCAAGCCCAACTTTTCCAACCTCTCATTATATGAGAAGTCTTCCATCCCTTGTGATAATCTAGTTGCCCGCCTTTAAACTGACTGTAATTTCTGAATGTCCTTTTTAAAATATGGAGCCCAAAACTGGATCCCATACTCTAGATGTGGCCTCACAAGCGATTTATAAAGGTGTAACAATACGTTGGGATCATGGGATTTTAGCTCTCTTTTTATTAACCCTAAAATCTTGTTTGCTTTTGCGGTTGCTGCTTGACATTGAGTATTGCTGCTCAACATACTTGTAACCAGAAGACCCAAGTCCTTGTCCTTTTCTATCATCCCAAGTATGGTCCCATTTAATGTATATGCATCTTGGCGTCATCTGCTTTAGGCCATATTCACACGTCAGTCTTTGGTTTAGTATTTTCCATCAGTGTTTGTATGCCAAAAAAGAAGTGGAACTTACAGTGAAAAGCTACAATTGAAAGATTGACATCTATTCTTTGTTTTGGAGACACTCCTGGTTTTGGCATACAAATACTGACGAAATACTGATCAAAAATACTGATATGTAAATAAAGGCCCAAAAATGCTAATTTTTTTTTCCATATAACCGTTTGCAGAGAGAGCTATCAACTTTAGCTTACTGTGCAAAGAAAGTGCACCTCCTGTATTGTACAGCCTGTCACTGTACTGAGCCCTTGACATTTACACTACAATGGAAACCCCTGCAGTCAAGAAAAAGTAAAAATGTCACACAGATGTAACAAAACAGAATGGAAAACTGGAAGGATCCTTACCTGCTATTCAGATGTGTGCTTTTCCTGCAGAACCATCTAGGATTACCACCAAAAGATCTTCCATGCATGGAGAACGCTGCTCTTGCCTGAGATCTACCTGATGGAATGAAGACTGCGTGTGGAACACATCACTATTATTCCTCCATTCCATCAGCTGTGATGTCATAATAGAAGGAAGAAGCTTATGATGTCATCAGCTGAAGGTAGAAGCCTGAGAGGAATGCAGCTGAAAATCAAGAGAAACGAATTTATACTGCACTGAATAATGTGCTTCATTTAAGTTCTAAAATAAACAGAAAAATGTGAACTGTCAAAAAACAAACAATGATTTGCTGTTTATAGCCAACAATCACAACTCAGCTTCCATTTTTTTATATAGATTCAAAGGTTGAAAAAAAACCTAGGTCCATCAAGTTCAACCTTTCTCCACCAATTGTTCTGTTCGTCAATAAATTAACTATATCCCGTTATGTGTATTGAGGAAATCATCCGGCCCTTTTTCTAAAAGCTGTTGTAGTGTCTGCCATTACTACCTCTTGTGGTAGGGCATTCCACAGTCTGACTGCTCTAACTGTAAAGACCCCTTTCCTATTTAGCTGCCGGAATTGCCTTTCTTCCACAAGTAATGAGCGACCTCTGGTCCTTGGTATGGTTTTTGGAAGGAATAAGCCATGCGCCAGTCCTTTGTACTGACCACACAGATATTTATACATATAAATAAGATCCCCTCTGAGGCATCTTTTTTCTAAGCTAATCAAGCCCAACTTTTCCAACCTCTCATTATATGAGAAGCCTTCCATCCCTTGTGATAATCTAGTTGCCCGCCTTTAAACTGACTGTAATTTCTGAATGTCCTTTTTAAAATATAGAGCCCAAAACTGGATCCCTTACTCTAGATGTGGCCTCACAAGCGATTTATAAAGGTGTAACAATACGTTGGGATCATGGGATTTTAGCTCTCTTTTTATTAACCCTAAAATCTTGTTTGCTTTTGCGGTTGCTGCTTGACATTGAGTATTGCTGCTCAACATACTTGTAACCAGAAGACCCAAGTCCTTGTCCTTTTCTATCATCCCAAGTATGGTCCCATTTAATGTATATGCATCTTGGCGTCATCTGCTTTAGGCCATATTCACACGTCAGTCTTTGGTTTAGCATTTTCCATCAGTGTTTGTATGCCAAAAAAGAAGTGGAACTTACAGTGAAAAGCTACAATTGAAAGATTGACATCTATTCTTTGTTTTGGAGACACTCCTGGTTTTGGCATACAAATACTGATGAAATACTGATCAAAAATACTGATATGTAAATAAAGGCCCAAAAATGCTAATTTTTTTTACCATATAACCATTTGCAGAGAGAGCTATTAACTTTAATTTACTGTGCAAAGAAAGTGCACCTCCTGTATTGTACAGCCTGTCACTGTACTGAGTCCTTGACATTTACACTACAATGGAAACCCCTGCAGTCAAGAAAAAGTAAAAATGTCACACAGATGTAACAAAACAGAATGGAAAACTGGAAGGATCCTTACCTGCTATTCAGATGTGTGCTTTTCCTGCAGAACCATCAAGGATTACCACCTAAAGATCTTCCATGCATGGAGAACGCTGCTCTTGCCTGAGATCTACCTGATGGAATGATGACTGCGTGTGGAACACATCACTATTATTCCTCCATTCCATCAGCTGTGATGTCATAATAGAAGGAAGAAGCCTATGATGTCATCAGCTGAATGTAGAAGCCTGAGAGGGATGCAGCTGAAGATCAAGAGAAACTAGATGTGTATTTCCTGAAGGAAGTACAGACAGTGGTTTGAAATGGTGCCCGGGCTGCCCCTTTAAGAGAGACTTGCCTGCTGACTCTGCAAGACTTTCAACTCAGGATCCGTTTTAACTGTGAGTGCCTCTCAGGGGCCACTTTGGCCTAAGGGTCTGATTTGGTGGGTGGGGCACCTCAGGATCCGATTCCTTGGACTGGGCTCCTCAGGGCTTGAATTGTTAGCGGGGATCCCTCAGGCTCTGATTTTGTGGGTGGGGCCCCTCAGGGTCCGATTTTGTGGGTGGGGCCCCTTAGGGTCTGATTTGGTGGGTGGGGCCCCTCAGGATCCGATTCCTTGGCCTGGGCTCCTCAGGGCTTGAATTGTTAGCGGGGATCCCTCAGGCTCCGATTTTGATTTTGTGGGCGGGGCCCCTCAGGGTCCGATTTTGTGGGTGGGGCCCCTTAGGGTCCGATTTTGTAGGTGGGGCCCCTCAGGGTCCGATTTTGTGGGTGGGGCCCCTCAGGGTCCGATTTTGTGGGTGGGGCCCCTCAGGGTCTGATTTTGTGGCCGGATCCCCTCAGGGTCTGATTTTGTGGGTGGGGCCCCTCAGGGTCCGATTTTGTGGCCGGGGCCCCTCAGGGTCCAATTTTGTGGGTGGGGCCACTCTGGATCCGATTTTGTGGGTGGGGCCACTCTGGGTCCGATTTGGTGGGTGGAGCCACTCTGGGTCTGTTTTGTTGGGCAGGGCTACTCAGGGTCCAATTTGGTGGGCGGGGCCCCTCAGGGTCCGATTTGGCGGGCGGGTCCCCTCTGGGTCCAATTTGATGGGCGGGGCCCCTCTGGGTCCAATTTGGTGGGCAGGGTCCCTCAGGGTCTGATTTGGTGGGCGGGGCCCCTCAGGGTCCGATTTTCTGGCCGAGGCCTCTCAGGGTCCGATTTTGTTGGGGCCCCTCAGTTTCTGATTTTGTGGCAGGGGCCCCTCAGGGTCCGATTTTGTGGGTTGGGCCCCTTAGGGTCTGATTTGGTGGGCGGGACCACTCTGGGTCCGATTTGGTGGGCGGGACCACTCTGGGTCTAATTTGGTGGGCGGGACCTCTCAGGGGCCGATTTGGTGGGCGGGGCTACTCTGGGTCCGATTTGCTGGGCGGGGTCACTCTGGGTCTGATTTGGTGAGCGGAGCCCCTCTGGGTCCGATTTCTTGAGCGGGTCCACGCTGGGTCCGATTTGGAGGCCAGGGTCGATCAGCCTCCAATTTAGAGGCCGGGGTGGCTAAGCCTCCGATTTGGAGCCTGGGGTCACTCAGTTTTCAATTTGGCGTGCTGGCCCTTTAAGAATCACTTTGGCGCGTCGGCCGTTTTAGAGACAGGGTGGCTCACTGGGCTTCTAAATCCACTTTGGCGCACATTCTCTCAGGGGCATGCGTCATGTGATGAGGCTAGATTTGCATTTGTGCTGTGGGTTTCGCTTTAAGACCTGATATTATGTGCTAAAAGCTCTGTCCTGGGGGCGTCATGTGACGTTGGTAGGCGTTGGCATAGTAAATGGGTGTGCCTGCGCATATCAATGAGTTTTACTGCCATTTGAATTGCCTCAGGGCACGTTTTAAGTTGCCAATTGAAAAGCATTGAGACACGCATTCCAATGACGGGAAAAAAAAAATTCAAACGCAAATTGCGCAAAAACTACAAATCCGATCGACACGAAAAATACTTAGCACACCTCTCGTGGACGCTGGCTTCGAAACAACACCTCAACAGAGTCTGTGCGTGTAGCGGTTCGAGCCGCATTAATTGCGGAAATCAACTGAATAAAAAGAAAAAGTTAGCAGCGTTCGGATTACAACATTAATACTACATATGTATTTCCTGAAGGAAGTACAGATAGTGGTTTGAAATGGTGCCCGGGCTGCCCCTTTTAAGAGAGACTTGCCTGCTGCCCCTGCAAGACTTTCAAGTCAGGATCCGTTTTAACTGTGGGTGCCTCTCAGGGGCCACTTTGGCCTCAGGGTCTGATTTGGTGGGTGGGGCCCCTCAGGATCCGATTCGGTGGCCTGGGCTCCTCAGGGCTTGAATTGGTGGCCGGGATCCCTCAGGGTTTGATTTTGTGGGTGTGGCCCCTCAGGGTCTGATTTTGTGGGTGTGGCCCCTCAGGGTCCGATTTTGTGGGTGGGGCCCCTCAGGGTTTGATTTTGCGGGTGGGGCCCCTCAGGGTCTGATTTTGTGCCCCGAGCCCCTCAAGGTCCGATTTTGTGACCGGGGCCCCTCAGGGTCCGATTTTGTGGCCGGGGCCCCTCAGGGTCCGATTTTGTGGCCTGGACCCCTCAGGGTCCGATTTTGTGGTTGGGGCCCCTCAGGGTCCGATTTGGTGAGCGAGGCCCCTCAGGGTCCGATTTGGTGGGCGTGGCCCCTCAGGGTTCGATTTGGTGGGCGGGGCCCCTCTGGGTCCGATTTGGTGGGCGGGGCCCCTCTGGGTCTGATTTGGTGGGCAGGGCCCCTCTGGGTCTGATTTGGTGGGCAGGGCCCCTCAGGGTCTGATTTGGTGGGCAGGGCCCCTCAGGGTCTGATTTGGTGGGCAGGGCCCCTCAGGGTCTGATTTGGTGGGCAGGGCCCCTCAGGGTCTGATTTTTGTGGCCGGAACCCCTCAGGGTCCAATTTTGTGGGTGGGGCCCCTCAGGGTCCGATTTTGTGGGTGGGGCCTCTCAGGGTCCGATTTTGTGGCCGGGGCCCCTCAGGGTCCGATTTTGTGTCAGGGGCCCCTCAGGGTCCGATTTGGTGGGCGGGGCCACTCTGGGTAAGATTTGGAGGCTGGGGTCGCAGAGCTTCCGATTTGGAGGCCGGGGTGGCTCAGCCTCCGATTTGGAGGCCGGGGTGGCTCAGCCTCCGATTTGGAGGCCGGGGTGGCTCAGCCTCCGATTTGGAGGCCGGGGTGGCTCAGCCTCCGATTTGGAGGCCGGGGTGGCTCAGCCTCCGATTTGGAGGCCGGGGTGGCTCAGCCTCCGATTTGGAGGCCGGGGTCGATCAGCCTCCGATTTGGAGGCCGGGGTCGATCAGCCTCCGATTTGGAGGCCGGGGTCGATCAGCCTCCGATTTGGAGGCCGTGGTCGATCAGCCTCCGATTTGGAGGCCGGGGTCGCTCAGCCTCCGATTTGGAGGCCGGGGTCGCTCAGCCTCCGATTTGGAGGCCGGGGTCGCTCAGCCTCCGATTTGGAGGCCGGGGTGGCTCAGCCTCCGATTTGGAGGCCGGGGTGGCTCAGCCTCCGATTTGGAGGCCGGGGTGGCTCAGCCTCCGATTTGGAGGCCGGGGTCGATCAGCCTCCGATTTGGAGGCCGGGGTCGATCAGCCTCCGATTTGGAGGCCGGGGTCGATCAGCCTCCGATTTGGAGGCCGGGGTCGATCAGCCTCCGATTTGGAGGCCGGGGTCGATCAGCCTCCGATTTGGAGGCCGGGGTCGATCAGCCTCCGATTTGGAGGCCGGGGTCGCTCAGCCTCCGATTTGGAGGCCGGGGTCGATCAGCCTCCAATTTGGAGGCCGGGGTGGCTCAGCGTCCGATTTGGAGGCCGGGGTGGCTCAGCGTCCGATTTGGAGGCCGGGGTGGCTCAGCCTCTGATTTGGAGGCCGGGGTGGCTCAGTCTCCGATTTGGTGTGTCGGCCCTTTAAGACTCATTTGGGTGCGCTGGCCCTTTACAATCACTTTGGCGCGTTGGCCCTTTAAGAGCTAGTTTGGCTGACTGGGCTTCTTTTAAATCCACTTTGGCGCACACATTCTCTCTCAGGGGCATGTGTCATGTGATGAAGCTAGATTTGCATTTGTGCTGTGAGTTTCGCTTTAAGAGCTGATATTATGTGGCAGAGGCTCTGTGCTGGGGTTCAAGTGAAGTTCGTAGGCGTTGGCATAGTAACTGGGTCTGCCTGCGCATATCAATGAGCTCAACTGTCATTTCAATCGCCTCAGGGCACGTTTTGCCATTTCCTATTGAAAAGCATTGGAGACAGTGCATTCCAATGACGGGAAAAAAAATTTTCAAACGCAAATTGCGCAAAAACTACAAATCCGATCGACACGAAAAATACTTAGCACATCTCTCATGGACGCTGGCTTCGAAACGACACCTCAACGGAGTCTGTGCGTGTAGCGGTTCGGGCCGCATTAATTGCGGAAATCAACTTAATAAGAAGAAGAATAAGTTAGCAGCGTTCGGATTACAATATAGTGGTTTTTTCAAACCACTATAACTAGATGTGTATTTCCTGAAGGAAGTACAGATAGTGGTTTGAAATGGTGCCCGGGCTGCCCCTTTAAGAGAGACTTGCCTGCTGCCCCTGCAAGACTTTCAACTCAGGATACGATTTAACTGTGGGTGCCTCTCAGGGGCCACTTTGGCCTCATGGTCTGATTTTGTGGGTGGGGCCCCTCAGGGCCTGATTTTGTGGGTGGGGCCCCTCAGGGTCCGATTTTGTGGTTGGGTCCCCTCAGGGTCCGATTTTGTGGTTGGGTCCCCTCAGGGTCCGATTTTGTGGCTGGGGCCCCTCTGGGTCCGATTTTGTGGCAGGGGCCCCTCTGGGTCCGATTTTGTGGGTGGGGCCCCTCTGGGTCCAATTTGGTGGGCGGGACCACTCTGGGTCCAATTTGGTGGGCGGGGCCTCTCGGTCCGATTTTGTGGTTGGGTCCCCTCAGGGTCCGATTTTGTGGTTGGGGCCCCTCAGGGTCCGATTTTGTGGCCGGGGTCTATCAGGGTCCAATTTTGTGACTGGGGCCCATCAGGGTCCGATTTTGTGGCCGCGGCCCCTCAGGTCTGATTTTGTGGCAGGGGCCCCTCTGGGTCTGATTTTGTGGGCGGAGCCCCTCTGGGTCCAATTTGGTGGGCGGGACCACTCTGGGTCCGATTTGGTAGGCGGGGCCTCTCAGGGTCCGATTTGGTGGGCGGGGCCCCACAGGGTCCGATTTGGTGGGCGGGGCCACTCTGGGTAAGATTTGGAGGCTGGGGTCGCTCAGCCTCCAATTTGGAGGCCGGGGTCGTTGAGCTTCCGATTTGGAGGCCGAGGTCAAAGAGCCTCTGATTTGGAGGCCGGGGTCGATGAACTTCCGATTTGGAGGCCGGGGTCGATGAGCCTCCGATTTGGAGGCCGGGGTGGCTCAGCCTCCGATTTGGAGGCCGGGGTGGCTCAGCCTCCGATTTGGAGGCCGGGGTGGATCAGCCTCCGATTTGGAGGCCGGGGTGGCTCAGCCTCCAATTTGGAGGCTGGGGTCAATCAGCCTCCGATTTGGAGGCCAGGGTGGCTCAGCCTCCTATTTGGAGGCCGGGGTGGCTCAGCCTCCGATTTGGAGGCCGAGGTCAAAGAGCCTCTGATTTGGAGGCCGGGGTCGATGAACTTCCGATTTGGAGGCCGGGGTCGATGAACTTCCGATTTGGAGGCCGGGGTCGATTAGCCTCCGATTTGGAGGCCGGGGTGGCACAGCCTCCGATCTGGAGGCCGGGGTGGCTCAGCCTCCGATTTGGAGGCCGGGGTGGCTCAGCCTCCGATTTGGAGGCCGGGGTGGCTCAGCCTCCGATTTGGAGGCCGGGGTGGATAAGCCTCCGATTTGGAGGCCTGGGTATTCAGCCTCCGATTTGGAGGCCGGGGTGGATCAGCCTCCGATTTGGAGGCCGGGGTGGCTCAGCCTCCGATTTGGAGGCCGGGGTGGATCAGCCTCCGATTTGGAGGCCGGGGTGGCTCAGCCTCCGATTTGGAGGCCGGGGTGGATCAGCCTCCGATTTGGAGGCCGGGGTGGATCAGCCTCCGATTTTGAGGCCGTGGTCGATCAGCCTCCGATTTGGAGGCCGGGGTGGCTCAGTCTCCGATTTGGAGGCCGCGGTGGCTCAGCCTCCGATTTGGAGGCCGGGGTGGCTTAGCCTCCGATTTGGAGGCCGGGGTGGCTCAGCCTCTGATTTGGAGGCCTGGGTCGATCAGCCTCCGATTTGGAGGCCGGGGTGGATCAGGCTCTGATTTGAAGGCCGGGATGGATCAGCCTCCGATTTGGAGGCCGGGGTGGCTCATTGTCCGATTTGGAGGCCGGGGTGGCTCAGCCTCCGATTTGGAGGCCGGGGTGGCTCAGTCTCCGATTTGGTGTGTCGGCCCTTTAAGACTCATTTGGGTGCGCTGGCCCTTTAACAATCACTTTGGCGCGTTGGCCCTTTAAGAGCTAGTTTGGCTCACTGGGCTTCTTTTAAATCCACTTTGGCGCACACATTCTCTCTCAGGGGCATGTGTCATGTGATGAAGCTAGATTTGCATTTGTGCTGTGGGTTTCGCTTTAAGAGCTGATATTATGTGGCAGAGGCTCTGTGCTGGGGTTCAAGTGAAGTTCGTAGGCGTTGGCATAGTAACTGGGTCTGCCTGCGCATATCAATGAGCTCAACTGTCATTTCCATCGCGTCAGGGCACGTTTTGCCATTTCCTATTGAAAAGCATTGGAGACAGTGCATTCCAATGACGGGAAAAAAAATTTCAAACGCAAATTGCGCAAAAACTACAAATCCGATCGACACGAAAAATACTTAGCACACCTCTCATGGATGCTGGCTTCGAAACGACACCTCAACGGAGTCTGTGCGTGTAGCGGTTCGGGCCGCATTAATTGCGGAAATCAACTTAATAATAATAATAATAAGAAGAAGAATAAGTTAGCAGCGTTCGGATTACAATATAGTGGTTTTTTCAAACCACTATAAATTACTCATTTATACTGCACTGAATAATGTGCTTCATTTAAGTTCTAAAATAAACAGAAAAATGTGAACTGTCAAAAAACA